>NW_028167583.1:1262500-1862500 GCF_963513975.1 Fringilla coelebs
CCAGCAAAGCCGAGAGAAGGCGCAGCTCCTTTAAATGCAAAAGTCATTCCTCTGGTGGGTATTAAATCCACTTTCCATAGCAGACAGTCTCAGAGCAATGGAAAACACTTTCTGTTACCAGCACAGACCCCAAGGGCCCCCCAAACCCTCCCTGCCCCGATTCTGCCCAGATTTGCTCTTTGCACACACAAATCACACACTGAAGTCAGGAGCTCCCTCCATGCCCAGAGGAAGGAAAAGAGAGAAAGGGGATGAAGAGCTCTCCTGTGCAGAGCCACGGTCCAAGAGCCCCTGCAGTGGGAACCACAACTCATCCGGTTTGTGTCCTTTGGGCTCAGGGACTGGTGACACTCAGAAGCACAGAAAGGTTTCTTGCCAACAAACCCAAGTTGAACATTTGAACAGTTCAATAACCATCACAGCTCTTCCCTCAGCTCTCTGAGATGTCCCAGCAGCATCTGACATGTCCCCATCCCCAAGGGATTTCCATACAGGAACAGTTTTAGATAAGGACATAAGAAAAAGTAATTCTGTCATAGATATAAACACAATGAGGATGTTGACTAATATATTTATTTGAACTTCAAAAAGATTGGGCTGAATCCCTGAGGCTCAAAGCATGAAACCAGTCAGTTGAGAATCACTTGAATGACCAGAGAGCAGCTGGAGGAGAAAAACCCAGAGCAACAGGAAGGACATGGATCCATCTGGTCCAGTGAAGAGATGTCCTTAGACAAAGCCATTTAAACAGGAGAGCTGGAAACACCTAAAGGAGTAGGGAGAGGAAAGAATAACCAGAATAATGGTGACTCATGCAGAGGGGAAAATCAGTATTTCTTCTCCAGCTATCAGTACACTTCCAGGAAATTCCTGTTCCTAGTCGGAAAACTTTGCCATTTCTTAAAAGTACTGAAGTGACCCAGATAATAAAAATGTGCTTGCATATTATGAAAGGAACAGGTATTAACACCTGTGCCCCTTTACAGGCATGCAGCAGCTGTGTGCACAAGAACAGGCAGTGCGACTTGTGCCCTGAGGTGCCAAGCTGGAATTGGATCTCTTCAAGAGCACCTGAGGGAGAGCAGAGCACCTTGCAAGCTGCAGGTCCCTGACAGCCCCGCAGGGCTCCTGTCCCATCAACATCTGCTCTGCTCCAGTCTGAAACAGGGCCCAGCATGGTGCCGGGATCATCAGAGAGCTGAGGTGTGTCCTGGAGTTCAATGCCCCTCCCATCCCACAGCAGCCCTGCATTTCCCTGCTCCAGCCTTGGTCTCCAGCACAGCCATGGAGGCTCTTTGGGCTCTGGACTGCTCCTGCAGCCCCCAAGGGCAGCTGAGCTCTGCCTTTGGCACACTCAGCCCTGCCCAGCGCAGGCCATGCTCAGCAATTCCCTGTCTGTGCCTGGCCTTGCTGTCAGCCCCGGCAGTGGCTGCGTGGCCCCTTTGTGGCCCTGTGCTGGCCCAGCCATGGTGGCACAGCCCCTGTGCAGGCCCAGCCCAGGCCAGGAGCATTGCGGCTGGGAAGGGCCCCTGTGCCGTGGTGCCCACAGCAGCCTTGGGGCTCTGTGCCCCATGGCCTCCCTGCTGGGCAGCCTCTGCCAGCTCCTGCAGAGCCCGTGGCACCTGTGGGCCTGCACAGACAGCCCTGCCCCGGGCTCTGCCGCCCTCTGGTCCAGCAGAGAGGCAGCCAGGGCTGGCCATGGCCGGGAACAGGCCCTGAGCCCCGCAGGAGGATGGAGCTGAGCCACGGCCAAACTCAGCCCAGGGCAAAGCTGGGCTCAGCAGCCAGGGCTGCCAGGGGCTAGGGAAAGAGGCTGGTGCTGACAAATGTCCTGGGCCCCCTCCCTGCTCTGTCCATGTCCCCAAGGGCACAGAGCAGCCTCCTCTCTGGGGCACTTGCCTGTTTTCAATGCCTGGCACAGGTGCTGGCCCTGCCCCACAAGGCCTGGCCAGAGTCCTGCCCCTGCACGCTCAGCCAGGCTGAGATGGACACTGATGGTGTCTGTGCCAGGCTCTCTGAGCCCAGCCCAGCTCCCTGCAAGCTCTGCCAGCTGCCCTGAGCTCTGGGCAGCACCAAGGGCCTCTGGCCAGCCCAGCCCAGCCACCTCTGGCCTCACAGCTCTGCTCAGACCAGGCTGCTCTGGGCCCTGGCCCCACGGCCTCAGCCCCTGGCAAGGACGCAGCAGCAGCTGCAGCTGCCACAGGACTCAGCCCCAGCCATGGGGGAAGGTGCTTGACCACGGCCAAAGGAGGCTCCCTGGGTGCCCTGCTCCCCTCTGGCTGAGGTGCTGAGAGCTCTGCAGCCCCTGCTGGCATCCCATCTGCCCAGGGCAGCACAAGAGCCTCAGCCCTGGGGCCCGCCAGAGCTGCTCCTCCTCGAGGCGCAGGGCCCATCCCAAAGCTGGGGCAGCCACAGAACTGTGCTTATTTCTGTTCATTGCTGCTTTGATGGGGATGGATCCTCAGCCACTTGGAGGTTGTTGACGAATTTTACTACTCAAAAATCCTCTTCTGTCTTAAGCTCTTCAGGCCAGCATTTCAGTGACAAAGGCTGAAAAATATTTCTTCAAAACTCCTGAACAATAAAAGCCCCTGGGAATATTATTAGTTTTCAATTCTTCTGTGGTTAATTAGAAATATTTCAGAAGTGTATTCAAAGTGAATCTGCTATGTTGAAAGAAAGCAGAGAGACATGTTTATTATTCCTGTTTATAGTTCGATGTCTAATTGATATTGACCCCCAGCACCTTCTAATGCAGTTTGAACAGATATGAAAATCAAGACCCTTCATGGCTGACAATCTTTGTCACCACCCCCTCCCCACCATTTCCCTCATCCAGCGCCTGGGGCTCCTATGGATCACGAATGGTGTGGCCAGCAGGAGCAGGGCAGTGATTCTTCCCTATAGTCAGCACTGGTTGGGCAGCACAGTGTTAGGTGACAGGAATGGGCTGCCCAGGGAGGTGAGTGAGTCACCATCCCTGGAAGTGTTTTAGGAGAGACTGGTTGTGGCACTGAGTGCCATGGTCTGGGTGACAAGGTGGTCTTGGGTCCCAGGTTGGACTGGATGCTCTCCAAGGTCTTTTCCAGCCTGGTTGATTCTCTGATGATTGTGACACTGCAGGGCCCAGGGGAAGCAAGGGGCCATTGTGACACTGCGGGTCCTGGTGGCACGAAGAGGACCATGGTGACACTGTGTACGACATGGCAGCACAGAGCCAAGGGGCCATGGTGACACTGTGGGCTGAATGGAAGCAATGAGTCAATGGTGACAGTCTGGGCCCTGGTGGAAGCACAGAGGCCACTGTGACCCTGCAGGGCCTTGTTGAACCAAGGAGCCATTGTGCCACTGTGGAACCAAGGAGATCCTTGGGAGAACCTGGAGACAATGGAATCAAGGGGCCATTACTCCATTGCAAGGACTCTGGGAACAGAGGGCACAATTGTGACACTGTGGTGCCCCATAGAACCAAGGGTCCCTGGTGAAAGTGCAGGATCTTGTGTCACCAGGTCTCCATTGTGACACTGCAGCACCAAGGAATTCATTGTGGCACTCTGAGGTGTCATGGAACCAAGAAGCCACTGTGACCCTGCAGGACCTTGTAGAACCATGCAGAGCATTGTGACAGAGCAGGACCTGGTGTCAGGATGGGGCCATTGTGACACTGCAGGGCCCCATGGAACCAAGGGGCCAGTGCTGCTCCTCAGGGACTGATGGAATGAAGGGAACATGTTTGACACCGTGGTGGCCCTTGGACCAAGAGGCCATTGTGACACTGTGAAACCAAGGAGAGCATTGCTGCGCTGCCAGACCTCATGGAACCAAGGATCCATTGTGACAATGCAGGGCCTTGGGGGACTAAGGGCCATTGTGACACTGCGGGGCCCAAAGATCCAAAGGACTTTGTGAAACCAAAGGGGTCCCAGGGAACCAAAGCAATATTGTGACACTGGGAGGCCTCATGGAATTATAAAGATCATTGGGACATGCAAGGGCCTCATGGAATCTTGGTGACAACAAGTCTTCTGGGAGTGTTGATCTGCTGGATGGTAGGAGGGCTCTGCACAGGGCCCTGCACAGGCTGGATCCAGGGACCAAATCCAACAAGGTCAGGTTTAACAAGTCCAAGCGCCGGGTCCTGCACTTTGGCCACAACAACCCCTGCAGAACTACAGGCAGGGGACAGAGTGGCTAGACATGAGCCAGGCAGAAATGGGCCTGCGGGGACTGATGGACAGCAGGCTGGACATGAGGCAGCAGTGTGCCCAGGTGGCCAAGGAGGCCAATGGCTCCTGTTCTGACTCAGGAATGGTGTGGCCAGCAGGATCAGGGCAGTGATTATTCCTGTGTGCTCAGCACTGGTTGGGCAGCACGTCGAGTGCTGTGTCCAGTTCTGAGCCCCCCAATTTAGGAAGGACATGGAGCAGCTGGAGCGTGTTCAGAGAAGGGCAACAAGGCTGGTGAGGGGTCTGGAACACAAGACCTGTGAGAAGTGGCTGAGGGAGCTGGGGTTGTTTATCCTGGAGAAGAGGAGGCTCAGGGGAGACAAGGGGGTGTCAAAGCACAGGTTAGACTTGATGATCTCCAAGGTCTTTTCCAAACTTGCTGATTCTGGGATTCTCTTAAATCACCCTTGGAGCAGTGGCAGGATGAGTCCTGGGCCTCCTCTTCAGAAGCTCCAGCAGCCCAGGTCCCTCAGCTTCTGCCAGCCTCAAAGCCCATACTGTCAGTCCCGTGGAGCCTCTGCAGCTCCTCCTCATTGCCCAGAGCAGGGAGCCCCAGAGGCAGACACAGCAGCCCAGATGTGTCCCCCTGCCTGTGGTGCCTCTGGCAAGGAAGCAGCACAAGGCACTGCAGGAGCCTGCAGACAATTCCTTCAGCATTGTAGGATGATCCTGCTGCCCAAGGGACATTCCCATGGTGCCAAGTCAGGAACTGCAATGGGGAGTGGGGCCAGAGAGGAAAGGGCTAACAGGATGGGCTGTTTTCAGGGGAAGGAAAAGAGGTGGGCAAAAGGAAGAAATTTCTACCAGGGAAGAGTGAAGAAATCAAAGGTGAAGGCAAGGAAATGCTGAGGGCAGTTTGGGGGTGTCTGCCAGGCAGCCCTGGCTCTGAGCAACAGCGTCTGCAGTGGGACAGGAAACTCCCAGCTGATGGGAACAAATCTTCTGGCTAAGTGCAGAAGCCAGGACAAAGCTGAGTGGTTTCCCTGGTGTCCCCCAGCCCTTGCTGGCCCCAGGGGCTGATGGTATTTGTGCTCCCTCAGGTTTATGTCCTGGGCGGGTTCTTGAGAGAGCCTGGGCAAGGAACCTGGAGCCCCCAGGGCCTTGCCTGAGGCGTCAGTGCTACCCCAGCAGTGCCCATGACCTGTCCCTGCTGCAGCCCCGGCACTGCCACCCCCAGGACTGTGCCAGGTCCCTAGAGCACTCAGGCCCTACAGCAACACCAGGGCCACCAGGGCAACGGGGCAGGGCCACAGGAGGAGCATTAGCAACACCAAGTGCTGCTGCTGCTGGGCACAGCTGCCAGGACTGCCAGCACTGATCTGCCCCCAGCTCCGCACACAGACATTGCTGCTGCAGCTCCAGGGAAGGCAACAAACAGGCATCTCTGCACAAAACGTTGCTGGGAGATCCTTTAGTTCCTTTAAAGCTTCCCAGAGTGCAGCTCCTCATTGACACAGTCTGTGGCCATAGAGAAGGTGGAGAGAAACAAAATGAGAAATTTCACAAAGAATGACTTTTCTTTGTGGACTTTATTATTAAAGTAAAACAAATTAACAAAACTTCCAAAATGAGATGTACAAGAAGTATCAAAGGTGAGTTTTATTAAAAGAGGTTTGCAGAAATCGGCAAGCACTTTAATGTTTTTGAAAGCATCCAGTCATCAGTGTCCACACTGCAACCTTGAGCTCCTGGTTCCTCAGGCTGTAAATGAGGGGGTTCAGGGCTGGAGTCACCACTGAGTACAGAACTGACAGGGCAAGATCAAGGGATGGGGAGGACATGGAGGGGGGCTTCACATAGGCAAATGTGGCAGTGCTGAGGAAAAGGGAGACCACAGCCAGGTGAGGGAGGCAGGTGGAAAAGGCTTTGTGCCGTCCCTGCTCAGAGGGAATCCTCAGAACAGCCCTGAAGATCTGCACATAGGAGAAAACAATGAACACAAAACAGCCAAATGATAAACAGGCACTAATAGCAATGAACCCAAATTCCCTGAGGTAGGATTTGGAGCAGGAGAGCTTGATGATCTGTGGGATTTCACAGAAGAACTGGCCCACGGCATTGCCCTGGCACAGGGGCAGGGAAAATGTATTGGCCGTATGCATGAGAGCATTGAGAAAGGCACTGGCCCAGGCAGCTGCTGCCATGTGGGCACAAGCTCTGCTGCCCAGGAGGGTCCCGTAGTGCAGGGGTTTGCAGATGGACATGTAGCGGTCGTAGCACATGATGGTCAGGAGGGAATACTCTGCTCCCATGAAGAACATAACAAAAAATACTTGGGCAGCACATCCTGTGTAGGAGATGGTCCTGGTGTCCCAGAGGGAATTGTGCATGGCTTTGGGGACAGTGGTGCAGATGGAGCCCAGGTCAGTGAGGGCCAGGTTGAGCAGGAAGAAAAACATGGGGGTGTGCAGCTGGTGGCTGCAGGCTACGGTGCTGATGATGAGGCCGTTGCCCAAGAGGGCAGCCAGGGAGATGCCCAGCAAGAGGCAGAAGTGCAGGAGCTGCAGCTGCCGTGTGTCTGCCAATGCCAGCAGGAGGAAGAGGCTGATGGAGCTGCTGTTGGACATTTGCTGGGGCTGGCCACTGTTTTCTGCCATGGGAAAAATAACAGTGAAAATTTAGAGTAAGCAAAATCAATGCCATTTCCCATACCCCCTCCCTTGGTACACACAGAGTCTTTAGTGTTTTACAGTTCAGGTGTTTTCTTTATAAGCTCGACTGTATTTCTTCTGGTGTTCTTGGATATCAGAAACCCTTAGCATTTTTCTATACTCAGGGAGAACCGAGCAAGTTCTGTGAAGCAAAGTGATGAGTGGAAAGTGGGGGAGATGGTCTGTCATTCTGACCATTTCAGAGTTTCTCTGGGCTTTAACCTTACTCAGGTGAAGGATGATCACCTTCCCATGCTTCCCATAAAATGTCACTGGGTACAGGTGAGAGCAGATGGATCCACCAGAGCCCAGCTCCACATTTGTAGCCACAGACCCACTTTGCTCATTTCTCCAACCCAGCAGCATTTTCAGTGTCACAACACCTCTGCCTCTCCCCATTAATCTCGGAACTCAGAGATGCTCTAGGACAGGTTTTCACCCTGGATTGAAGCTCCTAGCTTGGACTGAAATCTCAGGGAAACTTCCAGGTGTCCTTATGATGGCACTGGATGAAGGGAGATGCAGCTCCTTCCCTGGCTCTACTGACAGCATTGCCCAGAGCCAGGCACTGGGGATAGTGTCACGCTGAGCCAGCTGTGCCCCCTTCCAGAGCCCCCAGGGCCGGGCAGCTGCTCCCAGCTCTGTGCTCTGGAGAGGGAACTGGGCCCGGGGCTGCAGAGCTGCCCCACAGCTCTGCTGCAGCTCTGCCTGCACAGGAAGGCCTGCATACCTTGGAGCCCCAGCCTGGAGGGCAGAGGCTTGGCTGGGGGCACAGGAGGGAGTGGGCTTATTCAGAGGGAGGGGCTGCACTGTAGGGGATCCTGTGGAGATCTCTAAACTCTCCCTGCCACAGCATTTCTGGGTTTTATTTTCTCTCATATCCTGATCTTCTCTCTGCATCCTGGAGATTTTCCTCCTGCAGGTGTTTCCCTGTGCCTGATCTCTCCCTGCCAGCATTCACAGACCCCAAATCTCTGAGCACTGTCCTTGGCCTGACAGAACCCTGCCTGTTTGCAGGGCAGTGGCTGGGGGCAGGTTCTGTTTGCAGCTCGGAGAAAGGACAGCTCAAACTGAGCCTGATGGCTCCAGCAAAGGTGATGCGGCTGCTGTCCATGGGCAGAGTGGCTGAAAGCACATTAGGGATCTCCTGTAAAACACAGTGATCACTGAAAGTAACAGGGAGATGTTGTAGGCACTTGTTAGAATTCATAAATAATAACTCATAATCAACCTTTAATGCTTATCCCCTCTCCCTGCAGTTCTGTAATAGTAGGAAACTGAACACAAAGGCTTAGGAATTTTTTTCTTTTTTATCAAAATCCTTATCTTGTCAACATTATATGACTAACCACAACCCCTCAGCATGTCAGAGCTTCATGAGCATTTCACCTCCCCTGCACGAGAAACACTCAGAGTTGTACTCACAGAGTCTGTAGGAATTGGGATGTTCCAGCTTTAGGAGATGGCTCCAGGAGCTGCAGCTGCATTGTCCTGCAGCCAGAGGTTCTGTGCCAAGGGCTGGCAGTGATTGTGCCCCAGGCACTTCTCAGCACCTTCCCAGCCCAGACTGATTGAAGCTCTCTGTGCCTCTGTGCTGTGCCTGGGGTGGCTGCAGGCAGTGCCCCAGCCCTGCTGGACTGGGAGAAGAGCTGCTCATCAAGAGAAATGTGCTTTTGAAGCTCTTCTTGGTTACCAGGAGCTGCCTCTGTGCCAGGAGCCCAGCCCAGCTCAGCAGCAGAGACACAGCACAATGACTTTAATGAACCTCTGGGGCTTTGTGCTCAGGCCCTGAACATCAGTCCCTGAGAGGGAGCTGAAGAAACCTCTCCAGAAGTCCAAGTCAGAATCACTCTCCAAAGTTTCTTGGACTTTTAATGGGTCCCACTGAGGAATACGACTGAGAAAGTGTCCCCAGGCCCAAGCCAGAGCAGAGAACTGGAGTCAGTGATGACAGGTGGGGACAAAGAGAAGCCAAGTCTTGGTGCCCTGGGGCACAGCAGGGTCTGTGCCACCAAGGGCTGTGAGGAGACACCTTGTCCTGAGGCACTGGGGCCTCCTGCCACAGTCCCAGCCAGGCTGGGCACTGTCACCCCCTTGTCCTGCCCTTGGCCTCCCTCCCTAGCCCACATCCCAGTGGCCTCAAGGATCTGCTGGAAGGATTCCCGGGGGAGCCTTGCCCAGAAATGACCCTGGGGGCTCCTTGATGCTCTCAGGCACTGCAGGATTTTCAAAGGACTTTGGGTTTGGCTTTTGCCTTGGAGTGTCTGAGAGGTTTGTGCAATCATGGCCTCCAATTATCGGCTGGAATTAGTCCCTGGAGAGCCTTTGTCAGTAGCAACACTCAGTGGGGCTCATTAATGCTTCAAGGTACTTCAGTTCTTTTAAGCTACTTGGTGTTTCCCTTTTGATACAGACTCTGGGAGAGGCTTGTGGGATCATGGCCCCAATTATCTGCTTTAACGAGTCCCTTGAGAGCTTTGTACTGACCCTCAGTGGGGCTCATTAATACTTTGAGATACTCAAAGTTTTTAACGTACTTTGGATTTTCCTTTCTACTTTGAGTCTCTGAGAAGGTTTTGTGCCAGCCTGGCCACCAGTTCTCTCCTCCAAGGAGTCCATGAGGAGCCTGTGTTGGGCCATGGACCTCAGTAGGACCCATTCATGCTTTGAGACACCTGGGGGTTTTCTTCTGGCTTTGACTCCTGGAAAGGTTTGTGCAATCTCCTCTCAGGCCCTGAGGTTCCAGGGCTCAGCTCCAAATGCAGCACAGGGCTCATTAGGATCAAGCAAGTCCTGAAAAACCATGGCTCTTGCCTTTATGTCCCCCTGCTTCTATGCAGTTCATCAGGAAGTTTTCTGTAGTGGTTTTGGTTTGGCAATTTGAGATTTTTCAGCCAATGCATCAGTTAGTGTGGTGGGTTCCGTGTTGGCTAATTACCAGTATGTTCACTAGAATATCCTTAATCTTTTCCTGCTGTGAAAGAGGATTAGGGGAAAGGCGATGTAGGCTCAAAACCTTAAAAGAGTATAAAGAAAAGTTTAATAATATTAACTAAAACAAAGAGTAATAACAATCAGAACAAAACTTTCAGAACACTTCTCCTCTCTCTACAACCTTTTCTTTCTTACTGGCAATGTAAGGAGACAAAACCTAAAATTTTCAGTCAGTTTACCACCTCTAGAATAGCCTATCTTCAGTTCACTTAGGGAGAGGAGTCTCTCTTTCATGCTATGGAGACTTCTCCAGAAGTAAACAGTTCTCTCATGGCTCTCAATTCCCACAAATAGCAGCCACCATGAAAATCTACGATAATGAAGTTCCTCCCATTTTTTCACAGCATTTCCCACAGCTGGGTTTTTGGGCCATGCCAACTTATGGGGTATAAAAGATGACCTGTTTAAGAGCAAAGGTTCTCTTCATCTATTTCTGAAATAATCTTCATCTCTGGGAAGAGAGATCTTTTTCTTTTCTCACTGAGGGCACAGGGTCTCATCAATCTGCTTTCTTTGTCTGTTCAAACTTCTCATGGGATCATAGCTACTTCAACATTTGCTTACTTTGCTATGGAAGCCTTTGCTGAACAAGTCATCTCCCCATGCTTTTCAATGTGAAATAGGGAAAAAGAGAGTCTGATAAATCAATTCCATCATTCTCCATAGTTTTACAAGAGGATTTCAGCCCCAAGATCAAGGCATCTCCTCATTCTTCCCATCTGGGACTCAACTTCCTCTTCACTGACATTGGTGTGTTCATGTTGCTCCTCTATGTGCCTGCACTTTGTCCTTTTCTCTCACTCGAGGGAGGACAGAAGCACTGAAAGTGTTCATATCTCACCCGGGCCCTGCAGATGGTTCCGTGACCCCGGCCAGGCTCGGTCCTTGCGGCCGGAGCTGTTTTACGATGGAGGTTTCTGCAGCGGCTGCGCTTGGGCTGTGTCAGGATGGGCTGCGCTGGGGGTAGGACCAGGATCTCAGCAGCCAGGCCAGAACACAGCAGCAGCACGGCCGGGGACTGATGGCTTCTCCTCCCCCTGCCCGGGGGTTGGGGGCGAACCCCAGCAGTGGCAGAATTTTGGCCAAGCTGGCCAGCCCGGGGCTGCTCCTGGGGCCCGATGGATCCTGGCTCGGTCTGGGCTGGCGGCGGGGCAGGGTTTAGCAGTGCCCAGATGTTGGCACCTGCAGCCATGGTCCAGCCTGGCCTTGGCCCTGCCCTGCCCAGCAGCCGATGGGGCCTGGCGGGGTCCCTGGGAAGGGGCCCAGCCCTACGGCAGGAGCTGCCTGGCCCTCCCCAGCTGAGATGGGGGCTGGGTCAACCTTGTTAACTCTTTGACAGCCAGAAGGGAAAGAGACCCTCCCAGGCCTTCTCCTCTTTCACATGTGTCATCACAGAGGCGTGTACAGTTTCCTTAGTGGTTTAACAGATTTTCAGATCTCAAAGCTAATTACTGATTGTTTTTTGTCAGACACGGAGGAAACTGCTAGCAGCTTCTCTTAGGACATCTCTTCCATGATGAAAAACCAGCACAACCAGCACAGAGCACAGAGCTCCTTTGTCCCTGTGTAGTGGTCATGTGCCCAAGTCCTCAAATCCCCTCTTTTGGAGATCTCTTGGCCTTCCCCAGGGTGTTTTCAAATGAAAACATTCAGCTCAGAGTCTAAGAAAATCAGCAGAGGACAGGGCTAGGCAGACACGTTTCTCCTGGCTACTTTTGTCTGGGAGCAATCCTTGGATATACACAATTTGGGAGGCCAAATTCTA
This sequence comes from Fringilla coelebs, assembly GCF_963513975.1. NCBI lineage: Eukaryota > Metazoa > Chordata > Aves > Passeriformes > Fringillidae > Fringilla > Fringilla coelebs. The sequence goes on from NW_028167583.1 coordinate 1,274,137, forward strand.
ATTTTTGCCATGGCCCTTGGACATGAAAGCTGGTTCCTTTAAATAGGAATGAAGGAACAGAACACCAGTGTTTCAGGGACTGATGAGAGGTGACCACCAGAGGCCAAGGGCAGCCAGAGCTGGCAGGTTTTGTTCTGAGAGATACCCTTGCATTTAGGAATTTTTTTAAGGGTAATACCAATTTTGGCAATGGGCATCTGAAAAGAGGGACACTTATTTTCCATAGAAAGGAAAGCACGGAGCCCCAGTGCTCCAGGAGCTGATGAGAGGCAGCCCTTGACATCCCAACATCAGCCAGACATCTAAGGTGGCACCTGGCAGGACAAGCCAGCCAGACCTGTTCCATGTTCCCTGGATTCCATGGGGCCCCACAGTGTCCCAAGGGTCCTTGCTTCCATGAGGCCCTGAGGTGCCATAATGCCCCCTTGGTGACACCAGGCCCTGAAGGGTCACAATGGTCTCCATGGTTCCATCAGGCCCCATAGAGCCATAATGGTCTCTGGGTTCCATGAAGCCCCACTGTGTCACCATGGCCCCTTGGTTCCATGGGCTCCAGTGGTGCCACAATGATCCCCTTGGTTCCATGGGCTCCAGTGGTGCCACAATGATCCCCTTGGTTCCATGGGCTCCAGTGGTGCCACAATGATCCCCTTGGTGCCATGAGGTCCCCACAGTGTCCCAGTGATCTCCATGGGAAGGAAAGACCCCAGCCCCAGTGTTGCAGGGGCAGTTACCAGAGGCCAAGGCCAGCCAGACTTGATGGTACTGGCAGATTTTGCTTGGGAGCAACCCTCGGATATACAGAATTTTAGAGGTGGAATCCCAATTTCAGACATGGACACCCGGAGGAAAAGGATGGTTCTTTTCCATAGGAAGGAAAGCACAGAGCCCAAGTGTTTCAAAGGGAGAAGACGAGAGAGGTGGCTCCTGGGAGGCCAAGACGGCCAGACTTGTTTTTCCTGGCAGCTTTTTTCATGGAGGAATCCCTGGATATATGGAATTTCAGGGTGGAGGAATCTCAATTTCGAGTATGGACACCTTGAGAAAAAGGACAGGTGTTTTCCATAGGAAGGAAAGCACCGATCCCCAGTGTTCCAAAAGCAGGTGAGAGGCAGTCCCCAAGAGGCCAAGGGCAGCCAGACCTGTCTATCCTGGCAGCTTTCACTTGGGATCAATCCTTGGATGTACAGAGCTTTGGAGTTGGAATCCTAGTTCTGGCCATGGGTACCTGGTAAAGATTGATGTTTTTTCCTACAGTAAAGTGTGAAGTCCAAGTGTTTTGGAAGAAGATGAGAGGTGGCCACCCTCAGGCCAAGCCAGCCAGACCTGTCTCTCCTGGCAACTTGCATCTAGGGGCTATTCCTTAGACATAGAGCAATTTGGAGGTAGAATCTCAGTTTTGGCCGTGGGTGCCTGGACAGGAAGAAGAGTTCTTTTCATGAGGAAGGAAAGCACAGAGCCCCAGGGTTTCAGAGGTAGATGAGTGCCAGCCCTCAGGAAGCCAAGGCCAGTCAGACTTGTCAGTCCTGGCAGCTTTTGTCTGGGAGCTATCCTTGGATATAGGGAATTCTGGAGGCAGATGCCCAATTTTGGCCATGGACGCCTGGTCAAGATGGATGGTTCTTCTCCTAAGAAAGAAAAGCACATGGTCCCAGTGTTTCAAAGGCAGATGAGAGGTGGCCCCTGGGTGACCAAGGCAGCCAGATCTGTCCTGGCAGATTTACATATCTTTACACATAAGGACATTTGGAGGAGGAATCCCAATTTTGACCATGGGCCCCTGGGGGAGAAGGAGAGTTTTCTTCCATGGGAAGAAAAGCCCAGAGCCCCAGTGCTTCAGGGGCAGATGAGAAGCAGCCCTCAACATGCCAAGGTCAGCCGGACCTGTCAGGTGGTCCCCGGGAAGTCCAGCCAGCCAGATCTGTTTCATGTTCCCTTAGTTTATGGAACCCCACAGTGTCACAAGGGTCTTCTTGGTTCCATGAGGCCCTGGAATATCATAATGTTCCCCTTGTTTCTGTAGTGTCACAGTGGCCCTGTTCTTCCCTGAGGCCTTGCAATGTCACATAGGCTTCGTGGTTCCACAAAGCCCTGATGTGTCACCATGGCCCCTTGGCTCCATGCACCCTCGCTGTGTCACAGTGGCTCCTCCATGACACTCTGGGCTCCACAAGGTCACCATGGACCCCTGGTTCCTTGGGGCTCCTGAGTTTCACAATGCTCTCCTTGATTCCGTGAGGCACACAGTGCCACCATGGCCCCTTGGTTCCATGAGGTTCCGAAGTGTCACTGTGGTGTCCTTGGACACGCATTGTCACAACTGACCCGTGACTCCATGAGGTTCCGTAGTGTCACCGTGGTCGCTGTGAGAGGCTGGGTGAGATCGATGTCCCGAGACACCTTGGGATGCTCGGAATGCCCGTTTGGGGCCAGGGCCAGGTCAGGCCTTGGTTTGTGGAGGGACAGAGCCCCGCCCCGCCCCAACCCTGGCCTGGCAGAGCTGTCAATCACACTGCAGGTGTGGTGTTAATCCAGATCTGATTGGCTCAGGTGTCAATCAATCACACTAGCAACTTGTGCCATCCCTGACTCTGACTGGACAAGCAACTGGCAGTCCCACCCCAGGGGTGGGCCCATGGAGGCCCAGGGGCTTAAAAGCCGGAGCACGAGGCCAACCCAGGGTCTGAATCCTGCTTTCTTGTGGGGTTCCTATGGTGATGATGGTGGAACATATGTCTGTGTCTTTCTATAGATCTTCTGTCTTTCTGTTCTTTCTATTTCTTCTCCTTCTAATCCTACTTACCTGGAACATTTTTGGGTAACTTCACATCTTAAGGGTTAAGGGTTTTTTAGGTTTAATGGGCTAAGTTAATGAAGTTAATGCTATGGTAAGAGTTTTCTGTTGCAGCAGATGTTGTATTAAGCCCTTTGACAAAATTCCTTGCTTGTCTGTATTTTGCCAGTCAGATTTTGTGTCATTTTGACCTCTTAGCTCAGTTGGTTAGAGCATGGTACTGGTATCACTGAGGCTGTGGGTTCAATCCCTGTGTGGGCCATTCACTTAAGATCTGGACTTGATGATCCTTGTGGGTCCCTTCGTACCAAGAATATTCTTTGCATCTGTCCATGTTGAGAATATCTGGTTGGTGTTTCTCCTATGCACCAAACTCAAGGAAAGGAACCTTTACAGCCCTGCAGGCTCACAATGGCCTCTTGTTTTCATGAGGCCCCACAGTGTCACCCTAGCCCCTTGGTTCCATGAGGATCTGGAGTGTCACACGGGTTTATGATGTTTGTCCTTGCTGCCCCTCACACCCCACTGCCCCACAAAGAGCCCCAAGCCCCCAGTGAGGGACAGGCCCTGCTGTCCCAGGCTGGGCTCAGGGCTTGGCCTTTCTGCTTCCCACACCCGGCCCAGGCCTTGCTCAGCATTGCAGTTCCCTGCCCAGAGCCTCTGGCTCCCTGCAATCCTGGCCTCAAGGATCTGCTCTCACCAGCCCCTGGGGAGCCTTTGGCCCTCCCTGCCCTCAGTGGGGCCCAGGGATGCTCCAAGGCACTTGGAGTTTTGCTTCTGACTCCTTGAGCAGCTTCTTCAGCCTTCTCTCAGTGCCTGAGGGTCCTGGACTCAGCCCCAAATCTACCATGGGAATCATCAAAATACAGAAAGACCTCACAGGCTCTTTCTTCTCTTTCAGTTCTTCAGGGCTTGTGCAGCTGACTGGAGTCAGTTTGGAGTTCTTGTAAGGATGAAGATTTCAAAGTGCACCTGATGACTTTTCTACTTTAATTAAGTGAGTACTTTCTCATTTGCCAGCTGAGAAAAGAGCTGATAGAAACATTCCCCAGGTGATCTTGATGCTGAATGTCTCCTTAGGAGGTCTGGGCATGTAGAAGAATGAGCCCCTTGAGGGCTGACCCTGTTTGGACAAGCTGCTCCTCACCCTCAGCCTCACCATGTCTGACATGGCCCACCTGGGACTGACATTCCTGTGCCCTGCAGCAGAACCTCGTTCCCTGAGCTCTGCAGCTCCATGTCCCAGCCCACTGCACCATGTCCCACCTGCTCTCCTCAGGGCTCTGCCTGAGCACAAGCTGAATTCGAGGATCCTGATGGGTCCCCCCCAGCTCAGCCAATTCTGTGGTTCTGGGATCCCATGAGCCTGGGGATAGGACTGCCAATGGTTGCTATGGCAACAGGCTCTGGCTACAGGCCTGAGCTGGTGTCCATGGAAACCACCGCTGGCACGGGGTCTCCATGGAGCTGCCAAGGGACTGACTATAGCAACAGGGGGCTGGTGATGGTTGCCATGGAAACTGACCATAGCAACAGGGGACTGGTGATGGTTTCCTGCTAAGGATCAGATTTCTCACAGGCCCTCAGAGGGGTTCCATGGGGACTTTCCAAGAGTCTCCAGGCCATTCAAGAGCTGGAATGTCACAGGTAGAGACAGGGTCTCCATGGAGACCTCCCAGGGCTTTCTGGGGATGGTAAAGAGCCGTGTGGTCACAGGCAGTCACAGCCATTCCGTGGTGACATCCCAGGGGACCTTGGGCTGCAAAGGCACCGATCTGTCACAGGCACTCACGGGGGCTCCACGGTGAAATCCCAGGAGTCCCCAGGCTGCCAAAAAGCCTGGATGTCCCAGAGACTCACAGGGGTTCCTGTCATGGGCAGAGTGGGAGATTCAGGCAAAACCTTTATTTCTTTATTGGAGAAACTCCTGCTGAGTTATGAGGTGGAGAAATGACACCCAACAGCCGCCATGGATCCTCAAACCACTGCAGGGCTCCTAGACTTCTAAAATGCCTTCTAAAAGAGGAAACTGGAATTGGCTGGTTTCAGTCCCAGCCCCAGAATTTCTCAAAGGTTTATGTATAAAAGATTGGACAGGTGGAATTGAACCTTAGCTCACAGGGGCTCAGCACTGGCAGGGGCTGTGGCATGTCCCAGAGGGGGCTGTGTCACAGCAGCACCTCTGTGGCTGTGTCAGAGAGGCACAGAGCAGCTCTGATGTCAGCAAGGGGCTGCGTGACAGCACAGAGTGGGTCGTGTGAGGTCACAGATTGGGCTATGACATCACAGAGTTTGTTGTGAGCTGTCACTGAGCAGCTACAGCATCACAGAGGAGATCCAATGACATAACAGAACAGGCTGTGACATCATGGCATGGCAGTGTGACAACATAGAGCAGGCTATGAGGTCAAAGTGTGTGCTGTGACATTACAGAGTGGCAGTATTACAACACACGAAAGATTTTGTGACATCACTGAGAGGGGTTATGACATCATACAGCTGTCTGTGACATCATAGAGTAGGGTGTGAGGCCATAAAGTAGATCCTGCCATCATTGAGGGTGGCTCTGTGACATCACTGGGTGGCTGTGTAACATCATAGAGCAGGCTGTGAGGTCATGGAACAGAGTGACATCACAGGCTGATTTTGTGACATCACAGATTCTTCTGTGACATCACATAGCAGCTGTATGACATTCGAGGTGACATCCCAGAGTTGGCTCTGAGACATCATGAGGGTGCTGTATGACATCACAGAAGGGCTGTGTGGCATCACAGGAGGGCTGTGTGACATCACAGGGGCTGTGTGAGGTCACTGGGGAGGTCCCTCTGTCCTGTCCCCTCTCACAGTTCCCCCCAGAGCAGTCCAACCCTGCTCGTGCACAGCAGGGTCCCCTGTCCCCCTGGGTCCCCCCGCCCCAGGCGCCGCAGCCTCCCCCAGAGGATGTTCCACGAGATCGACCCCAGAGCCTGACACGGGGACGGGGGGCCGGGGCCCTGGGGGTGGGACAGGGGGACAGGGACCCCCCAGCAGCATCCCTGTGTCCCCCTGGGCCAGGGCTCCTTCACCCTGTTACGAACAAGGCCTTGAGAGCGCTGAAAAAATCCCCAGCAAGGGATCAGCAAAAAGCAGATTTAATATTAAGGCACAGCAGCACAAAGTTCCTTGGCAAGAGTCACTCTGCCCCTGGCTTGACACTTCAGGCACACCAGGGAAACAAAGCAGCAACAAAACCAAACAGAATCCAGGCAATCAAACCAGAAAAGAACCGAGAACTGTCCCTGTGTGTGTGTGAGACACAAGGACTGTGAGAGCAAGGATAAAAGAAACACAGCCCAAAAGGTTAACAGAGCTAAAACTTAGTAGGACTTAACCTTGACTGATACCTTAAAATTCACAATTTACCAAAAGAACAGCACCTAACAGTATTTAACCTAACTTGAAATCTATGACTTTGCAATTTAACAGAAGCATAACATTTAACAACATTTAACTCCGCTTATAACATACATTAAACAACTTAGGAAAAGAACAGCCCTTAGCAGCATTTAACTTCATTTAGACCTTGTGATTTAGCCTTACCTACAGACCTGACTGACTCAGCTATCCAAGGCACTCAAACCCCTCAGAGAGCAGCATTTCTGCCACATTTCCCCAGCACAGGCACTCCTGTGTGCACACAGACACAAAGAGTCAGTGCAAGGCACCTGTGAGAAATTCCCCTGAGGGCAGGGAATGCTCACTGCTGATGCTTTGGCATCTCCCCAGAGGGTGAAGGGCTGAGCCTGGAGGAGTGGGGGGATCGGCCCAGGCTCTGTGGTTGTTTGGGATCCCCGAGTGCAGCAAACGGGAGAGTTCCCGGCTGGGAGAGGCCCCACTCAGAGGGAGTCGCTGGCCCAGCAGAGCTCCAAGGGCTCCTTTTGGAGCGCTGTTTGCAGGGCCCCACGAGAGGGGCTTCAGTCCCAGCAATGGCTCATCCTGGCCACACTTGGCATCAGCAGCTTTCTTTGGCAGTGTGAGAAGAGGGATGTTGTGCCACTGAGGGAACAGAAACAGTTCCCAGGGCTGCTCCTAAAGGAGCTAGGAGCTGTTTGGGCAGCAGCAGTGCCTGGAGCAGACAGTGTTTGTGATGAGCTGCAGAGGAGCTGAGCCCAGGTGCTGTTGGCCGAGGCCCAAGGAGCATTTCTCAGCTGGCAGGGCGGCCTGAGAAGGGGAGGGGGGAATGCAGCAGCACAGGGCCATGGAACCAAGGGAACCTTGTGACACTGTGGGGCCCTGTGACACCAAGGGACCCTTGTGACACTGTGGGGCCTCATGGAATCATGGAGAACACTGTGACATTGCTGGGCCTCATGGAACCAAGGGGACTGTACTGACACTTTGTGGCTCCATGGAATGTAGGGATCATTGAGACACTGAGAGGCCCCATCAAACCAAGGGTCCATTGTGACACCACAGGGCCTCATGCAACCATGGAGACCAATGTGACACCTTGGAGTGTCATGGAACCAAGGGATCATTGTGACACTGCGAGACCCCATGGAGCTAAAGGTCCATTGTGACATTGCAGGGCTTCATGGAACCATGGAGATACCATAAGGACACTTCACAGCCTCATGCAACCACCATGGGGCCATTGTGACACTGAGGGGCACCATGGAATCACAGAGACCATTGTGACATGGATGGGACTCATGGAATCATGGAGACCATTGTGACACTATAAGGCCCCATGGAAGAAGAAAAGTACTGTGACACTGTGAGGCCTCATGGAACCAGTGAGACCATTGTGACCCTGGGGGTCCCCACAGAACCAAGAGGACCATTGTGACATTGTGGGGCCTGGTGAAACCAAGAGGCCTTTGTGACACTGCAGGGCTGAACGGAACCAAAGGTCCATTGTGACACTGTAGGGCCTCATGGCATCAGTGGTCCATTGTGACACTGTAGAGCCAAAGGAGACCATTGTGACACAGCAAACCCCCAGGGTCCAAAGCTCCATTGTGACATTGCAGGGTTCACGGAACAGAGGAGCCATGTGACATTGTGGGGCCTGGGGAACCATGGAGACCATTGTGACACTGCAAGGCCTCATGGAATCCTTTGGAGCATTGTGACACTGCGGGGCCTTATGACACCTGGGGGCCACTGGGACATTGTGGGACCCAATCAAACCTGGGGGCCAGTGCGACACTGCAGGTCTTCCTGTAATCCAGAGGCCATTGTGACACTGCTGGAACCCATGGAATCAAGTCACCCTTATGACACTGCGGGGCCCCGTGGATCCAAGGCACCATTGTGACACTCTGGAGCCCCATAAAACCAAGGGAACACAGAACAGGCCTGTTTGGCTGGTTTGGCCTCCCATGGACTGCCTGACTGGTCCAGCTGACCTTGACATGTTGAGGGTCTCTTCTCATCTGCTGCTGAAACACTGGGGCTCTGTGCTTTCCTTCCCAATGGAAAAGAACTGTCCTTCTCCTCCAGGCACCCATGGCCAGGATTGGGATTTCACCTCCAAATTTCCCTTTATCCAGGGATTGTTCCCATAGCAATATTGCCAGGACAAGTCTGGCTTGCAATGGTTTCATGAGGGTCACCTCTCATCTGTCCCCAAAACACTGGGGAAGGCTCCATGCTCTCCTTACTATGGAAAGAACTGTCCTGCTTCTCCAGGTGCCCATGGCCAAAACTGGGTTCAACTCTGAAATTCCTAAATCCAAATGCTGCTCCCAAACACAGTCTTCCTTTGCTGACAAGTCTGGCTGGCCTTGGACTAGTGAGACACTCACCTGCTTTCCAAACATTGGGGTCTGTGCTTTCCTTCCTATGGAAAAGAACTGTCTTTCTCCTCCAGATGCCCATGGCCAGAATTGGAATTTCACCTCCAACACTGCCTTACTGTGAGAGACTAGAGGAGACTTAGCAAGAAACATTTTGTGTGTGGGCGACAGGAAGGGGCAGGTCCAGCCCTGCCCTGCCCTGGAACCCCAATCCCCCCAGAGCCTCTATCCCAGCCCAGCAGTGTCTGCCAGTCCCTGGCACAGCACAGGCAATGCTCCACAGCCACCTCTGGAGCCCCCAGCCCAGCTCCTGAGGGAACAAATGAGCCCAAGTCCCACCTGAGGCTCATTAATGCTTTAACACTCAAGGTGTTTAGGATACTTTAAGGATTTTCCTTTCCACACTGATGTTTCTGCGAGGTTTTTGTGCCATCCTGGCCACCAATTCTCTCCTCCAAGGAGTCCATGAGGAGCCTGTGTTGGAGAGGCACTTCATTGGGAGCCATCAATGCCTTAAGACACTTTGGGTGTTTCCTCTGACTCTGACTCCTGGAAAGGTTTGTGCAATCTCCTCCTCCCAGGCCATGAGGTTCAATGGCTCAGCTCCAAATACACAGTGAGGCTCATTAGGATCAAGCAGGTCCTGACAAACCATGGCTCTGCCTTGATTTCCCTCTGCTCTTGTGCAGTTCCTTAGGAGGGTTTCCTTTTGCAGTTATGGAGAAATACTTGAAAGAGATTTGAGGAACTATGGATTCCTATTTTATGGGTGTCTTTTATTACTGTTCTTATTACACAAGAGGTGATTGCAGCATTCAGTGACTGATATTGATGCAGGGACTCTCCTAAGGAGCTCTGGCCTGCTCAGAGCAGCTGTGCCTTGAGCCCTCACCCAGTGTGGACAACCTTGCTCCACATTCCCCAAGGCCATCGTGTCTCTCCTCACTCACCTGGGACCTGCTTTGCTTGGAGAACTGGCTGCACACAGCCAAAGAGGAATTTCCTTTCTTTAATTTTTGAAGCAATCTAAACCTCCTGAGTTTCCCCATTACAAACAGACATCCTCCTCAAGTGTGTGCCAAGCCCAAGGTGCCACCAAGAGCACTCCAGACCTGCCCTGGGCCAGCTCTGAGGGTGGATCATCATCCCAACCTGCAGTGGGCCATTGCAAGGGACTGTTGCCATGGACACTGCACTGACCCTACTGCTGGGTTTGGGTGCCATGGCAACCCCCATCAGTTCGGGTTTCCTTGGAAACCAGCCCAAGGAGCCATTTCTGCAGCCAGGTTCCATGGCCACTTGCCTGCAGAGCTGTTGCTGCCCTGGGCTGCCATGGCAACCCTCAGGACAAAGCGGTGCCAGGGCTGTTCCAGGTACAATTGCAGTGACACTCATTGGAGCCACCAGGTGCCATGGCAACGGCCACGGGGACCCGTTCCTTGGTTTGGTGCCATGGCAACCAATGCCCAGACCCGCTGTGGTGGTTGGTGGCCATGGAAACCTGCCCTGGGCCCCTTGCTCAGGGCTGGTGTCAGTGCCCAGAGCCAGAGGGGATCCTTTGCTGGGGGCTCGTGCCATGGCCACCTGCCCTGTGCCGCGCTGGCCGGGCAGGCACCAGGAACCAGCAGCCAACGCCACTGCCAGGGCCAAAGGCCAGGTCAGCCAGACAGAAAGGGGCAGTGCTGGGCACTGTTTCCATGGCAACCGGCACTGGGGGTGACACCTGGGTCACCTGTGCTGGCAGTTGCCATGGAAACCCCTGGCAGGCACTGAGGGCACAGACACTGGCACAGAGACACTGCTGGGCCGGTGCTGAGCACAGGGCTGAGCACGCAGAGATGGTTTTGTTCTTGCTGAGCTGCAGCAGAGCCAAGGCCTGTCCTGCCCCTCGTCCAGCCACGCTGGGGAGGGGCTGGGGCTGCGGGGCAGCTTGGCAGGGGACACAGCCAGGACAGGTGACCCCAGCTGAGCCCGGGGATACCCCAGACCATAGGACATCATGGTCAGTGTATGAAGGGGGGGATCAAGGAGGAAGGGGGAATTTTGGAGGGAGGGATTTTGCCTTCTCAGGTAACACTCAGGCAAGAAGGGGCCCTGTTTCACCAGTGGGCAGGGTCACTAACAAAGACACAGACACCAACTTAAGGAATCGTGTCATTTACATCATTGCACAGCTGCAAAGAATTACAGAAGGATAAGCTCAGCAAAGCACATCATCATTAGCAAAGAATTACAAAAGAAGCTCAGCAATCCATCCAGTCATTACTACCAAAGATTGCCTGCAGTGATTAAAGAAAGATCCATCAGCAGTTCCCCTCAGACTTCACCATCCCCCAGATCCACACATCAGCTGGGGAAGCCAAGGACTGCAGAGCCACTCCCAGACACTGGGAATTCCTGCAGGTACCTCCACCTTTGCAGCTAAGGAGGCTCCAAGCCTGCTGGGAGAGGACACAGCTTTTACACTGCTAAATAAACAAGCTGACATCACTGCTACTGTGGGAACATCTGGTTTCATTCTCCTCATTGCTTTCTCCCAAAGCCTGGCCAGGGCACAAGGAGGAACCAAGGGAGTTGACTTTGATCCTTCAGCCCCAAAACAGGCCAGATGGGGCCTGGTCTGGTTTCCACATGCAGAAAGATAAATCCATGTTTTATCAAGGAACACATACACTGATCATGCTGTTAATAATGCTTCCTTAAGGAGTGGATACAAATATAACATTTGGTTGGAAGGTTCTTGTAGAGGTGAACTTTGCCTCAGGGCCTGTTCAGGCCTTGGGACTTTGATCAGTCCTCAGACCTACAATGAACTACAGCCCTCATAACAATTCTTTCAATAACACAGTTTAGATTTACATTTTAGGCATAAAGGCATCTCCTCTTGTGCTTCAATTAAGTGCTGTTTAATTTCATTACTCTTAGCTATTTATCTTCCTTTTAAAACATGCCTAAATAGTTGCTGTTATTCTCTGCTATTTATCAAATGCCTCTCTTTTCTTGAGATTGTCTCTTTTCAGACAAGTCTCAATACTCCACTTCCCAGCACAAAGCGTCCCAATCACTCTACCATGGAATGTCAGAGTGCACACCAAGTGCACACGCTGCAATGATGACAGGCACTGCCACAAATGCATTTCACAGCAGCCTCCAGTTTGGCAGCCATGAAGCCAATCCCACCAAGAAGAATTTTCTTCTTTCTGCCACTCTTCTGCTGCTCTTTGTGTCAAGGTCATTCCTGACTGTTGGCCTTCAAACCCATCCCTGAGAGCAGTGCAACATTCCTGTCCCGTGGCAGCCCAGGCTCCTCCTTGGCCAGCAAGCAGATAATCCAAGGCCATGTGGTTCTGTGGAGTCCCCATTTGTGTTTGTTGGAGCTCACAGGATGTGCTATTGCACATTTTAACAGCATCATTTGCTGCTTCTGCTAATAATCCATTCAGCTGATTCATGGAAACTCCACAGGACGGGGCAGCAGACATGGGGCACAGGAGGAACCAGAATTTTTTGCTTGCTGAAAGCCAAGGCACTCCTTGGGGGGAAAATGTTCTCTGGGCCCCAACTCTTCCTTGTGGTTGTGGCTCAAGGAGCCGAAATGGTGGCCCTGCAGCCAAGAGTGGTGTGACACTGACACCGACCAGCTCCAGCACCCCAAGTTCTACTGACACTGGCAGGGATGGGAAAGCACAGAAATCCTCTCACACTGTGGCCTCTAGAACTAGAACAGGGTTTGGTTTCTCCTGAAGGGAAATCTTAGGGAATCCTGTCAAAGTGATCACTGTATTCCTGTGTTTTTTTTAACTGTCCCTTCACTGACAGGGACGAGTCAGAGCCCATGGACAGAGTTCTGGCCACCCCACAGGGTGGGCCCTCCAAGGGAACCCCATTCCTCCCAATTTCAGCTGAGAACACACCCAGCAATTGCTGACGTGCAGTACTTTGGCTACCCTGATCTTTACATTTTCATAACTAATCATTCCATTTTGATCACTAACCCCTTGGTGAAACACTAGAGGTGTTTGTGGCAGACAAAGATTCTGGCTGACCATCAAGGTACAACTTACAGACATCAGCAGTACTTTAATGACACTGTTCTTCATTCTTTTTTCTCAATCTCAGTCGAGTTAGGAACAGTAATTCTGTTGTCCATGGAGCTGGTGCCTTTTTAGTTCCAGAATAATGCCCCCAGGCCCTTTGCTGTTCAGCTTTACCATGTTGTCTGTGCCTAACAAGGCTTGGGGGGCCCTTTCCCCTCTGGCTGGAAGGGGGCCGGGTCCCAGTTCCTGAGGGGCACCCAGGCTCCTGGATGGAATTCCTGTGCAAGTCCCTCAGGGTCACAGCAGCCTTCACATGGAGCCCTGTGGATCAGAGCATTTTCCAAAGGGGCCCTTGGGGCAAACAGGGAGATTTGGTCTGGCAGGATGTGTAAAACAATATCCTGTCATAGCTACTTGTCCTCACACAGAACACTTGGCTGCAGGGACACATTCCCATTGTTCCTGCCCAGGTTTCAGGACTCAGAGTTGTCTTTCCTGGGAGCTGCTCCTTCAGCTGCCTCGGGAGGGCCTTTTGGCCTCCAGACCCACACTCCAGACCCACATTAGGACTGCTGGATCCAAACCCTTTATCCCCACAAACGGTGGGGATTGGAAGTGCAGCTCCTTTTTTCACAATGGTTCGTAAAATTGCAATATCAATAATTGTGCTACGCTGTCATGGGGTTGAATAATACAATCCTGTTCACTATTGTTTAACAGAATTACTGTCATTTCTCCTTGATATTCTGCATCAATTCCTCCTGCCATGACATGAACACTTTGCAAGGCCAAGCTCCAAACCAACAGTTACCAAAGCAAAGTGTCCTGGAGGAATCTGAATTCCTGTCTCAGTATTGACAGCTCTCATTTGCTTTGAATTTATCCTAATTCATTCCAATGCATGAAGGCCCAGCCCTGCAGCCTCTGGGCTGGCCCTGCCAGGGCCATCACAGCCAGAACAATTTCCCAGGCAGTCCAAGTCTCACTGCCCATGGCTGGATTTGCAAATTGGGTGCAGCCGTGCACAGCCAGGGGGTTTCCATTTCCCCAGTGGGCCATTGTTAAGGGCATGGAGCACATCTGGGAGATGGGTTCTCCATGGGCAAAGGTTCCCATCTCCTCATTCTTTCAGCTGCTCTTTTAACAACCCCTTCAGCTGTTCAACCAATCCTGCAGCTTGTGGATAGTCTGGGACATGAAAAACCCTGCAGGCTTAATCACTGTATTTTTCACAGGAACAGACAAAGCACTCTGCATCACAGTATCAGCAAACCCTGTAAAAATAGCCAATTTCATCCCTTCCTCCTTTTCTCATGGAATACAATCTCACAGAGTTGACCACTGACATTAGGCTCCTGGCCAATCCTGTTCTGTAGGGTATTTAGTGTTACATCACTGAGCAGCCAAAGCTACCAAATTAGTAATGTCAGCACTATTTCACATTGTTATTGGTTTACATGTACATATTGTTTTAGAAATAAAGATATAGATAGATATAGACATATACATATATAAAATATATAAAAATATACAAATACATATAAAAATACATTTTTAAGGCCTTATTATACTATAAATACGTATATAGTTATAAATTATATTGCTATTTCACTTGCAAAATGCATCTGTGCTCATTATTAAAACCTTCTTATGTTTCTCCATGTGGGAGTATTCCAACAACAATTGTTCCTTCTGAAGGTGCTGTTTCTAATGTACTCTTAACAAATTCATCTTGGTTGGCCCAAACCCACAAGTTCTTTTCCTTTTCCACATGCAATTTTTGGATGTATTTGAAGCCATCCAGGGGGTTCAGCCTCTTTTAACCAACTGCCCCACTGCTCAGATGATGCTCCAACCTCAGCCCACTCCAGAGCCAGGGAACACCAGGGAAGGGCTTCCCATCTAGGAATTCCTGATGGGACTGATTCCTCACATTTACACTGAACAAGTGACATTTTGTTGTCATCTGGCCAGACTGGGCCAGTTTTGTTTTACCAGTGGGCAGGGTCAGCACCAAAGACACAGACTCCAGCTGAAGGAATCAGTGTCATTTACTGCAGCTCAGAGCAGCAAAGAATCACAAAAGGAGCAGCTCAGCAATGCACCCAATCATCCCCACCAAATATTGCCTGCAGTGATTAACACAGATCCTGCAGCATTTACCCTCAGCATTCACCATCCCCCAGATCCACCCAGCAGCTGGGGGAAGCTGTCACAGCCCAGGGCTGCAGAGCCACTCCTGGGCACTGGGAATTCCTGCAGGTGCCTCCAGCCACAGGTGAGGCTCCAACCCCGCTGGGAGAGGGCCCAGCTCTGACAGTGCTGAATGAACAAACTGACAGCACTTCCAGTGCGGGAACATCTGGGTTCATCCTCCTCTTGGCTCCCTCCCAAAGCCTGGCCAGGGCTCCAGGAGGAACCAAGGCAGCTGACTTTGATCCTTCAGCCCCAAACAAGGCCAGATGTCAGATTCCATGGCTTGTCTGCCTTCTAAACACAGAAAGGTCAATACATGTTTCACTAAGGAGTGCCTACATCTATCACAGTGCTAATGACCATGCACATTCCATTAGGGAGCAGATACAAAGATAACCTTTGGCTGGAAGGTTCATCCAGAGACACCTTTGGCTCAGGGCTGCTGTCCAGGCCTCACTCAGGGCTCTTGTCCAGGCCTTGGCACTTCAGGGACGTGGTTTAGTGCTGGCCTTGGCACTGCTGGCTGACCGGCTGCACTGGGGGAGCTCAGAGGTCTTTTCCAACTGAAAGGATTCTGTGATTCCATGATTATATCCACTGCATTCAGCTGGGTCTGTTTTAGCAGCATGACTTTGCTCACAAAGTTCCCTCTTGCCCAGCTCCTGTGGCCTGAGGCTTCAGCTCCTTCAGCTCCTGGTGCTGAGCTGCTCATGCTGAACGAGACGACTCGCAGAGACCAATACAGTCCATCCAATTCCTGCTGGGACACGGAGAGGGGAGGCTGTGCAAACAGGAGCATTGTTTGCTGTGGCCTCCTCTCTGCCCCTCACGCCTTTCAGCGCTTTGAACCAGCCAAGAGCTTTCTCCAAGAGTGCAATGGAGCAGCTGTTCCTGCTCCTGGGCCTGGCTCTCTCCAGTCTCTGACCTTGCCTGCTTCTGTCCCTCTTGCTGTGCCCTCTGTTCCCCCAGGGCTCGCTGCCTGCTGCCCAGGACTGTGGGACTGGCACAGATCCAGTGCTCCAGACCCTCCTTTCTGTGCCCTTGGAGCTGCCTGGGCACAGCAGCCTTTTCCATCTGGAAGCTCCACATGCACAGGGAGTCCCCAGCTCCGTTCCCCGCACAATCTCAAGTCCCTGCTGGCAGTGGGGGCTCCCAGGTGCCTCAGGCTGCTGTGACACAGCTGCACACGGCAGGGAAGTGGGGCAGGGGCTGTGCTCAAAGTCAGCTCCATCTGCTGCTGCTGCTGCTGCTGCTGCTGTGGGGTCATTTGTGTAGCCCTGGCCCAGAGTCAGGGATCAGATCCAGGCCCTGCTGCTGCTCCCTCAGGATCAGCCCCACTTTGGGTGTTGCTGTCAGGGCCAGCAGAAGCCCTGGCTGGAGCAGCAGGTTCTGACAGTGCCCCAAGCCCTGGGGCTGGAGGGGTCCCTGGGCTGGGGCTGGCAGGGAGCTGTCCCTTGTTCTCCCTCTGCCCCAAGCAAAGCTGGGCCGGGCACAAGTGGGGCAGCACAGCCAACAGGGAGCCTGCCAGTCTCTTCCAGCCCTGTCTGCTCAGAGTTTGGGCCTTGGAGCCTCAGGTGGCCAAAGGCAGCTGCTGCTGGTCCCTCTGGATGTGCCCGTGTTCAGCAGTGCTGCTCCATCAGTCTGTGCCCAGCAACGGGGAAAAGGCTCAGCCCTGCAGGGCCAGGAGCTGCCGGGCTCTGCCTGAGCAGCTCAGCCAGCGGGAAGGGAGCTGCTCCACACGGGAACCAGGAGCAAAGGACATTCCTCTTGTAGAAAATGTTTTCTATCTAAAGGAAAAAAAGGGAAAAGAAAAAAACTATATAAAAGGGGAAAGATAAAAACAAAACCCAAGCATTAGTGAAAAAACTTCTGTAACTTTGCATTAAGAGGTAAATGATCTTTTGAAAAAGAGAACTCAGTTATTTACATTGTAAATGTGCTGATGGTATGGATCCATCTTATTGACCTCAGCATCCTATTAAAAGATTTTGGCCTTTATTTCCAACACTGGCATTTGAAATTGTGGTCAAAGCAAGAGGAATTTGCTTTTTGCCCTTACAGCTCCAAGCAGGACTCGGAATGGAAACTCTGTCAAACCCCAAATCCTTTAGAAGATGACCTTCCTTCTCAGCCTGGCAATGAGCTGCACATACCCATTGGTGGCCAGGATGGCACAAAAATCTCTCAGACACTCAGTGTGGAAAGAAAAATCATTAAAGTACCTTAAACCCCTTGAGTGTCTCAAAGCATGAATGAGCCTCAGGTGGGACTTGGGCTCATTTGGGCCCGCAGGAGCTGGGCTGGGGGCTCCAGAGGTGGCTGTGGAGCATTGCCTGTGCTGTGCCAGGGACTGGCAGGCACTGCTGGGCTGGGATAGAGGCTCTGGGGGGATTGGGGTTCCAGGGCAGGGCAGGGCTGGACCTGCCCCTTCCTCTCCCCCCCACACAAAATGTTTCTAGCTAAGTCTCCTCCAGTCTCTCACAGTAAGGGAGTGTTGGATGTGAAATCCGAGTTCTGGCCATGGGCATCTGGAGGAGAAGGACAGTTCTTTTCCATAGGAAGGAATGCACAGACCCCAATGTTTGGAAGGCAGGTGAGTGTCTCACTAGTCCAAGGCCAGCCAGACTTGTCAGCAAAGGAAAATTGTGTTTGGGAGCAGCATTTGGATTTAGGAAATTTCAGAGTAACCCAGTTTTGGCCATGGGCACCTGGAGAAGCAAGACAGTTCTTTTCCACAGGAAGGAGAGCATGGAGCCTTCCCCAGGGTTTTGGGGACAGATGAGAGGTGACCCTCATGAAACCATTGCAAGCCAGACTTGTCCTGGCAATATTTCTGTGGGTACAATGCCTGGATAGAAGGAAATTCGGAGGTGAGATCCCAATCCAGGCCATGGGTGCCTGAGCAGAAGGACAGTTCTTTTCCATTGGGAATGAAAGCACAGAGCCCCAGTGTTTCAGAAGCAGGTGAGGAGTGACCCTCAACATGCAAAGGTCAGCTGGACCAGTCAGACATTCCATGGGAGGCCAAACCAGCCAGACCTGTTCTGTGTTCCCTTGGTTTTATGGGGCTCCAGAGTGTCACAAAGTTGTCTT
Organism: Fringilla coelebs; assembly: GCF_963513975.1. Lineage (NCBI taxonomy): Eukaryota > Metazoa > Chordata > Aves > Passeriformes > Fringillidae > Fringilla > Fringilla coelebs. The sequence continues at coordinate 1,292,040 of NW_028167583.1, forward strand.
GGATCCACAGGGCCCCACAGTGTCATAAAGGTGACTTGATTCCATGGGTTCCAGCAATGTCACAATGGCCCCTTGATTACAGGAAGACCTGCAATGTCACACTGGCCCCTAGGTTCAATGGGGTCCCACAATGTCACAGTGGCCCCCAGGTGTTATAAGGCCCTGCAGTGTCACAATGGTCCCAAGGATTCCATGAGGCCTTGCAGTGTCACAATGGTCTCCGTGGCTCCCCAGGCCCCACAATGTCACGTGACTCCTCTGTTCCATGAGGTCTGCAATGTCACAATGGACCTTTGGACGCTGGGGGTTTGCTGTGTCACAATGGTCTCCTTTGGCTCCCCAGTGCCACAATGCACCATTGATGACAGGAGGCCACTCTGTGTCACCCTGGTGATTTGGTTCCATGCAGCCCTGCAGTGTCACAATGGACCTTTGGTTCCATGCAGCCCTGCAGTGTCACAAAGGCCTCTTGGTTTTACCAGACCCCACAATATCACAATGGTCCTCTTGTTCTGTGGGCACCCCCAGGTTCACAATGGTCTCACTGGTTCCATGAGGCCTCACAGTGTCACAACGCTTTGCTTATTCCATGGATCCTCAGTGTCACAATGGTCTCCATGATTCCATGAGTCCCTTCCATGTCACTATGGTCGCTGTGTTTCCATGGTGCCACTCAGCGTCACAATGGCGCCTTGGTTCCATGAGGCTGTGAAGTGTCCTAACGGTCTCTCCATCGTTCCATGAGGCCCTGCAATGTCACAATGGACCTTTGGCTCCATGGAGTCTCGCAGTAACACAATGGCCCCTTGGTCCCATGACACCCGAAATGGTCTCCACAGTTCCATGAGGCCCCGCGGTGTCACAATGGACCCTTGGTTAGATGGGGCCTCTCAGTGTCACAATGATCCCTACATTCCATGGAGTCACACAGCATCAGTACAGTCCCCTTGGTTCCATGAGGCCCAGCAATGTCACAGTGCTCTCCATGATTCCATGAGGCCCCACAGTGTCACAAAGGTTCCTTGGTCTCACTGGACCCTACAGTGTCACAATGGTCCCTTGGTCTCACAGGGCCCCACAGTGTCACAAGGCTCCCTTGGTTCCATGGCTCTGTGCTGCTGCATTCCCCCCTCCCCTTCTCAGGCCGCCCTGCCAGCTGAGAAATGCTCCTTCGGCCTCGGCCTTGGCCAACAGCCCCTGGGCTCAGCTCCTCTGCAGCTCATCACAAACACTGTCTGCTCCAGGCACTGCTGCTGCCCAAACAGCTCCTGGCTCCTTTAGGAGCAGCCCTGGGAACTGGTTTTTTCCCTCAGTGGCACAACATCCCTGTTCTCACACTGCCAAAGAAAGCTGCTGATGCCAAGTGTGGCCAGGATGAACCATTGCTGGGACTGAAGCCCCTCTGGTGGGGCCCTGCAAACAGCGCTCCAAAAGGAGCCCTTGGAGCTCTCCTGGGCCAGCGACTCCTTCTGAGTGGGGCCTCTCCCAGCCAGGAACTCTCCCGTTTGCTGCACTCAGGGATCCCAAACAACCACAGAGCCTGGGCCGATCCCTCCACTCCTCCAGGCTCAACCCTTCACCTGCTGGGGAGATGCCAAAGCATCAGCAGTGAGCATTCCCTGCCCTCAGGGGAATTTCTCCCAGGTGCCTTGCACTGACTCTTTGTGTCTGTGTGCACACAGGAGTGCCTGTGCTGGGAAAATGTGGCAGAAATGCTGCTCTCTGAGGGGTTTGAGAGCCCTGGATAGCTGAGTCAGTCAGGCCTGTAAGTGAGGTTAAGTTATGAGGTCTAAGCAAAGTTAAATGTTGCAAAGAGCTGTTCTTTTGCTAAGTTGTTTAATATATGTTTTAAGCAGAGTTAAATACTGCTAAGTGTTATTTCTCTTTTAAATTGCATAATCATAGATTTTAAGTTAGGTTAAATGCTGTTACGTGCTGTTCTTTTGTACATTGTGAAGTTGTAGGTATCAGTTAAGGTTAAGGTATCAGTTAAATCCTGTTAAGTTTGAGCTCTGTTAAGCTTTTGGGCTGTATTCCTTTTATCCTTGCTCTCACTGCCCTTGTGTCACACACACACATAGAGGGACAGTTCTCAGTTCATTTCTGGTTTGATTGCCTGGATTCTGTTTGGTTTTGTTGCTGCTTTGTTTCCCTTTAGTGCCTGAAGTGTCCAGTCAGGAGCAGAGTGACTCTTGCCAAGGAATTTTACTCTGCTGTCCCTTAATATTAAATCTGGGTTTTGCTGATCCCTTGCCGGGGATTTTTTCAGCGCTCTCAAGTCCTCGTTCATAACAGGGTGAAGGAGCCCTGGCCCAGGCTCTGGCCCTGGGGGACATGGGGACGCTGCCGGGGGGTCCCTGTCCCCCTGTCCCACCCCCATGGCCCCAGCCCCCTGTCCCCGTGTCAGGCTCTGGGGTTGATCTCGTGGAACATCCTCTGGGGGAGGCTGTGGCGCCGGGGGAGGGGGGACCCGAGGGGACAGGGGACCCCGCTGTGCACGAGCAGGGTTGGACTGCTCTGGGGGAACTGTGAGGGGGGACAGGGCAGAGTGACCTCCTCAGTGACCTCACACACTCCTGTGATGTCACACTGCCCCCTATGAGGTCACACAGCCCTCCTGTGATGTCACGCAGCCTCCTGTGATGTCACATAGCCATATCTGGGATGTCACACTGCCCCTGTGATGTCACAGAGCCTCCCTAAAGTCACACAGTCCCTGAAATGTCACAGACCCAACTATGATGTCATCCTTTGATGCCAGACTGCAGTGCTGTTACATCACAGAAGACTGTGATGTCACAAATTTACTCCGTGATGCCAGAATCTGTTTTGTGATGCCACAACCTTCTCTATGATGTTACACAGCCACCCAGTGATGTCCCAACCCTCTCTCTGATGTCACAGAGAAACCCTCTGTGATGGCAGAGTCTGCTTTATGGCCTCACACCCTACTCTGTGATGTCACAGACAGCTGTGTGATGTCACAACTCCCTCAGTGATGTCACAACTCCCTCAGTAATGTCACAACCCCCCAGTGATGTCACGAAACCCTCCCTGTGATGTCATACTGCCACTCTCTAATGTCACAGCACACACTTTGACCTCAAAGCCCACTCTATGATGCCACACAGTCATGCCATGATGTCACAGCCTGCTCTGTGATGCCACAGAATCCCCTCTATGATGCTGTAGCTGCTCAATGATGTCACACAACAGACCCTGTGATGTCACAGCCCAATCTGTGACATCACGTCAGTATCTCTGCTGTCACACAGCCCCTTGCTGACATCACAGCTGCTCTGTGCCTCTATGACGCAGCCACAGAGGTGCTGCTGTGACACAGCCCCCTCTGGGACATCCCACAGCCCCTGCCAGTGCTGAGCCCCTGTGAGCTCTGTCTGTGCCCTGCTCATGTCCCTGAGGTGCCCTGGCAGTTCCCCAGCCCTGCTGGGCTGTGCACAGGAGCTGCTCCTGGCCAGAGCTGTCTCTCTGCAGCGCTGCCCTTGCCAGGAGCTGCCTCTGGGCCAGGAGCCCGGCCCAGCTCAGCAGTACAGACATAGCACAAGGACTTTATTGACCCTCTGGGGCTTTGGTGCTCTTTGCATCAGACTCAGTCCCTCAGATGGTGCTCAAAGACTTCCCAAGAACTCAAAAAGACATTGATACACTCAAGTTTCTTATACTTTAACAGGTCCTTCAGAGGGACAGGACTGAGAAAGTGTCCCCAGGTTCCAGCTAGAGCAGAACACTGGAGGCAGTGATGACAGCTGGGGACAAGCAAGGCAAAGGTGTCTCTGGTGCTGAGCAAACCTGGATGGGTTTCAGGAATGCAAAGGGCCAAAGCCTGAGCCCCAGCCCCGGGCAAGGCAGATCCTGTCCCTCCCTCATTGCTCAGGGCTCTTTCCGGGATGGGCACTGGGATGTGGGGATGTGTAATGCCAAGGGGCAGGATCATGGGGCAGCCCCTGCCAGGCTGCTGAGCAGGGACAAGGAGGCAATGAGGCCCCAGGGCTGAAAGGGTCACCTGTCCCCTTGTGGCCCCAGGGCCAGCAGCCATGGCCCAAGTGCTGCAGAAGCTGGCTCTGTCAGGGCCTTGCGGCTGCTGCCCATCCCTGTGCCCTGTGCAGCCCAGGCTGTCCTACGGTGTCCCTGCCCTGGCCTCTGTCCCTGCAGGCTGTCGGCATCCCCCAGCTGCCCCAGCTGGCTGGCCCCTTCTTTTGCTGACAGCTCTGCCTCCTGCCTGCCTCTGCCTGGCCACACAAAGCCTTGGGCTGCTCCAGGCTCCTGCTGGGGACGTACTGCACCACAGCCCTGCCCTGGCAGGGAAATTCCTTTCTCATATCCTGTCTGGGCCTCCCCAGCTGCCTTTTGCATTATTATTTTCTTTCTCTGGCTCCTCTCTACTACATCCAAAGGATCCACCATCTCTGAAACCACCCTTCAATCCCTCCCAGGGCTCTCCTCTGCTGTCCTCAGTCTCCACCCCACAGAGCACAGAGCTCCTGTTCCCCTCTAGAGTGATCATGTGCCTGAGGCCAAGAGCACCTGTACAAGAGGGACAGTTCTTTGCTACAGGAAGGAAACCACAGAACCCCAGGGTTTAAAGGCAGGTGAGAGGCAGTCACCAGAGGCCAAGGCAAGCCAGATCTGTCTGTCCTTGCAGCTTTTGTCTGAAAGCAGCCTTTGGATATATGGAGAGTTTTGGGGGTGGAATTCCATTTCAGCCATGGGTTCCTGGACTGGAATGACAGTTCTCCATAGGAATGAAAGGGCAGAGCCCCAGTGTTTCAAAGGCTGATTAGAGGTGGTTCCAAGGAGGCCAAGGCCAGCCAGACCTGTTGCCAGGGAGAAATCCTTGGATAAACAGAATTTAGGAGGCCAAACTCCACTTTTGCCTATGGGAATCTGGACAAGAAGGACAGTTCTTTTCCATAGGAAGGAAAGTACGCATTCCCAGAGTTTCAAAGGCAGATGAGAGCTGGCCCTCTGGAAGCCAAGGAAACCTGGACACTCCTGGCAGCTTTTGTCTGGGAGCTATCCTTGGATAGAAGGATTTTCAGAGGCGGATTCTCAATTTTGGCCATGAATGCCTGGACTTGAAACATGATTTTTCCCATGGGAAGAAAAGCAGAGACCCCCAGTGTTTTGAAAGCAGATGAGAGGTGGCCCCCAGGAGGCCAAGGCCAGCACAGAGTGGGTTGTGTGAGGTCACAGATTGGGCTATGACATCACAGAGTTTTTTGTGACAGGTCATGGAGCAGCTACACAATCATAGATGGGATTCTGTGACATCACAGTGCAGGCTGTGACATCATGGCATGGCTGCATTACATCATAGAGCAGGCTGTGAGATGAAAGTGGGTGCTGTGCCATTTCAGAGTGGGAGTATGACAACACAGAGAGAGCTTAGTGACATCACTGAGGGGGTCGTGACATCACACAGCTGACTGTGACAAAATAGAGTAGAGCCATAGAGCAGACTCTGCCATCATAGAAGGTGGCTCTGTGACATCAGAGAGTGGGTTGTGACATCAGTGGGTGGTGGTGTAACATCATAGAGCAGGCTATGAAATCCCAGAACAGACTGTGATGTCACAGGGTGACTTTGTGGCATCCCAGAGTCTTTGTGGCATCACAGACCAGCTGTAGGACATCACAGAGTTAAATCCCAGCACACATCCTGTGATATCACGAAGGAGCTTTTTGACATCACTGAGCAGGCTGTGACATCACAGAGCAGCTGTGTGTGATCATGGAGTCTCCTGTGATATCACAGAGTAGGCTCTGTGACATTATAGGCAGGACATCATAGAATGGATTCTGTCATCACAGGCTATCTCTGTGACATCACAGAGGGGCTGTGACATCACAGACCAGGTTGTGACATCATATAATGACTAGTCTACATGACAACATTAATTGTGACATCATAACAAGGGCTGTGACATCACAGGAGGCTGTAAGACCTCACAGGGTGACTATATGACATCATAAGGGGCAGTGTGACATCACAGGGGCAGTGTGACCTCACAGGGGGCTGTGTGAGGTCACAGAGATGGCTGTGTGAACTCACAGGGGCTGTGTGACATCCCAGGGGCTGTGTGAGGTCACTGGAGAGGTCACTCTGCCCTGTCCCCCCTCACAGTTCCCCCCAGAGCAGTCCAACCCTGCTCGTGCACAGCAGGGTCCCCTGTCCCCCCGGGTCCCCCCGCCCCCGGTGCCGCAGCCTCCCCCAGAGGATGTTCCACAAGATCGACCCCAGAGCCTGACACGGGGACAGAGGGCCAGGGCCCTGGTGGGTGGGACAGGGGGACAGGGACCCCCCTGCCAGTGTCCCCGTGTCCCCCAGGGCCAGAGCCTGGGCCAGGGCTCCTTCACCCTGTTCTGAACGAGGGCTTGAGAGTGCTGAAAAAATCCCCAGGAAGGGAGCAGCAAAAACCAGATTTAATATTAAGGGACAGCAGCACAAAGTTCCTTGGCAAGAGTCACTCTGCTCCTGACTGGACACTTCAGGCACACCAGGGAAACAAAACAATAACAAAACCAAACAGAATCCAGGCAATCAAACCAGAAATGACCCTGTGTGTGTGTGTGTGTGTGTGTCTGTGTGTGTGACAAATGGACAGTGAGGACAGGGAGAAAAGGAATACAGCCTAAAAGCTTCACAAGCTCAAACATAAGAGGACTTAACATATACCTTAACCTTAACTGATACCTTCAACTTCACAATTTAGCAAAAGAACAGCATTTAACCTAACTTATAACCTAGGACTTTGCAATTTAACAGAGGAGTAACACTTAACAGTACTTTTCTTAGCTTATAACTTATATTATACATAACAGCTTAGTAAAAGAACAGCTCTTAACAGCATTTAATTTCACTTAAACGTTGTGATTTAAGCTCACTTACAGGCCTGACTAGCTCAGCTATCCAAGGCACTCAAACCCCTCAGAGAGCAGCATTTCTGCCACATTTCCCCAGCACAGGCACTCCTGTGTGCACACAGACACAAAGAGTCAGTGCAAGGCACCTGTGAGAAATTCCCCTGAGGGCAGGGAATGCGCACTGCTGATGTTTTGGCATCTCCCCAGCGGGTGAAGTGTTGAGCCTGGAGGAGTGGGGGGATCGGCCCAGGCTCTGTGGTTGTTTGGGATCCCCCAGTGCAGCAAACGGGAGAGTTCCCGGCTGGGAGAGGCCCCACTCAGAGGGAGTTGCTGGCCCAGGAGAGCTCCAAGGGCTCCTTTTGGAGCGCTGTTTGCAGGGCCCCACGAGAGGGGCTTCAGTCCCAGCAATGGTTCATCCTGGCCACACTTGGCATCAGCAGCTTTCTTTGGCAGGGTGAGAACAAGGATGTTGTGCCATGGAGGGAACAGAAACAGCTCCCAGGGCTGCTCCTAAAGGAAGCAGGAGCTGTTTGGGCAGCAGCAGTGCCTGGAGCAGAGAGTGTTTGTGATGAGCTGCAGAGGAGCTGAGCCCAGGGGCTGTTGGCCAAGGCCGAGGCCCAAGGAGCATTTCTGAGCTGGCAGGGCGGCCTGAGAAGGGGAGGGGGAAATGCAGCAGCACAGGGCCATGGAACCAAGGGAGCCTTGTGACACTGTGGGGCCCTGTGAGACCAAGGGAGCCTTGTGACACTGTGGAGTCTCATGGAAAGAAGGGGGCCCTACTGACAATGTGTGTGTGACTCCATAGAATTCAGGGATCACTGTTACACTGAGAGGCCGCATCAAACCAACGGTCCATTGTGACACCAGGAGGCCTCATGGAACTGTGGAGACGATTATGGCCCTTTGGATTGTCATGGGACCAAGGGGCCATAGTGACACTGCATGACCCCATGAAGGCAAAGGTCCATTGTGACATTGCAAGGCCTCATGAAACCATGGAGACCATTAAGTCACTTCACAGCATCACGGAACCAAGGGGCCCTTGTGACACTGAGGGGCACCGTGGAATCACAGAGACCATTGTGACACTGAGGGGACTCATGGGATCATGGAGACTATTGTGACACTATTTGAGCCCATGGAATAAACAAAGCATTGTGACACTGTGAGGCCTCATGGAACCAGTGAGACCATTGTGACCCTGGGGATCGCCACAGAATCAAGAGAACCATTGTGATACTGTGGGGCCTTGATGAACCAAGAGGCCTTTGTGACACTGCAGGAGTTCATGGAACCCAAAGTCCATTCTGACATTGCAGGGCCTGGCATCATCATTGGAGTACTGTGACACTGGGGAATAAAAGGAGACGATTGTGACTCTGCTGGGCTGCATGGAACCAAAGGTCCAGGTTGACACAGAGGGGCCCCCTGTCATCAGTGCTCAATTGTGACACTGCAGGACAATAGAGACCATTGTGACACTGCTGGGCCTTCTGGAACATAGGGGCCATTGTGACATTGTGGGACCCCATTGAACCAGGGCTCCATTGTGACACTGCAGGTCTTCTTAAAATCAAGGGGCCATTGTAACACTGCTGGACCCCATGGAATCAAAGCACCACTGGGACATTGCAGGGCCCCATGGAACCAAGGGGACCATGGTGATACTGCAGTGTGTCACAAAACCAAGGGAACACAGAACAGGTCTGGCTGGTTTGGACTCCCGTGTACTGCCTTATTGGTCCGGCTGACTGTGGCATGTTGAGGGTCTCTTCTCATCTGCTGCTGGAGCACTGGGGCTCCATGCTTTCCTTCTTATGGAAAAGAACTCTCCGTCTCCTCCAGGCACCCATGGCCAGAATTGGGATTTCACCTCCAAATTTCCTTGTATCCAGGGATTGTTCCCATAGGAATATTGCCAGGACAAGTCTGGCTGGCTGTGGTTTCACAAGGGTCACCTCTCATCTGTTCCCCAAAACACTTGGGAAGGCTCCATGCTTTCCTTCGTATGGGAAAGAACTGTCCTGCTTTTACAGGTGCTCATGGCCAAAGTTGGGATTCCATCTCCAAAATTCCCTATATCCAAAGAGTGCTCCCTGACAAAATCTGCCATTCCTGACAAGTCTGGCTGGCCTTGGACTAGTGAGGGTCTCACCTGCCTTCCAAACACTGGGGCTCTGTGCTTTCCTTCCCTTCCTATGGAAAAGAATCGTCCTTCTCATCCAGGTGCCCATGGCCACAATAAGGGTTCCACCTCCAACACTGCCTGTTGTGACAGCCTGGAGGAGATTGTTGGCTCAAAACATTTCATGTGTGGGGGAGGAAGGAGCAGGTCCAGCACTGCCCTGTCCTGGAACCCCAGCACTGCCCTGTCCTGGAACTCAAATCCCCCCAGAGGCTCTATCCCAGCCCAGCAGTGTCTGCCAGTCCCTGGCACAGCACAGGCAATGCTCCACAGCCACCTCTGGAGCCCCCAGCCCAGCTCCTGAGTGACCAAATGAGCCCAAGCCCCACCTGGGGGAAAGGCCCAGGAAGACCAAGGGGTATTTAAGGCTGACCACGAGGCAAGCACACTTCTTGACCCTGCCTCCTCTTGGAATTTCTATCTGAATGCTGCTGGAATCCAGGAGTTGGCAGCTGTGTATGTGCTTTCCTGTTTTTTTATTTTTGTCTTTCTTTCTGTGTCTTCTTTTTCTATTTCTGTGCTCCTGCAAATTTTGAGTAACTTAAAATTGAACAGGCTTAGAGTTTGTGAAGCTGAATGGGCCAAATCAATGCTTTGAGAAGTGTTTTTTGTTGATTGCATGTCTGTCATAGTTTGACAAGAGAAGAATTTTAAAATTTTTTGTGTAACTCACAATCTGTTAAACCACCAAGATACTGAACGTGCCTCTGTGAAACACATATGTTAAAGATGAAAACACCTAGGAACCTCCTCTTTCTTTTCCAATCAACAAAGACATAGTAGGCCCCAGCCCTTGTCTCAACCAAACCAAACCAAACCAAACCAACCTGCCAGGGGCCAAGCCCCTTCCCCCCTCCCCAGGCTGCCCTCCTTCCATTGGCCCCATTCTGACCAAACCACACCCCAACAACTCCCAAACAGGAAAACAAAAGAGGCTACAAAACCCTAACCACAACAAAGCTAGCCACAGCTATTAAAATCTTACCATCAAGTCCCCTCCCCCCAACGAAATTAAAACTAAAAACTTCTACAACATACAACCCACACAAAATAATGCTACAACTAAAGTTAAACACAAAAAACCCCAAAAACCAACCTTAAAACCAATCCTAACACAACCCAACCACAACTTCCACCACAAGAGCCTGGCAGGTCAGGTGTTATCCCTTTCAATACTTTAATCCTCCCTCGAGTAAAAGAAAACCAAAATGCAAGCATTTAAAAAAAACAACATCAAACCATCAAAGTCCGTAAAGAAGAAATGAAATCCCATTTATAAAAGAAGAAAATATACCTTAATCTTAAAACTAAAATCTTCTTATAAACTATAAAGAAAAAATATTTTTCTTTATAACACATAAAACTATAAAAAAATGAAATATACAAATTAATATCAAGCAAAACCCTCCATAATAAGATTAAAAAATGTTAACTGTAATTTCATCAAAAGTTTAAACAGAAAAAACAATAATGCAGTACGCCCAAGAGCAGATCTCTATTTCCAGAGATAAAAATAATTCTAAAAGTAAATTGTAAAAACTTTTACCTTTAAATTACTCATCCTTTAAACAATACCCCATAAGTCAATGTGGCCCATTAAAAAGCTGTAAAAAAGTTGTAGCAGTAAAAACAACTTCACAATAACAAAATTCTCCAGACAACTGTTACCCATGACAGAATTAAGAACCCCCCAAAAATTATTTTTCCTCTTGCAAAAACACTTGTAGAAATTTTAAGTTTTGTTTCTTTACATTGTCAGTTAAAAAGAAAAGTTCGTTAAAAAAAGTGCTCTATATAAAAAGTGTTCTAATGAAGTTATTTTAATTCTTACTACCTTTTTTCTTTTAGTTACTTTTAATAAAATTTTCTTTGTACCCCTTTAAATTTTAAGCCTACTTCACCTTTCTCCTAATCCTATCACACAACCAAATATATACATGAATAATTAACCAACACTGAAACCAACCACACTCATCAATCCATTAATTAAGAAATCTCAGGATTGGAAAAATCTTAAATTAACAAACCAAAACCAATACAGTGTGATAATAAACCTTTTGGAAATGTTTCTCTGATTTTCTAAACCTCCCAGTAAAGGCTGTTTTGTTCTTTTGAGCTCCTGAGAATCCCTTGTTGATATTTCTCCAGTGAGTCCAACTCAGAGGACACAAACAATTGTAATTCCTGTTAAATATCTCCTTGAGAGAGTTTTTTAGTGGATGCGAGTCAGGGCTTGTCTGTCCTGCTTGGCACAGCCCAGGCAGGGCTTTCCCAGCCACATTCCACACTCCATTTCCCAGCTGGAGCTGCTGGTGCCCTGAGTTGTGCTGCCCCAGCCCCAGGGATGCTCTCCTTGTCTGCCCATTCCCCCACAGGCTCTGGGCAGGGATGGCCTCAGTGGGGGCTGCTGACATCCTCAGCAACTTGGAGGCTGCTGCTGGATTTTACTGCTCCAGAGGCTTGTTCAGCCTTCAGCTCTTCAGTGCAGGAATTCAGTGTCCCAGAGGTCATTAACACTGAGAACACCTTAATAAGCCAAGCCTCTGGGAATAATTTGATTTCAGTTTCCAAATAATTTGTAGATAAGTAGATCACTGTAGTGTATTCAAAGTGAATACATGATATTTTAAAAGACAGTGAAATGAATTTTTTTTAGGTCCTGTTTATTTTTGTTTTCCTGTTAATTTAGTGCTATGTGCCATCTCCAATTGACACTGAATCCAAGTAGCTCCTCATGCAGTTGGAATAGATATGAAAATCTAGATCCTTCATGGCTGACAATCAGTCAGACTCTGTCCCTACCCACACCCCACCATTTCCCCCATGCAAGCCCTGGCACTCAGAGCAGCTTTGTGGAAATCTGAGCTGCCTCCAGCCCAGGCTGCACCTGCAGCTTTCAGCTCCTTGTCTCCAACTCCCACCTGCTTTCCTTGCAGAAGGAGCTGCCCGGGACACAGAAGAATGTTCATTTACTGTAAGCCAGCAAACCCAAGGGAAGGCACAGCTTCATCAAATGCAGAAGTCATTCATCTTCCTGGCTCTGCCCTGCCCCTGATCCCCACAGACTGTCCTGTTTCCTTCATCCCTCCTTTGCCAGAGACTTTCTGGGACAAGGGAGCTCTGCTCTGGCTGGGGAGGGAGGTGCCAGTGCTGCCACTGGAGTGGGAACCACAACTCATCAGGTTTCTGTCCTTTGAGGGACCAGAAACTGGTGGGACTCAGAGGCACAGAAAGGTTTCACTCCATGGCCAACATAAAAAAATGTGAAAATGATAAAATTTAAGAAACAACAAAACCCTTCCCTCAGCTCCTTGTGACATCCCAGCAACATCTGACATCTCCACCATCCACAAGGAATTGTCATACAGGAAGGATTTTTGACAAAGACATAAGAAGAGCTTTTGTAAAAGATAAAACTACAACTAAGATGCTGTCTAAGGAGTTATTTAAACTTTTTAAAGATTGGGCAACTCCCTGAAACTAAAAGCATTAATCCAGTCAAGGGTGAAAAACTGGAAGAACCAGAGAACAGCTGCACGAAAAAGTCTGGGAGGAAAGGAAAGGACAAAGATCCAGCTGCACTAAATGAAGAGACTTCCTTAGACATGGCCATTTAAATAAAAGAGCTGAAAACACATAAAGGAAGAGTGCCATAAAATATTAGACTGAATGTTGGTGGCAAAGGTAGTGGGGAAGATCAGTATTCTTCTCCTGCCATCAGCAGTAGAATCCAGTATATCCAGGAAATTCCTGTTCCTGGTGGGAAAGCTTTGCCATTTCTCAAAAGTACTCAAGTGACCCAGGTAAAAAAGATTTGCTTGTATATTATGAAAGAAACAGATATTAAAACCTGTGCCCCTTTCCAGGCAGACATCAGCCGTGTGCCCATGAACAGGCAGTGCCACTTGTGCCCTGAGGTGCCCAGCTGGGATTGGATCTCTCCGAGAGCACCTGAGGGAGAGCAGAGCACCTTGCAAGCTGCAGGTCCCTGACAGCCCCACAGGGCTCCTGTCCCATCAACATCTGCTCTGCTCCAGTCTGGAACAGGGCCCAGCATGGTGCTGGGGTGATCAGAGAGCGGAGGTGTATGCTGGAATTCAATGCCCTCCCCATCCTGCAGCAGCCCTGCATTTCCCTGCTCCAGCCTTGGTCTCCAGCACAGCCATGGAGGCTCTTTGGGCTCTGGACTGTTCCTGCAGCCCCCAAGGGCAGCTGAGCTCTGCCTTTGGCACACTCAGCCCTGCCCAGTGCAGGCCATGCTCAGCAATTCCCTGTCTGTGCCTGGCCTTGCTATCAGCCCCGGCAGCGGCTGCGTGGCCCCTTTGTGGCCCTGTGCTGGCCCAGCCATGGTGGCACAGCCCCTGTGCAGGCCCAGCCCAGGCCAGGAGCATTGCGGCTGGGAAGGGCCCCTGTGCCGTGGTGCCCACAGCAGCCTTGGGGCTCTGTGCCCCATGGCCTCCCTGCTGGGCAGCCTCTGCCAGCTCCTGCAGAGCCCGTGGCACCTGTGGGCCTGCACAGACAGCCCTGCCCCGGCTCCGCTGTCGGAATCAACGGGAGTGGTGTTGCCCTTTAAAGGGGACTTGTAGTGGGACCCGACCATAATGAGTACCCTTAAAATGGTGCTGGTAGGAGAACCCCAAAAATCCACCCTGGGAGGCAAAACATCCCCTACAGGGGCTTGGAGTGGGGGGGCCCCATAGAAATGTCACTTAAAGCTGTCATGATCCCCGCTTGAAAGGGGCTTGTGTGGCTCTGGCTGCACAAAGACCCTTAAATGGGGAGGGAAAAACACCCTTGGAGTGGTAGGATTCCCCCCCCCAAAAAACCCTAAAAAGAGAAAACCTCCACTTCAAAGGGGCCTGAAGACCCTTAAAGGGCCTCGAGGAGGGACAAGATCCCCTGCTCTGCTGGGGCCTCTCCAAGCTGGGAACTCTCTGTTCACTACCCCCGGGACAGCCCCTGAGTCTGTCCAAACACGGGAACTTCGCCCTGTTGAGCCCAGATCCAGAGTCCTGACTCCTGCACAGGGGCAGAGAAATCCCTCGCTCACTGCTGTGCATTGTCCCTGCTGAGGCTCAGACACTGGCGGGGCACATTCCCTGCCTGCAGGATTTGTGCCTGACCCAAACACTGCACTTATGGCTCCGGCATTGCTTCCCAACAAAACCAGGGCAAGGCAAACTTTGTGTAGCTCATGGTATTTTACAGGGTCTAAAAATCACTAAGTCATCCATCTGAGAGGTGAGATGCATTTGGAATTCGAGCCATGGAGAAGTAGTGCAACATGGAAAAGGGGAGCATAGAAATATACAGAGGAAAACATCTTGGATTGTTCCTTTCCATTTTCATTTCACTTCTGCAAAGCTGTTTCACTTTTCCAGGAATCTTCTCCACAGTCCTGTCTGCCCTTTTCAAGAACCTTTCCTGGAGAACGAGCTGCAGCTTCTGTCACAAGATGTGCCCCCAACTGCAGCTTCTCTTGGCTTTCGCCACCGGGAGTGCAGCACGACTTCTGCAGCAAAGCAAGACAAATGTTTGGATTACTTGAAAACTTGTCCTTTCTTTTCCTCGTGGGCTGGGGAGTTGTGCCATTGCTGAAGTTTTCATTGTGCCTGTTGTAACCCAAGAAAACAGGAGGTTTTGTTGGGGACTTGCTGGGGAATGCAAGCCTGACTGAATGCAGAGAAAGAATCTCCAGGACACTCTGGGAGCTCCCTGGCCTGGGCTCAGGTTCCCGCTTGGACTCTGCAGAGGGCTGGGCTCTAACTGGGATCAGCAGCAGCTGGAAATACCTCTGGGCATCTCCATTTTCTGCTGCTCTGAGGAAGCAATGAAGCCAGTCCAGTTCTGTTTTTTCTTTCTCCTGGTGGATTTTTTCATTTGATTTGCCACTCCAGAGGCAATTTCTGTGATGGTCTTTGTAAGTTGATTCTATTTCAACAGCACCAGCAGTAGGGCTGTGTTTGAGTGCTGTAAAAGTGGTCTGTGAGGCTTTCATTCCCCTCAACTTAGTGCTCAAGGACTTGTGACCATTTCAATCTCTACTAATCATGATGCCTGTGACACAGCCCCTGAGTTCACCATCACAAAAGCACAGTGGGTAGCACTGATTGAAAGAGGCAAGTGCAGTTGTACTGATCAAATTCAGGTGGCAAGCAAAAGAGCACCAAGAGCAGCCATGATCTCCAATTCCCAAGGCAAAGGCAGCAGCCGCCACCTGCTGTCAGCTCAAGGGGAGTCAGAGAGTGCTGAAAAGAGCACTGGAACCCGATCCTTTCTTCCTCTGAGGGCTGGCTCAGGGCAGCACAGGCGGGCCCTGAGGAGTCAGGGCTGTGTGTGGGTGTGTGTTGCTCCAGTCCCGAATTCAGCTGGAAAAAGCCCTCGGGAGCCGAGGCAGGAGCAGGCGGCAAGGGGCCGGCGCTGCTGCTGCTCCTGGCCGGGAGCCCCGGCTGGGCCGGGCCGGCGCCCCCTGCGCGGCTGCTGCTGCTGCTGCCAGAGCCGGGCGGGACTCGGGCACAGGGAACGGACACGGGGGGACAGCAAAGGCCTGGCGGCTGCAGGGATGGTGGCGCTCGGGCCAGCGCCAGCACAGAGCTTCAGCCCGCAGTGAACCCCGAGGGAAACGCCGGGGAAAGGCTCCATTCCAGCCTTTCTGCACTCGTGGCTGGGAAGGGACTGCAATGAAAGGAGAACAAGCAGGGCCTGAGCCCTCGTCCTTTGGGTGGAGCCCCAGGCCTGGGGCTGTGAGGGGCCATGAGGGGCTGAGAGGGGCCCTGGGGAACTGTGAGGAGCAATGAGGGGCCATGAGCTGTGAGAGACTTTGAGGGGTTCTGAGGGGCTATGGGGAACTGTGAGGGTCCATGAGGAGCCATAAGCTGTGAGGAGCTGTGAGGGGCCGTGAGGCACCATGGGGAACTGTGAGGGGCTCTGAGGGATTGTGAGGGGCCATGAAGGGCTGTGAGGTGTCACTCTTGCACCGAGAATGACAGAGGAACAGGCAGGAAGCAGTATTGCCAAAAGAGTAAAAGGTTTTTTTCAAGAGAACCGTGCGGTTTTTATAGAGTGATACAATATATTATTTTTTATTGTCTTGTTAACAAAAACTCCCTCTTCATACACTGTCCTTGAGAAGAACAGAAAGAGGAAATATAAACAATTTACCACCTGTAAATTGTTTATACTTAACAAGTTCTCACATCCTTACAACTCCCTAAAAATTCTCACAAGCTGCTGTGAGAAACTCTTGCTGTTTCTCTCTCTGTGTCCCATGGCATCCACCGTGAGGGGCTGTGAGGGGCTTGGGAAATTGTGAGGGGCTGTGAGGGGCCATGAGGCGCCATGGGGAACTGTGAGGGAGCCATGAGGGGCCATAAGGGTCTGTGAGGGGCTGTGGGAGGCCAGGCTCCTCAATGGAACCAAGGGTCCATTGTGACACTGCGGAACCAAGGAGATCATTGTTGACAGTACGGAACCTCATGGAACCAAGGGGCCATTGTGGCGCAGCAAGGCCTTGTGGAACCAAAGGGACCATGGTGACACTATGGAACCTCATGGTACCACAGGTCCATTGTTACACAGCAGCCACAGCAAGGCCACAGTACCAAGGAGATGATTGTGACACTGCACAACCTCAGGGAATCAAGGCGTCCATGTTACACTACTGAACCTCATGGAGCAAAGGGTCCATTGTGACACTGTGGAGCCAAGGAGACTCTTGTTGGCAGTAGGAAAGCTCATGGAACCAAAAGTCCATTGTGACATTGTGGGGCCTCATGGAACCATGGAGAACATTAGGACACTTCAGGACCCACTGGAACCAAGGGGCTATTGTGACGCTGCAGGGCCTTGTATAACCAAGGGGTCCTTTTATCATGGCAGGGCCTCATGGAATCAAGGGGATCACAGTGACACTGTGGGGCTCCATAAGGGGCTCTAGGGTTCCATGAGACCATAGGGCCATTCTGACAGTGGAACCAAGGATACCATTGTTGCCCTACAGAACAAAGGAGGCCATTGTGAACCAGGGGGGGAGCCCACTGAGACTGTTGTGACACTTCAAGGGCCATTGTGGAACAGCAGGGCCTCATGGAAGCAATGAGACCATTGTGACATGGCACGGCCTCATGGGAGCAAGGGGACATTGTGACACTGTGGGGCTGTGTAGAACTGAGGGGCCCTTTTGTGACCCTGTGTGGCACCATGGAACCCAGGAGAGCACTGTGACACTGCAGGGCTCCGTGGAACTGAGAACTCGTGTGACAGTGAGGAGCCCAATGGAATCAAGGGGCCATTCTGTACCTCAGGGCTTCATGGAACCAAGGTGCCATTGGGACACTGCAGAACCAAAAGAGACCATTGTGCCACTGTGGGGCTTCATCGACTCAATGAGAGCATTCTGACACTCTGAGTCCCCATGGAGCCAAGGGGCCGTTGTGACACCACAGGGCCTCACAGAACCAAGGCAGCCACTGTGACACTGCAAGGTCTCATGGAAGCAAGGGGCCAGTGTGACACTGTGAGTTCCCATGGAAGCAAGGGACCAGTGTGACACATCCAGGCCTGGTGGAACCAAGGGGCCATTGTGATCCTGGGGAACCCAATAGAATAACGAGCCATTTTGAGACTCTGACCTAATGAAACAATTGGGCCATTGTGGCATTGTGCAGTCCCATTGAAACAAGGAAACCATTTGGATGCTGCAAGGCCTCATGGAAGCAAGGGGCCATTGTGCCACTGTGGAGCCAAGGAGACCATTGTTACATCACTGGGCCTCATGGAACCAAGAGACAATTGTGATGCTGCAGGGTCCCAAGGATCCAAGAACATGGAACAGGTCTGGCTGCTGGGCCTCCTGGGGGCTGCCTGACTGGTCCAGCTGATCTTGGCATGTTGAGGGTCACTTCTCATCACCCCCTGAAACCTTGGAGTTCTGTGCTTTCCTTCTTGTGAGAAAGAACTCTCCTTCTCCTCCAGGGGTTCATGGCAGAAATTGGGATTCCTCCTCCAAATTTGATTATATCCAAGGATTATTCCCATATGAAATCTGCCAGGACAGACAGCTCTGGCTGGCCTTGGCCTCTTGGGGGCCACCTCTCATCTGCCCTCAAAACAGTGTGGGCTGTGCTTTTCTTCCCATGGAAAAAATCATGTTTCAAGTCCAGGCATCCATGGCCAAAATTGAGAATCAGCCTCCAAAATTCCTTATATCCAAGGATAGCTCCCAGACAAAAGCCTTCAGGAGTGTCCAGGTTCCCTTGGCTTTCTCAGGGTCAGGTCTCATCTGCCTTTGAAACACTGGGGTTCTGCACTTTCTTTCCTATGGAAAAGAACTGTCCTTCCTGTCCAGATGCCCATAGACAAAAGTGGGGTTAGCCCTCCCAAGTTCTGTCTATCCAAGGAATCTTCCATGACAACAGGTCTGGCTGGCTTTGACCTCCTTGGGGCTGCCTCTAATCAGCCTTTGAAACACTGAGGCTCTGCCCTTTCTTTCCTATGGAGAACTGTCATTCCAGTCCAGGAACCCATGCCTGAAATGGAAGTCCACCCCCAAAAACTCCCCATATATCCAAAGGTTGCTGTCAGACAAAAGCTGCAAGGACAGACAGATCTGGCTTGCCTTGGCTTCTGGTGACTGCCTCTCATCTACCTTTAAACCCTGGGGTTCTGTGGTTTCCTTCCTGTAGACAAGAACTGTCTGCCTTGTCCAGGAGCTTTGAGCACACTCTGAGAGACTGAGTCTGATGCAAAGAGCACCAAAGCCCCAGAGGGTCATTACAGTCCTTGTGCTGTGTCTGTGCTGCTGAGCTGGGCCGGGCTCCTGGCCCAGAGGCAGCTCCTGGCAAGGGCAGCGCTGCAGAGAGACAGCTCTGGCCAGGAGCAGCTCCTGTGCACAGCCCAGCAGGGCTGGGGCACTGCCAGGGCACCTCAGGGACACCAGCAGGGCACAGACAGAGCTCACAGGGGCTCAGCACTGGCAGGGACTGTGGGATGTCCCAGAGGGGGCTGTGTCACAGCAGCACCTCTGTGGCTGTGTCATGGAGGCACAGAGCAGCTGTGATGTCAGTAAGGGGCTGTGTGACAGCACAGAGTGGGGTGTACCTTTACTATGAACCTATCAAAAATATCTATGTCACACAGAAAATGGAAGACATGAAGAAGGAGGAAGAGCCATGTGGAAGGTCTCAACTCCCTCCATCTTGTTTTTCCAACCCCCCTGTACCAAAATCTTAAAATCTGTGCTTCGACCTGTAATTGTGCTACTTCCATATCCTTTAAACACCAGTGATTCTTATATCCCCATATACAGGTAGTACATCTCTTGAAGGGTCAAAGTTGAGCCACCAGGTACTTTTGGCAACTTTCCAAGGCTCCCGAGCCCCCCAAGGGTTCTCTCGGTAGCTCTGGGCATCAGGAGAGGTGCGCTGAGTTCCATCAATAGAACAGGCTAAAATGTCACATGGTGGTGATGTGACATGATAAGAGTGGGCTGTGACACAGAGTGCATTGTGACATCACAGAGTGGGTGGTGAGGTCACAGAGCAGACTCTGCCATCATGGTGGGCTGCTCTGTGACATCACAAACCAGACTGTGACATCATAAAATGGAAATGTGACATCACAATATTGACTGTGACATTATAATGTGGCCTGTGACATTTTAAGAGGGCAGTGTGACATCACAGGGGCTGTATGGGGTCACTGGGGAGGTCAGTCTGCCCTGTCCCCCTTCCCAGTTCAGTTCCCCCCAGAGCAGTCCAACCCTGCTCGTGCACAGCAGGGTCCCCTGTCCCCCCGGGTCCCCCCGCCCCCGGTGCCGCAGCCTCCCCCAGAGGATGTTCCACATGATCGACTCCAGAGCCTGACATGGGGACAGGGGGCCGGGGCCCTGGGGGTGGGACAGGGGGACAGGGACCCCTCCAGCAGTGTCCCCGTGTCCCCAAGGGCCAGAGCCTGGGCCAGGGCTCCTTCACCTTGTTATGAACAAGGGCTTGAGAGCGCTGAAAAAATCCTCGGCAAGGGAACATCAAAAACCAGATTTAATACAAAGGGACAGCAGCACAAAATTCCTTGGCAAGAGTCACTATGCTCCTGACTGGACACTTCAGGCACACCAGGGAAACAAAGCAACAACAAAACCAAACAGAATCCAGTCAATCAAACCAGAAATGAGCTGAGAACTGTCCGTGTGTGTGTGTGTGTGTGTGTGTGTGTGTGTGACAAAAGGACAGAGAGGGCAAGGATCAAAGGATCAAAGCCTTAATGGTTAACAGAGCTCAAACATAAGAGGACTTAACTTATACCTTAACCTTAACTGATACCATCAACTTCACAATTTAGCAAAAGAGTAGAGCATAACAGCTTTTAACCTAAATTCAATCTATGACTTTGCAATTTAACAGAGGAATAACACTTAACAGTATTTAACTTAGCTTATAATTATATTAAAGGTAACCACTTAGCAAAAGAACAACTCTTAGCAGCAATTATCTTCACTTAGACCTTGTGATTTAACCTTACCTTGAGGCTTGAATGAGTCAGCCATGCAAGGCACTCAAACCCCTCAGAGAGCAGCATTTCTACCACATTTCTGCACAGGCACTCCTCTGTGCACACAGAAACAAAGAGTCAGTGCAAGGCACCTGGGAGAAATTCCCCTGAGGGCAGGGAATGCGCACTGCTGATGTTTTGGCATCTCCCCAGCAGGTGAAGGGTTGAGTCTGGAGGAGTGGGGGGATCGGCCCAGGCTCTGTCGTTGTTTGGGATCCCCGAGTGCAGCAAAGGGGAGAGTTCCCGGCTGGGAGAGGCCCCACTCAGAGGGAGTCGCTGGCCCAGCAGAGCTCCAAGGGCTCCTTTTGGAGCGCTGTTTGCAGGGCCCCACGAGAGGGGCTTCAGTCCCAGCAATGGTTCATCCTGGCCACACTTGACATCAGCAGCTTTCTTTGGCAGTGTGAGAACAGGGATGTTGTGCCACTGAGGGAACAAAACCAGTTCCCAGGGCTGCTCCTAAAGGAACCAGGAGCTGTTTGGGCAGCAGCAGTGCCTGGAGCAGAGAGTGTTTGTGATGAGCTGCAGAGGAGCTGAGCCCAGGGGCTGTTGGCCAAGGCCGAGGCCCAAGGAGCATTTCTGAGCTGGCAGGGTGGCCTGAGAAGGGGAGGGGGGAATGCAGCAGCACAGGGCCATGGAACCAAGGGAGCCTTGTGACACTGTGGGGCCCTGTGAGACCAAGGGAGCCTTGTGACACTGTGGGGCCCTGTGAGACCAAGGGATCCTTGTGACACTGTGGGGCCTCATGGAATCATGGAGAGTACTGTGACATTGCTGGGCTCATGGAACAAAGGGGACTGTACTGACGCTGTGTGGCTCCATGGAATATAGGGATCATTGTGACACTGAGAGGCCCCATCAAACCAAGGGTCCATTGTGACACCGTGGGGCCTCATGGAACTGTGGAGACCATTATGGCACTTTGGGGTGTCAGGGAACCAAGGGGCCTTTGTGAAACTGTGAGACCCCATGGAACCAAAGGTCCATTGTGACATTGCAAAGCCTCATGCAATCTCGGAACAAGGGAAAGAACATTTAGACACTTCACAGCCTCATGGAACCAGGGAGCCATTGTGACATTGAGGGGACTCATGGAATCATGGAGACCATTGTGACGCTACAAGGCCCCAAGGAATAAGCATTCTGACACTGTGCAGCACCATGGAACCAAGGAGACCATTGTGACACTGTGGGGCCTCATGAAACCAAGAGGCCTTTGTGACACTGCAGGGCTGCATGGAACCAAGGAGCCATTGTGACATTGTGGGGCCTTCTGTCATCAGGGGTCGATTGTGACACTGAGAAATCAAGGGGGACCACTGTGACACTGCAGGGCTTCATGCAACCAAAGCTCCAGGGTGACACAGAGAGGCCACCTGTCATCAATGGTCCATTGTGACACTGTGGAGCCAAAGGAGACCATTGGGACACCTCAAACCCCCATGGTCCAAAGGTCCATTGTGACATTGCAGGGCTCACGGAACAGAGGAGCCATGTGACATTGTGGGGCCTGTGGAACCACAGAGACCATTGTGACACTGCAAGGCCTCATGGAATCATTGGGACCTTTGTGACACTGAGGGGCCTTATGACACCTGGGGGCCACTGGGACATTGTACGACCCCATGGCAGCAGGGCACCCTTGTGACACCTCAGGGCCGCATAAAACCAAGGGAACACACAACAGATTTTGTTTTGGCCTCCCGTGGGCCACCTGACTTGTCCAGCTGACCTTGGCATGTTGAGGGTCTCTTCTCATCTGCTGCTGGAACACTGGGGCTCCATGCTTTCCTTTCCTATGGAAAAGAACTGTCTCTCCTCTGGCACCCATGACCAGAACTGGGATTTCACCACCAAATTTCCTTATATCCAGGCATTTTTCCCATAGCCATATTGCCAGGACAAGTCTGTCTGGCAGTGCTTTCACAAGGGTCACCTCTCATGTGTCCCCAAAACCCTCAGGAAGGCTCTGTGCTTTCCTTTCAATGGAATGGAACTGTCCTTCTCAGCCAGGTGCCCATGGCCAAATTTCAGTTCCATCTCCAAAACCACCTATAGTTACAGACTGGAGGAGATTGTTGGCTTGAATCATTTCACGTATGGGGGAGGAAGATTGTACTGGTTTAGGGCAAATTTGGGAGAGAATCCCCAAAGTGGGGCCCCTCCAGAAAGCAAACCCACACGGCCCCTCCCTCCAACCGGTTTGGAAATAACTCCTCAGAGAGAAGTGGAAAGAACCTGTTTATCTAACAGGCAAAGCACTCCCCAGCACACAAAATGAACAATACTGGATGACAGCACTCTTTCACTGCTCTGAAAAAGATGACAAATTCAGAAAGTCTCTCTTGGGGTGGTTCCTCTGTTATCATTCCCTCTGGCGCTGGGGCAGCTGCTGCAGCCACAGGGGCAAACTCTTGGTGTACCCAGGTCCCAGTCCAGAGCAGGCTCGAGAAGATCCAAAACAGGAAAGGAGAAACAGTCCAGGAAGAAATTTGGACTGTTTAGCTAATCTAACTAATGAGAAGAAGCAAGAGCATGCAGAAGCAAAAACAGGCAGAAGCAAGAAGCAAAGACAAAAGCCAAGCAAAAAGCAGAAACAGCACTATGTACTGTCCCGTTTGTATGTCCCAACAGCCGTGGTGGAGCGGCTTAAAAGGAGCCAAAACAAAACATTCCCTTTTCAGAGCAAGTCTTGAAAACACAGAGCATAATATCCAGCACAAACAGCACACACGAATGGGGATACAAGCATCCTAACAACAGCCTAAGACAAAGGGGCAGATCCATCCTTTCCCAGTCCTGTGACCCCAGCACTGCCCTGCCCTAGAACCCCAATCCCCCCAGAGCCTCTATCCCAGCCCAGCAGTGTCTGCCAGTCCCTGGCACAGCACAGGCAATGCTCCACAGCCACCTCTGGAGCCCCCAGCCCAGCTCCTGAGGGACCAAATGACCCCAAGTCCCAGCTAGGGAGAAGGGCCCAGGAAGACCAAGGGGTATTTAGGGCTGACTACAAGGCAAGAACAGATCTTGACCCTACCTTCTCTTGAAATTTCCACCTGATCAACACTGGAATCCAGGTACAGGTTGTTCTGAGCTCCTGAGAATCTCTTGTAGGTATTTCTCTAGTACATCTAACTCAGAAGACAGAAATAATTGTAATTCCTTCAAAATCTCTTGTTGAGAGAATTGTTTGGGGGATGGGAGTCAGAGCTTGTCTGTCCTGCTTGGCACAGCCCAGGCAGGGCTTTCCCAGCCACATTCCACACTCCATTTCCCAGCTGGAGCCGCTGGTGCTTCTGAGTGCTGCTTGCCCGGCCCCAGGGACGCTCTCCTTGTCTGCCCATTCCCCCACGGTCTCTGGGCAGGGATGGCCTCAGTGGGGGCTGCTGACATCCTCAGCAACTTGCAGAGGCTGCTGCTGAATTTTACTGCTCCAGAGGCTTGAAGTGTATTCAAACTGAATAGATCATTTTTTAAAAGACAGTGACAAAAGATTTTTAGACCCTGCTGAGGTTTTTCTTCCTGTTAATACATGGATATGTGCAATCTCCAATTGACACTGGATCCAAGTACCTCCTCATGCCGTTTGAATGGATATGAAAATCAAGACCCTTCATGGCTGACAATCAGTCAGACTCTGCCCCTACCCCCAGCCCACCATTTCCCCCATCCAAGGCCTGGCACTCAGAGCAGCCTTTGTGCAAATCTGAGCTGCCTCCAGCCCACGCTGTACCTGTAGGTTTCAGCACCTTGGCTCTAACTCCCACCTGCTTTCCCTGCAGAAGGAGCTGCCCGAGACACAGAGGGATGTTCATTTTTTGTCAGCCAACAAAGCCAAGGGAAGGCAAAGCTCCATCAAATGCAAAAGTCATTCTTCTCCCTGGCTCTGCCCTGACCCTGATCCCCACAGCCTGTCCTGTTTTCTTCACCCCTCCAGTGGCAGGGACTTTCTGGGAAAAGGGACCTCTGCTCTGGGTTTGGAGAGAGGTGCAAGTGCAGCCACAGGAGTAGGAACCACAACTCATCAGGTTTGTGTCCTTAGAGGAACTGCTGAGGCTCAGAGGCACAGAAAGGCTTTTCTTCTTGGCACACATAAAAAATGTGAAAATGATAAAATTTAATAGACATCAAGAGCCTTCCCTCAGCTCTTTTGACATCCCAGCAGCATCTGACATGTCTGCCATCTACATGGGATTGCCATTCAGGAAGGATTTTAAACAAAGGCATAATAAGAAGTGATAAAAAAGATAAAAATATACCTAGGATGCTGAGTAAGGAGATATTAAAACTTCTGAAAGCTCAAAGCATGAAGCAATTCAAGGGAGATGCGTTGGAATGACCCATGAACTGCTGCAGGAGGAAATCTGGGAGACACGGGAAGGGCATAGATGCAGCTGATCTAAATGAAGAGATGTCCTTGGACACGGCCATTTAACCAGGGGAGCTGTAAGCACCTGAAGGAAGAAAGGAATGAAATATTAGACTGAATGTTGGTGGTGCAGGTAGAAGGGTGTTGAGGATTTCTTGCAGATTGAGGAGTTTTTGCAGGACACTGGGCATATTCAGAAAATGCCCTATACAGCCTGCTTGGGATAATGGACAATGGACATGTTCACAAACAAAAATGGACATATTCAGAAAATGGGGTCGGGATATCCTTGAAAAAGATACAAGAAGAGTCATCAGGACTCAGCAAGTTTGTCAGTGAGCTTGGGAAAGTAAGAAAGAAGACAGTTGATGGGTGGGACAGAAAACTACAGCCAGACGCATGAAAAATTAGATGATCCGATCAGCATCCTATTTTAGACATGTGAACAGTTCAGTCTAATCAATCCTGTATTAGCTAGAGATGTGTGGACAGTAGAGAATGATTATAAATATAGTCTTTATAGGGACAATAATTTGGCTTCACTGGATCATATTAGTTATGGTGTGATGTCCCTGAACCTCCACATCCTGCTATTTTCCCCCCACATTTCTGGTAGAGATCGCGGGCAACCCTGAGAGGGACTCCAGGACGGCAATTTGGCCTCTGTGCAGAGGATCTGAGGCAGCCTTGGAGGAGCGGAGAAGCCGGTCAAAAGTATCCTCACTGCCCTGGTGAGAGGAAAAGGTTACTGGAGCTCCAGTCGTAGATGACTTGAATCTCGCCCTGATCAAGGTGAGTGGCTGGGGAGGAGATGGGGTCTGAAGATGAAAGGGAAGGTGTTCAGAAACTCCTCCAACATATCCTCTCTAAGAGAGAACATAAGTATGATGCTTCCAATTTGAAGGGACTGTTACACTGGGCTTGGGAACATCATCCCATAGCAGGAGCACAGGCTGCTTTTGATATTTCGACATGGGAAGCTGTGGGGCGAAGGTTGTGGGACTGCATTGCATCCAGGGGGAATGAGACAAAAGAGGCATCTAAGTAGGCTACTTTGCGGAAAATCGTCATGGAAGTTTTACAGGCCTTAAAGGCAGAAAGGAAAGCTGCTGCTGCAGCTTGTGCTGCCCTTGCCTCTGAGCCAGATAAGCCTCAGGCATTCCTGGTGTCCTGAATTCAGCCACTGTTTTCTACAGCCTTTGATATACCCTCGCACAGCCCGCAACCCCTCAGCTCAGAATTGAGCATTTCACCTTCTGCTCCTCCAGCTCCTAGTGAGAAAGAGGAAGCTGCTGCCTCTTCAGAGATGTTTGTCTGCAGGCTGAAGGACACTAGCACTCACAGTGAAAAACCCTCTTCAGGCTTGTTAGTCTGCAGAACAAAGGACAGTTGTACTCAAAGTGAAAAAATTGCTGATTAGAGTAACTTAGAGACTGAACATGCTGGAAAGGATAAGAAAGGAGATCTTGTTATGAATAAGACTTCTGTTGAAGAGGATTTAAGATCTCTAGTGGACAATTTGCAAAAATTGGTAATTCAACAAAAGGATCCACTTGTCCCCAACAGAGACTATTCTTTTGAAAAAATGGATGTACTGATGATTGTGGGTTCGGACACACAATCAGGAAAGCGGTTACCATCCTCTCATTTTGTCTTTGAGCCAGCATCCGAGCCGGTTAAACGAAATCTTCCCTCTCATGCTGTAAAGAATGTGGAGTTAGAATTGGAATGTGACCCAGAAATAGAAGCAGCACAGAAACACAAGTGGCAGGGAGTTATTAGAGAAGCTATTGTAGAAGGGACTTTTCTCACAAATGATACACAGGCTTTTCCTGCAGTAACTAATGCTGCAGGTAGAGTTTGGGAACCTTTTGATTGGAAGATTTTAGAGAGGGTAAGAAATGCAATCTCACAATTTGGTTTAAAATCCCAGCTTGCACAGTCACTGCTGCACTATATTTTTACCTCTAACACATTTATTCCAGCTGATGTGCATACCCTAATAAGACTTATAATGCCACCCCACCAGCAGCTGATGTTTCATAAAAGCTGGGAGGAAAAGTGTGTCCAGGAAGCAGCAAAACCTTGGGCACAGGGTGATCCTCTGTATGGTTTAACAGCTGACAGTTACTTGGCAAAGGGCCCTGGGCAGGCTAGGAGCATTGATGAAATTTTACAGAAGAGCCAACAACTAGCCTAGAATGCTATCCTTGCACTTCCAGATGGGTTACACACCAAGGCTTTTACACAAATTCACCAAGGAGAGAATGAGGACTTTGATAAATTTGTGGACAGAGTGCATGAAGCCATTAAGGATCATCCTGATTTGGATTCAGACACAAAGGTGAAAATGTTTAATATGCTGGCTTTTGACAATGCTAATGATAAAACTCAGCAGATTTTGGGTACATTAAAGAAGGGAGCTGATATCACAGAAATGCTGGAACTGATGGCTAGAACTACAGAAAGGCAAAGATCAGCCTATGTAGCTGCTGCAGTACAGGATGCAGTAAAACCACTGCTTTCTAAACTGGAAAAGAGAGCAGAAGGAAAGAACATTAAGTGCTTTGGATGTAGTAAAATTGGACATGTTAGGAGTCAGTGTTGCTTTGCAGCTATGAAAAAATTTTGTTCTATCTGCAGAAAAGATAACCACAATACTAAAGAATGTTGTTTCCAGGGAAACGCCTTGCCAACACATTTTCTCCTCACGTGCAAAAACAAGTAAGGAGAGCTGCCTGGATAGCTCAGCCTCCCACCATGGAAGAGGAGGGGGACTTTACTCACTCAGATCATCAACAGCTAGAAGTGACAGAGTGGACATGGAAACCACAGTAGACGTGACCACCACGGACTCTGCTGTGCACCTGATAGACACCAATGTAAAAGGACCCTTGGGGGGTGGGCTTAGTGCTTTTCTGTAAGGGAGATCATCTGCCAGTAGAAAGGGATTGGATGTAATCCCTGGGGGTATTGATGCGGACTATCAAGGGGTTGTTAAAATTATGGTTAGAACATTTTTCCCTCCTGTATCTGTTCCCAAAGGTTCACAAATTGCTCAGCTTGTTCCTTTTAAGTCTTGTCTCCCCTGTACAGGCAACAAAGAGTGGGGAACAGGAAGCTTTGGTTCCGCAGGTAACCCAGAAGTATATTGGGCCATGGACATCACAAGAGGTAAACCAGACAAACAGGTAACTCTGACACATCCTAATGGCAATTCTATTACTGAAAAACTCACATGCGACACTGGAGCAGATGTAACCATCATTTCAAACACAATATGGCCAAAAGATTGGGTATTGGTCAACCCTACTTAGGCATTGCAGGTATTGGGGGAACACACGCAACTCAAATGAGCAAAGATGTAATTACCTTTACTTTCCTAGATGGAGTAAATGCATCTACAAGGCCTTATGTCATGCACCCCCTGGTACTTTACTAGGTTTGTTTGGTAGGGATCTGTTAAGCCAGTTAAAAGCTACCATTGTCACACAGCCTTTTTAGCAGTGGCCACTGGGGGGTAGCCAATCCTCAAAATTAGCTGGGCTACTGATCGGCCTGAGTGGATTGAGCAGTGGCCGCTGTCAAAGGAAAAGCTGGCCAGAGTTCAACAATTAGTGCAAGAACAGCTAGAGGAAGGGCACATAAAACCCTCCACTAGAGTGTGGAGCACTCCAATTTTTGTCATCTTGAAAAAGAGTGGGAAATGGAGGTTGCTACATGGCTTAACGTGCTGTTAATGCAGTAATGTTATATGTACCTTGCAACCTGGTCTTCCATCTCCTACTATGATACCTGACCCATGGAATCTATTGATCATTGATCTCAAAGATTGTTTTTTCAGCATTCTCTTACATCCCAATGACACAAGCCATTTTGCTTTTTCTGTTCCATCTATCAATAAGGCAGAAGCCTACAAAAGGTATGAATGGACCTGTCTTCCCCAAGGCATGAGAAATTCCCCTGTGATATGACAAATTTATGTCGCTTGGGCATTAGAACCTGTTTGGCAGCAATTTCCTGAGTATATCATCTATCACTACATGGATGATATATTGGTGGCTGAAAACAATTAGACTCTGTAACTGTTCTAAAAACATGACAGTTTTGCTAGAGGAGAGGGCGTTAAAAATTGCTCCTGATAAGGTGCAGCATTCTGCTCCTTGGAAATATCTCGGGTGGCAGATTGATCATTCTGTAGTAAAACCACCGAAACTCACCATTATCACTGAAATTAAAACTGTACATGATGTCCAGAAATTAGCTGGAGATATTCAATGGATTAGAACTACGTGTGGGATAACTAATGCCAAACTTGAACCATTAACACAGTTACTAAGTACTTAATCTCGGGCAGATGAACGCCGGACCCTGGATAAGAGACAACAGCGGGCCTTGGATCACATTGCCACAAAGGTTGCTGCATCACATGCACATTGTCTGATCGAGGATGCTCCAGTTCAATTGATGATCATCAATCAGAGCAAGGGGGATGACAATTTTGCCCAGCATCCTTTTGCCCTTATTTGTCAATGGGTTAAAACTCAGACTAATCCTTTAGTTATTTTAGAATGGGTGTTTTTACCTGTAAAACAGCCTAGAACTATTACCACTCGATTGGAAATTTTTGCCTATTTGATTATGAAGGGTAGAGGGAGAATTTTGGAAACCTGAGGACATGAACTGTACGCAATTGTAGTACCACTGGCTAACTGGTATCTTGAATGGGGAATTAGACATTCTGTGTCTTTTCAGATAGCTTTGGCTGGTTATGATGGTAAAGTTCACAAAACTTACCCACGACAGCTCGTGTTAAATTCATTGGAGCAACAGTGTCTGGAGGACGGACCCTGGAGATCTGACTGTCTGGTATCTGGGCAGACAGTATTTGCAGATGCAGGTAAAAGGTCAAAAAAGGCTTCCTGCACTTGGCAGCAAGATGAAGTATGGAAAAAGCATGTCATATTTGGAGAGGTGAAAGATACATTCCAAATGTTGGAACTGAAAGCTGTGATTTGGGCTTTTGAAAATTGGTATAATGAGGCCATTAACATTGTTTCTGATTCGCTTTATGTAGTTGGCTGTGTCCAATGCCTTGAAAGAGCAATACTTAAGGAGGTGAGTAATAAGCATTTGTATTCCCTTTTAAGCCGATTGCTTAAAACCCTAAATCAACGATGGCAGGAATACTTTATTACTCATATTCAAAGTCATCAAGCTCTCCCTGGTCTGTCTGAAGGTAACGCTCGAGCTGATCAGTTGGTAGCCACTGTCTGGCCAATGCCAAACCCTGAAAAATTTCAGCAGGCTAAAACTTCCCATGCCTTTCTTCACCAATCTGCTAAAATATTAGTTAAACAATTTGGTGTTCCCTTTACTGATGCTTCTGGTACTGTGCGATCCTGTCCTGATTGTCAACAAGATGGCATTGGTTTAAGCACTGGTGTTAACCCTAGGGGTACTCAACCCTTGCAAATATGGAAAATGGATGTAACTCATGTAGCAGAATTTGATCAGAAAAAGTTTGCACATGGTTTCATTGATACCTATTCTTGCGTTATATGGGCTACTCCCTTAACAAGTGAGGCAGCATGTCCTGTTGAGAAGCATTTGTACAATTGCTTTGCCATATTAGATGTCCCCTTAGCAATTAAGAGTGACAATGGTCCTGCTGACTGTTCCTTAAGATTCAAGCGTTTCTGTAATTTATGGGGTATTCAACATGACACTGGTATTCCTCACAATCCTACTGGTCAGGCAATTACTGAGTGTGCTCATCAGACGTTCAAGGGCATGCTGCAAAAACAAAAAGGGGGAACTACAGGGTTATCCCCTGAGGAAAAAAAAAGCTTAAGCCATCTTTGTGCTTAATTACCTTAGAAAACAGGAGACAGGGAAGATCTGCCTATTCTTGTGCATCATGCCCTCACACGTAATCCAAGGGAGGAATTGCCTGATGGTATTCAGGTCATGTTCAAAAGCCCAGAAACAGGGGTGTGGGAAGGACCAGCCACAGTAAAACTAATAGGCAGAGGTTATATGTGCTTACTTACAGATAAAGGCATTCGTTGGATCCCAGCCAAGTGGGTAAAGCCCTATCTGAAACCACCATCATCAACGCATGCTGTGTGCAGAGGTGGAGAGTCGGTGAAAACGCCGATTCCAGACAGCCCTGAATCCACTTCTTGAACCGTGACAGATGAACAACAATCAGAATATCTACCAAGTTTGCTGGAGTATGCTGGGGGATTACTGGCAACTCAAGATAGGCTCAATAGACACAACAGACTCCATTTACCTTCACTTCCATCACAAGCTGAAAATCAGATAGAAAAGGCTTGTTATCTACATGGTTATGCATGCAAGCCGTGGCTTAATGTTCATTGTATAAAGCGTAACTTTAAAACGTGGCAACAAGTTTGTCAAGAACATAATTTAGCCTTGGTTCAAGAGAAAAAGCAAAAATTTAGGCCTATTAACCAAATATGCAATAGATGCTCTAACTGCCTTTACACTCTTACCCCAAGAATAGCATTAACTAAACTTTTAGGGTAAAACTCAGGGGAATATCAGAGTTTTCTCCAGGATGTATCTTTAATAGAAACATACGAGCAGAGATTGTTACTCTGGGTGCAATTTAGACTTGCTTTCATTGCTCTAGTAAACCAAATTGTACTAGGGAGCAAGATAATAGCTACTGAATGTGGAGTAGGAATAGCAATACCACAAATACATCACGTTAGTGATAGGGAGTGGGAACAGGTCAAAGCAGATTGGGCAAAGCGCAGGCGTGATCGTAGACAAGGGCAACAATGGCATTAGTCTGGCAGATATTAACAATGTTGCTTAGTGCAGTGACTAAGGAAAAACAGGGAATATACAATATAGAGCAGTGGGCTAACATGTGGGTTACATGGGCTAACAGAACAGGGCAAGAATCCTTTTGCTTATCACTAGCCACACCTTCAGATCCATTTCACACCTGTTTAATTGGAGTTCCCTTAGACTCAATGGGAGATTTCAGAACATGGACCAGAGATCAAATTTATGGTAACTTAAGCAAGGCCTGGTCAAATTAGTGTACTAATCAAAATGGAATAATTACAGAAAATTGGTGTGAAAAACAAAAAGTCCATAGAAATCCTTTGGGAGCTCAGGTATTTACAATCACTCAAAATTTAAATATTACAAGTCAGGAACCACAGGAATTGGATATTCTGGGATCAGTGCCAGGAAATTATTGTTTGTTCTTTGAGTGCTACAAGGGCAAGGAGCTGATTAGGGAGAGGTCAGGAAAGCCTGGAGACGATAGCTCTTAGATATCTCCTGTTTCTTCGTGGTATTACAATACCATGGCACACTGTGCCAACTGGACACGGTCTGTGCCCCTAAAACAAAAATCAGCAAGCATGTTGCCTCCTGGAGTATTTCACATTTGTGGAGATAAAGCTTGGCCTGCAATTCCTCAGAAAGCATTAGGAAAACCATGCTATTTTGGGAAACTATCACTGTTTGTCCCAAGCATTCAACAGATGCTTAACAACAGGCACAAATACCAACGTCAAAAACATAGTGTGCATTCATTAGTCTCAGGCTGTAAGGATAATGTAGAAATATATTTGCATGAGGGCACTGGATTGCGCCAGCGTCAAACCATGGCACACTGTCAAATGTGTTCAGATGCACTCACAAGGATACTATTGCTCTTGGCTCAACTTGCTCTTAGTTTTGCAGAACATGGAAAAGAAGTGGGCAGACACAAATCACAAGCTGGTTGCAATGTCCAGGGACCCCTTATCTGGATAAAATGCCACGCAACTGCTGGAAAGCTGGGTGCATGACTATAAACCGCTTGCTAAGTAATCTGGACTTGTTAGGGGCAGCATAGTTATCTCCCAAAAATGACTCGGGAACCATGACTGAGAAAATTCTGAAGAAAGGCTCACAGACCCACATTTCAATGCAGTTGCTGTGGGTTTGATAAATGGAATCTGCTTTTATGCCATGATTCTCCTGAAGGTTTGAATTGTAGGATGTTTTTGCATGCAGGCATGCATGCAAAATTTGGGGATCTAAGATAAAGTCCTTTTATAAGGGATATGGAAGAGATCAGCCTTGGGTAAGCAATATGGCAGTGAGAGACAGCTTAGTACTGAGAGGAAGAACAGCCCTGCAACACAGGTGTGAGCCCTGGCTGATATTCAGTAGAAGCAGAACTTAGGCAGGATCAGTTAGAAGGTCCTCAAGAGAGAAGGGTGTAATCCTTTGGTGCAGTATTGTATGGACTTTGGGATCACTACTCCATTCCAAATGGCTTTCCCTTCAGGCACAAGAGGCTTCCATCTCTTCCAAAAATTGCCTACTGAAACTCTTCTGCTCCCTTCCAAATCAGTTCACTACTCCAGCATAACCCTTGAAGCACAGACAGAGGACTCTTCAACTAATTAGAGTAGAAAAGAAGGGTATTTATTGCAGCACTGGACACATGTGAACTAGTTTCCAAAGATACATGCAAGGAGTTGCAGACTGCTGCTCTCTATTTCTACAGAAAAGGTTTTACATTAGGTTTCTAAGGACCCATAACACATAATTATTACCTGTCTACTTTGTATTTTTATCAGCTGAATATCTATTACACCTGCACAATTGTACTTACTCCGTGAACTGGGTCAGTGGGATTTTGAAATGAGAGAGTGGTCATATGGGAGGAAGAAAGCCGTCTTTCTCATGGGGAACTCTTCACCCATGGCCAATTGGCAGGACCTTTTGACCTGCTGGTCACAATCCAAGCCTCTTCCAACTGTTTGATTACTCTTAAGGCAAGGTATTTCTAAAGTCTATGCTCCTTCACAATTGCTTCATCTATCCCGGTCACTCCTAGCTTTACATTCCTAACATATTTGGTTCTCTTTAACTAAGGCGCCTTCTGCTAGCTATATTACTAACTTAGCTTCTTACCTCATTTTAAAATCATAACTAAAATATGCAATCTTCTACTATCCCAATTATATTCCCAGCTGGCCCCTCGACTCATCTGCATTTTTTAATTATCCTAATTACATTTTCAGCTAACCCCTTGACTCACCTCAGGCACATCCCTGATTCCCTCTCTGCCAGCAGCTCACAGCTGCATTGCACAGCGCTTGCTGTGCACAGACAGCACAAAGCAGGCAGGCCTGGCGGCCCTGAATATTTCTGCAAAACACTCTGCATCTCCCCCCTTTGCTGTGGCTCAGTGCACAACTGCAGGATTGCAGGCGCTTCCTCCCAGAGCTGCGTGAGGCACTGGCTCCTGCAGATGTGACCGGCCGAGCTGTCCCTGCCTCCCGCTGGCCTCGCTTCCCCGGGCAGAAGTGCCGTGCCTGAAGGAGGCCGCCCTGTGCTCCAGCCTGCCGAGCAGCCCGGCTCCCTGCCCCGGTGCCCAGAGTGAGCACACACTGCTGACCTTGCCCAGCACTTACAGGGCAGCCGGCAGAAGAGGAGGAATCGTCAGCCAGCCCACGGCCCTCGGCTGCCCTTGGCCTTTCTCTGCTCCCGGGCACACTCCAGACGGCCGATGCCTCCAGTGCGGGCTGTGCCCAGCACGGCTGCGCTTCCCCTCGGCAGCAGCCAGCTGCCCCCCGGGCTCTGAGAGCGCAGGATTCGCCCGCTCCCAGCAAGAGGCACCCAGGGCCCGGCTGCTGCCTCTCGCAGCTACAAGGGCCTCCTTCCAGCCTGCCTCTGCCCGGGCTCGGGCTGCTCCGGCCTCTGCCGGGCTCTGCTGCGGCTCCGCCCCGGCCAAGGCCGGGCCCGCTCTCCCCTCACAGGCGCTGACAGCTCCGCGCCACAGGAGACCTTCCCGAGCACCCTCTCTGATCTTTCTGCTCTCTCACTTTAGCAAGGCTCTCCTTCCATCAAAGACATTGCATTTAGGGATACCAATCCAAGTGGCAGGAACCCAAATGCTCTCCAGTCACAGCTGCAGGCCTGAATCCACACAGGAAGTCTTGGCTGCCCCACTCCTCCTTTGGTTTTTCTTGCAACTGCCATTGCTTTTTTTGCCTCAACTAGAAATACCACAGCTGTGTCTAAACGGGCCAGCGGGCCATATTCCAAAGGCAGCGCGGTCTGGAGAGGATGAATGAGGAAGAACCTTCTCCACTTATAAGCCATACCAAAGAAGCCATAAGCGTGTCTTAGCACCAATAAAAAACAACTGGCAACTCAGAAGGAAATGCTGAGATTTCTGAGAGAGTGAGAAGGAGGGGAATCTTCCAAATTAGTTGATGTTTAAGAAACTTTATTTAATACCAATCCTACTCTAAAAACCTATACTACAAAAGTATTCAACAATCCTACTCTAGAGTCCTACTCTACAATCCTACTCGATAACTTCTTGACTTTTACATTCTTGTCTCCTCCTTCTTCTTGACTGAGTTGATGAGTGCTTCAAGGATGGATGGTGACTTGGTTGAAGTTACAAATGGATGCTGTCTACAGGAAAAAACAAAAAACAGAGAACAGTGAACCATGACTTTCCAAGCTCAGTGCTTCACAGACTCAATCAGGATTCTTCTGGGTCCTAGAAAGACCCAGAAAGAGGAGCGACGGGACCATCTGCTCCCTAGATGTCATGTGCAGGACCTTGCCATCACAGGCAAACCTGGCCAAGGATCCCATTCATCCATTTCTTCTGGTTTCTAAATCTCCTTGGGATTTTTGCCCTGCCAGGGCTCTAGAAATGGTGCTTTCTGTCCCTGGGATTTCTTCCTTTCAGGAAACTCTAATGACTCCCATAGTGCCTGTCTTTGAAAGACAGGCACTGTGCTGATTTCCACAGGGCCAGAAAGCAGTGTCTGCCTTTCCATGCCCTGCCCCTCCTGTGCTGGGTGGCACCTTCCTTCCCAGCAGGGCCAGCCCAGTGGCACTGGGCCCTGCAGTTCCCTCTCTGCCACACAACCTGGCAGGGACCCTGGGGCAGTTCCCGTCTGCTTGAGCGTGCCAGGCAGCAGATGGGGCTGGGACAAGTCCCTCCCAGCTGTCCCTGTTTGTGTGCCTGAAACCCCTAAGGGTGGGCTGGGGGCACAAACCAGGGCCCCTCAGAAGTTCACAGTGAGCCCCCCACAGCCTCTCCTGCCCACAGCCAAATCTCTGACCCCTCAGCTGGGACTGGCTTCCTTGGGTTCCTGAACCACCATTTCATGTCTCTGTACCCTGCATTGCTCTACTTCAATTCTTTTGCCATTAGAAAAAACTGAACACCCACAAAATTAAAAAAGAGCACAACAGAAACAGAAAACAGAGCACCTCTTCTCTCAGGAAATGCAGACAGAGGTGGAGTTATTCAGTTTTTTGAGGAATGGGCGCCAGGTACTTTTTTTCCACTTTCCAAGACTTAAGAGTGGCTTTGAAGAAAGTGAGGGACACGGTTTTTTAAAAGGCCAGTTAGAATAGGATGTAGGCGAATATTTTTAAGCACAAAGGAGATCTAATCAGAGTTGGTCTAAGGAAGAATTTGTTTACTCAGAGCATGGTGCCACCCTTGGCACAGGTTGCCCCAACAGCTTGGAACCATTCCAGGTCAGGTAGCAAAGGGCTCTGAACAACCTGATCTTTGTAAAGCTGTCCCTGCTCACTGCAGGACACTCAGACCAGAGGACCTTTACAGGGCCCTGCCAGCCCAGCCCAGGCTAGGATTCCTCACTCTTTTCATCTGAACAGCACCAAGAGTGGAGGTGAGGAGGAAGGGGCTCCTCTGATGCCTTGGACTTCAGTGGAGGAGGAGCCCATCCCTCAGATCTTGTTTCACCTGCAGCCCCTTCACATTTTACCTGCAGGAGCTCCTTGGCAGACCAGCGCTGCACCTCGTCTCTCTGCAGGCAGCAGCTCAGGAAGTCACGCAGCAAAGTTGAGAGGAGCTCGGGCTGCTGCAGCTGTGGGGTCCCTCCTGTGGCTATCAGGTGTTGAGCCTGAAGAAAAAGGAAACACGAGGCTCCACCTGCTGCTTTCACATCTCTAGGTGCTCTCCCAGATCCCTTTGTTTAACCTCTGTTCTTCAGTGGCAGTTTCTGCCCTGGCAGAGACCCAGAGATGACTTTCCTTTACCCACCCAAAAAACCAAACTCTGATGCAGCCACAGCTTTTCCACCATCCTGCAGATCTTGCCTTAGCAGCTGATTTTACTGACTGACCTAGTTAGTGGGAACTACATCAGCAAAAGCTCCTTGGCTTCTCTGAGGATTCACACCAGCTTGAGAGGCTTTTTGGAAGAGGGACTTTGCTATACTAACAAATTCCAGGGATTAGTACATGAAAATCATCTCTGCAGTGCTTTTTGGTCCTTTAAGCACACGTGTCATAGAACAAAACCCCTCAAACTTTTTGTCCTGTTCTTGAAAACAATGGGAATTGGAGGAAAAGAAAGGAAATCCATCAGTTAATCCCCAGGTAAGGAAACAAACATTTACAATCTCATATTCAGCACAGACACATTAAGATGCCTGCACAAATGTATTGGGATGAAAATGCTGGCTTGGACACACAGGAGCCACCTGCATCTCTGTCTGTCAGCAGTCTGAAAATTTCTGCTTTCGTTATGTGGAAAAGGAAATCTTCCCATCGTCAAATCAGAAGGAGAATTTCCGTCCCTTTGGTAACCTTCTGCTCATTTGGCTACCCAAGTCAATAGTCAATACATTAATGGTAGGCCCATCCCAGAAAGTGCCAGGAAACATTGGGAGGTTTTGGCTGGCTCTCCCCCTCACCAGGATCTGCATTGGTGATGTGGAGTACGTGGCCTGGGCCAGGAGAGAAGCATGCTCACTAAATGTTCCAGCAGCACTGCACAAGAAGCAGAAAAGACTCTGTGGCCTTCACACCTTCATGCCCAGGTTTCAGGCATGTTTCCCAGGTAGAAGAAACTGCACAAGGGGTTAAGTTCCTCTCTAAAAAACAGTGCTTTAGACACTTTGCTGGGTTTGGGCTTCTTTTCTTCATTTCTGGAAATGTAACACCAGTTCTGGGAGGCTTGCATTGTGGTTTTAGGGGCATCTTCACAGACAGACAAGTGGGAACAACTTGAAACCCCAAGCAAAGTGTTGCCTGAGAAGAGTTGGGGAGGTTTTGCCTGTGCTAAGGCTTGAGCTGTCTGGCAATCCCCTTCCATGATGTCCAGAAACATCCAGCTGCTTCCCAGAACTCAGTCCCTCTGGGCACACAGGTCTCTGGAAACACCTGACGATTCCAACCTTTCTCCTGCTCAAGAGCATCTAACCTTATCTGAGCTCCAGTTTATTCAGCAAAGCCAAGGATGCTCACTTCCATACAGCTGACAGTGTTCATGGAGCTCAGCAGGTCTTTCTGATAGTCCTCAGGCCAAGGAATTACAGTGCAGATTGGCAAGACATCGGCTGAACATTATCCAATGTGGTTCATGTGGAACCAAGCTCTAACGTGTTGACAAGCCAGAGGGAGAGAGCTCATTCTGCTTTTGCAAGATGGTATTTATAAACAGACTTAGAACTACTCAAATCTCAGCTTTCAGAATCCATTTAAAATAGACAAAAATAACAATGGCAAGAGACCTTGGAGTCTCCATAAAAACACCCATCAGGATAATAATAATTTAGCACTAGTGGCGGTGAAATAAATGGAGGTCAAAGAGACTTTGTTCCTTTCTATTTCAACAAAGAAAAGGGAATTTTCCAAGGCTAAAATAGCCAATGTACTCTCCTTGATTAAAAGCAATTATGACAATTCATTCAGTTATGCAGATGTGAGCAGAACAGAGGGATCACAGGTCACGCCCGACGTTCCCTGTTCATTGGTGGAACCTGCAAACTCTGATTTTATGCTATTTATAAATGTGTCAGTTGATGGTTTCATAAGAGCTTTTTTGGCAAAAGCATGGGGTTTTGTTTTTTTATGTCATAGATCCCCTCTATTGGACTTTCAGAGGTGAAATTTTAGTTAAATGTAAAAAGCAAAGTTTTAAATTTGATATATATGGGAGGATCTCTTGCCAGAAATTAGCTCACAAAAAGGATGGAGCAAAATTGAATGATATGCTGGTGTTGGTTGGTTTTAATTGCTTCTTGTAGAGCACATTTGCCTGTGGAACAACCAAAACCAAATGTTTGTGGGACCTTAGGCAAGGCAGCAGGCTCAGATACCATATGTTTGTCTAATTCAGAACCAGAAAAGCCTTTCTCAACCTGTCTAGTCTACGTGCCAATAAAGGATTTGCTCTCGGTCAAAAAACAATTCAATAGTAAGCCTGGTGAAATTGACAAAAAAATGGCAGCAATCCGGTATTGCATGGGAACATTGGGGCCAAAGAACTTCCCAAAGCAGTATCAGAACCCCAAGAATTAGAAATCCTTGGTCCTTTAACAATGGATTTCTGCCTTACAGCTAATGATTGGTGAGAAGGTGACCCTCCAAGTACAGTGTTACTCCCCATTGTTTTGCATACAGAAATTCAAGGTTCGGTGTAATTATTCAGACAGCCTCTTTCTGAGGCTGACCAATATCCACAACAATTACCAAAAGGATGTTGGCTCCTTTGTGGAGATAGGGCTTGGCAGCGCATTCCATCACGCCTTGAAGGTGGCCCATGTAGCATTGGAATGCTCACTGTGGTGGCACCTACTGCTAAAGCAGTTATTAAGAAGAAACATAAAGGAACAAGATCTGCTCATCACAATTATGAAAACTGTGAGTGATATTATGCCTTGGAAAGCTGCTAAAAGGGTTTCATCAGGTTTGGTTTCACCCCAACTGGTTTCAGCAGTGGCATTAAAACAATTAGATCAGGTGGGATGTTGGCTGAGTAAAGCAACCAGTGCCACATGCACTGCAATCAGTGATATGCTGACAGACCTTAACAGTGTTGGGCATGCTACCCTTCCAAATAGAGCAGCAATTGATTTTCTTTTACTGGCACATGGACATGGTTGTGAGGAATTTGAAAGATTGTGTTGTATGAGCCTGTCTGATCACTCTGAATCCATCCACAAAAGCATACAAAAGCTGAAAGATTGGACAGTTCAAATTAAAGAGGATGGTGGGTCATGGTTAGATGATTTGTTCCAAGGATGGAGCTTTGCACCTTGGCTAAGGGAACTTTGTAAAATAGGTCTCTATATACTGGGTGTTTTGGTAGTGATACTTGTAGTAATACCTTACATATTTCAGTGTATATGCAACAAATGATGGACAAAATTACCAAGTTTTTATCATATGAGAGAGAGGTAGAAAATGAATTCACAGAGAGTTCTCAAAATCTCACAGAGATGGTGGATGAAGGTGTAGACATGGAGGAATGTTTAGAATTTAGACCTTTGAAGAGGCAAGACTTTTTCAAACAATGAATTGCAATTGCTATCAGACGTGGCATTAAAATTGTTATGTTGCAATACAGCAAGGCTTAATACAAGGAAAAGGATGCTTTAAGCAAATAATAAGCAGGTACACTATAGTAAAGCTATGAAATGCAAGGTGGTTAACGAATGACACAGTTACAAAGGTTTCTTTTTAGTTGTACCAAGAGGGGGAAGGACACAGGAAAGACACAAAAAAGTGGTGGAAAAAATTGGCATCATGCTACTGCTGGTATCCTCCTGGAGGAAAATCTGTTGGGTTTCTTTAGGTTGTATGTTTCCAAAGACTAGGAAAACTGCTCAGCAGCGGTAGCCCAATTGCGAATGATTTTCTTGACTTGGCAAAGCTGGGATGTTTACAGTGGACTCTGTCCTTGGTTCAAATCACCTGCTCTCACCTGTGGACAAAACCACCTCCAGCAGCAGAAGCTACATCTGTCAATTTTCTCAAAAAGCTGTTGTAAATTTGGGAGAGGAAAGGAAAACATATCAGACACTGTGGAGTAATGACAAGACTCTGAGGAACAGTTCCAAAGCAAATGGCAGCAGTTTCTCTCTGGACACTCCTTGTGCTCCACGGCAGCCGGGCTGCCCTGGCTGCCCAGGACCCTGCACTCCACGGGCTCTGCAGAGCTGCACAGTGGGGAGGCAGCTTTGGGCACCTCTGCCCCTAGGCAGGAGTGGCTTCTTGCTCTGGAGGGCTGCCAGAGGGCAAATGCAGGGTGCTGGCCTTCTGCTCTTGGCCCTAGCGTGGCCTTGCAGGGCTAATCCTGTTCCTTGTCTTAAATGTGCTAAAGACAGACTTCTTTGTCTTGGCATTGATTTGCACCACAAAATACTGAATGACTAAGGCCTGATATAAGCCCCAACAACAGGACCTGAGCCAAAGCTGCCCTACAGATGACCTTTCCAACCAAATATTCTATGTATCTGCTCCTTAAGCAAGTATTACTATCCAAAGGATTGATGCATCCATTCATTGATGAAACACATCTTCACCTTTTGGCATTAGGAAAATCGACAAGGCCACACCTGCTGGTGGGCAGATGCTGCCAGTTCGACTGCTTTCATCAAATAAAGGGGAATAAAGGCAGAGATGTACATGCACTGGACCCCTGGGCATGTCCAATGAATGTGCAAATATATGGAGAGATTTGTTAGGAATGATTTCAGCTGTTATGCCAACAGTGCCTTCTCTCATGGTTCTCTGCAATGCTTTGGGTCATTTTCTTGGTCTGGTTTCCTTTGCTTGTGTCCCATCTGAGTGCTCCGTTGGGGTGCAGGCTGTAGGTGCTTTGTGGACTCTTGGAGTTACTTTGGATGCCTTGAACAACAAGGTTTGGCCTACGAGGGGAATTTGTGCTGCTTTTTGACCGAGGAGAACTTCCCAGGCTGTTTGCGTGTGCTGTAG
The DNA here is from genome assembly GCF_963513975.1 of Fringilla coelebs. NCBI lineage: Eukaryota > Metazoa > Chordata > Aves > Passeriformes > Fringillidae > Fringilla > Fringilla coelebs. The sequence continues at coordinate 1,333,793 of NW_028167583.1, forward strand.
GGAAGGTTGGTTATTGCTTTACATAAATTCACAGAGCAGCATAGAGCGTTTCCTTTGTCATGTCAGGGCATGGTTGCCACATTGTCGTGGTGACATCAGAAGGTTGCCTTGGTGCACGTAAGGCCTGAGTGTCAGAGCAGCCCTAGAGCTTGCTCAGTGCAGGAGCATTCTCCTGGTTGAGGCATTTGTCAGTGGGCTCCTGCAGACTGGTAAGAGCCTTGCTTTTCCTAGTGTTGGAGCACAGCCTGCAAACTTGCAGAGCAGTGCTACAACAATGGAGGAGCTCACTGCTACAATTTTTGCTGCTTCTGCCGTTTACGAATCTGTATATTTTGTGACTCACTTGGCATGTAAGTAGAGGTTTTCCCTGCAGTTTGTATGTCGTCTTGCTCTTTCTTAGTGACTGTTGATTTAGAAACAGAAAGAGCATTAGGATGCCACTGCTTTGGTGAAGCTCCTGTCAACAGGTTCAGCTGAAAAGGGGGTGTCTGTAGCCAAAGGGGAAGCATTTACAAGGGCACCTGTAGGGACAAGCAAGAAGGCTTTGAAAATGGAGACTGGGAGACCTTCTTCGAGGGCCTTCTAAAAACTCAAACTCTACAGTTTGTTCCCAGAATTCAGGGAAAGCTTCTTTCTTTCTACATTTTCTCATGAAAGGATTTGAGTATCTAACTTGATCTTTTACTGAGTGCTAAAATAGCGATTCCCTTTGCAAGGAAGTGCAAATTCTAAAGCAGTCAGTGTCCGCTCCTGAGCCCTGGAGCTGCTGCTGTGCTCTTCCACAAGAAAACTGCCACAGCTCAGGGGGATTTTGGGAAGCTTTTCTGTGCAATTGTTTTCAGCAAGTTGAATGAGAATTAGTGCATGCAACTGATTTTTTTAAAAAAGGACCTGAAGGAGAGATTTTAGAAGCTGTTTTATGTGTTTGGTAGAACAGGAGCATTGAGTGTTCAAGAAGAATTTGCATTTTCTTGATTACGTTTGAATTCATATACTGGCAAAACGGCCAAAGTGTAGGCATAACCAAGAATATTGTCCTGATCTCTTGCTGGCTGTGTGAATGAAATGTGTCTCCTGAAGGGATTTTGTGAAATGAAAATCATCTCTGTTTGGGTTGACTTGTTTTGTGGGATTCAGCAACCCAGGCAGTTTTCTGACAGCATCTGGTTCATTTTCCCTTGCCCAATACAGGTCACGTGAAGCGTGTCTTCAGTGGTGCTGATGCTGAGGTGAGTGAGAAAAGGAGATTTCATGTTCCTGATGTTTAGGAATTGTAGAGCGAGCTGTAAGCTTGGCCAGTAACAGTAGAGTTAGAGGGCTAGCTAGGGAGGCCAAAAAAATCCATTTTCATGCCTTCAAAGAAAAAAAAAAGGCATAAGTGGATATTTCCTAATTTGCATCTCAGAGCCCTGAAGAACTAGCAACTCAGTTTTGAAGAAAGAAGGTTGCTTGCAGAGGGCAGCCACAGGGGAACACTGAACTAAAAGAAATTTCCTATAGGGTAGACTTAGCCCATTTTAATTTAGTGAGAGTGACTGAGAATTCTGTTCCTATCCATTTAAAGACATCTCCTTAGAAGATGCAGGTGTAGAACAAGAAGGCCATCTTAAAATGGTGGAGGATGCTGTATCTGAACTGAGATGGGCAACTTTGTGCCTGGAGAGCTGCGTGAGCGAAAATTAGCAAGGGGTGCTGCCAGTCGAGGGCGGCTGAAGATGAGGTAGCATGTAGCCAGGTGGCCAAGAAGGCCAAGGGCATGGTGGCCTGTGTCAGCAGCAGAGGGGCAGCAAAAGCAGGGCAGTGAGCGTCGCCCTGTGCTGGGCAGCGCTGCAGCCACAGCTGGAGTGCTGTGTGCAGCTGTGGGCCCTGTGAATCAGAAAGTGATTGAGGGGCTGGAGCATGTGCAGAGAAAGCCACAGGAGCTGGGCAAGAGGCTGGAGCACAAGGCCAGTGAGGAGGTGCTGAGGGAGCTTTAGCCTGGACAGTGGGAGGCTCGGGAGGGACCTTCATACAGACTTCCATAGATGCCTACATGACAGTGCCCCGCACAAGGGCTGTTTGTTTCCCTGCCAAACGTCCCCTCACTGCATCCAAGTGTTTTAGACACTGGAGTGTGTGACACTTGCATCTTGTTGTTGGTTGGTTTGCTAGGAGGAGAAGCCCTGTTCATTTTCTCTTTTTCCAGCAAGCAAGGATGATTCTGCACTACTTTTCTGGCCCTTTTCAAACACTGGATGGAATTCTGAATCTTTTTGGTTTTTCCGTGCCTCTGGCAGCAATTGCAAAGGCCTTGCTGGCTCTTTTCTGTTAGTCCACTTCAAAGGTTTCAAGAAAGAAAAGCTGTGTTTTGCAGAGACAACCTTGCTTGCTGATAGCAGCCAGGGAAGGATATTCAATTCTTAGCAATATTCTATTCAGTTGAATTGGCCCATTTCAATGTGGTTGGAGTGACTTAGAATGCCATTGGTAACAAAGTTGATGAGTTCTCCTTAGAGTCTGTGGTTGTAGATCTGAGGGGAAATGGGGTTTGAAACAATAGACAACTAACTACCTGTCCCTCATGCTTCTCCCTTGCCACAGGTGACAAGACCGAGAGCCGACTTTCCCGTCGGTCTCTCTGCTATTACTGAAATAGCCCGAGAGGAGGAAGATGAGCAAGATGACCGCCAGCGTCCAGTTGTGGTCACACGATGACATGGTCTTACAAAGACAGTAAGTGCCTGCTGTGTTTTGTGCTGTCTTTAGTTCAAGGCAGAGGTGCAAGTTTCTGAGCAGCCAGCACTTGATGTTGCTGGCTGACGATGCTGAGTGCTGGAGTTCTGAAGGTCGTAGCCATCTCCTGCAGGCGGTGACAGATAGAAATTGGCCTTTGACCTGTCATGCTGGGGCACTGATGAGCTGGGGGCTGCGGGTGAGCTTCTGGCTGCTTGGCCCTGGGAGGCTCCATCTCTTGGCTTCTAGGGTATTATGGCCAAGGGCGTACGTGGTAGGGCTGGAGGTGAAAAGGCTTTGTTGGTTTGTTTTCCCTCTTTGGAAAGGTGTCTTTGCCTTGTGGAAGTGTTCTGCAGTTTTCTTGAGTCATTCCTCACTTGAAGAGTCTCTGTTGGCCCAGGTGCCTTTTGGCTTTTGCTAGGCTGCAAGGAGATGATTGTGTTGTCAATGAAGCCGTGGGGGCCCATTCTTGTTGCATGTGGCCAAAGAAACCAAGTGCAGAGTTGCGAAGCCTCCTTGTGAGGCCCACAGCAAAGGGGCAAGTTTCTGTTGATGCTTTTTGCGCTGAAGTCTGCCGCTCTGGTGAGTGCCTTGGAGCCTGGAGTGGGGGTGAAGCTTCAAGTCCTTGACTGCTGTGTTGTATTTCTCAGAAGAGGAAGGCCATGTAGAAATGGTGAATGCTGTATCTGAAGTAAGTTGGACAACTTTGATGCTGGGGAGCTGTGTGGGCCAAAATGAGCCAGGGGTGCTGCCAGTCCAGGGCGGCTGAAGATGAGGTAGCATGTGGCCAAGTGGCCAAGAAGGCCAAGGGCATGGTGGCCTGTGTCAGCAGCAGAGGGGCAGCAGGAGCAAGGCAGTGAGCGTCGCCCTGTGCTGGGCAGCGCTGCGGCCACAGCTGGAGTGCTGTGTGCAGCTGTAGGCCCTGTGACGCAGAAAGGGATTGAGGGGCTGGAGCGTGTTCAAAGAAAGCCACGGGAGCTGGGCAAGAGGCTGGAGCACACGGCCAGTGAGGAGGTGCTGAGGGAGCTTTAGCCTGGACAACAGGAGGCTCTTGAGGGACCTTCAGGCAGACTTCCATCAATCCCTGAATGACAGTGCTGAGTACAAGGGCTGTTTCACCACCAAACATCCTGTCACTGCATCCAAGGGCTTTGGACACTGGAGTGGGTGAAACTTCAATCTTGTGGTTTGTTTGCTCGTTGGGCTGTTGGTTTGCTAGGAGGAGAACCCTGTTCATTTTCTTTCTCTTCTAGCAAGCAAAGATGCTTCTGCACAAGGTTTCCTGCCCTTTTCCGGTTTTGGAATGGGATCCTGATCCAGTTTGAGTTTTCCACGTCTGCAGCAGCAGCAGCAAAGGCGTTGCTGTCGCTTTCCTAGTTTTCCATTTCCGAGCTTTCAAGAAGTAAAACTCAGTTTTGGCAAGATAACCTTGCGTGCATAAAGCAGCTAGGGAGGAAAACCAACTTCATATCCAACTATAGAAGTCTGTTGAATTGGACCATTTTAATTTGGTGGCTGTGAGTTGGGTTCCCTATGCGGCTCGGAGATTTTATGATTTTTCTCTTAGACGACATGGTGGTAGAACTGGAAAGAAATGAGGTTCTAAATGATAGGTAATGGCCTTTCCCTCATGCTTCTATCTTGCCACAGATGACAGAACCAAGAGCCGTCTCTCCCCTGGCTCCCTCTGCTCCTGGCAGGGAAGCCAGACAGGGGCAAACTATAGTGGATGTCCGCCAGCCTGCATCAGTGGTCTCACCAGAACCCTCTGAATCTGTAAGTGCCAGTTGTGTGTGGTGCTGTCTTTAGTGCAAGGCAGAGCTGCAAGTTTCGGAGCAGCCAGCACTTTGCTGTTGCTGGCTGAGGATGCTGAGTGCTGCAGTCCTGCCTGGAGCTTGCGATTTTCTCCAGGCAGTGCCAGCAGAACATGGCCTTTGAGCTGTCATGTTGAGGCACCAAAGGGTTGGTTCCTCTGGGAGAGCATCTGGCTGCTTGGCTAAGAGAAGCTCCATCTCTCGTCTTCTGCAGTGCTGTGGCCAAATGCAATAGTAGAAATGCTGGAGGTGCCAGGGCTTGGTTTGTTTGTTTTCCCTTTTTGGAAAGGTGTGTTTGGCTTGTGAAACCGGTCAGCAATTTCCTAGACTAGTTCTTTACTTGTACAATCTCTTTTGGGCCAGGTGTCTTTTGGCTTTTGATAAGCTGCCAGGGGAGGATTGTGTTGCCCATGGAGCTGTGGGGGGCCTTTCTTGTCCCGTGCGGCCAAAGAAACAAAGTGCGGGCTTGCAAAGCCTTCTTGTGAGGCAAACAGCAGGAGGGGCAGATTTCTGTTGTTGCGTATTTTGATGTAGTCTGCAGCTTTGGCAAGTGGTTATGAGCCTGGAGTGTGGTTGAAGCGCAAGTCCATGACTGCTGTCTTGGTTGCTCAGAAGAGGAAGGGGCCATCTAGAAATGGTGCATGCTGTATCTGAAGTCAGATGGGCACCTTTTTGGCTGGGGAGCTGCGTATGCCAAAAGAACACAGGGCTAATGATCCTGAGCAGATGAAGATGAGACAGTGTGTAGCCAGGTGTCCAAGAAGGCCAAGGGCATGGTGGCCTGTGTCAGCAGCAGAGGGGCAGCAGGAGCAGGGCAGTGAGCGTCGCCCTGTGCTGGGCAGCACTGCGGCCACAGCTGGAGTGCTGTGTGCAGCTGTGGGCCCTGTGACACAGAAAGGGATTGAGGGGCTGGAGCGTGTGCAAAGAAGACCATGGGAGCTGGGCAAGGGGGTGGAGCAAAAGGCCAGTGAGGAGGTGCTGAGGGAGCTTTAGCCTGGACAACAGGAGGCTCTTGAGGGACCTTCAGGCAGACTTCCATCAATCCCTGAATGACAGTGCTGAGTACAAGGGCTGTTTCACCACCAAACATCCTGTCACTGCATCCAAGGGCTTTGGACACTGGAGTGGGTGAAACTTCAATCTTGTGGTTTGTTGGCTCGTTGGGCTGTTGGTTTGCTAGGAGGAGAACCCTGTTCATTTTCTTTCTCTTCTAGCAAGCAAAGATGCTTCTGCACAAGGTTTCCTGCCCTTTTCCGGTTTTGGAATGGGATCCTGATCCAGTTTGAGTTTTCTACGTCTGCAGCAGCAGCAGCAGCAGCAAAGGCGTTGCTGTCGCTTTCCTAGTTTTCCTTTTCAGAGCTTTCAAAAAGTAAAACTCAGTTTTGGCAAGATAACCTTGCGTGCATAAAGCAGCCAGGGATGAAAACCAACTTCATATCCATCTATAGAATTCTGTTGAATCGGCTTATTTTAATTTGGTGGAGCTGCTTTGGAATCCCTTTGTCGCTAGATTTTATGATTTTTCTCTTAGACGACATGGTGGTAGAACTGGAAAGAAATGAGGTTCTAAATTATAGGTAATGGCCTCTCCTTCATGCTTCTCTCTTGCCACAGATGACAGAACTGTCCGAAATTGCTGTCCTGGCTCCCGCTGCTCCTGGCGAAGAAGCCCAAGAGGAGCAAACTGACGTGGATGACGGCCAGCCTCTGTCATTGGTCACACATGGACACTCTGAACCTGTAAGCGCCATTTGCGTGTGGTGCTGTCTTTAGTGCAAGGCAGAGCTGCAAGTTTCGCAGCAGCCAGCACTTTGCTGTTGCTGGCTGAGGATGCTGAGTGCTGCAGTCCTGCCTGGAGCTTGCGATTTTCTCCAGGCAGTGCCAGCAGAACATGGCCTTTGAGCTGTCATGTTGAGGCACCAAAGGGTTGGTTCCTCTGGGAGAGCATCTGGCTGCTTGGCTAAGAGGAGCTCTATCTCTCGGCTTCTGCAGTGCTGTGGCCAAATGCATTGGTAGAAATGCTGGAGGTGCCAGGGCTTGGTTTGTTTGTTTTCCCTTTTTGGAAAGGTGTGTTTGGCTTGTGAAACCGGTCGGCAGTTTCCTAGACTAGTTCTTTGCTTGTACAATCTCTTTTGGGCCAGGTGTCTTTTGACTTTTGATAAGCTGCCAGGGGAGGATTGTGTTGCCCATGCAGCTGTGGGGGGCCTTTCTTGTCCCGTGCGGCCAAAGAAACAAAGTGCGGGCTTGCGAAGCCTTGTTGTGAGGCAAACAGCAGGAGGGGCAGATTTCTGTGTCGCATATTTTGATGTAGTCTGCAGCTTTGGCAAGTGGTTATGAGCCTGGAGTGTGGGTGAAGCGCAAGTCGTTGACTGCTGTCTTGATTGCTCAGAAGAGGAAGGGGCAATCTAGAAATGGTGCATGCTGTATCTGAAGTCAGATGGGCATCTTTTTGGCTGGGGAGCTGCGTATGCCAAAAGAACACAGGGCTAATGATCCTGAGCAGATGAAGATGAGACAGTGTGTAGCCAGGTGGCCAAGAAGGCCAAAGGCATGGTGGCCTGTGTCAGCAGCAGAGGGGCAGCAGGAGCAGGGCAGTGAGCGTCGCCCTGTGCTGGGCAGCACTGCGGCCACAGCTGGAGTGCTGTGTGCAGCTGTGGGCCCTGTGACGCAGAAAGGGATTGAGGGGCTGGAGCGTGTGCAAAGAAGACCATGGGAGCTGGGCAAGGGGGTGGAGCAAAAGGCAAGTGAGGAGGTGCTGAGGGAGCTTTAGCCTGGACAACAGGAGGCTCCTGCGGGACCTTCAGAATCTCATTTGTGTATCCAAATATTTGAGCCACTTTTGGAATTGATTTTCCCCATCATTCAGTGCAGGGACCTAGGTGCGGAAGAAACATTTGATGTTTCATGCCTGCCAACATGGACTTACACATCTTTTTTAGCTTAACAGTGCCTTTGTCTTTCTTTAGCCCAAGGATTTAGCGTGTGTTGAGCTTGGGAATTGAGCAGGAGACCATTGCCTTTGCATTCAGCTGGTCCTCAGAGATCAGATGAGCTGGAAGTGGCTGGTTTTTTTTTTCATTCCAGCCACTATAGCACTGTCATTGTAGTGTAGTCTAGGAGAAGAACTTGCTTGTGCACAGATGCACAAAGCATGCAGTTCCCAGTGCAACGCTCTTGGTCTGATCACTTTCCATAAGGACCCACACGCTCCAGATTCCCCAAGAGTGTGCTTTTTTGAGCAAGAGGAGAGAAATCTCAGGATTGCTGCTGAGTGGGGCAGTGGCTACGAAGTTTTGATTTGTGTAGCAACAAAGAGGACAGCAAAGAGAGATTTTAGTAATGAGATCTTTCTATCTATCTATCTATCTATCTATCTATCTATCTATCTATCTATCTATGTAACTTTTACATATTTGAATCTTCCTGTCTCTAGTTCAAGGCAGTTGGAGGTGCAAAGCTCACCTAAAGCATCCCTTTCAGGAGGGGATTAGAGACACATTCCATTGGCCAATTCTGAGCAGGCAGAGATTTTTCCCCCTCCAGATATGGTGTTTTTTTGCCTTCAGAGCTGTTGTCCTTTTCTAGGCTCTTCTATTCAGAAATCCCCAGTTAATTCCTTATTTTTCTGCCTGTCTGAATGAGATGGAACAATTCCATGTTTAGGTGCTGTTTGGTGACTCTGGTCATACATGGCATGCATTACATGACACTTGGTTTCCTTCACTGGCATCCCCAGGGCTGTGTAAGTGCATTTGTTAATGGGGCCTTAGGAGAGTCTCTGTTACTGCTGGTCAGAATTGTCAGTTGACAAAAGAGGGAGAAGAAACACCTTGGTCCTCCTCCATATACTGAGGTGGCCACAGAGGCTCTCTGACCTTCATCAGAAGATCTTTGCACACATCCACATCTCCTGAATGACCAGGGTTTCTAACAAAAGTATAGATGTCAGGAAGGCAGGAATGCTGGTGCAGGCCTGAAGTGAACTTGAACTCCAGAAGTGTCTCTCACAAGGAGTTAGCTCACACAGGAAACCACCTGCAGAGCCAGAATGGAGCTGTGCAACATGGCTGGGGGTCAGTCACTACTGAAAGACAAACAGGACATGGCAGAAGCAAAAGGGAGGCCCTCACCAGAGCCTTGAGAAATGCCACACCTTCCCTGTCAGCTGCCTGAGAGGCTGTTGGAGCTTCAGTCCCAGAGGGCTCCTGATTGTAGGGCCAGGGTCCCTTTGGAATCTGTTCCTCCCCTTGGGCAGAGAATGCCCCAGCAGAGCAGCAGCACAGTGCTTTGAGAACATGTGAGCCCATCAGTCTCTGAGTCTTGGCCCACAAAGGTCATATGGGAAGTTGAAACCCATCTTCTCTTGCTTTCTGTGCAGCTCCTTCTAGAGGAAGAGCAGGAGCAGTTTGCTTCATCAGAGACGCCGTGGCAGACTCAGGGAGAGCTGTTCCCAGCCCGAGAGCAGGAAGGGCAGCTCAGGCAGCAGGTGGAAGAGCCACAGCAGAATGGCCAGGTAAGCCTGACAGGCCAGGTGACAGAGGGGAGGGCAGGAAGAGGGGCATAAACCAGAGCTCTTGGGACTGAGGAAGCCAGGAGTCCCACAGGCACTGGAAGCACAGAGCCTTGGAATCTGTAGAGACCAGCACTGGGACAGGAGGGTTACATTGGAAGCAGATGTGGGTAGGGAAGCAGAAAGAAGTGGCTGAAGAAATGTGATTTGGAGGCTGCAAGAGGAAAAAGCTGAGCCTGATGGCAGCTCCCAGTCACTTGCTCTGCACTTGTGTCTACAGAACATCAAGGCAGAGGCACAAGCAGAGCTGTCCGAAGCTCAGAGTGCCATCGTGGATGTGAGGAGGAAGAACAAGGAAGGCATGAGGAGTGTTCAAGAGGATAATCTCCATCAGCAGAGGGGCGATCAACAAAACCAGGTGAGTGAGAGAGTGGCAGCCATGCCACTCATGAAACATCCTCTCCCTTCTTGTTTATAGAGTATCAAGGGACATGTGCACGCAGAGCTGCAGGATTCTGAGGCTAGCAACAAGGTAAGGGAGAAGAGGCTGGAAGAAGAAATGCAAATTGTCGGAGGGAAACTTAATTGTCTTCCTCAGGCTCTAGAAGCGAATTAAAGAGGGATGCAGTCACTGCAGTCACCAAACTGGTGGTTTCTGCCCTTCTTACCTTTCCAGTGCAGAGCAGCAGGGAGTGGGGTGATGCCTCTGAGTGCCATCCTACTGTAGTGTGTATCACAGTTACTCTGAAGGACCTTTCCTGGTGTGCTGTATCTCTACTGCTGCACTGGATAGTGGGACTTGTCCTTTGGCCTTTTGGCCAGCAGTCATCCAAAATTGATTCTAGCTGGCCTGTTCCTGCTCTCCTTGTTTCTTGAGGTGTTTTTACACGGGAACACAGTGCCCCAGTTGGAGGAATGAAACAAGCTGTCTGTATCCCCTGTCAATCTGTCCTTTCCCTTTCCTCACAGTTGGTGACTCCTGGCTTACAGGGACAAGCTGTAGTCTCTGACTGCTTTGTTCTGTTTGATTTGAGGTGCAAGTGTTCACATCTCACCAAGCTGCCTGCAAAGACTTCCAGCGAATGTCTGGCAATGAAGGGCCCCAAGTTTGGAGTGAGGCACAGGAACAGTGCCCACCAGAAGTGCTACAGGCCCAGCACATCATCAGCTCTGCACCTGCTGCCGCAGCAGCATTACCTCGAGGAAGCCCTTCTGTCACACCTGGGAACTCGAGCTCGGGCAAGTCTGAGCACTCAGAAACAGAGCTCGTCTCTCCAAATGAGCAGACTGAGAAGAGGTACCTGGAGATGCTGGGTACGTCTGGTGTGTTTCTTGTCTGAGGGACAGTGTGTTGTGTGCAGGTGTCAGCATAGCTGTGCCAAATGCTCCTCCTGAGTTTGGTGTCACAGGGCCATTTAGGACTCCCCAGAGGAAGTGCTGTGCTCCGAGGCAGCGAGAGAGTGCTCTGGGTGTTCCTGCTGCCTCTGAGGGCACCTGGGACTGCCTTGGGTTTGCCTGAGCTTCCCTCTCTGCTAAAGGCTGAAGCAGGGATTGTTCTTGGACCAACAGAAGGCTGTGACCTTGCAAATGATCTAGGCAAGTCCTGTGTGCTAGTGACAAACTGAACAGAATTTTCAGCTTCCTAAATTCTCCTTAGACTCTTGACTTCCAGCCAAGCATCAGAGCAAAAGAAACTTCACAGAAATTAACTGGTTTTGGAATTTTGTCTTTTTAGCTTGATTTTTTTTTTTTGGTGGGGTGTTGTTTTTGTGTTGTTTAATTCTTTTTGGGGGCCTTTTGTTTTTTGGTTTTTTGAGGGTTTTTCTTGTGTTTTGGGGTTTTTTTGTTGTTGGTTTGTGGGTTTTTTGGTGGAGCAGGTTTTTCTCCATCCTGAAAGAGGCCTTCTGCCCCATGTCTTACTGATGTCATTTTTATGACAGTTACTGTTACCACTACTACATCTGCAGTCTATTTCCATAACAATGCTTTATTTTTGTCAGTAAGAGAATGCTGTATTTTTGTCAATAAGAACTAACTACTTTGAAAGAACATCAGGTTACAGGACAAATAAAGAGCAGGAGATGTTTTCCATGTGCCCCCAAAGAAAAAAACGATATTTTTATAACAATCTGTATTTAATATCCTAGTTTTATGCTTATAGAGATGTGTCCAAGAGACACATCCAAGTGGTGTGATCAGATACAACTGTACTGCAGGCATTTCCCAGGAGAGAGCCTCCAGCTCTCTCCTGGTATATTCCTCATGGTATATATCCTCATGGTATATATCTCTCATGGTATATTCCTCAGATCCATGGTACTTTTTCATACCTGATTCCCACTCTTTCCCATGACATGTTAGAATCCTACCCATTGGCCCAAGCCCTGCTCAGATCAGTCTCTAGGAAAACTCATCAAGTCCTTTGTGATTCTGCAGCACAACCCAATGAGTCTGCTTCTTGCCCCTAAGAGCTGCCAGTGCTGTGCTCTCAGAAAAGACCTGGTGGGGCTGAGAGCAGAGCCCAGTGGACTCTGTGTCTACCATCACCTGTTGGGACAAAAAGGGCATTGATCTGCACCCTGGTGTGGCTGATCTCAAAGCCCATCCTGTTGTGTCCTGAATGGGGGCAACAGCTTGTACGGGGCTCAGGCTGCCTGTGGCTTCTTCCCACTGCTTGTCAGTGCTCATGCTTGGGCTTTGCCAGCCTTGTTGTGCTAGCTGCCCTGTCCCTGAGGGCTGGTGGGACTGCAGAGGCTGGGGCCTTCCTTAGCTGGGAGAGGGACATCTTTGAGCTCAGCCTGCTCATAAAGAGATGAGGGTCCTGATGCTGAAAGCCCCATTGGAATTGGTTATAGCATGACCTGCTCTGGTTTACAAATGGAAAGGAATTCTATTGGCAAACTGCTGAAAGGTGGAGAAGATGTCCTTCTCTCCTGGGAATGCATGTCCCTGTGCTTTGTTTCCTGTCAAGAGAACTCTTCAAAGGACTGTACAAAATCAGTCTCTGTGCCAGCCATCTGCACTGCAGGGCTGCCTGTCTTGTTGCTGTTGAGGTTGTGGTTTTTGTTACTCAGCTGACCACAAAGGGCTCAGCGCCCCAGACAGTGGGGCCACCTTTTGTATCTCCTGGAGCTGGGATCTCTTCTTTAAAGTCAGCATCTTGCATTTTTTTTTTCCTCAGGGAGCTTGGTGAACATGGAAAATCCAACCATGAAATATACTGAGCTGGAATATATTGGCAGTGGGTGAGTCCAGCCACAGTTACTCCTGCACAACCCTGGGCCAGGTGTTTTTTTGGTGGAGTGTCTATCCAGCGTGAAGTCAGGCCAGCTGCAAACATATTGAGACATTGGGGATAGAGTGTCCCATCTCTCAGTGCTTCTCAAAATATGTGAGTGGGCTCAGAAGGCATTGTCAGAGACATCTCCATGCTGCCAAGGTCTTGCCTGCATCAGGAACACAACCTGGAAGGTCTCCTTGTCCCTCAAGTGTGGGATAGCTCTGTGTTAATTTCTTCAGCATTTGTGTATGTCTCAAAATCATGCCGCCCCACTAATGAAAAAAGAAGAAACTTGCTTGCCTGAAGGAGCAACCTACCCCCTATCAAAGCTGTGAGATAACAGTTCTCAGGAACATTTCTTTCCCCTGGTTTGTGGAAGGAAACACTCTATGGTCAGGATGGGAACTGCATTGTTTAGAAAATGAAACACAAGAGGAAAGAATAAACTCCCTTTAGAAGTTGAAACCCAGCGCTTCAGGAACAGGCCCAGTGCCCATGCACTTGGGAGGAAAATGCATCATCTGCCTTCTGGCAGAGCCCTCCTGCATCCTGCAGGGTTTTGACATTTACAGCAGAGCTCTCCTGTGTGGGCTGGCTTTCACTCTGGGAGCTGAACAGCTTCTCCTTTCTCTGCTTCTGTTTTGTTTCCAGGAGTTTCGGACATGTAGTTAGAGCACTCGACAATGCCACAGGAGGAGAGGTAAATGCCAGCAGTCCCTGCAGACTCTGCTGCAATTGAGGGGCTTTCCCCTCTGGTGTGAGCAGTGGCTGGAGCTTTGGGTAGAGCTGTGCTGAAAGGGCACCAGAAGCACAGCCTGGTGCCAGCCCATGAAATACATTTGGGACTTTGTCCTCCTCAGCTGGTGGAAGGAAGGCACGGAGGGCAGCGGTTCCTTTCAGAGAAGGAGGCACTCACTCGCTCTCCATTGCTGAAACAAAGGTGGTGCCTTAGGGCACCTCACTGCTCTTTGGGGCTACAGCTTCAGAGTCCTGAATTCTCATTTCTGGCTGCCAGCAAACACATCTGAAAGTTTCTGGCAGCATCTTAGCCACCTGCAGTGCTGCACTTGGGAACTGCACTTAGGGAGAGATCTGCAAGGCGTCCCTAAAAGCCCTAAGCCCTGCCCATAGCCCAAGAGGTATCCACAGAGTATTAAGACATGGATTATTTCTTCTGAATCCCAAACAAAGCAGTAGAGAGTACGATCAGAGGTTTGGGGACGATAGCTGAGACACCACTGTTACCAAGTGGACAAGGCAAAACCTCAGTGGCCCCACGTGTCCTGTGACTGCCCCCAGGCAGTTCCTAATTACTGCAGTGCCTAATCACAAGGCAGTTTGGCACAGCTCAGCTGTGTCATTGCAAAATCACTCACTCCATGGGAGTTGTGGTCTCGTGCCACCAACTTCTCAAGTTTCTGATTTTCAATGTCATTTTAGGTGGCCATAAAGAAAATAAATCTTCAAGGACGGATGAGGAAGTCAATAAGCCTTAATGAAATCGTGATCATGAAGAGGTGTAGGAATCCCAGTGTTGTGAATTATTTAGACAGGTGAGAGGTCATGGTCTTATCCCATGGATGTGCATTTACATACAGCAAACATGAGAGGTTAAAAACCCACTTTGGTCAGTAGCAGAAAGTAGAGCTGTTAATTATTACTTATTCATATTTCTCTACACATCTCCAATGGATTAGAAGGGAGTGCATCTTGTCTGCATGAGTTTTCCCTGACACATGTAGTTTGAAAATTATTCCAAAATTATTTAGAACCTGGATCACTGTATCTTCCTAAGTCAATACGCTCCAAGTTCTCTGCCATCACATTTTTTCAGGATTGAATATTAAAGTTTCTTAAATGCTGATGAACCATCCTAAAGTGGATTTTCCTTAGATCATTGCCCCTCTTTGCCATTGCTGTGCATGCCAGGAAGACAAGGTGCTTATTTCCAGAAACACCATGTGTGACAGGTTTTTTATCTGGGCAGTTACTAAACTGCACTTTTCACTTGCTGCCCATTTAAGACATCTCCTTTTTCACAGCTATGCCTTTCTTCTTGAGACTGCACAGATTGCAAACAATGTACAGACAAGAGGGAATGTCTATTCCTTTGATTCTGTCCTAGTCACAAAGGGACATGGAAACAAGAAACCCAGAAGCAAAAATTCAATACAGCCATGCATGTTCCTCTCCACGCCCTTGTCTCCTTCTTTCAGCTTCCTTCTGGGTGAGGAACTCTGGCTGGTTTTGGAGTACATGGACGGAGGTGCCCTGAGTGATGTCATCAGCGAGACCCCCCTGTCTGAAGTTGAGATAGCAGCCATCAGTCGGGAGGTCAGCAATCCCATGTGTGCTGTAAAGGGCTTGGGCAGGATTGTCTGGGAAACAGGGGCTCAGACCTGGAGTGATTTCATGTGCCAAGCTTTTTTTCTGTTTTGCTGGTATGCTATGGGCAAGTAAAAGCACTTCAAGTGAAATGCCTGCCAGTGCCCCTGCACTTACTGTACTCAGTTCTTGCACTCTTATCTCCTGCTGTTGTACTCTTGCTCTGCCTCTTGTATTTGCTGTTCTCCATCTTGCCAAACTTTTGCCTGCCTTCACTGCATTCCTTGCCTGTAAAAGCAAAGGTGCTGGTGGTAGGATTTGAAACGAAGAGCAAAGAAAAAAGAGAGACTCATTTCTCACAGTCCTCAGTTAAAACAGATAGGAGTGCAGCCAAAACGCTGTTTGCTTCTGAGCACATCCCCTGCAGCAGCAGTCATCCTGGCTGGTTTGCAGGGGACAGTCTACAACAGCAGGTGCTGTTGCTCTTTCAAAAGCTGACATGCGTTTGCTTAGAAGGGTCCTGCTCTGCAAGTGTTGGAGCAGAAAGCTCTTCCTCTCAATGGCACTGTGTTCTGCCATTACTCCCCATTCCCCTGGAGAAAGGGAATCTTTTAAATTTCTTGTTTTCTTTCTT
Organism: Fringilla coelebs; assembly: GCF_963513975.1. Taxonomy (NCBI): domain Eukaryota; kingdom Metazoa; phylum Chordata; class Aves; order Passeriformes; family Fringillidae; genus Fringilla; species Fringilla coelebs. The sequence goes on from NW_028167583.1 coordinate 1,349,068, forward strand.
GTGTGATGAAATCACATCACTTCTTACTGTCCTCCTGTTTCTTTTTTCTCTCTCAGTGCCTGCAAGGACTGGATTTTCTCCACTCGAACCACGTGATCCACCGAGATGTGAAGAGTGACAACATCCTTCTCAGAACCGACGGCTCTGTCAAGCTGGGTCAGTATATTCTTGGTCAGGTGCAACATTCCAGGGATGTGGGCTTTGGGGCTTCTATGGGTGACTGCCAGCTCCCCAAAAATGGTGCTGGTGGCAGTGCAGGGACCTCTGCTATGAGCTGGTGACACAGGTACAACGTGTACAGATGTATGACAAGGAACAAGCAATCAAGAGTGGTGTTGCTCTGTGTGTGTCCCTTCCAGCAGGAGGGAGCTACAATCTAAAGTTTCCAAAGAACAAAAGCCACTGCTGGAGTCAGTGTAAAAACAAATGGGGAGATTTTTTAAGTCGCCAATGCCAGGAGATTCAACAGCACATTCTCAAACTTCTACGGGGGAATTCTTTTGCTTGGTTTCCTAGTTGCACAGAATTAAAATGAAACCAGTATTTTGCTTTCTCCTCAGCGGATTTTGGCCTCTCTACTCAGCTCACCCCTGAGCAGAGCAGACGTCGCTTGGCAGTCGGGACTCCCTGGTGGATGGCGCCTGAAGTGGTGACGCGTCAACCATATGGCCCCAAAGTGGACATATGGTCTTTTGGAATTGTGGGCATTGAAATGGTAGAACAAGAACCTCCTTACTACAACCAAAGTCCTGGCACGGTAAGGAGCAAATACTCTCTGATCCCGCTGTCTTTCTCACCTGTGCCATGTTCTGTGTGCCATTGGACAAAATCCCATTGTCATCTGCTGGAACTACTTCCACCAAGGTCCACTCCTAAAATTTCCCTGCAACACATCAGCATCTGCTGTAGTTTTGGTTGCATCAGTGGGGAAACTCAAGTCTTTCCACATGCAAAAAAACCCATTCTCAGGCAACACTTTCCTTGGGTTATAAGTGATTCCAGTTTTTATCTCAGTGGAGATGACCCCAGTACCAGGAAACAAGCATCTTAGAACTGCTGTTATCTTTCCACATATGAAGGAAGCAAACCCAAACCCAACAAAGTTTCTTAAACTGTGGTTTTTAGACAGAAACCTAACCCACTGTGCAGTTTCTTCTCACCGGGAACATGCCTGAAACCTGGGCATGAGGGTGGGAAGGCCACAGAGTCTCTTCTGCTTCTTGTGCAGTGCTGCTGAAACATTTAGTGAGCATGTTTCTCTCCTAGCCCAAGCCAAGTTCTCCATGTCACCAAGCCAGAGCCTGGTGAGGGGGAGAGCCTGCCAAAACCTCCCAGTGTTTCCTGGCACTTTCTGGGACGGGCCTACCATTAATGTATTGACTCGAGTAGCCAAATGAGCAGAGGGTGACTATAGGGATGGCACCTCTCCTTCTTTTGACCATGACAATTTTTCTTTTGCTACATAATGGGAAGCAGAAATTTTCAGACTGCTGACAGACAGAGCTGCAGGTGGCTCCTGAGTGTCCAAGCCAGCATTTTCATCCCAATACATTTGTGCAGGCATCTTAACGTGCCTGTGTATGAGAATGTAAATGTTTGTTTCCTTACCCCTGGGGATTACCCGATGGATTTCCTTTCTTTTCTTCCAATTCCCATTGTTTTCAAGAACAGGACAAAAAGTTTGAGGGGTTTTGTTCTATGGCATGTGTGCTTAAGGGACCAAAAAGCACTGCAGAGATGATTTTCATGTACTAATCCTTGGAATTTGTTAGTATAGCAAAGTCCCTCTTCCAAAAAGCCTCTCAAGCTCGTGTGAATCCTCAGAGAAGCCAAGAAGCTTTTGCTGATGTAGTTCCCACTAACTAGGTCAGTCAGTGAAATCAGCTGTCAAGGCAAGATCTGGGTGATGGTGGAAAAGCTGTGGCTACATGAGGGTTTGGGTTTTTGGTTGGTAAAGGAAAGTCATCTCTGGGTCTCTGCCAGGGCAGAAACTGCCACTGAAGAACAGAGGTTAAACAAAGGGATCTGGGAGAGCACCTAGAGATGTGAAAGCAGCAGGTGGAGCCTCGTGTTTCCTTTTTCTTCAGGCTCAACGCCTGATAGCCACAGGAGGGACCCCACAGCTGCAGCAGCCCGAGCTCCTCTCAACTTTGCTGCGTGACTTCCTGAGCTGCTGCCTGCAGAGAGACGAGGCGCAGCGCTGGTCTGCCAAGGAGCTCCTGCAGGTAAAATGTGAAGGGGCTGCAGGTGAAACAAGGTCTGAGGGATGGGCTCCTCCTACACTGAAGTCCAAGGCATCAGAGGAGCCCCTTCCTCCTCACCTCCACACTTGGTGCTGTTCAGATGAAAAGAGTGAGGAATCCTAGCCTGGGCTGGGCTGGCAGGGCCCTGTAAAGGTCCTCTGGTCTGAGTGTCCTGCAATGAGCAGGGACAGCTTTACAGAGATCAGGTTGTTCAGAGCCCTTTGCTACCTGACCTGGAATGGTTCCAAGCTGTTGGGGCAACCTGTGCCAAGGGTGGCACCATGCTCTGAGTAAACAAATTCTTCCTTAGACCAACTCTGATTAGATCTCCTTTGTGCTTAAAAATATTCGCCTACATCCTATTCTAACTGGCCTTTTAAAAAACCGTGTCCCTCACTTTCTTCAAAGCCACTCTTAAGTCTTGGAAACAGGCAATAAGCGTTCCCTGGGGTGTGTTCTTCACTAAACTTAATAATTCCAACTGTCTCTGCATTTCCTGAGAGGACAGGTGCACTGTCCTCTGACTGTTTCTGTTGGCCTGTTTTGTAATTTAGTAATTTAGTTCATTTGTATCTAAAGACAAAAGAATAGAAGTAGAGCTATGCAGGGTACAGAGACATGAAATGGTGGTTCAGGAACCCAAGGACGCCAGTCCCAGCTGAGGGGTCAGAGATTTGGCTGTGGGCAGGAGGGGCTGTGGGGGGCTCACTGTGAACTTCTGAGGGGCCCTGGTTTGTGCCCCCAGCCCACCCTTAGGGGTTTCTGGCACACACACAGGGACAGCTGGGAGGGACTTGTCCCAGCCCCATCTGCTGCCTGGCACGCTCAAGCAGACGGGAACTGCCCCAGGGTCCCTGCCAGGTTGTGTGGCAGAGAGGGAACTGCAGGGCCCAGTGCCACTGGGCTGGCCCTGCTGGGAAGGAAGGTGCCACCCAGCACAGGAGGGGCAGGGCATGGAAAGGCAGACACTGCTTTCTGGCCCTGTGGAAATCAGCCCCGTGCCTGTCTTTCAAAGACAGGCACTATGGGAGTCATTAGAGTTTCCTGAAAGGAAGAAATCCCAGGGACAGAAAGCACCATTTCTAGAGCACTGGCAGGGCAAAAATCCCAAGGAGATTAAGAAACCAGAAGAAATGGATGAATGGGATCCTTGGCCAGGTTTGCCTGTGATGGCAAGGTCCTGCACATGACATCTAGGGAGCAGATGGTCCCGTCGCTCCTCTTTCTGGGTCTTTCTAGGACCCAGAAGAATCCTGATTGAGTCTGTGAAGCACTGAGCTTGGAAAGTCATGGTTCACTGTTCTCTGTTTTTTGTTTTTTCCTGTGGACAGCATCCATTTGTAACTTCAACCAAGTCACCATCCATCCTTGAAGCACTCATCAACTCAGTCAAGAAGAAGGAGGAGACAAGAATGTAAAAGTCAAGAAGTTATCGAGTAGGATTGTAGAGTAGGACTCTAGAGTAGGATTGTTGAATACTTTTGTAGTATAGGTTTTTAGAGTAGGATTGGTATTAAATAAAGTTTCTTAAACATCAACTAATTTGGAAGATTCCCCTCCTTCTCACTCTCTCAGAAATCTCAGCATTTCCTTCTGAGTTGCCAGTTGTTTTTTATTGGTGCTAAGACACGCTTATGGCTTCTTTGGTATGGCTTATAAGTGGAGAAGGTTCTTCCTCATTCATCCTCTCCAGACCGCACTGCCTTTGGAATATGGCCCGCTGGCCCGTTTAGACACAGCTGTGGTATTTCTAGTGGAGGCAGAAAAGGCAATGGCAGTTGCAAGAAAAACCAAAGGAGGAGTGGGGCAGCCAAGACTTCCTGTGTGGATTCAGGCCTGCAGCTGTGACTGGAGAGCATTTGGGTTCCTGCCACTTGGATTGGTATCCCTAAGTGCAATGTCTTTGATGGAAGGAGAGCCTTGCTGAAGTGAGAGAGCAGAAAGATCAGAGAGGGTGCTCGGGAAGGTCTCCTGTGGCGCGGAGCTGTCAGCGCCTGTGAGGGGAGAGCGGGCCCGGCCTTGGCCGGGGCGGAGCCGCAGCAGAGCCCGGCAGAGGCCGGAGCAGCCCTGAGCCCGGGCAGAGGCAGGCTGGAAGGAGGCCCTTGTAGCTGCGAGAGGCAGCAGCCGGGCCCTGGGTGCCTCTTGCTGGGAGCGGGCGAATCCTCCGCTCTCAGAGCCCGGGGGCCAGCTGGCTGCTGCCGAGGGGAAGCGCAGCCGTGCTGGGCACAGCCCGCACTGGAGGCATCGGCCGTCTGGAGTGTGCCCGGGAGCAGAGAAAGGCCAAGGGCAGCCGAGGGCCGTGGGCTGGCTGACGATTCCTCCTCTTCTGCCGGCTGCCCTGTAAGTGCTGGGCAAGGTCAGCAGTGTGTGCTCACTCTGGGCACCGGGGCAGGGAGCCGGGCTGCTCGGCAGGCTGGAGCACAGGGCGGCCTCCTTCAGGCACGGCACTTCTGCCCGGGGAAGCGAGGCCAGCGGGAGGCAGGGACAGCTCGGCCGGTCACATCTGCAGGAGCCAGTGCCTCACGCAGCTCTGGGAGGAAGCGCCTGCAATCCTGCAGTTGTGCACTGAGCCACAGCAAAGGGGGGAGATGCAGAGTGTTTTGCAGAAATATTCAGGGCCGCCAGGCCTGCCTGCTTTGTGCTGTCTGTGCACAGCAAGCGCTGTGCAATGCAGCTGTGAGCTGCTGGCAGAGAGGGAATCGGGGATGTACCTGAGGTGAGTCAAGGGGTTAGCTGAAAATGTAATTAGGATAATTAAAAAATGCAGATGAGTCGAGGGGCCAGCTGGGAATATAATTGGGATAGTAGAAGATTGCATATTTTAGTTATGATTTTAAAATGAGGTAAGAAGCTAAGTTAGTAATATAGCTAGCAGAAGGCGCCTTAGTTAAAGAGAACCAAATATGTTAGGAATGTAAAGCTAGGAGTGACCGGGATAGATGAAGCAATTGTGAAGGAGCATAGACTTTAGAAATACCTTGCCTTAAGAGTAATCAAACAGTTGGAAGAGGCTTGGATTGTGACCAGCAGGTCAAAAGGTCCTGCCAATTGGCCATGGGTGAAGAGTTCCCCATGAGAAAGACGGCTTTCTTCCTCCCATATGACCACTCTCTCATTTCAAAATCCCACTGACCCAGTTCACGGAGTAAGTACAATTGTGCAGGTGTAATAGATATTCAGCTGATAAAAATACAAAGTAGACAGGTAATAATTATGTGTTATGGGTCCTTAGAAACCTAATGTAAAACCTTTTCTGTAGAAATAGAGAGCAGCAGTCTGCAACTCCTTGCATGTATCTTTGGAAACTAGTTCACATGTGTCCAGTGCTGCAATAAATACCCTTCTTTTCTACTCTAATTAGTTGAAGAGTCCTCTGTCTGTGCTTCAAGGGTTATGCTGGAGTAGTGAACTGATTTGGAAGGGAGCAGAAGAGTTTCAGTAGGCAATTTTTGGAAGAGATGGAAGCCTCTTGTGCCTGAAGGGAAAGCCATTTGGAATGGAGTAGTGATCCCAAAGTCCATACAATACTGCACCAAAGGATTAGACCCTTCTCTCTTGAGGACCTTCTAAGTGATCCTGCCTAAGTTCTGCTTCTACTGAATATCAGCCAGGGCTCACACCTGTGTTGCAGGGCTGTTCTTCCTCTCAGTACTAAGCTGTCTCTCACTGCCATATTGCTTACCCAAGGCTGATCTCTTCCGTATCCCTTATAAAAGGACTTTATCTTAGATCCCCAAATTTTGCATGCATGCCTGCATGCAAAAACATCCTACAATTCAAACCTTCAGGAGAATCATGGCATAAAAGCAGATTCCATTTATCAAACCCACAGCAACTGCATTGAAATGTGGGTCTGTGAGCCTTTCTTCAGAATTTTCTCAGTCATGGTTCCCGAGTCATTTTTGGGAGATAACTATGCTGCCTCTAACAAGTCCAGATTACTTAGCAAGCGGTTTATAGTCATGCACCCAGCTTTCCAGGAGTTGCGTGGCATTTTATCCAGATAAGGGGTCCCTGGACATTGCAACCAGCTTGTGATTTGTGTCTGCCCACTTCTTCTCCATGTTCTGCAAAACTAAGAGCAAGTTGAGCCAAGAGCAATAGTATCCTTGTGAGTGCATCTGAACACTCTTGACAGTGTGCCATGGTTTGATGCTGGCGCAATCCAGCACCCCCATGAAAATATATTTACCCTGGTGTCTACTGTGAGATGTGATCAGAAATAGAGCAAAGCAGGCTCCAGCTTAGGAATAAAGGGGAAAAAAAAATCTTTATTAACTACAATATATAAAAGAAACACACAGAGCTCAGAATGAAAACCTTCCAAAACATTCCTCCTCCCCCCACCAAATTTCCAACACAGCAGTGAGACAAAACCTTAGATTTTAAATCAAGTCACCACCCCTCAGATCACCAACTCTCAGTCCAGCACCACCTTTCAGATAATCAGTTCTTAGTTCATCAAGAAGAGAGGAGTCCCTCTTGTACCATAGGCTTCCCCAGGAAATGCAGTTGAAACTTCTTGTGTTTCCATGTCACACGTGGCACCGCCTGGAGAACATTTGCCATTGTGACATCTTCCTTCTAAGCCCAGTGCTCTCACCACTGCACATGGACCAGAGCTGATTCTAGGTTTCCCCTTTTAATGATGCTTTGCCCAGTTCCAAAAACAATGCACAGTCTCTCACTTTTGGGACCCCTGTCCCCCCCCAAATTCACCCCCTGTGGGTGAGGGGTCTTGAGAACAGAGATCTTCTTCTTCACTGAAGATTGAGGGCACCACCACCCTCCTCACCTGTCGTCTCTGTTCACACACTCCTTCACATAACATCACTGCACTCTCTTGGCTCCAAGCCATTGCCTCCCCCTAAATGCAGTTTCTGTGCCACAGGAAAAATGGTTCTGTCCATGGCTATACAAGAAGAGTCCAGCCAAAGGCCACTCCATCATCTCCTCCCACCTAGAATTCATCTCAACTCTTCTGACATCTTCACATCTTTCACAGTATGGACTTTCATCACGCTTGCCCATTTCCTGCTATTCCATCTCTATCTCTCTTCTCATGCAGATCCAGGAGGATCAGTATTTGTAAGGTTTCCGTCATCCAAGAAAAGGGTTAAAATCTTGGGCTCAGCCTGCCCAGAACTCCCACGACTGCCCTGCTGGGCACGGGCACCTTCTCAACACATTTTCCCCCTTCTCATTCTCGGCCGGGCTGTGCGGCCAGCAAAAGTTACCAAATTTCAAGGTGGCACAAGCACAGGCTCTCTCTCTCTCTCTCCCCCCTCCCCTCTCTCCCGGGGGTGTGGGCGGGGGCTGCCCAAATCCTCTCAATGTTCCTCCACCCTTCCATCCTGCAGGGGCCTTCACCTCCCTTCTCTGTCCAAGGCCCCGGCCTACCTCACCCGGCCGCATGGCTTCCCCCACAGCTGGGCAGGGGAGATCTGACCTCTTTCACCCACCAGAAGCAAAAGAGCTTCCCCTGGGAGTTCTCTGCTTTTCACCCCCTCTGTTCTCAGAGGCGTATCCATGTCCTCAGTGGCCACACCAGCTGACAATATTCAAGTATCAGCACTTACTGGTTTGACCACCAAACTCCCAAAAAACTCATTTCCTTTTCACAATAGGACACAGTGACACCTGATCCTATTGCCTGAACACCTTCCATTTTGTCTAGGGAAACAGGAGCATGGGATCATCTAATTAAAGATATTATCCTGGCATGCATGCACAAGGGGCCTGAATTAAGGTGGGGGCTGCAGCCTTAATGCTGGCCTTTCCTCACTTCCAAGACCTTGACTGTGTAACCTCAATAATGTTGCCTTAATGTATTTCTGTGTGCAGTTTAAACCAGGACTTGAAAGGCACCTTCTGTTTATCACTGCTATTGGTTACAAATGGTTTTGTTCATATAGGCAATATCCTATTCCCTATATTCTCCCATAGAAGATTCCTTGCTCTTTTTTCTCTGCCACCAATGGGGATCTGCAGTCCCTGCCCGGCACTGCTCGCTGCGTGTTGTCAAGGCACAGGCGATGCTCTGGTGCACCTGACGCAGGTGATCCTCGGGCCCGGGAAGGGGCCGATGCTCCGAGCTGCCGCGGATACGGCGGCGAACCCGAGCGGTGCCACGGCCTCGCTGGGAACCCGAGCGGCGCCCGTGGCGCTGCCTCCCCGGGCAGGGCTGTGCTCTCAGCGCCGCCGGGGCTGCCGAGCAGCGCTTTCCACGTGCCTCCGGCTCCAGAGCCAGCCCCGCAGCCGCGCTCTCCAGGAACGCACTGACCCGCACCCATTCTCGGCCCGGCTGCAGGACTCCCTGAGCCGGGGATCTCCCCTCTTTCCAAGGCTCACCCCATCCCCGGGTTCTCCCCTCTCTCCAAGGGCTGTCTCCTCTCTCCCGGCATGCCCCCTAACCCAGGCTCTCCTCCCTGTGTCCTGGACTCTTGCCCTTCTCCCAGAGCTCTATTCCCGTTCCCGGCATCTCCCCTCTCTTGGTCTCTCCCTCCTCCCAGCCTGTCCCTCGTCTCCCTGGCTCACCCCTTCCCGGGGATCTCCCGGCTCCCGTGCTCTCTCTCTGCCCCCAGGCTCTCCCCGCTCCCAGTCTCTCCTCTCCCGAGCTCTGGCCCATCTCCCTGGGCCCTCCCCTCTCTCCCGAGAGCTGCCCCCTCTCTCTCGGACTCTCCCTCCTTCTTGGGATCTCCCCCTTCTCCCCAGTGGCTTCTCCCTCTTGTAGGATTCCTCTACTCTCCCAGAGTCCTGCCCTCCTGCCAGAATCTCTCCCCTCTCTCTCTCACTTCTCCTGTGGGATGCAGAGCTTCAGGGACATCACACCATAATTAATATGATCCAGTGAAACCAAATTTATTATCCCTATAAAGATTATATTTATAATAAATCTCTACTGTCCATGCATCTCTAGCTAATACATGATTGGTTAAACCTAGCTGTTCACGTGTCTAAAATAGGATGCTGATTGGATCACCTAATTTTTTCATGCATCTCTGTAGTCATCTTGGCCCACCCATGACTTTTCTTCTTTCTTACTTTGCCAAGCTCACTGACAAACTTGCTGAGTTCTGATGAATCTTCTTCTTGTATCTTTTTCAAGGATATACTGACCCCGTTTCTGAATATGTCCACTATCCATTGTTTTTGAATGTGTCCATTGCCCATTATCAAAAGCAGGCTGGATTGTACATCAGCTGAATATGGCCATTGTCCTACAAAAACTCCTCTATCTGCAAAAAATCCTTGACATTTCCCTGGCTTTGTTTTTGCACAGGCCAGACTGGTTTAAAAGCACCGTCAATTAGTTTCTGCACACAGCATAGTAAGCAAGGCACTATAAGCAGACTTGAAAAAAGACTACAAAGTATCATAATGCCTAAGCGTACAAAGTCCTTGAGCTAGCCTGTTATGCCCCAGGATTTTAGCCACTCGTCAATAGAATTCTCAACAACGGTGAGCTTTCTCATATTCTCCTTAAGCAGTGACAGCTGCTTGTGAATAGATTCAGAGTGTCAGAGAGATTCATGCAACACATCCCTTCAAAATCCTCACACCCGTGTCCTTGTGCTAGCAACAAAAATTCTATAGCAGCCCTGTCTTGTTGCACAGCGTGGTGCGTGCTACCTACATCAGTGGTAAGCTCATTCAGTATTGCAGATGTAATGTTAATTTGTTTTCCTGTCCAGCAAGACAATCGTTTTAATTGTGTAAGGGTCTGTGAAGAAGCTACACCTGGTGTAAAAAGTGATGTCAGTTTAACCGAAGGCCTATTCCACAATTCTACATTATCCTTACAGCCTGAGACTAATGAATGCACACTATGTTTTTGACGTTGGTATTTGTGCCTGCTGTTAAGCATCTGTTGAATGCTTGGGACAAACAGTGATAGTTTCCCAAAATAGCATGGTTTTCCTAGTGCTTTCTGAGGAACTGCAGGCCAAGCTTTATCTCCACAAATGTGAAATACTCCAGGAGGCAACATGCTTGCTGATTTTTGTTTTAGGGGCACAGACCATGTCCAGTTGGCACAGTGTGCCATGGTATTGTAATACCACGAAGAAACAGGAGATATCCAAGAGCTATCGTCTCCGGGCTTTCCTGACCTCTCCCTAACCAGCTCCTTGCCCTTGTAGCACTCAAAGAACAAACAATAATTTCCTGGCACTGATCCCAGAATATCCAATTCCTGTGGTTCCTGACTTGTATTTAAATTATATTTAAATTTTGAGTGATTGTAAATGCCTGAGCTCCCAAAGGATTTCTATGGATTTTTTGTTTTTCACACCAATTTTCTGTAATTATTCCATTTTGATTAGTACACTAATTTGACCAGGCCTTGCTTAAGTTACCATAAATTTGATCTCTGGTCCATGTTCTGAAATCTTCCATTGAGTCTAAGGGAACTCCAATTAAACAGGTGTGAAATGGATCTGAAGGTGTGGCTAGTGATAAGCAAAAGGATTCTTGCCCTGTTCTGTTAGCCCATGTAACCCACATGTTAGCCCACTGCTCTATATTGTATATTCCCTGTTTGTCCTTAATCACTGCACTAAGCAACATTGTTAATATCTGCCAGACTAATGCCATTGTTGCTGTTGTCTACCATCACGCCTGCGCTTTGCCCAATCTGCTTTGGCCTGTTCCCACTCCCTATCACTAACGTGATGTATTTGTGGTATTGCTATTCCTACTCCACATTCAGTAGCTATTATCTTGCTCCCTAGTACATTTTGGTTTACTAGAGCAATGAAAGCAAGTCTAAATTGCACCCACAGTAACAATCTCTGCTCTTATGTTTCTATTAAAGATACATCCTGGAGAAAACTCTGATATTCCCCTGAGTTTTACCCTAAAAGTTTAGTTATTGCTATTCTTGGGGTAAGAGTGTAAAGGCAGTTAGAGCATCTATTGCATATTTGGTTAATAGGCCTAAATTTTTGCTTTTTCTCTTGAACCAAGGCTAAATTATGTTCTTGACAAACTTGTCTGTCGGGACGAAGGGAGACCGGACATCATTTGATCATCTTTGTCTCGATTTATTAGGCAAATACAGCAGGTGAAATACATTTCTTAATAAGCTTCATACATATTGCAAAAGCTGAGCTCAGGATTGGTTAGTTTACTTATCATCTAGTTACACCTACTACTACATTCTTCTAGGTTTTTATTGTAAACTATTGAAACTGATCTCACTATTCTGGCAAGGTGCTATCCTCCTACATCCTCATGTTGCATCAAGGTCTCTGTGACCCAGTTTTACCATTGGACACTGACTGATGACTTTCAGGCCTGTATACGTGCTCTCTGTCAGCTAATCCTCCCTGCTATGTCCCTTACTCGCAAGCCAGTCTTGCACAAAATCCTTCTACATTTCCCCCGTTTTCTTTTTGGACAAGCAAGGTTTGATTAAATGCAGCAGATATCATCCTTTGCACCATATTTTGCAGGCATATACAAATACAAGGCAAAATTAACAATACTAACAAAGCTATAATGCCTACTATAATACCAGCTTTAGCAATAGTGCGTAGCCAGGACCCCAGGCCCAAAGATTTAAGCCAACTATCAAGACCAAGGCCCGATTCTACCTGCAAGTTCCCAGTCAGCCTCCGCAACTCAGACAGCTGGGCGTGAATAGACTGAGAATGGTCAGAAAGGTTCATACAACACATGCCTTCAAATTCTTCACAACCATGGCCTTGTGCAAGCAAAAGAAAATCAATTGCAGCTCTATTTTGAAGCGTTGCTTGGCGAATAGAATCAACATCAAGCAAAAGGCTAGAAAGTGCCATAGAAGTAGCATTGGTTTGCTTCGCAAGCCAGCATCCTAACCTATTTAAGGTGGCATGGGCACCTGTGGCTGACACCCCTGGAGCTAGAAAGGATGCTGCAATTATGGCCCCTGGGGACCAGAATTTTACATCATCTTTACAGTCAGCAGTAAATGCGTGAGCCATTCTTTTACCTCTATGATGGTGGCGGCTCATATTCAATATCATGGAGGTGTTGGGTGTAAGTAGAGACAGCCGTCCAATTATACATGGCCCCCCTCTCAGCATAGATGGGATACCAGGCCAGGCACAGTCTCTACATATTAATAAGTAACCTGCTGGCAATTGAATAGGGTCATTTGATGAAATTGACACTTCCTTTGTAGCATAATTGCACCAGAAAGTTGCATTATGGTATTTGTTTCATAAAGAAAGAAATATTTTTAAATGAAATTAGTACATTTAATGGTAGGCTTCACTTAGCAAACTACTTGGTGTAAAGCAAAAACATGTGCTCAGAAGCCTCAGACTGACAGTGATTCTTGCTTTAGTGTTTTTTGTTTGTTTTTAAACTCTTGATGGAAAGGTACATTTGTAAAAAAGTCATTTGTTGCAATTCCACTTGAGTTATTGAGTTATCTGCGACTGTTGCCTCATATGCAGATATCACATATAGGCCTTATAGTATTCATCTGAAAAATAGTCTTTTAACTTTCTCTCTCTTTTTTTTTTTTTATGTCATATGAAAATTACTGAAGATGTTTTCTATAGTCACCTATAAAATACCAGATGTTAGTACAAATTATATAAACCTCTATTTGTAAATATTTAGACTAGCCACTAAAATACCAGAAATCACAAGCATCATTTATCAGTACAAATCTATAATAGTTTTGTTCCCCCTTTTAAAGGCAATTGCTCAACCCACACCCGGTCCTCTGTTTTCCATCAGGAAAGTCCATGCAATGGCAGTCTCTATAAAGGGAGATCTGTGGTAAGATGTCCCAATTGTGCCAACACGTTGCGGCTCAGCAAGGCATGGACACCCTCAGGGAGTGGTATTACAGAAACTGCACAGGTGACAGTCTTTCCCTCTATAAGAATTTTCAGCAGAGGGGATGTCCGTGCAAGTGAGTCCTCCTACTCCTGCCACGGTAGCATTCGCAGCATAAGTGGGCCACTGAGGTGGCCATTTCTGTGTCCCTATGATGCTGACATCTGCACCAGTGTCCAGGAGCGCAATCAGAGTGATGGTGTGACCTCGATACTGAACATCAATATGTTTTTTAGGACAATGCTTTAAGTCCACTGTTAACAAAGCCATTGTTCCTGTAACCAAAACTACCCTCACCACGTTGCTTCTTGTCCAGTGGTAAAGTTCCTCCCATTAGCTGAGGCAAAGGAATCAATTGGGCAATTCGTGATCCAGCCAGGATGAACAACAGTGGGAATAACGTTTGTGCCATTATTTGTATTTCTCCTGTATAATCAGCATCAATAAGTCCAACAAGAACAGTAAGTCCCACCATGCTGGCAGACGAGCATCCAATCAATAAAATCCCCACTGATTGTCCACCTGCTGTAACAGGACCTTTAATCCCCGTGAGAATACGCTGCAGCTTGCAGTCTATTAAGGTACAGTCTATTGAGGTCACCAAGTCCAAGCTGAGGCTTCCGCTGGTTGCAGGGCGAAGGGAGGAGGCACTTGTGCTGGGAAGGCGCTCGGGTCCTGGGCAGCCAGCTGTGTCGACGTGGGGCGACCCTCTCACTCGGCTTCATCTCCCGAGACGCGACGGCAGGGTGACTCTGTGTGTGTCGGACTGGTAGTGCTGGCACCAGAACCAGTTCATATAGCCAGCGATTCTAAAGTGGAGTCATGATGGTCCTTTTCTCTGAGGTCGATTTACAGACACTTGCAAGGTAGCAAGAGCAGCTGACACCTGATTCTGCGTGGCCTACGCCCGTCCCTTTAACTATTTAACAGTGCCCATGAACAGGCAGTGCCACTTGTGCCCTGAGGTGCCCAGCTGGGATTGGATCTCTCCGAGAGCACCTGAGGGAGAGCAGAGCACCTTGCAAGCTGCAGGTCCCTGACAGCCTGGCACGAGCTGTCCTTGCGGATGGGTTTAGTGATGGTTCATGGGGGATCTCAGGATGCAAAAAACCGACACGGTACAAGGGGGTTTGCCATAATAATCAAAACAAAGGCACATTTATTGAAATAACCACAGCAAAAATGCATTGGGTAAGGATTGGGGAAAAGGGAAAGATAAGGAAAAAAAAAAAGGGAGGAAAGGAGGAAAAGGAAAAGGGTATATAGCTACCAAACGTGGGAATGGCAAAGGTCCTTTGGTGTCCAGCCAGTGAGGTTCACCAGTTCACGTCCGGAGAGATCTCAAAGGTGCAGCTCATCAGGATTCCAATTATACACTTTTTTGAGGCGGGAAGGGAATGATTTTGAAACTGAATCTATTGTATTGGGAAAAAAATGATATTTGGAAGAAGGGTACACACAGTCCATATCTCAGTGGGTGAGAGCCATTGTTTTCGTGGTTGGGTGCTCGCACCTGCAACATCCATCTCACTTTGGTTGACTCGTCTGCCCCCGCGCACCTCCCCTGGGCTGGGGGCTTCAGTCCCAGCCCTTGGAAAGTGTGGGAGGGGCCTTTTCATATGGGGATTTCATGTCTCAGCTTTTTCCCTGGTGAAGTGGCTTCTTACATCTCAGTTTGTCTGTCCCGGTGGGTGCAAACAGACAAGAGGGGTCTTCTTCGAGGGACCACTCCTAAAACTCAGGAAAAGTCCAGCCAGGCCAAGAATTGGGAGAGGAAAAATCCCAGAGCTATTGCTGCAAAAAGGTCAGAATGTCCTTTTTTCTTCTCCTGGAGCACAGTGTAGCATGCAGCAAAATACACACACCTGTGGCGACAGTAGCTTAGCTGTGCTCTCAGGTCATCAAGCTCTCCTGGTTTACAAAGCCAGGGGCCTGTGGACAGGGGGATCTTCAGTGGACCCTCAATGACAGCTGTGAGGCAGATGAGGGATATTTCAGACAGACTCTCACGGGGTGGGGGGACAATGGGAAAGGGGTGGGACAGGGAGCACAGGGGAGCTGGGACCCACTGAGGGTCCCCCAGGTCACCCCAGGACCCCCAAGCCCTGTCCCAGCCCCCCCAGTTCCCTCCACAGCCCCAGCTGAGGGGGGGCTCAGCCCAGGACCTGCCGGCCTTCGGGGCTCCCCCGAGGGCAGCGAACGGGAGAGTTCCCGGCTCGGAGAGGCCCCAGCAGAGGAGAGGATCTTGTCCCTCCTCAAGGGACTTTAGGGGTCTTCAGGCCGCTTTGAACAGTTTTCCCTTTTTAGGGTTTTTTGGGGATCCCACCACTCCAAGGATGTTTTTTCCTCCCCATTTTTGGGTGTTTGTGCGCCCCCAGCCCCACAAGCCCCTTTTAAGGGGGGATCATGATGGCTTTTAGTGACATTTTTAGGGGTCCCCTACTCCGAGCTCCTGTAGGGGATGTTTTGCCCCCCCAGGGTGGATTTTTGGGGCTCTGTCTACCATTGCCGCTTTAAGGCCTCCCAGCATGGTCGGGTCCCACTCTAACTCTCCTTAAAAGGGCAACACCACTCCCACCGATTCCAGCAGCGGAGCCCGGGGGGGGGGCTGGGGGTCCCGGGAGGGTTTGGGGGACCTGGGTGGGGGTAAGTGGGGGAGGTTGATGATGGTGATGGAGACTCTGTGCTGGGTATGAACATTCATGAGGGGTTCTCGGGAAGGTTTTGTGAATCCTGGGAGTTTTTGGGGTCACAGAGGCTTTTTGGGAGTTCCTGAGGGAAGTTTTCAGGGGTCCCGATGGGGGAATTTGGATAATCCCGGGGGTGGAAATGGGGGTCCCAAGGCTGTTTTGGGATACCTGCCGGTGACCAAGATGGGACCCTGTGCTGGGTATGAACCTTCTCACTGTGCACGAGCAGTGTCAGTGTGTTCAGGGAGATCCTGGGGGGCCCGGGGGGTCACCCCAAATCCCATGGGACCCCAAATGCTAAGGGACCCCCCAATCTCCCCTCAGTGCTGAATTTGCTGCAGGCAGGGGGGCACCAGCACTCAGCCCCCACCCCTCACCATCATAGGGGGGCTGTGGAGGAAATCTGGGGGTGCACAGACAGGTTGAGGGGGCCCCCAAAGTCCTGGGAATGTGGGAACAAAAGGGAACTCCCAGGAGCCCCCAGTGGGGGCTTAGGGGGGACCCAGAAAGAGTTTGGGGGGGGGGGTGGGCTTAACTGTGTCACTATAGTCAGGAAAGGGGACTCCCAAGAGTCCCCGGTGTCCCCATTCCCAGGAAAAGCTGGGAAAACCTGGGATGGCTGGGAATAGGGGTCCGGGTGTCCTCGGTGTTGAGGAAAGGAGGGGCTAGGGGCTGGGAAATGCAGGAATAGGGGCCCAGGGGGTCTCTGGGTGAAGGAGAAGGGGCTCTGGGGGCTGGAAGGGGTGGGATGGCCGGGAAGGGGGTGCGGGGGTTGTTTGTGCAGGATGAGGGGGTGCAGGGTGGATCCCCTGCCCAGGAATGGGGGTGCGGGGGGATGGTGGCGCCCAGGAATGGGGGTTCAGGGGCCCCCCGGTGCTCCGGGATGGGTGATCATAGAGTCCCGGTGCCGGGGGTCCCCCCTCACCTCTCGCCGCCCCCCTCAGGGCCCCAGGAGCGCCCAGAGCCCCAGCACTGGAGCCATCGCGCTGCTTCTCCTCGCTCCCAGTGCGATCCCAGTATGATCCCAGTAGGACTCAGTCAGCCAGGAGCTGCTCCCAGTATGATCCCAGTACAGCCCAGTCACTCCCACTCCTGGCATCCCCCCCAGCCCTCTCTGCGTTCCGACCCGTCCCGGCTCCATCCCCGCCCCTCCCGCGGGCTGCGAGGGCTCCGGCAGCGGGGGAGGAGGAGGAGGAGGAGGAGGAGGAGGAGGAGGAGGAGGAGGAGGAGGAGGAGGGGGAGGGGGAGGAGGGGGAGGGGGAGGAGGGGGAGGGGGGGGGGAGGAAGAGGCGGAGCGGCAGCAGGAAGCAGCGGGAGGACGGGACGGGGAACCACGTGGCTCCGGCGCTGCCTGAACTCGCAGCACCCCGGGAGCATCGCCCCCCATCCCGCAGGTGCCGGGGAGGGGGAGCTCGCCCCAAATATCCCGGGGGTGCCTGGGCTTGGGGTTTTCTGGGGGAGATGTTTGGAGCTGGCAGGGCTGCAAAGCCGAGCCGCAGATGGCCCTCGGGGGGACATCGGGGGGTCCCCGGGAGGTGTTTTTGGGGGTCCCGGTGTGGGTGGCAGCAGAGCCCCAGCAGGGGGCGGGGGGATGCGGGTCCCCCCGCGGTGGGGGTTGGGCTTCCCGGCCGGGCCCTCCGAGCTCTGCCGGGGCCCCGTGGGGACCGGGCAGGAGCGGCGGCACCGGCGGGGGGACACCGGGTTTGGGGAGCCCCGGGAGAGCCGCAGCTTCCCTGAGCAGGAGCCCAGAGAGAGGAGAGCCCCAGAAGGGCAAAGTGGGGACCCCGAGAGGGGGGGACCCCTGGGATTGCTGGGACCCCGGCAGTGGGGGGTTCTGGGGGCTGGAGGGGTGGGATGGCCGGGAAAGGGGCTCAGGGGTGCCAGTGCCAGCAGTGGCTGCTCCCAGTATGAGCCCAGTCACTCCCAGTATGAGCCTGGTCACTTCCACTCACTCTCTGCAGGATCCCTGTCGCTCCCAGTCTCTCCCAGCAGGTCCCCAGTCACTCCCACTTGTCCCCAGCCTGTTCCCAGTTTCCTGAACACATTCCCTGTTGCTCCCATTTTGGTCCTACTCACCACCCATATGGTCTCAGACACTTCCAGGATATCCCAGTTCCCCTGATCATTCTGGTAGTCATTGCCAGGCACTCCCAGTTACCTCAGGGTGGTTCACTTGCCCCCAGTTTTCTCCCAGTTGCTCCCAGTTCCTCTAATTATGACCCCAGTTGGTTCCCAGCCTGGGCCTGCTAGCTCCCAGTAATTCCCAGTCAGGGTGCAATCACACCCACTTTGATCCCAGTCTGATTGTATCCACTCCCAGTCTAATCCCAGTAACTCCCAGTCTGATGCTAGTAGCCCCCAGTGTGATCCCAGTCGCTCCCTTTCAATCCCAGTATGATCCCAGTAAGCTCCAGTTTGATCCCAGTCACATGTCAGCCTCTCCCAGTGTGGTCCCAGTATAATCCCAGTTGCTTCCAGTCTCTCCCAGTATGGTCCCAGCTGCCTTCAGCATGGTTCCAATTGCTTCCTAGATCAACCCAGTCACTCCCAGTATGATGCAATTTGCTCCCAGCGTGCTCCCAGTTGCTCCCAGTCATGCCCAGTATGGGGGATGATGTGCAGGGTGTGTTCCCAGTCACTCTCAGATTCCCCCAGTATTAGTCCAGTCCCTCCCAGTATGATCCAAAGATGAGCCCAGTGTGCTCCCAGTCCCTGACAGTATGAACCAGTTGTGCTCCACATGGTTCCAGTTGCTCTCTTTCACCCTCCCTTTTGTTCCAGTCCCTCCCAGTATCTCCCAGTGTAGCCCAGTTCCCTCCAGCATATTCCCAGTCACTCCCAGTTCCTTCCAGTCTGATCCCATTTGTTCCCAAGCACTCCCAGTCAGCCTCAGTGTAGTGGCACTCAGTGATGATCCCAGTTGATCCCAGTATTAGCCCAGTTGTTTCCAATCACCCCCAGCATGTTCCCAGTCACTCCCAGTTGGGTTTTTGGGGGGATGTTTGCAGAATGGAGCAGTCCAAGGCTGAGCGGAAAAGGCCCCTTGGGGGGACACTGGGGGTGCCGGTGGTGGCTGCCGACAGAGGTAGCCTGGAGGAGCAGAGCCCTGTGTCCCCCAGGAGCCCAAAGTGGGGAGCTCAGAGAGGGGGGAGCGCCGCCATGGGCGGGACCCTCAAGAGCCTGGAGAGGGGCAGGGGGGACTCCTTGGAGCCCCAGCAGCCCAGAGCAGGGAATGAGGGGAGAAGGGACCCTGGGAGCCCAAACATCCCTGGCATCCCGAAATGGGGGGAGCTTTTGGGATTGCTGGGACTGCCAGCAGCCTGGGGAGGGCAGGCAACGAGGAGAAGGGGGACCCCCAATCCAAGGGTGACTGCCAGCAGCTAGGACAGGGGAGAACCCCCAAACACCAGAGGGGAGGGACCAGGGATGGGCAACTCCTGGGAGGCTTTTTCAGGGCGGAATCTTGGTGTTTGGGAGGTTTTTCTGGAGCTCAGATGGCCGGTGACTTGTAGAGATGGACTTGGGCAGAAGGACCTTCAAACTCAACATGCCCATCCCTTGTTTTTCCTAAACCAGGATTTCCCATTGCCAAATCCTGGGAGGCTGCGAGGAAGAGGAAGATGCCCTGGGACACTGATGCAGGTTAGGAAGAAGTCAGTGCCCCGTTCCCCTCTGTGCTGCTCCATCCCCCAGCCCAGCACGGCCCCTGGCTGCAGGACAGCCCTGGGAGGATCTTCTTCCCCTTGCCTGTGGCACGGAGGCAAATACCATCCTGTCCTTGTCCTCCTCCAGAGCAGGAGCTGAGCATGGAGAGCTGGGAGGACAAATCCCTGCAGCAGAACCTGGAGGAAGAGGCCGTTTTGAGCGGCTCCATGGTGCAGGAACCCAACAGGGAGGAAAAGCCCCGGAGATCCCGCACGAGGAGGGGCTGCAAACGCAGATCACGGGGATCTGAGGGGGAAAGACCCAGCCTGGGCTGGGAAGGCGGCTGGAGATCGAGCCAGAGCTCGGAGCTGGTGCTCCATGAGCAGCTCTGTGATGGAGAGAAGCGCCACACGTGCTTGGAGTGTGGAAAGAACTTCAGGTGGAGCTCCGAGCTGATCGTGCACCAGAGGACCCACACTGGGGAACGGCCCTACCAGTGTGATCAGTGCAGGAAGAGGTTTAAGACCAGCTCCAATCTCCTGCTGCACCAGCGCACGCACACAGAGGAGAGGCCCTTCCGCTGCCCTGACTGCGGGCAGGGCTTCAGGCAGAACTCCCATCTTGTCACTCACCGGCGCATCCACACTGGGGAGAGGCCCTATGATTGTGAGGAGTGTGGGAAGAGCTTCAGCCACAGCTCCACCCTGACCCAGCACCAAAAGATCCACACTGGGGAGAGGCCCTACGAGTGTGATAAATGCAGGAAGGGGTTTAAGACCAGCACAGATCTCCTCAGGCACTATCAGATTCACACAGAGGAGAGGCCCTTCCAATGCCCCGACTGTGGGAAGGGATTCAGGGACAACTCCAACCTCGTTAGGCACCGGCGCATCCACACTGGGGAGAGGCCCTACGAGTGTCCCCAGTGTGGGAAGAGCTTCTCCAGCAGCTCTACCTTGACCCGACACCAACGGAGGCACCGGTGAGGGAAGCCCTGCGAGTGCCCCGAGTGCAGGAAGAGCTTCGTGCCTTCTCCAGCTCCATCCCCCACTGGAGGCCTCACGTTGGCCACAGCCCTGATGCCCCACATTCCCTGTGATCCATGTTGGGAACACACCTGCCTGCTTCTCCTTTTGGTTTGGCCTTAATTTTCTTGTGCCTCATCTTCATCCCTTAAAATCTGCCAAAACAGGGTTAAATGAAGGAATTTGATCAAAAATGTCTAACATCCCATCATTTCACAGGTGTTTTAGAGGGAATTTAGGATTTGGGAACACATTCTGTGTGGAGTGCCCCTGTTGCTAAGAGGCAGGAATTTGATCTCACCCTTCGTGCGTTTCTAAGATCTTCTCCCCTGACCCAAACCCCAACTCCACCCCTGGGATACCCTATAAAAACCCCATGGCCCTGCCTTTGCCCTGTCATTCGGGGTTCAGAAATCGACTCTGGAGCTTTCTGACACCCAGCACTGTCTTGTTTGTCCCCAGCACCAGCAGCTGCCGCCTCCCTGGACACCATGAACTCAGCTGTAGCAATTCTGGAGGATTTGTGGGTTCTGGGAGGATTTTGGACCGTCCACTCCATCTCTTTGCACTCCAAAAGCCAAGAGGGATGGATCTGTCACCTCAAAACCCCTCAAATCCCACTGTAAACAACTGAATTTTAGCCCATCAAGGTGCCATAGCAGCTCAAATTGCTTGTTCCCTCCGCAAAAATTCTCAATCCCAGGCCAAACTCACTCCATTCCACAGCTGCCAGGGTGAGATGGGGTTGGGAGGGGATTGGGAGAAGTGGGATCCCAGTTTGGAGCGGTGGGATGGGGATTGTGTGGGGCTGGCTGGGTGGGATGTATTTGATAGCACATAAAACTTTGAGAGTTACTGATTTCTGTCCTGTTCATTTTCAGTCAATTCTGTTTGCAGAGTGCTGCCTTCTCATCTGAATGAATTCCTTAAAACTCCAATTTTTTGAATAATCTAACCCAAACAATCCGAAAACCAATATCCAAATAAGACCACTCACCCACAGTTAAATTAAAATAATTTTAATATTTTTAGAGTACTTTAGGATATTAATAAAGTTTAATTGTTTGGATAAAATGAATGAGAAATTAAAGTCGTGTTTGGCTTTGTGTTTAGTACATCCCCCTCCTTCCTGCTCTCCCGCCCCTTCCCCGTCGTTCCCCCAATCCCTAATCCCCTCCTCCGTGCTTGGTTTTAGGGGTTCCAAGCACCCCTGCTCCCTTTGGGGTCCCGACCCCCCTTTGGTTGAATTTGGGGCCCCCGCCCCCCTTCTCACCACGCTCCCTGCTCCCCCCGCGGCCGGGTGGGCTCCTAGCACCCCCAGAGCCACCAGCACGGCCCCAGCTGCCCCCGTACGCCCCATCCCCATCCCCAGGGCCACCTCCCCCCTCCCCAAATTCTGCTCCTGGACACTGATGAGTCATCAGTGACAAGCACTCTGATTGGCTGGAAATGGCTCCACGCAGTCTCTGAATGGCTAGCATTCTGAGAGGGGCTGGGTTCTCTCCGCCAGCTGATGAGTCAGAGCAGAGCCGGGCGCTGATTTGCTGAAGGTCGCTGGGCGGGGCCAGAGCACCGACTCTCTGCCCAGCAATTGGATCATCATCAGTGCCACGTGCTCTGATTGGCCAGGATCTTTTTTGGGGTGGGAACGGGAGGAACTGGGCAGCCCCAGGAGCCCCTTGGGTCTGGGGCTTTTGATTCCCCCTCAGCCCTCGGGGCGGCCCTGGGGCCACCCCAACACCCCCAAAATGGGGAGGGTCCCTGGGGCCCTTTGGAACCCCCAGGAATGGGCAGGAAGCGGCAGGAGCCGCCCCAAAAAGGGATTAAAGGGTCCAGGCCGGGAATGGGGGAGGCTCTGGGGATGGCTCTGGTCCGGACTGGGGAAGAATGGGATTGAGGGAGGGTCCAATCAGTGGCTAGGGATGGGCTGGGACTGGGGAGGGGTCCGGGATTGTGGGGATGGGTCCGGGATTGTGGGGATGGGTCCACTGTGGGACTGGGGTGGGGTCTCTCCTTGGTATTGGGTCCGGGACTGCATCAGGGTCTCTCCTCGATCCCATTCCTGATCCCGTTCCCAATCCTGATCCCGTTCCTATTCCTGTTTCCAATCCCGACCCCGCCGCTGTTTCCAGGGAATGGCTCCCATCCCAAGCCTGACCCCAAATCCTGGGGTCAAACCCCCCAAATCCTGGGGTTTGAAACATTTGAAGTGTCCAACATCCCCAATTCCTAAAGTCTGGGGCCAAACACCCCCAAATCCCAAATCTTAAGGTGTCAAATGCCCCCAGAAACCAAACTTTGGGGTTCAAACTCTCAATCCCCAACTCATGGAGTTTGAAATATCTGGGGCGCTCAACCCTCCTCATCCCCAAAGTTTGTGGTCAAACTCCCAATCCCCAAACTTCGCGTTCAAAGCCCCCCTGATCCCGAACTCTGAGGTGTCAAATCCCCCTGATCCTCCAACTTTTGGGTTAAACCCCCAAAAATCTTGGGGTCAATCCCCCCAAATCCCAAACTTTGGGGTCAAAACCCGCTGACTGCAGATCTGGGTTTTGAAACATCTGGGGTTTCCAGCTGATCCTAAAGTCTGGGGGTCAAAAACCCCCAAACCCCAAATCTTAGGGTCGAACCCCACCAGTCCCTAAAGTTTGGGATCAAGACCCCCCCCCCCCCCCCAGTCCCCCACCCACCCCAAACCCACTCTGGGCTAGAGGGGCTCAATGGGGCTTGTTTGGGGTTATTTGGGGATATTTGGGGGTTTATTTGAGGCAGCTCCAGGTGCAAGGTATCCAGAGAGACCCTGGGTACAATGCTGGGAAAAAAAAGGGGGATTGGTGTGGGAATTGGGGGATTCAGGATGGGGAAAGTTCGAGTTTTTGGGATTTTAGGGTATTTCAGGCCGTCTTTTTGTGGGGTTTGGGGGTGTTTTGGTGGAGTTTGGGGTGTTGTGGGTCCCTTTTTGGCGAAGGAGATCTTCCTGGCGCTGCTCTGGGTGATCCTGGAGCCCTACAGGGTCTCGTGGGCGGTGCCCGCCTGCACCTCGGTGTCCAACCGCACCCAGGCGATGTCGCAGCGCCCGGCACAAGGGCAGCTCCTGGAACCCCGGGAACCTGGGATGGGAACGGGGCCAGTAGAGACCCAGACACCTGGGAACGTTCCCCAGACACCCAGGAATGCTTCCCAAAACACCCGGGAATGCTCCCCAGACACCTGGGAATGTTCCCCAGACACCCGGGAATGTTCCCCAAAACACCCGGGAATGTTCCCCCCAAAAAATCCAGGAATGTTCCCCCCCAAATGAAGAAATGTTCCTTGTTGAATAACAGTTCCTCAAAAAAAGTCCAGAAATGCTCTCCAAAAGAAATCCTGAAACATTCCTCCAAAACTCCAGAAATGTTCCCCCCAAACAGAAATATTTCCCAAAGAAATCCAGAAATGTTCCTGCAAAAAATCCTGGAGCATTCCAAAACATGAGGAACTTTCCCCAGAAAATCTAGACATATTCCTCCTCAAAAAATCTAAAACAAACCCTGTTCCCTATCCAGAAATATTCCCAAAAACTACAGAAATGTTCCCAAAAATCAAGAAATTCACCCTCCCCACAAAAAAAATCATGAAACCTTGCTCCAAAAATCCCAACATTCACCCTCAAAAGAAACCAGAACTCCGCCAAAAATCCAGAACTCTCCACCCCAATTCAGAAATTCCCCCCTAGAAAATCCTGAAATTCACCCCCCAAAAAATCCAGAAATTTCCCTCCAAAAAGCCAGAAATTCCCCATCAAACCCCGGAAATTCACCCTCAGTAATTCAGACATTTTCCCCCAAATCCCAATACTTTCCCCAAACAATCCAGCCCCAAGCCCCCTCACCCCTCTCACCCCCCAAGCCCCACAATCCCCCAATGCCCAAAGGCCGCCTGGAATCCCCGGAATCCCCGGGATGCCGGGATTGCCCCAGATCGCCCTGGGGGCAGAGCATGGAGAGCATCAGCTCCTGGGGCTCCTCAGGAGCTGGGGCAGGAACAGGATGTGCTTGGGGGCTTTGCCCACAGCTGGGCAAAGGGGAGAAAAACCCAACATCAGCAACAGATCTGCCCCAAATCTGCCCAAAGCAGGCCCCAAATCTGCCCAAAGTCACTCTGGATACACACCAAACCACCTGCCCAAAATCCCACCAAAATCCTCCATGCTGTGACCCAGTGCTGTCTCATCATTTTTAAGGATTTTTCACAGTTCCAAGAAATGATATCTCAGCTCTGGGGGAAGCCTCATCTAACCTGATGGTGTTGTGCCATCTCCTTAAGGAATCAGCTGCAGTCCCAATTATTATCACAGAACCACTCCAACAGTTTGCTGGGTTTAAAGCATCTCTGTGCTGAGGGAATTTTGGAGGAGAAAGCTCTTGGATGGTTCATTAGTCTGTCACCCCCAGACCTTCACTCCTAAGTGCCATTCTCAAGAGCCTTGTTTTAAATTCCATTTAGGGAATTCTCTCCTACTTAGAGCCTGGGTGGTGGCCAAGCCTCAGCTCTGCCTGGACGGGAATTTGCCAACAGACCCAGATGTCTTCTGCACCAAAACTAGATTTGAGTTGCTTTGACTGGGCAATCTGACCCTCTAGACATGACAGTTGGACTATTTTTAAAGGGAGCTTGGGAATTATTATCTGGAAATAATTATCCAATTCCACCCTGAATGGAGGTTTATCAGCTGTTTGCAGACTCTGGGATGATGGCACATTATTTCAGAGATTGCTATTTACCTAATTCCACCTATGTTGTTAGTTTTGTCTGTGTTTTGAAGTACTCCTGATTGTTATATCCAAATTATTCCTAATTGCTGTAAGGTTCTTGTCCACTGCATGTCTTATTTTACAATGAATTTGCTTCATACTCATAACAAAAGACATGCATCTCATTCTTAAAAAACAAAAAAGAAGAGGAATGAACACCTTAAGAACTTTCAAGAAATGCAAAATGTACATGAGAAATTTGGATCATCACCTCTAAATCCCAACTGAGTGTACCACAGTGAAGCCCAATTGATTCTTTACCTTCAGGAGAAGATGTGCCTGTGTTTTATCATCAGCAGCTCAAAGCAGTCACCTGTTCATTCCATCAGACACTGATCAGCTCTGAAAAAATGAAGCCCAGTGAAAAGAGAAATAACCTCATCACCTTGCAGCCTCTGTGGCCAGAGCAGGAGCAGGAGGAGGACTGCCAAGACATGGCTGTGTCTGGAAACTGACAGAGGCCATTTGCCAACAAAAGCCTCAGGGCATCCTCATGGTACAGTGCTCCTACTGCCCTTCCTCAGTTATTCCCTGTTCCAGCTCCCAGCAGGACATTCAGGGATGGCAAAGATCAACATTTCCAGCTAATACACTTTCTCACACTTCTCAATTAATTGGAAACAATGGTCATTTCTTTCCATTTCCCTAAGAGACATTGGACATTATTCTTCTGTTTTCACATGCTGCAAATCCTTGTGTCAATGACTTGATGGAATTTGTTAAGTTTTGTTGATTGTAATTGCTCTTTTATCTATCTTATCCCATATCTAATAGATAACCAGTGAAACCTTGATGAGATAATACCCTCACAAGAGTGAGCAGTTTCAACATCAGAGCATAGGAGCCTTTTTTAAATGAGCAAAAAGGGGGAGAAGCCATAGACAGGTAGAATAATGATAAAAGAAAGGCCTTATGAAATCAGGCCTTGCTCTGCTCTATTAATAGCTGGCCTGCCATCTCTTCTGAGAGCAGCTGAGCAGTTACAAGTTCCCATGTGAAGCTGTTTTGAGAGTGAGACTTTGTGAACAATCTATTCTGAGGGTGAGAAACAAATGCACCTGCAACAACAAGGGATTTGTCCCATGAGAATCAGTGAAGAAAACAGGTAAATGATATATTAGAGATTTGATGCACAACTAAAATCTATTTCATTAACCAAAAATAGAGTAAGTGCTAAGGAATTTCTTAACAAACTAAAGTTGCACATGAGGTCTGTCAAAGTGATTAAAATTAGCTGTGTGGATAAAGAATAATGAGCTCTTCTCCATCCCAGGTGGGTCCTCTGGAATTTCAGTTCCTCCCCTTCTTTTGGGCTTTTGCTTCCCCCTTGTTTGGGGCTTTGGCTTCCTTCTTTTCTGGTGCTTTGGTTTTCTTCCCTGGGATTTTGGTTTCCTTCCTCTCTGTTCCTTTGGTCTCAGTCTTCTCTGGGGCCTTGGTGTTCTTCTCTGTGGCTTTTTCCTTCCCAGGAGATCTGGTTTCCTTTTTTGGGATTTTGGTTTCATTCTTCTTTGGTGGTTTGTTCTTCCCCTTCTCTGGTTTTGAAGGTTTCTTCCCCTCAGAGACTCCCTTCTTTTCCTTTTTCCACCTCTCTTGCTCCTTCCGCCTCTCTTCCTCCTCTAACCATTTTGCCTCCTCCTGAATCTTTTGAGCTGGCTGCTTCAGCTCCCTTCTGCAGACAAAATAGAAAACATGGCTGAGAGTGCCCAGCAGAAACTTGGGCTCACCAGTCCTGGCTGGCTCTGCACTTCATTCCTTGACCCTGAGGCCATTTCTGTGAATTCTCCTCAGCCCACAGAGGTTGGGAACATCCCAAGTGAGGGCATTGCTGGAAGGGGACCTCCAGAACCAGCCAAACCTGAGCTTTGCCATCATAAGCTCTTGGCTGTGCAAGCTCCCTCTCAAGGCACAGCCAGAGCCCTCCAGCCCAGTGCCAAAGGCTGATCCACCAGCTCTCTGTGCTGATGCTGAAAACGCCCTTTGTCTCTTGCCTTCCCAGGTGAACTGTTATAAGAACAAATTGAAACCTGGAGAACAATGGTTAGCACCTGGGCTTGATGTCAATTAATCACTAAGCAGGGAACCTTGGATCCTGCCACAGGGTCACAGAGACCTGATGAAGACATTCCTGACTTCATCCCTTAACACCAGGGACCCAATTCGAGACCATTGACCCAATTCAAGGGAAGAATTGCACAGGTGTGAAGGACCAATGACCTCATTTGAATACAGAGCAGGGATGGGAGGTGCTGGGGCTGTGCAGATGTATTGTATGCAAGATCTTGGGAAATAAAGAGAGGGCCAAGAACCTTGGGCAGCATGGTCATGCCTGTTAGGGACGGCTCTGGTGCCGCCCACCGGTGTTAATAAACACACCACTCTCTGACTTTAATTAGTTAGAGAGTCTCTGCCCGTCATCTTTGGGTTTAACGACTCACAGCCTGCTCCTTAATGAGAACAATCCTATCAGTCAGAAAGCAAAGGCTGCAGGAACTCCTCTCCTGCCAGACAGGCTCTTTGCAGCCAGATTTCCTGCTGGAGCCCAGCTGGGACCAAGCAAACCAGGGCTGCCTGCCATGGAAACCATTTGAAGCAGCCTCGTCCCTCTCCTCCCTGTGAAACCAACTCCAGCCTGGCCAGGACAAGTCCTGATGCACAGGCTTGCTTTAAGCAGCCTCCACTCCCAGCTCCACGCTTTGCCTGTGTGTCCTGAGCTGGGCTGCCCTGCTGGAGCTGAGCTTCTCCTGGGCTTGCCTACTGCTGCAGCTGAAGGGGAGCCCAAAGGACATGAGCTTTTCTGGGTGCTGTCCCAGCACAAGGAGAACCCTGGCAGATCAGCACTGCAAGGACTTCATCTGGGGCAGGAGCAGGACCCAAAGCAAGGTTTGGTCTGTGCCCCACACCTGTCCATACCACAATCCCACTGCTTTGGTGAAGAAGGGAGATGATGAAGAAGATGCCACTCAACACCATGGACTTCAAGACACCTCTAGAGGAAGTGCCAAGGCCAGCCCAGAGCCCAGCTCCCTGCAGGCAGCAGCTAAGCCAGGAGGGCTCAGCACTCCAATAGAGAAGAAGATGTTCTGTCTCAGCAGAAGAAGGTCCTTCCTCTCTTGGGAGCCAGGGAGCTCAGAGTGGCCATCCCTGGGCTGCTTCTGGCCTTTGCTCAGCAGCACCTCTGAGCTCAGAGTCCTTGGAGCAGGGCAGCCCTGCAGGGACAATAATCCCTGGCAGAGCAGTAACCCATGGAAGGCTCACTCACCTTTCTCTGAGAGGGGCCTGAGAGCCACAGTTGGTCTCCCGGGGGCTCAGGGAGGAGCTGACACCTGAGGCCTCCCTGCTCACCAGCACCTCGGAGGTGGGGCCTCCCTCCACGTGGCACAGCTCCCTGACATTGGAGGGGCTGCTGAGGTGGCCAGAGAAGGTGGAGGAGACCTGCTGGCTCTGTCCTGGCTGCAGCACACCTGAGAGTGGCAGGATACTGAAAGCCTGGATGGAAGACAGCAGAGATTGAGGTGTTGAGCATGGAAATGGATGCAGAAGAGCATCTTGGAGCAAAGTGCAGCTGTACCTGCAGGGGCCTATTCCCCAAACACTGCCAGAATCACCCTCACCTCATCCTGCATCCATGCCACTGACCAGTGCAGGGACCATGGGGAAAATCTTCTCCCATACTCACGGATCAATGCATTAATTAATACATTACATGAAAGTGAACTGGGATGTCTCCTGGCAGTAGACATCCTCTCTGATACACAACTTGCCTTTAAAAAGATTTAAAAGTTCCTGCTTTTAGACAAGGAGGAGACTCAGAGTGAAAGCTCTTGGAGCTGAGGGAAGGACTCCAGCCCAGCTCATCTGACTCCTGAGGCTCTTCCCTTAACACTCTGATAAAAAATGCTGCTTTCTCAAGGTGCTACAGCAAAAGCTCCTGCAAAAATTTCCTGTGCACCACCTGAGGAGTTCCAGGGGAGCAGTGCCCTCCACAGGTGCTGCACAGCGTCCTTGGGCAGCCCCACAATGTGTCCTGCACGGCCTCTCCAACAAGCAGCTGCTTCAGCAGCATTTTGGGATGGCCTGGAGGGATGGGAGGCCCCTCTGTGGCCAATGCTGAGGGCCCCCAGTGGCACTGGGAGCTCCAGCCCTGCTGGCCACACTGACAATGGGCAAGTGAGACACATTCCCTCTTGCCTTCTCCGCTTCCAGGGGAGCGTGCCCTACGTCCAGGGAGCACCTGAACCCCTCCAAGCCTCGTGGGAGGTGAGGGTTTTCAGCAGTTTGTGCTGGCACCTGAAAAACAAGCCATTTTCTGTGCTGGGAGGAAGAGACAGCCACTCTGCAAAGTCTCTGTCTGTAAGAGAGCTTCAGGGCCAGCAGTGCAATGGCAGCTCTGGGCTGAAAGCAGAGCCCTGCACACAGGGAGTCTGGCTGGCTTGGCAAGAGGCTCCATGGAGATCAGGACTCATCCTAGCTTGCTCTGGGAAGGAAGCTGCAGGTCTCACCATCATGATGCAGATAAAAGCCTCATCTTACATTGGGAAGGAAAGAAGGAAAAAATCCCACACCCAGCACAGGCCTGTAGGATCTGAGTCAGCTTCTCCAAGGAAAACTCTCCTATTTCTCCCTCCCACTCACCCCATGTCCAGCCACTGGCCCTGCTGCCCAGCCCACTGCCCGGGCACAGGACAGCAGGGCAGCAAAAAGGGAGGTCAGCACGAGCATGACTTGGTGCTGGCAGGCTGGGCAGGCAACACAAGCACTGGGTGTACAACAAAATCTACCTCTGCTCCTGAAGAGTTGCTAAAATCCTGCACTTCCTTCAGGACTCTGGCTGGCTCCTCCTCCTTTCTGATCTTGAAGTGCCTCCATCGAGTTCCTGAGGAAGCCAAACTGCTCCTCTTCTCTTTTGGTGGTTGGGGTATGAATTTAGGTGGGTAAAGCTCATCTCTGGAAAATAAGATAACTATGAACAGGGACCTGCAGTGGGAGGGAGGGACACCTGCACCAGCAGCTCCTGGCCAGGATGCAGCCCCTGGCTGGGTGCTGGGCAGGTTGAACTGAGAAATGGTTTGATCCAGCCCTTCCCAATCCAGCCTGGAGCAGCTCTGTTCTAAAGGCAGCCCAGGGATGGCACTGAGCTGCTGCAGCAGCTGCAACTGCTTGCACTGAGCAACTACAGAGGACAGGCATGAACACCTTGTGGGGATGCCGAAAGCACAGTGGGAGAGGAAAAGACAGAGAAGGCAGCAAAAAGGTGAGATCTGAGGCACCCAGGGGCAGACCCAGCCAGTGCCCAGCCAGCACAGCCCCCCCAGGGCCCAAGGCCAGAAACTCTGCAGCTCCAGCAGGGATTTATCAGCAATGTTCCCCTGACACTGCTGGGGGGTTGGTTGACATTTTCCAACACTCCCAGCTGACTCAGCTCACATTCCCCATCCATCCATCCATCCATCCATCCATCCATCCATCCATCCATCCATCCATCCATCCATCCATCCATCCATCCACACATACTCAGGCTGTGGTGCTGGGATCCTGCCAAGCTCTGTCACCCTTGGCCTTGGGGAGGTTTCTGCCGGCCGTCCTGAGCTCCGTAATTGTGCTCTCTGTGCCAGGAAGCAAGCAAGAAAGATTTAAAAAACCAAAACAAACCACAACAGGGAAACCTAAAATATCTTCAACAGCTCAACCCTGCTCAAGTTATTTCTTTAGGGACACCTACCACTCTCCAGCTGAAATGCTGGGCTTTTGGGGGAAAAGAAAATTACATGTTCACCTCCAAATTGAAAAGGATTAAGGTAAGAGAACCTTCCAAACTACAAATTACTGGCCCAAAGGTAAAAGCTTTGCAAGAAATCTCTAGTTAAGACCAGGCTGGCAGTTTAACAACTGGTTCTTCGGGTGGGGAGAAACCCTCCTCTTTAAGAGAAGCAGCCTCAGAGTTGAAAGCAACTGTTTTGTCAGACTTCAGGCTCCCTGGCACAGCCTGCACTGCCTGTTCTTCCTGTTCACTGATTTACAGGCAGTGCCACAATGGCCCAGGTTCACATGTTTGGTGCCATCCAGGGAATTTGGCATTGCCATTTCCATATGTCTTAATATAAATTTCCATCCTTGCAACCACTCTTCAAATGCCAGCTTTCCTTTCTTTTACAGAAAGCTCAAGGCTCCCAGAAGTCTTCTGACATCCTCTTTTGTGCTCACAGAGATGACATTTTAATCCGGATGTCTCCAAAGTTAACAGCATTTTAAAGAATAATGAACTAAAATGACCCTGGATTCCAGCTGTGCCCAACTCCATTCTGTGTCAGACACTGAGATTCCCACCTCGAAGGCATGAGCTGTTTGTACCACCCATCCCTCCTGTCCTTCCCACAGCAGCCTGTGCCTGTTTTCCCCAGCAGAATCCCCGTGCCCTGTGCCCCCTGCCAGGAGCAGTTGCACTCAGGCACACAGCTCCCCGTGCCCTCACCCGTGGGTTTCTCTCATCCCCGAACACGCCGATGAGAACATTGGTGCGATGCTCGCCCGGCGCCTGCACTTCCACCACAACGGGGATCTCTGCTGTGCTCTGGGGCTGGACAATGCCACAGGGCTTGGGGCTGGAGTACAACACAGCAGAGTCCTCCTTGCGTTTCTGGAAGGGACAGAATGAAATGCAGCTTCAGAGGCACCTCTGAAGAAACTTTAGACTCCTTAACATCCACCCCAACAGCAACTTAATCACACGTTTAAAACTGCCCAGGACAAAGGTAAAAGGCACAAACAAGATGCAAGAATTGGAGGCTCAGCATTCCCAGGGGATCGTGCAAGGAGGCTGCCAGCACAGGCATTGCTGTCTGTGGATGCAGCAGTTTTTCACAACCTTCTAAGATCTCCCAGAAGGAAAACACCCTGAAGACAAGAACATCAACTGTTTCCTCAGGAGCTTCAACTGCTTCCTCAAGTTTACATTTGGGTAGGATCCTGTTCTCAGCAGATCTTTAAGACTGAATAGAAATTAACAAGGTCTTATCCAAAGCCTTTTTTCCTCTAATAATCTCCTCAATAATATTTGACAGGAGGAGGTGGATGTGATGCCAAACCTGGGGAATAAGCCCGTAGCAGCCAGGAAGGTGGCTGGGATTCCTAATCAGGATCTTCCTCTCATAGGGCACCTTCAGCTGGCACTCATCGTACTGGAGCACATGGGTGGACACTTGGAGCTCAGGAACGAGACATCTGGGCAAAGAGATGACCCCAGGGGAGTCAGAGGCACTGAGAGAATAGAGAACATTTACCCCCAACGACTGGGAAATGGAGCAGAACACATTGGTCACTGTCAAATTGATATTTAACAGCCCTACAGGGATAAATTGCCTTCTACCTCTTCCCACTCCAAGGGGTCTTGTCAAGGAGGGCCAAACCCTGAGAGGCAGCACCCAGAGGCTGCCAAGTGCCCCAGGCAGAGCACTTTTTGCCACAGCTGCCCCAGCCCCTCCTTCACCCAAGGAGGCTTGCAAGGACTCCTGTCACAGTCCCAGTGATCCATGAGCTCTGGGGGAGCCTTCCCAACAAGGATCAGCGCTCACTAAGGCTCAAGGAACACACAGCTCCAGTGGCTCAGTAAAAATTACTCCCTTCTCTCCCATGGTGCTGCTGCCCTGCCTGAGAACTCAGTTCTTTGCCCCAGCCCTGGAGGGCACAGACACCAGCTGCCCTCCAGAGGGGCTGATCACCCCCTCCCAGGCCCTGCAGCTCCCTCGTTCCTTCACTGCACAGCTCCAGGCACTGACTGGCCCCAGCTCCACCTGCTGTACACAATGGCAGCCAAGGCATTGACTGCATGGCTCTGCCTGCAACAGGGAACAGCACCAGGGAGCTGCAGCCCTCTGGCCATTCAGCTGGCACCCACAGCAGCACAGCAGGATGCAATTCTGCTGCAGCAACAACCACTTTTGGTCTCAGCTCTGAGAACATTAAAGCTCCAAATGGCAAGCAGAGGGAAGGAGAAAAACTGCAGCTGACCTGCCACATCCAGGGCTGCTTTCCCCTCCTAAGACCTTGCCCTCAGCACTTGCTGGGAGCCACTTGCCCCCTGCCATGTGCCCTCATGAACAGAAGCAGACCCCGACTCTCAGCACGCTGCTTGCTGTGGCCCAAACCAATGCACGCTGGTCACAACCTGCACAACTCCACCTCTTGCAGCAAGAAGGAGAGGAGGCCCTCGGGAAATTTGTCCCACCTCAAGCACCAAAACCCAGGCCCATCAATGATATCATTCCTGCTCCCTTTAGATGAGGGCCAGAGCTGTGCTGGGCTGTGAGCAGGGCTGCTTTTCACCACAGGCTGCTGTCCAAGCCCTGCTGTTCTCATGTCCAGCTGGCACAACATGAGGCCATTGAGCAGCACTTCTCCTGGGCAGCTGCAGCCAGCAAAGCCTGTGCAAGGCAGTGCCTGGGGAGCCCAGGCAAGGGCTGGTACCTGGCTGTGATGATCAGTGTTGCCACTCCCTTGCCAATACCCTCCAGATCCACCAGCATCCTCCGGTAGAACTCCATCACCGTGTTGGAACACAGGGTCACCTGATGCAAGAGAAGAACAGGAAATTCTTCCTTACAAAAGCTCATTACCCATGTGTGATATCCTCCAGTTCTTGAGGGAGGATTTGGCCACAATTCTTCTGCTGCTCCATGTGTAGAGCACAGTCTCAGAGGAACAAAAGCCTTCTGCCAATACCAGATTTCTTAAACACACCTTGCTATCAGGACACAGGTCCGCTACATTAAAACATCAGACTAAAGCTCTCTGCACCACTGAATTCAAATTAAGGGGCCAATTTCTCATCTGAATACAATGACATCCATGCAGAGGAAATCTGACTTGAACACAATGATTCCAGCTTCACAGCAGGAAGCTGAGGGCAAAGGGTGGCCCAGCAGGTGCTGGGCACTTCATGGCTGCAGAGTATTTTGTCCCCCCTGGAGATTCCTGCAGTGAACACAAATCATTCTGCTCCCCAGGAGGGGGGAAATGACACCAAGAAGAAAAGCTAACTGCTTTATACAATGACATCTCTCTAACAGCCACCTTCTGCCTTCATCCTTGCTCTGCCCACTTGCAATCAAATCAATTGCTCTCAAAAACACACGAATGGTTTCAGGCCTTGACCATAAGGAATGTGACCTCAGCAGATGATGTTGGAAACCAAACAGTGCTCCTGGAGGAACATCCCGAGTAAGGCAGCTAGCAGAGGCCTCCCAGCAGTGCAGATCTCTCACTCCCAGCATGCTCAAAGCTGGCACCAGAGCTGAAGCCCTCCCACACTCCAGTGCAGCTTCAGCCCTGCTGCTGCAGCTTCTGTGGCTGGACTCTTGCCATACCTCGATGTCCTGGTGTCCCTGGGGGAGGATGGTCCCTTGGCTGGGATTGATGGTGAACTCCCTGGGCTCCACATAGAAATGGATTCCCTTCCTCCAGGCTGGGTCGCTGTCCCTGCGGATCTGATCCACGCTGTCCACAGCCGGCTGCGTGCCATCATCCGACATGCGGAGCTGGAACCTCAGGGGCACCGGGGAGCTGTTGGTCAGGCGACAGCGCTGGGTGTAGGGAAAGCCTGGCAAAGGACACAAATATCCAGTCAGGCACCCACTATGGCATGATCCTGGGGTGAATATCCTGCCAGGATGAAAGTGGGATTGGAGTTCAGCTCTGTATTATCTGAACTACAGCTCCCTGAGAAGCTGCATGAGGAATTAATCATCACTTAGTTCCCTCTGACACAGATTCCAGACTGCAGCCCTGAAAATGCCCACTCCTAGCTCTGCACAACACTGCAAGCTTCTCTCTTTGGCATGGGGAGGAGCTCCCTCACCTGCCCCAAACCAGCACAAAATCTCTCAGTGATGAGTGTGCACCCAGACCCAGCATTTACTCTGAGAATTCAAGCTGGCAAATTCCCTGGGAAGCCTGCCAACACTCCCACTGTTTTCAGAGATATATAAACAGTGAGTTGTCATTGAGAAGAAGCTACAGCAAAAGAAAGTGAGGGTGGAATCAGGAACTAGAACATGAGGCAAAGCACCCTAAAGCAGCCTCTCTCTGCAGGATCCTTAAGGCATCTCTTGCTTTGGGCCAAACAGACTGAGCACGTGACAGCTCAGAGCCCACTCAGCTGGGGGCACACCCGAGCCTTGCTTTGAGATTAGCAATGAGGAACCAGGTCCCACCTCACCCAACAAACGGGGACATCACACCCATGCTGCTCACTGGGATTGCTGTCTGCAAGGGTTGAGCCCACTTTAGCTCTGGGATTTGCTTTCCATCCTGCAAAGCCAGAGATACAGCCACTGATGGTGGGCATGTCCTGCAGAGCCCGCAGAGCAGCCACAACCTGCTCTGCAGTGCACATCTGGCTGGGCTGGCCAGCTCTGTGGGGAGGAGACTTCTCCCCAGGCCTGCTCACCAAGACTCACTGGAACACACATGGGCAGAAAAAACAACTGCAGCTGCAGCCCAGAGCTGCTCTGTGCCCATCCAAGTGACCACTGCCAGCTCCAGCAGTGACTCCAGCAGGGAGGCAAGAGAGGCACAAAAAGAAAAAACCCAGATGTCAAAACCTCAAACGAGATTGAGCTCAGCGCATGCACACAATAGTCAAAAGTTACAAAGAAGCAAAGATACAACAGCTGCCTTCAGCTGGAGAGACCTTAAGAATGAAATCAGATTCAACATGATCAATCTCCTGGTTCAGAACCATATTTCCATCTGTTGCCTTTCTTGTTTCATTTCCTCAAAAGGCAACTTGACAAGTGCCCCCATGTTGATGCAGGCTGGGGAAGAAGCAGCTCAGCAAAGGCAATGAGTTTCCTTAAAAAGCTCATGAACTTCATTGGTCTGGCTTTGGGCTTGGCAGTGAATGTTGCCCTTGGTCTGGGAAGGGGCAGAGGGGTTTTGGGTGGTTTTGGCCCTGGGGCTGGGCTTTTCCCTTCGGGGTTTTTGGGAGTTGTGGTGTGATGCCGTGGGCGGCTGTGCAGTCGGAGCTGAGCTTGGGCAGGGAGCAGAGCTTCCCTTCCTCCCGCTCGGGGACCAAAGCTCGGCCGCTGCTGCTGAGGGAGGTTGTGTGTCGTCTGTTCTTGCCTTCTTGTCTGTGCTCTCCTGAGACAGTCTAGGAAAGAACTCTTATTCCTTTTCCCATACTTTTGCCTGGCAGCCCTGTCATTTCAAAGGTATAAGAATTTGGAGGGAGGGGCTCATCTTTCCTTTGCAGGAAGATTCCCACCTTCCTTGGCAGACATCTGTCTTTTAAAGCAGCACAGAGACACCAGAAAATACTGACTTTCTATTCCTTGCTTCTATTGGATCTAACAATGGCAAAATGCCACCTGAGGCAGCAGCAGCAGCCCTGCAGTTAACAGCCTGGAGAGGTTGCTGGGGCACACCAGGAGTGAGGGATGCTTTTCTGTGGGAAGGCACAGATCCCTGACGCTGTGTGCCAGCCCAGGGAACACTCACCAAAGGAGATGTCCCCAAAGTCGAGCTCAGGGAGGTCGAAGTGCAAACTCGGAGCAATGACGCTGCCTCTGGAGGGCGAGGACAGAGGAGGAAATGGCTTGGTTAAAGGAATTGCAAAGGCCCGGCTGTCGTGGCTCGGGAGCACAAAACCTGGGCTCAGGGCACCCTGGGTTTCCAACCAACACAGCACCATGTGCTCAGCACAGGGCCCTGTGCACAGGAGGCAGCTAAAGCCAAGTGGCCAGCAGCCAACAGCCACGGATGGGCTTTGGGCACAGGGCAGGCAGCAGAAGGCCCCGGGATGCTGGTGCTCCCATGAAGGACCCTCAACACACACCCAGACATGGCTCTGTGCCTCACTTTCCCCATCTGCAATGGGATGGACATAAAGGTATCCCCACAAACTTCTATAAGCCAACCCTTGCAGCCACAGGTTCCCTGCTTTGCTCCTTTTTAGCTGGAACCACTGTTCCCGTGGAGGAGCTTTCTAAAGAGAGTTTGATCCACACCATCATTACAGACAGAGTTCTGAGACTTGAATCCAGGGCATTTCCAAACATCCTCTGAAAAGAGCAACAACAGTTCTAGCCAGGGGACAGATGAATCCTAGAGGAAAGGACCAGCTTGTCAGCAGTGCAGCAGCTGGCAAAGCCAAGAACAACAGCTTCAACAACCAAACCCAGGGTGTCCTGAATCCAGCACAGCACCTCAGCTCTCCTTGAACTCAGCAGACAGACTCCAAAATCACCAACAACAACTGAAACCAGCACTTGAAGCTGCACAACACTCACAAGTGGATTTCATGCTTGATGCCAATCAATGCCCACTCTGTATTTTGGTTCCAAATCAAGGAGCAGTGACCTGAGCCCTCTGTGGTGTTCACAGGACTGCCCCTGGCTCTGCTCTGCACATTTCAACAAGAGACACTTGCCCTTGCCCAAGGAGAAAGCTGCTTATGCAGAAACACCCCATGGCCACTTTGGGGCAGGGACAGAGGAGAATCAATGATTTCATGGTGAAAGGTTCCCTCTTGATTTCCAAAATACAAAAGCAGTACTTTTCCTCCAAAAACAAAGCCAGCATCGTTTCTCCACTATGGGCACACCTACTCACCACTTTTCTCTTGCTAAGTAATAACTTCCTTGTTCTTTTTTATCCAACTCCCTTATCTCATTGGCATAATCCAGTGCAGATTGCTTTCATGTTTTTTACTGCCTTGAGCCAGTGCCTGCCCACAGCAGCAGCCCAGCTCCAAAGCTGCAGAGCAGCCAGCATCAGCTCTCCTGCTCCCACTACATTATCCTAGCAGCACATGGCTCAGGCTGGCAGGGACAAGGCCTCACGCTGCTGTGCTCCTGAGCACTGAGCTCTGCCTCCCCTGGGATCAGCCCTTCTCCCTTTGGCTGTGCCAGGATTATCTCTTGCCATGGCACCAGCCCACGTAAGGATGCCCAAGTCCTGCTGCACACTTCCCTGACTCCCACATCAGCCCTTTCCTGCCTGTGCCAAGGAGGCACCAGAGCACTCTGTGCACAGCAGCTGGGAGCACAGCTTGTCCCCCACAGCAGGGCTGGCAGAGGTGAGCTGAGCCTGCTGCTGCCCATCTGCCATGGATTGTTAACACAAGTTTTTACAAACACTGCTGCTGCTGCACAATCACCCAGGCTGGACCATCTCCAAAGCCCTGGGGACCTTGCTGGCTGCTCAGGTGGGACATCCCAGAGCAGCTGCTGCCCAAAGCTGATCCATCCCACTGCCTGCCATGGCCCAAGGCACAGGGAGATCCCTGCAGGGAGGAGTCATTCCAGCTCCCAGCTACCACCCAGGGCAGGAGCCATCCTCACACTAAAGCAATGCCAGCATCAGAGCAGAGATTCAGACCTCACAAAACACCTTTTTTCTCTGCTCCAGCCCAACATGAGGTAGGTGGGGGATGTCCCAGACACAGCTACAGATGTGCCCACCCAGCTCCCAGGGTCCTTACTTGATGGTCAGGATGGCAGGCGTAGGAGATCCAGCCACTTGGAACTGGAACTCTTCCTCAAAGCTCCCCAACACGGTGGCACTGAAGGAGATCTGCACACTCTGGCTCCCACCTGCTGCAATGATGCCCTCCAAGGGTGCAAACTTGAAGCAGGAGCCCATGCTGGTGGCTGAAGGGATACAGATGAAGGGAGCAGCCAGAGCTCCTTGGTTCATCAGTTTCACCTGCAGCAGCAAGAAAGCCAAGTGGAAATACATGTGGAACCTTCCCTTCTTGTGGGTTATTGTCTCATGATGCCATGGACACCCAGAAAAGGCAGAAGATGCTTTGTGCTGCTGAGTGGCAGAAGGCAAAAGATACAACAGGACAAGTTCTGCCTTTGGGTTTTCATGCAGAGCAGAGAGAACTCCACAGAACTGCAGTCACCCTGGGCTGAGCCCATGCACACAGAGCAGTGCACCACTGCTCAGCATCACCAAGCTCACTGAGAGCTGGCCCTGAGAGCAACGTGGGCTGATTGCAGCTGCCTAGTCAATCACCCCAGAGCTGCTGCTGCCCCACTTAGCACAGCTCCAACAGCACCATCTGCTCATTCACCTTTTCCCATACCATGAAAACAATACACTGGGAATGAGGCATCACCATCAAAATGTATAGACAGCACCAACTTTTGGTAAGAAAACTCAGGGTGTCTTTCTCTTCCCCAGCCAAGCTTTTGAAAGTGTCTGCCATGATGCAGGGCCTCATTTTCTACCTCTTCACTTGCTCCCTCATGATGATTTTGTAAACTTGACACTATTGTGGGGGAGGCAAATAGGTAGGAAAATCCTTTGCTTTTTTCCCAGGAACACTTTTCTCTTTCTAGAGCCAGAGATGCACCAAGGCTGAAGTGTGCTGAGGGACTGGTCAGCAAGGGAGAGAATCCCAAGGCTTTCCTGTCACTTGTAGCAATAAGCAGGAGACACTTGGCTGGAGGCTGTTTGCAGTGGGCTGAAGCTCAAAGGCAGCCAGTTTGTTGCAGCTGCTTCTGCAGAGCCCAGCCCAAAGGTGCCTTGTGTCTGGCACTGCCACAAAAGCCTCTGAACATGCAGCTTTTGGAGCCAGTGCTGGTTTCATATCCCAAGGGGTTGTTGTGCAGGGAGCCTCCCAGCTGAGCCCTAAGGAAGGCTGCCCAAAAGCAGGGACTGGGGCTTCAGGAACAACAGACACACCTTTCTGACCCCCCAGATTTGAGCAGGACATCAAATATTCCCTGCTCACAACTGCCCAGGCTGGCAGCAATTCCACAGCTCCACCAGGCTTGCTGCTGCCTCAGGAGCCATCAGGATCCCTCCCAAGCCCTGCTGCTCACCTCACAGACATGGGGGGTGTTGACAAAGATGTTCCCAAGGTCCAGAGTCTGAGAGCTGAGTTCAACCAAGGGTCTTTGGCCTTCCCCTCTGAGCTGCAGGGGCAGCCTGCTCTCACGGCCTGGGGAGAGATGTCCATTGCAGTACAATCATTCCCTCTCTTACGCTGGATTTTCCAGGCTGCCTCAGTGCCAGTCCCTGACTCTGAGCTGGATGCAAGCAGCTCCTGATGCTGCAGGAGAACATATGGACCCTTCTCTTCCCTCACGAGATATCCCTTGAGGCTGACTTCTAATTTCTAACCCATTCCTCAGGCTCACTGAGAGGTGATCCAGGTTCTGATCTGAAAAACCTAGCTGGAGCATTGCAAATCAAATTAAAAAGCTAAAAAGGAAAGATTAGGATTACAGAGCAGCTTCTATATGAAGACTGAATGGGATTCCTCAGTCTAGAAATTAAATTGGAGATAGATGTGAGAGGTTTGCAACAGCATGAATGGCCTGGGAAATGGGGACAGGGAAAAATTTGTTTGGATTTGTCACAAAAAAGGAACTTGAGGGTCTGAAAATGTTGTTAGGCAGAAACTACATCTCTGTGTAAGGGCCACCTAGAAAAAGGGTCTGTGGCAAGCCAGTGGAGAAGCAGCAGATGGGACAGAGGTGTGTGCAAGAAATCCATTGCATTGGAGAGAGGCTGATGGAGACCTCCCCTACAGCACTGCCCAGGAATCAAAGAAAACTTCAGCCAGGCACAGCCACATGGTAGTGGAGAATCAGGGATCCTCCTTCCTCCCCTCAGCAACTCCCAGCAAAACAGGAGTCCAAACTCTTTGCCTGGGAGAGGGGATCCACTTTCTCAAGGCCCTAAACACCAAGGAGTTCTCAGTTTGCTTTGGGCTAGAGCTGAGCAGGGAGGTACCTCTGGAGGGAATGCAGGGCAGGGGACAGCAGGGAGCCATGGTGCAGAACTGTCCTGTGCCCCTGCAGGGCCCAGCACTCACCTGTGCTGCAGCACACTGCCAGGGAGCCGCAGGGGTCACCGCTGGCCCGCGGGTGACAT
This sequence comes from Fringilla coelebs, assembly GCF_963513975.1. Lineage (NCBI taxonomy): Eukaryota > Metazoa > Chordata > Aves > Passeriformes > Fringillidae > Fringilla > Fringilla coelebs. The sequence goes on from NW_028167583.1 coordinate 1,390,179, forward strand.
CCCACTGTCCCCTGCACGGTGTCACCAGCGCCCAGAGCTCCTGTGGCCGGCACCACGCAGAAAGGACTGCAACACAGACAGAGGGAGCAGGGCTGGGGGGGACACCTGGCCAGGAGATTCCTTCTGCACTGCAGCTCTCTGCAGCTGCCTTGGGCAAGCAGGGAGCAAACCAAGCACAGGCAGCAGAAGACAGCCAGGACAGACAGCATCAGAAACAGCCATGCAGCCACTGCTGAGGAGATCCAGCCCTCACCAGATCCTCTGGGGAAAATGACCTCAGCTCCCCCATACTCTGCATCCAGCTCTCTGCAAGGAGCCTCAAGGGTCCCACTGCCAGCAATCCCATCACAGAATGCATTGTGAAGAGCACAGAGAGGGTTCAGAGCTATCTGCATGCACAACCTGACACTGACTCCCTCAGGACTTTCTCCCAGAGAATGGCTCTATTTGGCTGACAGTGCTGAGGAAGCTTTTCAGAAGCTGCTTGTGCTCAGGAGGGTGCAAGCCAGCTCCCAACATGTTCCAGCAGCCTCCAGGAAATCTCGGACAGACAAAGCTCAAAGGCCACTGAAAGCAAGAGCTGATGCCATCCATCCTGCTCCCTTCCAGCCAGGCTGCAGGGTAGCAGCTGCTGTGCTCTGGTTCCTTTTGCTGCTCTTTCCCAACTTGGCTCTCATCCCCCAAAGGTGTTTTGCACAAGGACAGATGAGCTGCCTCACCTCTGGCTGCTCAGCCGGTACCGAGCTGCCCGGGTACCCACACTGGGCACCAGCAGAGCCTGCTGGGTGCTGCACTGGGCTGCACCCTTGGAGATGTCCAGCTGGGCAGGAGAGTCCAGGACAGCTCGGGCACCAATGGCCCGAATTGGCACAACTATCCTTTCCCTGGAAGTCATGCAGACGAGCTCGTGGCAATAATCCTGCAGGAAAAGAAACTGGCTCAGCACAGGGCATTTAATGCCAACCCCATGGCAGAAGAAAAACCATTTCTATAACCCTCCAAGGACATCAATTTACCTATTGCACCCTAAAATGAACACTAAGTTCTACTAATATGTCACATTTTAAAGGCACCCATGCAATTTGCAAAACCTATCTCTGTGGCATTCAGCTCTTGTGTCACTTGGGTCATACTCATACCCATGGCCACCATAATTTTGACTCTAAATTTTAATGATGTTAAAGAATTCCTAAGTCCCTTCTAAAGGAGCTGGGAGCTAGGGAACACAAGATATTCCTCTTTAGGTTTCTATATTATCACTGTCTGAGAATAGGACAAAGGGTTCAACTGACTCTAAGCAGCAAAAGAAGATGAGAAAACAGCTGCACCCAAGGAGATCCTGCATGTCTGGCCTGGTGCAGTAACATCAGTTGGCTCAGAACTCCCCTTGAACTTTGCCTCTCCAACCAAGTCAGGAGAAGAACAGTGCCAAGAGGCAGCAGGATGCTGTTGGAAAGGGCCTCTCTTTGTTTCCTTGCAAGGCTTCCTCCCTTCCATGCCATGTCCTAAACCCTTGCGTATGAACAGGCCTCCAGATCAGAACATGAACCCTCCAGATCCCAGCACTGAGATCAGACTTGCCAGGGCCTCAGCACTGCTCTTCAAACCTGCACACAAAAGCACCTTTGGCACGGGATGGGTGTCAGCTGACAGAGCAAGCACAGTGACAGGCATGAAGACACAGCCCCAGCAGTGTCACTGCCACGGGCTCTGGGCTCACAGCTCTGCCTGCAGCTTGTACCTGCCCTGCACCAGCTCCTTCAGGCAGCTGTCCCAGTCCCCTGCAGCTCAGCAACCTCCTGCTGACCAAGGGCACCCAGAGCCCAGTCTGCCTGTGCCAGGCTGGGCTCACGGGCACAGCACATCCTCTGCACTGGCCCTGCAGCTGCACCATGCTCACTTGTGCTCTGGGACAGCACAGCTGCAAGGCTGGAGAGCAGAGGGGCTGAAAAAGCACCGTCTTTGCTCTAGCCCAGGGGCAGGCAGGGAAGCTGTTGCCACTCAGGGAGGAGGAAAGCTCTCTGACCTCTTTCTTCCTCTGGTGTTTTCCATCCTAATGAAACCCCTTCCACTGGACCTAAAGATGGCCCAACATCTATCAACAGCCCTCTGTCATTTCCATCCTCTTCCCTCTGCATCTTCCCTTGGCAATGCTCAGGGATGGGCAGGGAGGGGAAGCAGAGCCTGGCAGGCCTGGCTGCAGTGCCTGCCAGCCCCTGCCAAGGTGTGACTGCCTGCAGGCTGCCTGCCCACGGCCTGCAGCCAAGCTCACAGCATGCAATGGGCTGGAGCCAGAGTGCAGGGAAAACAATGGCTGTGCAGATCACTCTGTGCTTTGGCTCCTCCAGTCTCACCTTGTTCTCGGCGGGGCTGAAGCGGATGCGCACAGGGGCAGAGGCGCCTGCTGGCACCACATGGTACACATCCCTGGGGCACGCCAGCTGGAAATAAGGGCAGCTCTCCATGCACACCTGCACCAGACGAGGAATCTGCAGCAAACACACCAAATGATCATTCTGACACTTGTGCAAACAGCACCAGAGGAGACCTGTCCCTGCTCTGCTGACATCCCTCCTTGGCCCCTTGTCCAAAGCACTTTCAGCTGTGCAGGCACAGGCACAGCCTTCACAAGGCTGAACTGGAATCCCTTCTGTCTGCCTCCAGAATTTTGGCCAGGGACAGTGGGGCAGTGCCTGCTGGCAAGGAAGGGCCAAGCAGGTCAGCACCAGCAGGATGGAGACAGACCACCTGAACCAAGTCATCTGCATATTCAACAAGGCCATAAAACCTGCTGGCTTCTGCCTGCACACAGCTATGCAGTTGTCATGTTCTAGAGGGGGAAAGTGCTACCTGAAAGCATACCAGCACATTATCCTGGGGGAAGGAAGAAATTCCCTTCTAGCACATCAGGTTTGGGCAGGGATCTTGTGGGGATAGAGTCAGGCAAGCAGAGCAGCAAGAGAGGAGAACAAAACCTGTGGCATTACTGGGAATAAAAGCAAACCTGAAAAGCAAAAGAAGGAAGGAACACAGCAAGACAATCCCTAAAACAAGGAGAGGGCAAAGAGAATTTCAATGGGCAGTAAAGCAGCAAGGAAGATTCATAAAACCATGAGAGCAATCAGCTTGCCAAAAGTGACAGAAACACAGACAGGCTGTGCCTATTGACTGTGAGCTTCAAAGGCATTTTCTGCCTGCAGAAACATGACCAGCACTGACTGACAGTGGGCTTCCAGGATGAAAAGCCAGTCTTGGCTCTCCAGGCCTTCTTGCTGCCTCTGCAGGCAAGTTGGGCTGCTGGGCTTTCCTGCCTGCAGCCAGCAGGCCAGGTTCTGCCCTCTGGCACTCACAGACACAGCAAACATGCATTTTCTAGCACACTGACAGCATCAACACCTGAGCACAAAAATCCTCTCCAAAAGTCTCAACCAGATGGTTTGGACTCCCTCCTGTCTCCTCCCACCAGCCCACCCTTGGCACAAGCCTCACTTGAGAAAATGTTTCCCTGACTGAAATTCTCATGGTCTCAAGTTTTTCTCTTTACACTGGAACACAATTGCTGACATTTTTCAACTTTTTCCCTCTCAGCTCTCTTGGGAAACTGCAAAACAATCCCAATTTCTTCAAGTGAAGACGGGAACCTCCAGGAGCACATGGCTTTGGATGTGCTGTGGTTCTCCAAAGGGAAAGCAGAGCACCGTGTTGCTTTTGGAAAAGCTGAGCAGAGCTGGATGAAGCTGAGCAGGAGCCTGAAGTGGCACCTAAAGGCCTCTCACTGCTTCTGCTCCCTCAGGCTAATTGCAGGGCTCTTTCAGAACACAGCTCCTGCACTGCCAATGCCATTCATGAGAAGTGATTCCAGCATAAAGCAAAAAGGACTCAGCCCCTGAGCTTTGACTGTGAGCTGCACAAAGGGAGCCAAACTTGCTGAGAGAGGCAGAGATTCCTACCAGGAGCCAAGATTAACCAAGGAGACACAGGCTGTGGAATAGACTCAAGGCAAAGCAAGAGAGCAGGTAAGAACTGTACAGCCCTCAGCATTCCTATCAGTCCAGAGCTTGCAAGAGAAGGAAACTCCTTTGGGATAGACACCATCAAGGCATGGCCAAAATCAGGGGACGATTCCCAGCACAGGAAGATTTCCAGCATCTTGCAGAACAAGGTGCTGAGACATTTTCTTCTGCATGTGCTGCAGCAGATAACTTGCTTTGCTGTACACTGGGGGAATGATAGCACTCTCCTCTTCCAGCACAGTGTTAAAGCCCCGGGTGCCAGCACTTACCTTGCCCTTATTAATGAGACACAGCACCATTTCAGAGACCTCCCGAGCAACGAAGTTCTGAAAGACCAGCTCTGGTGGGGAAACCCCAAACCAGCTCTGTTTCGGGGCAGCTGACGGCAGCTGGAGAGGCGAGAGAGAGCAGGGAGAGCTTCAGCTGCTGGAAGGAAGGTTCATGAAGGAGAATCTTCCACTGATCCCCAGGGAAGTACAGACTCTGGGGGAGCACGTCTGCCCAGCCCACACTGGGCAAACAGTGGCTCACCCACCTCTGCTCTGAGCTGATCCACAGCTGCTGGGCCACACAGAGCAGCCTCAAGCCAAGCTGCTCTTTTGGCATGTATTTCTCCAGCTTTCTTTCTCCACAATGCCAGGCAGCACTTCCCTTAATCACAGCCCTGTGCCCAGGTGGTCACAGAGCTGTGGGGCACTGACTGAGCACTCATGGAGTAAGTAAAACCCATGGATTGACAGGAGACTCCGTGGGAAACAATTTTGGGATGTCATGTACTCTGAGACAGGGAAACCCAGGCCCACACAACTGTAAATGTCTTTTTTGCTCTAGAAATTACACATCAGTAAGAAGAGCACAGGACCAGAGGACGTGGGAGAGATGAGGTGATATTTGGCTGAAGCCATTAGGTTAAGAAGCAAAAGAATGGAATTTGTTGGTTCTATGTGTTGTTTGTGGTTTGGATTTGTTCAGGTTGGTTTGTTGAGTGTTGTAGTGAGAGGGATGGGGTTGAAGATCTGACCAGAAGGAAGAGGACAAGAGGGGAGGGGACAGAAAAGTTGGTGGTCAGTAGAGAATGGAAGCTCCTGAGTACCCATCAATGGGAAAGGGGACAGGGACTGCCCCAGATGGGTATAAAGGGCACAGAAAGATTGCCATTTTCTCGGAGGGTGTGTGTGTGCTTGGCTCTTGGGGAGGGAGACACGCCCGCCTCAGCTGAATCCTTACTAATAAACAGTTGTCTTTGGCTTGGATAATTTTGCCCCTTTCATTCTACTTAAAAGTTAGTGTGTTTCAAACAGAGGGAAAGGCAAAAATAAAAAGACAAATGAGGTGAAAAACAAAAGACAAGTGAGGTGAATGCTGAATGAGGATATGGTCCAGTTATTTTCTCAGCAACTTGGGTAAAAGTAGAGTTGGTATCTCCTTCTTCCATGAGCTTTAAATGGCTGCTTTCTTGTCATTATTGCTATCTTATTTAATGCCATTCTAGAGGCACGTCTGGAATGACACCACAACAGCAAATGCTTCTGGAGCAGAGACATTGCTTTGAGAAAACTCTCCTCTGCTGTGTCTGCCTTCTCCAGCCACACTGCTGTCACTGCAGAGACACAAGCAGGTCTCCTGTGGGACTTCAAGCAGACACATTCTGCTGAAGGGAGTGGCTGCAGCACACTGTCCCTTAGTTGTGCCCTTCCCTGAGCTGTTCCCAACGCCCCTCTCCAGGGCAATCCTCAACCAGTTTGTTCCATGTCTCTTGCTGCCTATTTCCTGCTCAATAGCCCACCTCGGTCACCTACCCCTTTGGACTGTGCTTTCTACTGAGCCAGTCCTGCCAGAAAAGCAGCTTTAAACACACCTCTCAGTAGGCACTGATCCAGATAAAGCACATCCATTCCCCTCTGCCCAGGGCCAGTCCCCTGGACATCTGGCAGCCTGCAAAATCTAAAAGCCCGTTCCAGCCCAAAGCAGGAATGCAATTTGTCTTGTTAAATCTGAAGTAATTCCTGCAGATCCTTGGCCTTCAAAGGCAAACACTGCCACTCTGGAGGGAATCCTGTGACCCCAAGCATTTGATGGTAGGCACACCAAAGCAAGACGTGGCTATTTCAGCAGGAGAATGGCAAATGGCAATGTTGTGCCTTTGTGTCCCCAGCCTTCCCCCTGTCAGCAATGGCAGCTACACTCCAGCACAGCCCAGCAGCTTCAGCAGAGGTCATTTGTGTTGCTTAGTGCACATCAGCACTCCCAGTCCACCACTCCCAGCAGTTTGCAATGGCAACAGCACCTGCACACTGAGGTGTTTTGCTGGAGGCAAGCCTGTTGCAAGCACACACCCTCTTCAAACTCCATGGTAAACAGAAAGGAAAAGAGCAGAAAAAGTCTACCTTGGGATGAGTCTCACTCTTGTCTAGAAATGGGCCAGTTCTGGGAAGAATACTCCCCCCAGTGCTGGCCTCCTTCTTCCTACTGGGAAACTTCTCCCTCTGGAACTTAGAGGGAAGCAGCTGAAAGGCAAAAATACACCAGCTAGAGCCTCAGAGATGGGCTTGTTCAGAAAGCTTCTCTTGAGTAAGTGGAACTGGGGAATAACTTGTGATCACAGCCACTAGGACAGTCCTGGGAGCCCTGGAAGTTTCCTGCTGAAATCCTTAGCATCAGTAAATTAATAATACAGAGTGCAATACACATACTCCAGCCACATGGCTCTGTCCCATTGGCTTCTCCCTGACTGGATGGGACATGGTTGGGGATTTCTGCTCTTTGGCCATTTGTTTCCTCTTATGTTTCCTTGGATTGAGGCAGTGACCTTTCCAGAGAATGGGGAGGAGCTCTCAGAACTGCCTGAACTCCATCCCTGCATAACACTCAGAACTCACAGCAAGGAGATATCGCTGCTGGCTGAGTCCAAGAGATGTAAGAGAACAAAGTTGTACCAAGAGGGAGGTGCACAGGAAAGTGTCCAGGTTTTGGTTCTCCCTCTTAATTGTTTTCTCTGCCTGAAGAAAACAGAGGGATCTCCTTGACAGAGCCTCAGAACTGGGGCACCTTCAGCCAAGGGAGCTCCAGACAGTAAGGGACCTTTGTGGCCCTGGCTCCAGTGCTGCCTGCAGGGCTGGCTCTGTGCCCACACAGGAGCTGGGAGAGAACAGCTGCTCTGGAAGCTCTTCCAGCTGGGACACCCCGTGGCTCTCAAAGCTTTGGGAAGAGTTTGAGCTTTCCCCACCGACAGGCCCGGGTGCCCAAGGGCAGGATGATCAGAGCAGCACAGGTGAGTGCCCAGCCTGACAGAAGGAATTCCTGGGGCAAAGGAAAAGGGACAGAACACATGCTCAGGCCTTCAGCTGTACATTGCTTACACTTGGCTTTGCTGGCACAGCCAGGCAAGGCACAACTGAAGCATCCCACAGCGTTCCCTACTGCACCAGGACAGCCCCCAGCAACAGGAGCACGGCACAAAGGGCTGGGGAGGGGCTCTGCAGCTTCACAGCGCTGCTGGACAGCAGGGCCAGGGAGAGCAGGGACACCAGGGCACTTGCCAGCCTTAGCACAGCCCCAGGGGCTACTCACAGTATTTGGCTTCAGCCTTTCCCTCAGCAAAAGACAAGGTGTTGGTGTCTTATTCTGGAATCCAGACGCCATTTCTAAGGGATGATGTCACAGATGGGTGACAATTCCTCAACACAACTGGAAGGAGCAACAATGGAACTCTGAAAATCCACAACCCAATTCATGGCACATTCAAGGCATACACTGGGGCTAAAAAATTTGCTATGATTTGAAAGTAGCTAAGTGCTTGTTTGGCATAAGTAGCTGGTATTGTTAGGCCTCTAGTTGGACTTGATTTGAACTCTATGGCTGCCTTGTGTAATTCAAAGATGGATCATACTGAAACCTGGAGCTCAAAAGCTGAACATTAATAAGAGTTGGAACAGACAAAGCTGTAGCTTCAATATTACTTCAAAATAGCTACAGTGGTCCTCCTTTTCTTTAGGCTAAACCACCCCTGCTCTCTCAGCTGCTCCTCACAGGACTTGGGAGAGAGACTGGAATGTTATGGCTAATGGCTTAAATGTTTTTATGAAGGAACTTTTGCCCATTCTGACAAAACTGAATAAAGAAGCTGTGACCACTGAAGCCCAGCCCTCCCTGAAAATGCCTCCTGACTGGAACTCGGGACTGGGAGTTAAGCCACTTAAAGGAACTTGAGACAAGATCAAGGTGACACCATTGTGCTTTTAGCTCAGGTCTGGGGAGAAGTGAACAAGGCTAATTGAGAAAAATGTATCCACAACAAAGCCAAACCCATCAGCTCTCCTGAAAATCAGCTCTGTCTGCCTTCAGGCTGGACAAGGCATAGCCACAGACTCGTCTGCTGGGGCCAGGTTTGCACACAAACCTCCCATCAACAGAGGGGGGAGGAGGAAATTTTGGGGATGTGGCGTAACCTCTGGTAAGGGGCACTGGACACCCATCCTCCCTCAGACAAACAGGCTCAGCTCTAAAATCCCCCAGAAGCAGAAGGCCACAGCCAGGGCACATTCCCATGAGGGGCAGCTGAGGGGGTGTCATAACTCATCCAAGATCTCCAAAGTGCCCCCAGACCCATTCCTGAGGCCTTGCACCAGACAACTGCATGGCATGCAAAGGAACACAACAGATCTGAAAATCCACAACCCAATTCATGGCAGGCTCAAAAGGATATACTGGTGCTAAAGATTTCATATTATTTGAAAGTAGCAAGAGACAGAGTCCAACTTGCCCCACCCCAAGGAGGCACCTGTACATGCAACTGAACTGCTGCATGAGGAGAGTGGCATGATCACATCCTCTCTTTCCCTTTGGAATTCCCTTTCAGAGCACAGATGTGACAAAACCAAAAAGTACAACTGGAGCCCATCTTTACCTTCAAACGAAATTCAGGACTCCTCGCTGGCAGAGACCAATGCCCTGCGAGTTCAGGGCTGGCTGGCAGAGACAATCTCTGTGCACAAGTCACCTGGCGAATCGCTGGGTGCGGCCGTGGCAGAGCCCAGGCTGCCAACACCCAGCCCGGAGCGCTCTGCGCCAACTGAGGCGGCGGCGCCGTCACAGCCGCTGTGGCCGCGCTCGCGGTTCCCCGGCAACCGCGGCACCCGATTGTCGGGGCCGGGCCGGGCCGGGCACGCCGGGCGGGCCTCGGTCCCCGCTCCTTCCAGCCCTGCTGCCCCCTCGGGCCCCGGGCGCAGGGCGAGGAATCCGCTCCGGGGCCCGCACCGTGACGGCCACAGCGGCAGCGCTCGATATCGCCAGGGATCGGCCCCAGCCCCGGGCTGCTCCTGCACAAGGAAGGCGGCGCCGGGGGAACCCAGGCTCTGACACTTTGTGTTCAGCGCACAGAACAAGTGGGAATCAGCCACTGCAGGCAGGAACAGGCACCTTCTCCTTCTTCCTAGGGACACACAAGGAGCAGAAGGCATTTCCTGCTGCAATGGTTTATCACCTCATCAGCAGCCAGGAATTAGTGCTCCAGAAGACTGACATGATCACATCCTGGATTTCTCTTTGGCATTCTCTTTCAGAACACAGATGTGCTAAAAGGAAAAAAAAACCAACAATCTTGATCAACCTCTATCTTCAAATGAAATGCAAGACTGATTTTCAGTTGTAATCCCAGCATTGTAATAAAAACACATACTAGAATCAGAATTGTTGCAAGTTTCCTGCTTGCAGTAAACTCCAGATTTTAATATTCTTGCAGTAAACTCGAGATTTTAATACTTTTTCTGAGTTGATCTGGAATATATAGGTTTATATATTCTAAAGGACTTAGGGCTTTTTAATTACTGCATACAGCTTCATGCTGTTGAGCAATAGCACAGATTGAGTGTGTCTTCAGCAGAACTGGTTTGTCTTAGTGGAAAGACTTAGAAATGAAAAACTTTCTGAGTTAACCAGAAAAGAAAAACTTTTGAGTTAACCAGAATTAAGAAAGTACTTTTGAAAAGGAGGGAAAAAAAGACCAACCCCATTAGTTTATGATGTTTCTAAGTCTACTAGTCTGTGCAGCCTCAGGAAGCTGTCATGGAATAAGGGAAGAGAGATCTCAGCCATGTTATCCATAAGTGTGTGGAAAACCTTCACACAGAGTGCCTGCACGGCCGCTTTACAGACTTGGTGACAGAAGAGCAACACAGGATTGAACTAAGACAGACAAACATCCAATTCAAGTCAAATGACAAGTTATTTTCTTGTCAGATGGGGCCGCAGATTGTACGCTGCTCATCATCCTGGGGGTTCAGGATGTCCTGCAGCATGGCTGAGCCATGAGACTTGTGGAGTAGAATTATGAAAAGGTGAAGCACAAACATTTCTTACGCACCTTTATTGTGTTACCAACTCCCTTTAAATCTCTGAAGTAGTCGTTAGTTTCAAGAGCATTTCCAACCACAAATTTATCTGGATTTCAAAGCCTGTATCTGTAAAAAAATTCAGGTCTTTTTATACTTCAGTGGTGTAAGTAGCTTTGAAATGCACAGTTGATTTTCAACACATACTTGAGCTGAGATAAATAGGCATCATCTCCTTCAGGGTGCTTTCTTAAGAATCTGAGCTGTACATTGATGACAGAGGCTGCAATCTAAACCATTCCCATCCGTCAGTTATATAATTCAGGTGTTAAGATGTTGGAATGTTGGAGGACAGAAGACAGATGATGGACTTTGGACCTGGTTAACATAAGAGATTTGATAACAGGACGCTTTGGCAAAAACAAACGGAACTTTTAAAAGTAGACCTAGATTGCAAGAATATTAAATCAGACAGCTTTACTGGAAAAAGATAATCCCATTAAACTCTGCAAGTAAGGGATGTTGTTATATGCATAAGTTTGTGTATGTGATTTTAACCTAATCATTGTAGTACACATTACTAGTCTCCATAAAATAGTACATAAGTGATTGTATTCCACAATAAAAGCAGATTCTGGTCATCGAGTCAGTCTCCCCATCTCTCTCCATCGCTGACACTTCCCTAATAAAGAACTGCTATTCCTGCTCCCATATTTTACTAAGAGCCCCCTTTAATTTCAAATTTTTAACAATTCAGAAGGAAGGGTTTTACATTTTTCTACTTCAAGAAAGGCTCCTGCCTTCCTAAGCAAACACCTGTCTTTCCAAACCAAAACACAGGAGCCACCTGTATTATACATGTAAATACTTAACACAAAAAATACAAGAGCCTCAAAATGGCAAAACAGCTTGGTAATTCATTGAATTATTTATTGAATTCTCATCCTTCTGTACACTTCAGCTCTGCTGTAAACGTCAGAGACATTTTTTCACAAGCTTCTAACAAGTTACTCTGGATCCATAATTACTGAGACCAAATGGAGTCCAAATGCCAAGTGGGATTACTCCTTCTCAAAGCCTGGAGTCACACAGAATGGAGCAGTACTTAAATCATCCTGCGCATCCCATACACATAACAGTCCAGTTACTGACCATCTGCAATAATTTTTTGACTTTTGCTACAAATCACCTTCAAGAATAAACTACAAATAATACCTTGAACCTGTTTAAATTCAGGGACAGCATTGCAATTACCCTAAAAAATTCTAAGGGTACCTCGTGCTGTTGCAGTGATACAGAGAACTGTAAGTGTGTATTACTAGTTGTTATTCATATTAGGTAAAAATGGCTCAGCTCAGCTTTGCAAAGCAAGAAACAAGTCATGGAGAGTTGAAATGATGGAGTTGGGACAGTGTAGCCAGTCTGTTTTTTGTGAGAGATGCTCTGAAGCAGTGGCAGTAGTAATGTACTCATCTCCTGTAACTCTGCTCCTTGTGATCTACTATCCACCTCTGCTATTTCTTCTGCTCTTTTTTTTCTGTATTTCTTCAGCTGAGTACCAAAAGGAAAGACAGAACTGCAATGTTACTACCAAAATAATAGATATTTTTTCAAACTAAAAATACTTAGAGCTTTTAGAAAACACAACAGAAGTGTTGGAAAGTATAAACAATACAAGCTATTGAACAGTATTTTTACATTATACTACATCAGCCAAACAAATGGATAGTAGGGCTTGAGGAACAAGGATATCAATGAAGTTTGTTTAAAAGGGCTTATTTTGGTCTCTATGTGGTAACTGTCATCATCCTGATGTAAATACTTCCCGATCTATTTGTATTTTCCTAAGCTGTATTATTTTGCAATCAACTATGATTTTTAAAATTTCTCTTGTACCCATCACTGAATTATCTGAGCACAATCTCCAAACAAGACAAATGCTAAAGTAGCAAAGGGCTGCAATAACTGAGCAGCCAACAGGATAAGCCACATTGGCATCTCTTGGCTTTGCCAAATCCTCTCTGAGCGCTTTCATTTCTTTTCCTCTTTGGTTTAAAATGCAACACATTTTCATCACTTCTGATGACTCACCTCTGAAAGAAAATGGCAGTAGCTGTTTTTGGCAGGGTAAGTTGCATTTGCAAATTGTCTCACCTCATTGGCAGCAGATCTGCATTTTTTCTTATCAAAGCTGCTCCTCAGCTTGAGTGGGGAGAAGGCGCAAAAGGATGAGAGAGGCTGGTGGAGCTCTGATGGTCTGAGGATCCAAAGGTGCAAAGAGCTGGACGGTGAAATACCTTTTCTTGAGTTCAGGGTCATTAGGGAAAGGGAGTGTGTGCCTGAAAGCTCAGTTCTGTCAGCCAGATTCACCGAGTAAAAGGTTTTTTTTCCTGCACCTGTGTGTGTCGCCAGTGCCAAGGGATGGCAGCTCTTTCTGTTGTGGGGACAGTACAGCCTCCAACTGCAGAATACGCAAACTGAGCTGCACTGAAATGTGTTCTCCAGGGCTCAGTTTTGGGGCTGGTCCTGGTCAACATCTTTATTGATGATCTGGAGGTGGGGATTGAGAGCACCCTCAGTAAATTTGCAGATGCCCAGTTGGGTGGGAGCATGGTGGAGGACGGGAAGGTTCTGCAGTGAGACTTGGACAGACTCGATCAATGGGCCAAGGACAAGGGCGTGAGGCTCCACAAGGCCAAGTGCCACATGCTGCAGGTCACCAGCCACCCCAGTGTGAGCCCAGGTGTGCCCAAGGGGACAAGAGGCCAATGGCACCTGGCCTGGATCAGCAGCAGTGTGGGCAGCAGGACCAGGGCAGCGCCTGCCCCTCTGAGCTGAGCACTGCTGAGGCCACAGCTCGAGCGCTGTGTCAGCTCTGGGCCCCTCAGAAAAAGGACATTGAGGGCTGAGTGTGTCCAGAGAAGGGCAGCAAGGCTCACGAAGGCTCTAGAAAACATGCCCCATGAGGAGTAGCTGGGGGAGCTGGGTTTGTTCAGTCCGGAGAAGAGGCTCCGGAGGGACCTCACCGCTCTCTCCAACTCCCTGACAGGAGCGAGCACTGAGGGGGGCTGCTCTCTTTGCTGGGCCTGCACTGAGAGCCAGAGGAAGTGGCCTCACGTTGAGAGGAAATTCAGGTTAGACTTTGGAAAAAAATTTCAGCGTTCAGGTGTTGAGGCCTGGGAAGAGGTTGTGCAGTTGCCATCCCTGGAGGTGTTAAAGAGGCCTCTGGATCTGAGGTTTAGTGGCAAATGGTTTAGTAGTTTAGTGTTTGCAGTGTCAGTTCTGGGCTGACGTTGAACTGATGGTCTTCAAGATCTCTTTCACCCCTAGCGGTTCTACAATTCCAAGTGCTTCCCACCTGGCCGAGGGGAAGGCTCAGAGCTGTCCCGACTCCGAGAGCGGCCGCGCCCTGAGGCGCTCGGGCGGCGCTGCGGCTGCCGCGTCTCCTGAGGGGCCGGGCCGGGCTCTGCCCTCAGCTCCGGGAGATCCCAGCCCTCAGTCCGGCGGGGCCTCCGCTGTCCTTCAGCCCGCAGATCCCATCCCTCAGCCCGCAGATCCCACCCCTCAGCCCGCAGATCCCACCCCTCAGCCCGCAGATCCCACCCCTCAGCCCGCAGATCCCACCCCTTATCCCGCAGATCCCACCCCTCAGCCCGCAGATCCCACCCCTCAGCCCGCAGATCCCACCCCTCAGCCCGCAGATCCCGTCTCTCAGCCGCACAGTGCTCGGCACTCGCCTCGCCTCGGGGTCTGCCCGGAGCCACCCGCGCCGCTGGATCACAGGTACCCGAGCCGTGCCCCATTTCCCCCTCGGGACTCCCCAGCCTTCCACAGAAGAATGCAGCTGCTGTTTCATCTTTAGACTGTTGCCTTCCAAGCCCCTCCTCCCTCCCCACCTTGCTTTAAATTTTGATATGTTCTTTCCCTTTTCTATTTGGGCTGATCTGGGGTGCTTGCTAAGACTTCAGAGTGGAGCTGTGATAATGAGCCGTAAATCACACACGGCCCATCTGAGGGAGGAGGGTGCGGGGGAGCTGGAATAGGCCAGGACAGCCCCGAGTCCTGTTCCACAACTCAGCGTCCTCAGGGCCTCAGCTGCTGCTGTGGGGTTTGGTTTGCACAGGACGCCAACAACCCGCACTTCTCCCCTCTGGGCTTTGTTCCCTGGGTTTCGAAGGGTAAATCCTGCCCAGGCTGGCTGGTCTCCTGACCGTGCCAGCCATGTGCTCTAGTGCTGCTGAGCACACACGTTGGCAGATTTGCACTTCTCCAGGAGTGGTTTGAAGCAATGTTACTGGGTTATTTTCCATAACTGATGGAGAAGAGTTTGATATGCAACATTTGGCAGCTGTTTGTTGAAGCAAATCTAGCTGTTTGCCTTTCCACCTTGCTCTGTGATACAACAACCGAGGTGAGCTATTGGATCTAATTAATGTAATCTGGTTTATAAATACTATTTTGTGTGCTTCCTGTAGGTTGTAAAAGTCAAAAAGATGCAGGTAAAGGTCAAGATGTGTCCTTGTATATATCCAGTTTTAAACCCCTTGTGCTTCCTATATTGCATAATTGTATAGACATGTATGAAATGAAACTCTTCTGAAAAGCAATTAGCTCCAGAGCGAACTCATTTTTACAGCCTTCCTTTTGTTTGGATGAGTTGTGTTTTTTCTTAGGCTGGCAGGGTGATGGTAGTAGGACAAAAAGAGGTGAGGAAGGCTGGCAAGCTTTTTCTTGTTGTGGCAGAATTGGATTTGCAGGAAAATGAAATGCATGTTTGTTATCACTTCTGAAAGGCTGCAGGGAGATGAACTCTCAATTCTTGCTCTCTAAGAGAAGCAGCAAAGGAATGGGAGCAATCAGTAACTCCCAAGAGAAAGCAGGGCTGGCTGTCTTCATTAAGATGACAATGATTCTGCTTTGAGCCTTTGCTCCACTTGAAGAAGGAAAAGGAATCCATTCTTTAGCTGCATTTGCCACTGATTTAAAGTTTCTACCTGGAGCAAAGTAATTTTTGGAGAAATTGTAAGAGGTTGCTGTGATGCTTGCATCAACCTTCTCTGTTTGGGACTTGGGGCATGTTTGAGGGAGCATCTTTCTGCCTCCAAAGCTGAATGTCACTCTGCTGCTCTGCTCTCAGAGGCTGCCCCGTGGGGTTTGTGAAGAAGCAATGCTGTGGGGTTTTGTGGGTTCCATGGTCCATGGAATGTGGCAATGTCTCTGGTGAATTTCAGTGAGTTCTCACTGTAAGGAACATGTCTCTATGCTCACTGCCCTTGGTTTGATCAGTGCTGCCAGAACAATGCTGATGCTTTAGTGGCTCCTTGAGCAGCAGGAGGCCGAGTGTTTTAGAGTGTTCACCCCCTAAGTAACATGACTTGGTCTTAGTGCCAGTTGTTGGCTGATGGCAAAGTTGGCCACTCTTGTAAGGAGAGTTGGATCAGCTTTGTTGTGATCAGTGACACGGAGCAGGGGATATTCTTTACTGAGTGCCCCTCAGGGGTAACATGGAACAACCTGATTTCTGCAGAATGTCCACTCTCAAAAGATGATCACCTGGTAGTTACAAATGCAAGGCTATTATAAAATGCTGTATTTCCAAAGGAAAACTTTGCCATAGAAGAATACATTAAACTGTGTGTGTGAGGTGACAAAGTAAAAGCAGAAAACTGGGAAAAGTGCATTTTAGAAAAATGATGTCATTTATACTGCATATGTTATAAACACCGCTAATCTGAACAGAACTGAAAGAACTTTTTCCTTGCTGTTGTAGAACAAGAACAGAAATAAAACAAAAATGAAGACTCAAAAGGTGCAGATAAATCAGTGTGGTAAGATATCTAATATAATTTGTCATTATAATCTGCATCAATTTTACAAAGTTTTAGTAGACCACTGTGATAGGCCTGTTGTGGGGTGGTGAGCAGTTGGGAAAACATGCTTTTTCCTAGTTGCCAAATTTTGGATACTGTGTTGGAATTGCAAAGGGTAAATCCAATGCCAAACCTACACACAGAGTAAAACACACCACCACAAAGTCACTTTTTATTTTTTAATTTGCTAATATTTATCCATATTTTAATTGTACTTTAACTTCTTTAAGACCCCTCAAACCTTGTAAGGGTTTACAGTAAACAATACCTTCTGTCACTGTTAGAAAGAATTATCAAATAAGTCTTTTAATGATACCCCAAAGACTAAGAAGCAGATTTTCCAAGTCTGTTTACCCACCTAGGGTTGTATGTAGGTGCCAAGAGAATATTTTGTGTTACATCTCCAACCACCTGACTGAGGGCTCTGCTGCTGTGCTGCTGGTTTATGTCTCCTGTACCTCAGTACCACGGAGCAGCCTTGTGCTCTTGGACTCTTTCCTTACTACTCCACAGATTTTCAGCTGCACTCCGAATTTTATTTGCACTCTGAATACTTTAGTGGCAGTGTATTATTTACACTTAATGCACCTTGCAATTGTGAATTTAATATTTAGTAGTTTACATCAGACTTCCTAAGAATTGCTAGTAATTAAAGACCAGAAATATTAAAAGGAGGCTGTTAGTCTGCAAATGAAATCATGCTCAAAGAACAAACTCTGGACAGAAATATTTCTAGGTTTGTTGTTTGTGGCTGAATAGAAGTGATGTCGCTCCATTTTGGCTCACTTCCCCTCCTTCTTAAAAATACACGTACATACTACATTTTGACAGGTTTATTTTACTACTGACTAGATGAATAGATTGAAAAGATAACAATTTTAATGAAGATTTTTGTGTTTGCTCCTAGATATGAAAAGAGATCTGAACTTACTGCTTGAATGCCTTAAATCTCAGATGGACTGCCCTCGGTCTGAGCAGGAGGCTTTGGTCACTACCTGTTCCATTTGCCAACAAAACAGTAAGAAAGGCTTTTCCTTAGAAACAATGCAGTCATTTCTGTTCACCATATATGCCAAGAAACTGGTGGGCACTGTAAAAATGTCTAAAGGACATAAGGCTTGAGATGGTGGAAAGTCTTAGAAGCCTTTCATTTTGCAGAGAAACAGAAGAAAAAGTTTCTGATCTTTTTTCCTCTTGTAGGTGAAGCGAGCGAGAATTTGGAGAAATTTGGAGAAATTGGTGGTTTGATGTTTATAAACGACCTTGCCAAGTCGAGTGCTCATTGCATGGTAAAGGAAGCAGCTTTATTTACATTGGGGATTATTCTAGAGAGTAATGGTAATAAAAATAACATTGTTTGTATTTCTGAGTGCGCTATGGCCCCCTGTCATTACTTGTGCTCCTGCTTTGTCTCCATTTGCTTTTGGTCTCACCAAATGAGATGACAAGATTGTCAGTTGGAGCAAGGGCAGTGAGGGTGCCCCAGTTGCCCTGTCCATGCCCAGATTTGATCAGTGCCTTGCTGACTTGTGCACACAGGGTGTCTTTAAGTTACCAGACACCTGCACTCCCCCTCTCCCTCAGCAGCAAGTGTTCAATGACTCCTGGGTTGTTCCAAAGCTTGCCAGGGTCCTGCTTGGTGTAGAACTCACTGCAGGGGGAAGCCCTCAGGCACTTCATAGTCCTGTCCTGTCTCTGCTCCCCACATACTGGCCACAACTGAGAATTAATAATTTAGGATGATGAGTAGCTTACTTTAGGACTTAATGGTTGTCACTTTTCATTTTCAGTGTCTTGTCAACAGACTTTGTGTACTTCTGCATTGTTTGAAGACCTCATTTGATTTTTAATTATAAAGAATTCTGGTGTGAACTTGAAAAGAATGTCTGTTTCTGTCATCTTAGTACTGGTGTCAAATAATGGTAAGTTGGGTTTTTTTCTGTGTTACAACAACACTCCTTTTCTATTTGCCAATCTGCAGTCCAAAATTTGGAACATTCATTAGGCAGTGTTTTGGTGAAGTGAATTTATGAAGATGAATGTTTGCATGGAACTGAACCTGAATTGTTAAAGTAGGTCATTGCTCACTGGGATTTCCTTAAATAGCAGAACGTGGTTTAGTTCTAAAACGATTGTTTGCAAATGCAAACCCATCGTTTCTGAGAGTGTCTAGAAAGAGAGAGACATAGAAAGGTTATTTACCAATATGTTGATGTGATTTTGTATTTCCTTCTGGGGAGGATATGTGCTTAGGAAAGGGAATGTATGTATGTAAATTCAGCTTGCTGTTAAGATTTTGTCTGCAGTTGCATTTGTCTCTGGAGTCTTGTGTGTGTTCTCTTTTAGAAAATGGGCAAAGCTATGTCAGAGACACAGGCTGCATCAGCCTGCTGTTGCAGTTGTTCAGGTGAACAGGGTTGCAATTCAAACAGACAAATAGTAGGCTGGTTAGCAGCTATGTTTCCTTGACTATTTGGGACTTGTTTGCATTTTCCCTAAGAGAACAACTCTGTGCAGGTCTGAGAAGAATCTGTCAGTTGAAAACACTGATCCCTGCTATCAGCTCTGGTCCTCAGTGTGCAGCACTCTCTGTGCCTGTGTCAACAACCCCCAGAATGGGACATGTTACTCTGAAAATTGTGGAAGAAGTTCAAAGATATTCTCCAAATCGGTAACATTTTGGTTTCATTTTTACCGTTCAGCTGAAGTTGATTTCATTGTGTTTTGATTTGGGGTAATTTGTTTTTCCTTTTCCAGAAGAGAATATAAACAATTCCTGTTGGGTTTTTCCCTATGCCAAAGAGTGGCTCGAGAGTTGCACAGAGCCTGAGATAGTTCGTCCCATCTGTTCATTTCGTGGTCTCACAGTTGCAAACAACTGTAAGTGCAGCTCAAGCTTTACACAGCTTTGCATTTGATAAAAGGAAGCTTAATCCAAGAGCTCAATGGGTTTTTCTTTCTTGTCAATCCCTACAAAGTCATTTGCTGTTCTTCCCACTTTTACTGTGACCACTGTATTCCACCATCTTTACTTACACTACGCTGTGCTCAAGTCCACAAACAGCCACAATCTGCTTACATTTCATAGGGTCAGTAAAACTGTTCAGAGCTGTTCTGATTCAAAGTGTGTCTAAATTAAAGTCCTTATGATGTGACTGAAAACAATGACTTAGGTAGAACTCAGGCATGATGTTTGCCATTTGTGTGCACATATCAAGGTCATGTTTTCCTGTAACTATTTTATATGCAGTTACTGCATTCCTTGAGATTAATGTATATCCAGCTTGTGTTGTATAAGAAATGTAATGACTAACACATCCACAGAAAAACTCTGATGGACTTATTTAGTGAAATGCTGAAATAATTTGCAAACTCTGTGGCTTAAATCACATTCTTTCTTTTTTTTTTCCACTGAGCAGATGTGCAGAAATCTTTTGTTTCTATTGGAGGATTGGATACATTAGCCAAAGTTCTCCTTGAGCTTTTGCATGATTCCTGTTTGTATCAGTCCAGCATGAAACTTGCAGTGGTAGTAACAAAGACTCTGGATGCCTGTATTCCTACTAACCCTGAGTGGAAAGACATTTTTGATCTGTGGTAATTTTAAAATGCAATTTTTAAAGTCTTGTGCTGGTGGAAAAGTTGCAGAAATGAATGCTTAAAGGCAGTTAAGTTCTACACATCCCAGTGGATGTAGCAGTGCTTTTTAAAACTCAGAGGTGTAAGTGGGGAATGATTCAGTTCATCTGAGGTGGATTACTGTCCCATTGTTGCTCAAATAAATGCAGTGAAATTTAAACCCCACTGAACATTAGAAGTGAGATGCTCCAGCCCCTGCTGGGTAAGTAAAGCTGAGCTCTGGGCCTGGATTTGACCAGTCAGTTTGGATCCTGGAGTTAGGCCTGTGGCTGAATAATAAATTGTGTGGCTTTAGGAAGCTTTAGTCATTTAGAGGTGGAGCTGAACGAATGTGTTGTTTCTGCACAGCACACTCTGCTGTGGTTTGCTGGCTGGGCACTGCTCTCCTGGTGAGGTTTTGTGTTTTGCACAGGAGGTTTGCAGAAGCCTGTGATCCTGACGAGCCTGTGCTGTGGCCATGGTTGCTGTATCTCACACTTCTGCCATAAGAGCTTCAAATGGAAGTTCCCAAGGGTTGAAAAGCATCAGCCTGCACTAGTTGTGAGGGTAGTTCAGATCAGCTGGGTGTGACAGGACTGGGCCTCAGCGTGGATGGTCCAGCAGTGGTGTTGCCAGTGCCAGGAAGGGCTTGCCCCCTGCTCTTTTTATGGCCGATACTCTGCGTGTCAGAGCTTATTCAGCTCTCTCTGGCTCCATGCTGGAGCTGATCAAGGACATGGAGAAACTCAGCAGGGATCTCCAGAAGCTGCACAGTGCAAAGCCCTCCTCATTCATCAGATCTTCTGCCTCCTCTCCATGGAGCACAGGCTGGGAGGATGGGCAGGGCTGGATTTGGGAGCAGCACAGGAGGGGTGGGGTAATCTGAGCTGTTCAAGGTGGAGCAGGGCAGAGCTGAGCGGGCCCAAGGCTTTGAGACCTCTGTACAGTTCCCTCCAACCCAGCATTTGATCCTTGGATAATTCCTGTACACTCATGATTGACTTTCTTTTCCTTCCAATTATTTTAACAAACTGCTGCCATGAGTGTTGTCTTGGCAGAGTATCCCACTGTGTCAGAGCTGCTGAAGCTGCTGTCCAATGAGACACTGAGCACAGGAGAAAAAAATCTGTATTATTCTAACAATTGCACACTGTAACTGAAGTTTGTGGTAAGATTTGCTTTTTCTCTTTTCTGTCTGTCAGCTTCTCCTAAATTCTCATCCACTGACTCCTCCAGTGGTGTCACTTCATCAAGACTGGAACATGAGAGAGAGTTCTGTTAAATAATACAATGTCAGTATTTGGACAAAAAGTTTTCTAGAATGTTCCATCTTTGAATTTTAAAGCTTGTTAGCAGGAAGTGTCTTTAGTGTCTTTGAAACCTAGACTAAATATGCAAGAATTCAGAGCTGGGTTTAGGTGTCCCAGGGAATAATTAATCTAGACCTGAAAGCTACTACAATCCAGACCTAGCAGATGGGTTGCCTTGAGCACCCTTTTCGTGGTCCTGGGCACATACAGCTTCTATCCACTGCTTACAAGGCCAGGAATATTTGTAAAAGCCATGTAAGAGCATTGCTTTCAAGACACAGAAGCAGTTGGTAGCCCTGAAATGTTTTTGTCATGTTCCTCAGGGCTTGCCCAAGCATGTTTGGTACAAATACAGCACTTCAGTTGGTATTTTGTGGTAGCACAAGCAAAGAGAAAGGGAAATTTCTTTGTACTTCTGTTTTTTCTCATGTATGTTTAGAGAAACAAGAAAAAGGCCTTATGTTCAAAAATCCTGGTTGATTTTCATCCTCTGATTTCCAAAACCATGTTCAATAATTAGCTCAAGAGGTCATAAATTTATTTTAGCAGACATTTTTCCATGAAGAATTAGTGAAACAAGACTTAATGGAAAATGTCTTTTGAAAAGAAAAAACAATAAAAAATTACTGAAAAATTTTTTCAAAAGAAAAAAGTTTCTCTTAAAATGTCAACACTGTCAAAATAAAAATGTTAAAATTTTTTATTTCCTTTTTTTAATTAAGTTTAAAGAAGAAAGAACTATGTTTAGCAAGTTACCAGTTCTATGATTCCATATGTGAATGAGAGCACAGTAAAAATTCAGCTAATGACATAAGAAATGAGGAGGAACAGATTGGCTAGACCAGGCTTAAGCTTCTAATTTTATTTTGCTAATTATAAGCCTTGAGAGTTTGATATTTCTGCATCCCAGGCCTCACAGAAATGTTGCATATCTACTCCAAGAGCAGGTGATGGAAGAGAAGAAATACAGGAGTCATTATTCAAATGTTTCAGGCCAGAATTAAATGGGCTTGGAACTCCATCGAATAAGTGGTCTCAATCCTTCAGTTTTCTTACAGCAATCTGAGTTCTGGTCAAATCATCCTGGGGGATGTGAAGCTCTCCTGCTGTCACTGCAGCAGGCTCGGGTCTGGAATGAAAATCTCTCTTTCTACAGAAACTTGCAGCCCCTCAAATGACTGTAAGGTGAAGGTGTGTGGGGCTGAAACCAAAGCTTTCCTTACCATGTCCTGTTCTAGAAGAGAACCAGTGTGAGCTGCTTCAGAGCAATGGTCTGGCACTCATGTTTCAGGTATTGACAGAATGTCAGGACGAGGAACTCATCAAAGCTGCTCCTTTTGTGCTGCAGAACTGCAAACAAATGAGTAAGCTTGCTGTTACTGCTTTAAAAAGGAGAGGGATTGTTTCCATCTCAGTGTTCTGCTGATTCCACAAGTGATTTTAACTGTGGCAGCTTTTTTTGTAATTCTGTATAGTCGAAAGGTTGTATGTTTTCTGCACAGAAAGTTGCCTATTTGTCATCAAGAAATGACTTAGGCAAAAAAACGAGAAGTAAAAATTCCAACAGTGTTGCAAAAATGCATTTGTGAAACCTCCCCATGTAGGGCCAGTTCTTAAAAGCTTTCCCATCTCTAAATTGTGTGAAAAATATCAATACTGTCATTTAACACCCAGGGGATACTTTCTTCCTGGGGATGTACCACTAGAGGGAGAGAATAAACCAGGAGATCATCAAGCCTGAAATCACTGTGTCTGCAATAATTTCCAATCTTAGGAAATCTTGATCTTTATTCTTCTGAAGTAGGATGTATTTTTAGGCCCCCTGTTTCAGTTTTTTTGTTGATTATCTGTACAATCCCTCCCATGAAACAGAGAGACCTTGTCCTCTAATCTCGAGAGCGTGGAGGGTGTGCAGTTGCTAATTAGGAAAAAACAAATGTGTACCTCCATTTCTGTGCTGCAGGCACAACTGAGATGTTTGTGTAGGACTGAGGAGGTGTGGAGATTTGTAGTGTCCATTAATATGGAGTTGTTTTTTTAAAAAAGCAGAGACTGGTACTGGTGAAGAGCCCAGAGTTAATTCAGTGAGAAAGCTTTTCTTTTTCTTTTCACAGCATCATTGTGAAAACAGTTTATAGGAACTATAATTGCAAGTTCACCTCTTGTAACTGCAGCTTATATTTCAAGTGTGTTTGCATTTATATATAAATCTAAGTTTTATAAAAATTGTTATTTTGTATTTATTTATTGGGGCTGTCCCTCAGCATACTAAAATATAGCAAATACCTTTTAAATGTTGTATTTAGTTGATAAAATTTTAAATATTAATGTTGTTTTATATTTTATAAAGCTGAACAGTTGTCTCTGATATGATAACTTATTAAATGTGAACAATGCAGAAGAATTGGATGTGCAAGTTAGAAAAAGATGTCTGCAAGACTGCTGGAAGAAAGCAAAAGTAATTTTACACAGAATAAACTCAATTGAAAAACAGCACGATGAGGTTGGCCTACTTACCAATATAGGATAAAACTAATCACATCTTTCCAGAGTTTATGGAGAAAGCAAAATTAAATCCTTAAGACAAGTTCAATGAAAGCAGAAAACCCAGGAAAAAACGTTGAATTTGTGTGAAACTACAACCTGCAATTTTTATCAGTATTGTAGATCAGCCAGAGTTAGAGGTGTGCAGAGAATGGAGGCATCTGTATTGTAGGAAGTATTCTAGGTTGTTGTAAACCCAGATTTTCTATGAGCTAGAAAAAGAAGTTGAATAAATTTTTAATTGCTGGACATTCAAACCTGTAATTTTAATATTTGGATGCATGAAATGCTCAGGGTTGTACAGCTGTAGGAGCTGATTTACTGATCTACCCCAGAGGGTGGAAATTATACATTCACTGGAATAAACATCCAGCAGAACACTCAACATGCCAAAGCCAGGGCAGAGCTCCAACTCCCTCCTCTTGCAAAAAGCAAGAGCAGCACACCTTTCAAATAAATACAGGATAACCCTTTTGTGCATGCTTTATATGACTTCCATCTCTTTTTTCTCCTTCTAGAATGATACTCCTGCAAAAAAAAAAAAAAAAAAAAATTTCTTGGAGAGCAACTGTCTGCACTTAATGGGAAGGTATGAATTAGCATTTTCAGCTTTTAAAGGGAAGCAAGTGTTCTTGTGTATTTTCCAGGAAATCCCTCTTTATCAAGATTTTGATACTGCATACTTCCAGCCACTTAACACTGATTTAAATTGCTGGGCTTTGAAACAGTGAATAATTCCCACCCAGCTTAGTGGAAACTTGGAGTGATCAGTGATGACTGCTGCCAAAGATCCTATTCCCCATTTTATCCCAGAGTGCCCAGAAATGAACCATACTAAACTGACTCGTTCAGTGTGGCTCTAGAATACCAGTGCTATGCATAGAGCAATGGATAGACCTGACATAGGTGCCTTTTACCACCATCTTTTAAGCTTTCATAAATACTTACAGAAAGAGTCTTCAGAAACCACTAAAGTCAAGTCAGTAGTTCAGGCAACAGTCTCCTTTGAAAATCAGGGCAAATTCCTTTAACTGAGGGTTTTAGTGTGTTTTTCTTGCCTAATTTGCTGCAATTTGCTGTTTGTCTTCCCTTCCCCATCCCCTTCCCCCTCCCCTCCCCTCCCCTCCCCTCCCCCACTTATGGGAAGGTGTGGCAGAATGGAACTCTAGAGCTTAGGCCAAGGCATTTTAAAAACCAACCTTCTCTGCTCTGCCTTATAGCCTGCTCCTTACAAGGACACATCAGAGTCCAGGAAACAGAGCAGACTGTAAGTATCGTCTTTTTCTGGCATTTTTTTTTTCTGTTCTTTCCAAAACAGTCCTGCAGTTTCTCTTCAAGCAGCACATCTGACAGCTGGCACATAAGTTTCATGAAGGCCAAGAGCAATGAGGAGAAGCTACACAAAAAGCCAGTGACCAGCTAGGCTATCCTGAGACTTCATGACCACCTTGTTTTTTTCCCCTGGTTGGCCTGAGTGCAGGTTTAGCTATTTGATATACAAATTTAACTCTTTAGCAGAAACAGCTCAAACCTTAACTGTGTTTTGCTTTGCTTTGACCCTGGAGGGCATTTGTTTTGACTCCACATTATTAAACTTGACTTGTTTACAAACTGAAAAGTCCTACTGAATAACAGTTCATCTACTTTCACTCAAGTAAAATCTCACTTCTTGCCTCCTCTCTGAGGACTAACTCATAACTAGGTTTGAAACAAATATTTTTTTCATAAAAATCATTCTCTTAACACCTTAATTATATTACTGACAGATGGGAATGGTTTAGATTGTAACCACTATCATCAATTTACAGCTCAGATTCTTAAGAAAGCACCCTGAAGGAGATGATGCCTTTTTATCTAAGCTCAAGTATGTGTTGAATACCAACAGCATTTCAGAGCTACTTACACCACTGAAGTATACAAAGAACTGTATGTTTCTGCAGATACAGGCTTTGCAATTCCAGATAAATTTGTGGTTGGATATGCTCTTGAAACTAATGACTACTTCAGAGATTTAAAGTGAGTTGGCAACGCAATATAGGTGCATAGGAAATGTTTGTACTTCACCTCTTCATAATTCTACTCCACAAGTCTCATGGCTCAGCCATGGTGCAGGACATCCTGAAGCCCCAGGATGGTGAGCAGTGTACAATCTGCGGCCCCATCTGACAAGAAAATAACTTGTCATTTGACTTGAATTGCATGTTTGTCTGTCTTAGTTCAATCCTGTGTTGCTCTTCTGTCCCCAAGTCTGTAAAGGGGCCGTGCAGGCACTCTGTGTGAAGGTTTTCCACACACTTATGGATAACATGGCTGTGAGATCTCTCTTCCCTTATTCCATGACAACTTCCTTAGGCTGCACAGAGCAGTAGACTTAGAAACATCATAAACTAATGGGGTTGGTCTTTTTTTACCTCCTTTTCAAAAGTACTTTCTTAATACTGGTTAACTTAGAAAGTTTTTCATTTCTAAGTATTTCTACTAAGACAAACCAGTTCTCCTGAAGACACAATCAATCTGTGCTATTGCTCAGCAGCATGAAGCTGTATGCAGTAATTTAAAAAGCCCTAAGTCCTTTAGAATATATAAACCTATATATTCCAGATCAACTCAGAAAAAGTATTAAAATCTCGAGTTTACTGCAAGAATATTAAAATCTGGAGTTTATATCAAGCAGGAAACTTGCAACAATTCTGATTCTAGTATGTGTTTTTATTACAATGCTGTGAATACAACTGAAAATCAGTCTTGCATTTCATTTGAAGATAGAGGTTGATCAATATTGTTGGGTTTTTTTCCTTTTAGCACATCTGTGTTCTGAAAGAGAATGCCAAAGAGAAATTACAGGATGTGATCCTATCACTTCTGGAGCACTAATTCCTGACTGCTGCTGAGGTGATAAACCATTCGAGCAGGAAATGCCTTCTGCTCCTTGTGTGTCCCTAGGAAGAAGGAGAAGGTGCCTGTTCCTGCCTGCAGTGGCTGATTCCCACTTGTTCTGTGCGCTGAACACAAAGTGTCCGAGCCTGGGTTCCCCCGGCGCCGCCTTCCCTGTGCAGGAGCAGCCCGGGGCTGGAGCCGAGCCCCGGCGATATCGAGCGCTGCCGCTGTGGCCGTCACGGTGCGGGCCCCGGAGCGGATTCCTCGCCCTGCGCCCGGGGCCCGAGGGGGCAGCAGGGCTGGAAGGAGCGGGGACCGAGGCCCGCCCGGCGTGCCCGGCCCGGCCCGGCCCCGACAATCGGGTGCCGCGGTTGCCGGGGAACCGCGAGCGCGGCCACAGCGGCTGTGACGGCGCCGCCGCCTCAGTTGGCGCAGAGCGCTCCGGGCTGGGTGTTGGCAGCCTGGGCTCTGCCACGGCCGCACCCAGCGATTCGCCAGGTGACTTGTGCACAGAGATTGTCTCTGCCAGCCAGCCCTGAACTCGCAGGGCACTGGTCTCTGCCAGCGAGGAGTCCTGAATTTCGTTTGAAGGTAAAGATGGGCTCCAGGTGTACTTTCTGGTTTTGTCACATCTGTGCTCTGAAAGGGAATTCCAAAGGGAAAGAGAGGATGTGATCATGCCACTCTCCTCATGCAGCAGTTCAGTTGCATGTACAGGCACCTCCTTGGAGTGGGGCAAGTAGGACTCTGTCTCTTGCTACTTTCAAATAATATAAAATCTTTAGCACCAGTATATCCTTTTGAGCCTGCCATGAATTGGGTTGTGGATTTTCAGATGTGTTGTGTTCCTTTGCATGCCATGCAGTTGTCTGGTGCAAGGCCTCAGGAATGGGTCTGGGGAGACTTTGGAGGTCTTGGATGGGTTATGACACCCCCTCAGCTGGCCCTCATGGGAATGTGCCCTGGCTGTGGACTTCTGGGGCTGGGGGGTTTTAGAGCTGAGCCCGTTTGTCTGAGGGAGGATGGGTGTCCACTGCCCCTTACCAGAGGTTGCACTGTACCCCCAAAATTTCCTGCTCCCCCCTCCTTTGATGGGGGGTTTGTGTGCAAACCTGGCCTCAGCAGATGAGTCTGTGGCTATGCCTTGCCCAGCCTGAAGGCAGACAGAGCTGATTTTCAGGAGAGCTGCTGGGTTTGGCTTTGTTGTGGATACATTTTTCTCAATTAGCCTTGTTCACTTCTCCCCAGACCTAAGTTAAAAGGACAATGGTGTCACCTTGATCTTGTCTCAAGTTCCCTTAGGTGGCTTAACTCCCAGTCCCAATTCCCTGTCAGGAGGCATTTTTAGAGAGGGCTGGGCTTCAGTGGTCACAGCTTCTTTATTCAGTTTTGTCAGAATGGGCAAAAGTTCCTTCATAAAAACATTTAAGCCATTAGCCTTAACATTCCAGTCTCTCTCCCAAGTCCTGTGAGGAGCAGCTGAGAGAGCAGGGGTGGTTTAGCCTAAAGAAGAGGAGGCCCACTCTAGCTATTTTGAAGTAATATTGAAGCTACAGCTTTGTCTGTTCCAACTCCTATTCATGTTCAGCTTTTGAGCTCCAGGTTTCAGTACAATCCATCTTTGAATTGCACAAGGCAGCCATAGAGTTCAAATCAAGTCCAACTAGAGGCCTAACAATACCAGCTACTTATGCCAAACAAGCACTTAGCTACTTTCAAATCATATCAAATTTTTTAGCCCCGGTATATGCCTTGAATGTGCCATGAATTGGCTTGTGGATTTTCAGAGTTCCATTGTTGCTCCTTCCAGTTCTGTTGAGGAACTGTGACATCATCCCTTGGAAATGGCGTCTGGATTCCAGAAGAAGACACCAACACTTCGTCTTTTGCTGAGGGAAAGGCTGAAGCCAAATACTGTGAGTAGCCCCTGGGGCTGTGCAGAGGCTGGCAAGTGCCCTGGTGTCCCTGCTCTCCCTGGCCCTGCTGTCCAGCAGCGCTGTGAAGCTGCAGAGCCCCTCCCCAGCCCTTTGTGCCGTGCTCCTGTTGCTGGGGGCTGTCCTGGTGCATTAGGGAACACTGTGGGATGCTTCAGTTGTGCCTTGCCTGGCTGTGCCAGCAGAGCCAAGATAAACCAATGTACAGCTGAAGGCCTGAGCATGTGTTCTGTCCCTTTCCCTTGGCCCCAGGAATTCCTTCTGTCAGGGTGGGCACTCACCTGTGCTGCTCTGACCATCCTGCCCTTGGGCACCCGGGCATGTGGGGGGCGGAAAAGCTCAAACTCTGCCCAAAGCCTTGAGAGCCACGGGGTGTCCCAGCTGGAAGAGCTTCCAGAGCAGCTGTTCTCTCCCAGCTCCTGTGTGGGCACAGAGCCAGCCCTGCAGGCAGCGCTGGAGCCAGGGCCACAAAGGTCCCTTGCTGTCTGGAGCTCCTTTGGCTGAAGCTGCCCCAGTGCTGAGGCTCTGTCAAGGAGATCCCTCTGTTTTCTTCTGAGGAGGGCTCTGTCAGCCCAGACAGAGGAAACAATTAACAGGGAGAACCAAAACCTGGACACATTCCTGTGCACCTCCCTCTTGGTACAACTTTGTTTTCTTGCATCTCTTGGACTCAGCCAGCAGCGATATCTCCTTGCTGTGAGTTCTGAGTGTTGTGCAGGGATGGAGTTCAGGCAGTTCTGAGAGCTCCTCCCCATTCTCTGGAAAGGTCACTGCCTCAATCCAAGGGAATGTAAGAGGAAACAAATGCCCAAAGTGCAGAAATCCCCAACCATGTCCCATCCGGTCAGAGAGAAGCCAATGGGACAGAGCCATGTGGCTGGAGTATGTGTATTGCACTCTGTATTATTAATTTACTGATGCTAAGGATTTCAGCAGGAACCTTCCACTGCTCCCAGGACTGTCCCAGTGGCTGTGATCACAAGTTATTCACCAGTGCCACTTGTTCAAGAGAAGCCTTTTTGAACAAGCCCATCTCTGAGGCTCTAGCATGTGTATTTTTGTCTTTCAGCTGCTTCCCTCTAATTTCCAGAGGGAGAAGTTTCCCAGCAGGATGGAGGAGGCCAGTATTGGGGGGATTATTCTGCCCAGAACTGGCCCATTTCTAGTCAAGAGTGAGACTCGTCCCAAGGTAGCCTTTTCCTGCTCTTTTCCTTTTTGTTTATTATGAAGTTTGCAGAGGGTGTGTGCTTGTGACAGGCTTGCCTCCAGCAAAACACCTCGTGTGCAGGTGCTGTTGTCATTGCAAACTGCTGGGAGTGGTGGACTGGGAGTCCTGATGTGCACTAAGCAACACAAATGACCTCTGCTGAAGGTGCTGGGCTGTGCTGGAGTGTAGCTGCCATTGCTGGCAGGGGGAAGGCTGGGGACACAAAGGCACAACATTGCCATTTGCCATTCTCCTGCTGAAATAGCCACCTCTTGCTTTGGTGTGGTCACCATCAAATGCTTGGGGTCACAGGATTCCCTCCAGAGTGGCAGCGTTGGCCTTTGAAGGCCAAGGATCTGCAGGAATTACTTCAGATTTAACAAAACAAATTGCATTCCTGCTTTGGGCTGGAACGATGTGTTGGAACCTGATGGGGTGTTAGATTTTGCAGGCTGCCAGATGTAGAGGGGACTGGCCCTGGGCAGAGGGGAATGGATGTGCTTTATCTGGATCAGTGCCTACTGAGAGATGTGTTTAAAGCTGCTTTTCTGGCAGGACTGGCTCAGTAGAAAGCACAGTCCAAAGGGGTAGGTGACCGAGGTGGGCTATTGAGCAGGAAATTGGCAGCAAGAGACATGGAGCAAACTGGTTGAGGATTGCCCTGGAGAGGGGCATTGGGAACACCTCAGGGAAGGGCACAACTAAGGGACAGTGTGCTGCAGCCACTGTCTTCAGCAGAATGTGTCTGCTGTGAAGTCCCACAGGAGACCTGCTTGTGTCTCTGCAGTGACAGCAGTGTGGCTGGAGAAGGCAGACTCAGCAGGGGAGAGTTTTCTCAAAGCAATGTCTCTGCTCCGGAAGCATTTGCTGTTGTGGTGTCATTCCAGACGTGCCTCTAGAATGCCATTAAATAAGATAGCAATAATGACAAGAAAGCAGCCATTTAAACCTCATGGAAAAAGGAGATACCAATTCTACTTTTACCCAAGTTGCTGAAAAAATAACTGAATGCTTATCCTCATTCAGCATTCACCTCACTTGTCTTATGATTTTCACCCCATTTGTCTTTTTAATTTTGCCTTTCCCTCTGTTTGAAACACACTAACATTTAAGTAGAATGAAAGGGGACAAAATCATCCAAGCAAAAGAAAACTGTTTATTAGTAAGGATTCAGCTGAGCTTGGTGTGTCTCCCTCCCCCAGAGCCAAGCACACACACACCCTCCGAGAAAATGGCAATCTTTTTGTGCCCTTTATACCTGGCTGGGGCAGTCCCTGTCCCCTTTCCCATTGATGGGTACTCAGGAGCTTCCATTCTCTACTGACCACCAACTTTTCTGTCCTCTCCCCTCTTGTCCTCTTCCTTTTGGTCAGGTCTTCAACCCCATCCCTCTCACTGCGACACTCAACAAAGCAACCTGAACAAATCCAAACCACAAACAACACATAGAACCAACAAATTCCATTCTTTTGCTTCATAACCTTTTGGCTTCAGCCAAATATCACCTCATCTCTCCCACCTCCTCTGGTCCTGTGCTCTTCTTACTGATGTGTAATTTTTAGAGCACAAAAGATATTTGGAGTTGTGTCGGCCTGGGTTTCCCTGTCTCAGAGTAAAGGACATCCCAAAATTGTTTCCCATGGAGTCTCCTGTAAATCCATGAGTTTTACTTATTCCATGAGAGCTCAGTCAGTGCCCCAGAGCTCTGTGACCACCTGGGCACAGGGCTGTGATTAAGGGAAGTGCTGCCTGGCATTGTAGAGAAAGAAAGCTGGAGAAATACATGCCAGAAGAGCAGCTTGGCTTGAGGCTGCTCTGTGTGGCCCAGCAGCTGTGGATCAGCTCAGAGCAGAGGTGGGTGAGCCACTGTTTGCCCAGTGTGGGCTAGGCAGACGTGCTCCCCCAGAGTCTGTACTTCCCTGGGGATCAGTGGAGGATTCTCCTGCATGAACCTTCCTCCCAGCAGCTGAAGCTCTCCCTGCTCTCTCTCGCCTCTCCAGCTGCCGTCAGCTGCCCCGAAACAGAGCTGGTTTGGGGTTTCCCCACCAGAGCTGGTCTTTCAGAACTTCGTTGCTCGGGAGGTCTGTGAAATG
This sequence comes from Fringilla coelebs, assembly GCF_963513975.1. Classification (NCBI taxonomy): domain Eukaryota; kingdom Metazoa; phylum Chordata; class Aves; order Passeriformes; family Fringillidae; genus Fringilla; species Fringilla coelebs. The sequence goes on from NW_028167583.1 coordinate 1,421,974, forward strand.
GTGCTGTGTCTCATTAATAAGGGCAAGGTAAGTGCTGGCACCCGGGGCTTTAACACTGTGCTGGAAGAGGAGAGTGCTGTCATTCCCCCAGTGTACAGCAAAGCAAGTTATCTGCTGCAGCACATGCAGAAGAAAATGTCTCAGCACCTTGTTCTGCAAGATGCTGGGAATCTTCCTGTGCTGGGAATTGTCCCCTGATTTTGGCCATTCCTTGATGGTGTCTATCCCAAAGGAGTTTCCCTCTCTTGCAAGCTCTGGACTGATAGGAATGCTGAGGGCTGTACAGTTCTTACCTGCTCTCTTGCTTTGCCTTGAGTCTATTCCACAGCCTGTGTCTCCTTGGTTAATCTTGGCTCCTGGTAGGAACCTCTGCCTCTCTCAGCCAGTTTGGCTCCCTTTGTGCAGCTCACAGTCAAAGCTCAGGGGGCTGGAATCCCTTCTCATGAATGGCATAGGCAGTGCAGGAGCTGTGTTCTGAAAGAGCCCTGCAATCAGCCTGAGGGAGCAGAAGCAGTGAGAGGACTTTAGGTGCCACTTCAGGCTCCTGCTCAGCTTCATCCAGCTCTGCTCAGCTTTTCCAAAAGCAACACAGTGTCTTACTTGCCCTTTGGAGAACGACAGCACATCCAAAGCCATGTGCTCCTGGAGGTTCCCACCTTCACTTGTAGAAATTGGGATTGTTTTGCAGTTTCCCAAGAGAGCTGAGAGGGGAAAAAGTTAAAAAATGTCAGCAGTTGTGTTGCAGTGTAAAGAGGAAAACTTGAGACCATTAGAATTTCAGTCAGGGAAACATTTTCTCAAGTGAGGCTTGTGCCAAGAGTGGGCTGGTGGGAGGAGACAGGAGGGAGTCCAAACCATCTGGTTTAGACTTTTGGAGAGCATTTTGGTGCTGAGGGGTTGATGCTGTCAGTGTGCTAGAAAATGCACATTTGCTGTGTCTGTGAATGGCAGAGGGCAGAACCTGGCCTGCTGGCTGCAGGCAGGAATGCCCAGCAGCCCAGCTTGCCTGCACAGGCAGCAAGAAGGCCTGGAGAGGCAAGACTGGCTTTTGATCCTGGAAGCACAGTGTCAGTCGGTGCTGGTCATGTTTCTGCAGGCAGAAAATGCCTTTGAAGCCTACAGTCAATAGGCACAGCCTGTCTGTTTCTGTCACTTTTGGCAAGCTGATTGCTCTCATGGTTTTATGAATCTTCCTTGCTGTTTTACTGCCCATTGAAATTCTCTTTGCCCTCTCCTTGTTTTAGGGATTGTCTTGCTGTGTTCCTTCATTCTTTTGCTTTCCAGGTTTGCTTTTATTCCCAGTAAGGCCACAGGGTTTGCTTTCCTCTCTTGCTGTTCTGCTTGCCTGACTCTTATCCCCACAAGGTCCCTGCCCAAACCTGATCTGCCAGAAGGGAATTTCTTCCTTCTGCCAGGATAATGTGCTGGTTTGCTTTCAGGCAGCACTTTCCCCCTCTAGAACATGACAACAGCATTGCTGTGTGCAGGCAGAAGGCAGCAGGTTTTTTGGCCTTGTTGAATATGCAGATGACTTGGCTCTGGTGCTCTGTCTCCATCCTGCTGGTGCTGACCTGCTGGGCCCTTCCTTGCCAGCAGGCACTGCCCCACTGTCCCTGGCCAAAATGCTGGAGGCAGACACAAGGGATTCCAGTTCAGCCTTGTGAATGACGTGCCTGTGCCTGCACAGCTGAAAGTGCTTTGGAGAAGGGGCCAAGGAGGGATGTCAGCAGGGCAGGGACAGGGCTCCTCTGGTGCTGTTTGCACAAGTGTCAGAATGATCATTTGGTGTGTTTGCTGCAGATTCCTCGTCTGGTGCAGGTGTGCATGGAGAGCTGCCCTTATTTCCAGCTGGCGTGCCCCAGGGATGTGTACCATGTGGTGCCAGCAGGCGCCTCTGCCCCTGTGCGCATCCGCTTCAGCCCCACTGAGAACAAGGTGAGACTGGAGGAGCCAAAGCACAGAGGGATCTGCACAGCCATTGTTTTCCCTGCACTCTGGCTCCAGCCCATTGCATGCTGTGAGCTTGGCTGCAGGCCGTGGGCAGGCAGCCTGCAGGCAGTCCCACCTTGGCAGGGGCTGGCAGGCACTGCAGCCAGGCCTGCCAGGCTCTGCTTCCCCTCCCTGCCCATCCCTGAGCATTGCCAAGGGAAGATGCAGAGGGAAGAGGATGGAAATGACAGAGGGCTGTTGATAGATGTTGGGCCATCTCTAGGTCCAGTGGAAGGGGTTTCCTTATGATGGAAAACACCAGAGGAACAAAGAGGTCAGAGAGGTTTCCTCCTCCCTGACTGACAACAGCTTCCCTGCCTGCCTCTGGGCTGGAGCGAAGATGGTGCTTTTTCAGCCCCTCTGCTCTCCAGCCTTGCAGCTGTGCTGTCCCAGAGCACAAGTGAGCATGGTGCAGCTGCAGGGCCAGTGCAGAGGATGTGCTGTGCCCGTGAGCCCGGCCTGGAACAGGCACACTGGGCTCTGGGTGCCCTTGGTCAGCAGGAGGTTGCTGAGCTGCAGGGGACTGGGACAGCTGCCTGAACGGGCTGGTGCAGGGCAGGTACAAGCTGCAGGCAGAGCTGTGAGCCCAGAGCCTGTGGCAGTGACACTGCTGGGGCTGTGTCTTCATGCCTGGCACTGTGCTTGCTCTGTCAGCTGGCACCCATCCCGTGCCAAAGGTGCTTTTGTGTGCAGGTTTGAAGAGCAGTGCTGAGGCCCTGGCAAGTCTGATCTCAGTGCTGGGATCTGGAGGGTTCATGTTCTGATCTGGAGGCCTGTTCATACTCCAGGGTTTAGGACATGGCATGGAATGGAGGAAGCCTTGCAGGGAAACAAGGAGAGGCCCTTTCCAACAGCATCCTGCTGCCTCTTGGCACTGTTCTTCTCCTGACTTGGTTGGAGAGGCAAAGTTTGAGGGGAGTTCTGAGCCAACTGATGTTGCTGCACCAGGCCAGAGGTGCAGGATCTCTTTAGGTGCAGCTGTTTTCTCATCTTCTTTTGCTGCTTAGAGTCAGTTGAACACTTTGTCCGGTTCTCAGACAGTGAGAATATAGAAACCTAAAGAGGAATGTCCTGTGTTCCCTAGCTCCATGCTCGTTAGAAGGGACTTAGGAATTCTTTAACAGCATTAAAGTTTAGAGTCAATATTATGGTTGCCACGGGTATGGGTATGACCCAAGTGACACAAGAGCTGAATGCCACAGAGATAGGTTTTGCAAAGTGCCTGGGTGCCTTTAAAATGTGACATATGAGTAGAACTTAGTGTTCATTTTAGTGTGCAATAGGTAAATTGATGCCCTTGGAGGTTTATAGAAATGGTTTTTCTTCAGCCATGGGGATGGCACTAAATGCCCTGTGCTGAGCCAGTTTCTTTTCCTGCAGGATTATTGCCACGAGCTCATCTGCATGACTTCCAGGGAAAGGATAGTTGTGCCAATTCGAGCCATTGGTGCCCGAGCTGTCCTGGATTCCCCTGCCCAGCTGGACATCTCCAAGGGTGCAGCCCAGTGCAGCACCCAGCAGGCTCTGCTGGTGCCCAGTGTTGGTACCCGGGCAGCTCGGTACCAGCTGAGCAGCCAGAGGTGAGGCAGCTCATCTGTCCTTGTGCAAAACACCTTTGGGGGATGATAGCAGAGTTGGGAAAGAGCAGCAAAAGGAACCAGAGCACAGCAGCTGCTGCCCTGCAGCCTGGCTGGAAGGGAGCAGCATAAATGGCATCTGCTCTTGCTTTCAGTGGCCTTTGAGCTTTGTCTGTCCCAGATTTCCTGGAGGCTGCTGGAACATGTTGGGAGCTGGCTTGCACCCTCCTGAGCACAAGCAGTTTCTGAAAAGCTTCCTCAGCACTGTCAGCCAAATAGAGCCATTCTCTGGGAGGCCACAGGCACGTGGCTTTGCAGTGGTCCTGGAGGGGAGCTCTGGAAATCATCTGAGCAAACACACTGCTGAAAGCAAGAGCAGTGTCTGGGGATTGCAAGGTGCCATTGGGAGATCTGGACCTGTCTTTAGATGCCATACAAGGAAACAAACAGATCAATGGACTTAGTTAAAAAGCAGAAGAAAACAACCTATGAAAAGCCCCTCCATGCCTTATCTTTTCTGCCTGTCAGGTGCAGTACTGATTCATTGAGAGGATGGATCTAACAGGGTGAGAAGTGTCTTAAGGTGCAGCTGACAGCAAACAGAGAAAAGGCCAAAACTGAGCTTGCCAGCCCCATCTCTTGGCAGTGGTTTTCATTTGGTTATGACAGTGTCAGGGATGTCTCCTTGCCAGCTCTTCTATCTGTGGGCTCAGGGAGCAGCTTAGTGCTGTGTGCTGAAATTCAGAGGAGTTAAGTTTAGCTGTAGAGCTTGTGTCCTTGGGTCTTGGAGAGCCAGGTCTGTGTGAGAGATGACTGCTACAGCAGGAAGAGAGGAGTCTGGTGGGGACAGGCCAGGGATGGAGGAGATGCAGGGGCTGATTTGCAGTCAGTTTTTCAGTCCTGACAAGCGAGTCCTGAACTTGGCTGGATCCTCTTCTCCTGATAATTTGAAAAGAAGAAGACACCTTCTTTCTCAGGCAAGGCCTGAAGTCACCCCCAGGAATGTTATTCCCATCCTGCCATCTGCGGGCAGGAGCATGGAACATGGGGCAGAAGTGGGAAGGGAATGGAATGGAAGGTAGTGCTGAAGCCTGGCCAGGGATTCCCCTAACTGGCAGCTTCTCTGTTCTGATGAAATTTCTGGCACAAGACTAAGAAAAGGATGCTGTGCCTTGCCCCCAGCAGGATCTGCTCCCCCCGAGCCCCAGCAGAGCTGCAGCAGTGCTGGCATCAGCCTCGGGGCAGAGGCAGGAGCCCGTGCACTGTTCTGGCTCTGGGGCTGCTGGGGCCTTGTCTTTCCTGCCCTCCCTCCAAAGTCTCACACCCAGCACATCAACATTGCTGGCCCAAGGCTTCTCCATCAGCCAGCAGTGATGTTCTCCCCAGAGGGAATGGGAACAGCTCAGCCCATCACTGCAGCAAGAACTCCTTCATGAGCAGAACCTGAAGCAAGTTCATCAGCTGTCACTGCTGACATGAACAAAGCTCAGCTTGCCAGAAGTTCTCTTTGTTCTTGTGTGTGATGCATTCATCACCCAAGTCCCCAGAAGACACTTTGAAGTGACAGATTGAGCAGCAGCAAAGCACCAAGGCCAGGAACTTTTGTTTCCTCAGTGGGGCTGTAGAAGAGCACAAAGCCCAGCAGCTGCTGGGCAGAAGCACATTTCCCCTGAGCTGTCCCTGAGCATCAAAGCACAGATTCTGGTGTTTGTCAGGCAAGAGCTCTTGCCCTGGTGACCAATCCTGATTGCTCCTGCTAAATCCAAAGTGCACCAACACCTCTGCATCATTATTTCCAAGACATTGCCCAGAGTTTCTCTGCTGGGCCGAGCAAACAGTTACCAGTCTGGATGACAACCCAGAGTCCCAGACTGCATTGCTGATAAATACACAGAAACCTCCTGTTGTGCTTCCTTGGTGTGCTCCTGCTCATGGTGCTTCATTTAGCTGGGATTGGACCCTTCAGACTGTAAATGGCATCGTCCTTTTGGGTCTTGTTTCCTTGTCACTGTATTTCTCTAATCTGCATTTGCACTCTCTCAGAGCTTTGATTGCTGCTTTTCTTAGAGCAGCTTTCATTGAAATGCTGATAAAATGTGTCCTTTTTAGGCTAAATCAGGATGTTTTCAAGGGACAAGAAACCAAAGAACCACACTGCAAATTCAACAGTAACTGTTCCTTGGTCTTCAGGGAAAAGTTCCTTCTCCCTGTCTGATTCCTAGGCTGTAATCTGTCAGGACAGGGAGTACCCTAACATTGGCATCTCCTGAGATGAGGTTTATAAGCAGCAGGAAAAGTGAAATTCCTGAGGCAGTCAGTGTGAGGTTGTGCATGCAGATAGCTCTGAACCCTCTCTGTGCTCTTCACAAAGCATTCTGTGATGGGATTGCTGGGAGTGGGACCCTTGAGGCTCATGGCAGAGAGCTGGATGCAGAGTATGGGGGAGCTGAGGTCATTTTCCCCAGAGGATCTGGTGAGGGCTGGATCTCCTCAGCGGTGGCTGTGTGGCTGTTTCTGATGCTGTCTGTCCTGGCTGTCTTCTGCTGCCTGTGCTTGGTTTGCTCCCTGCTTGCCCAAGGCAGCTGCAGAAAGCTGCAGTGCAGAAGGAATCTCCTGGCCAGGTGTCCCCCCAGCCCTGCTCCCTCTGTCTGTGTTGCAGTCCTTTCTCCGTGGTGCCGGCCACAGGACCTCTGGGCGCTGGTGACACCGTGCAGGGGACAGTGGGATGTCACCCGCGGGCCAGCGGTGACCCCTGCGGCTCCCTGGCAGTGTGCTGCAGCACAGGTGAGTGCTGGGCCCTGCAGGGGCACAGGACAGTTCTGCACCAGGGCTCCCTGCTGTCCCCTGCCCTGCATTCCCTCCCGAGGTACCTCCCTGCTCAGCTCTACCCCAGAGCAAACTGAGAACTCCTTGGTGTTTAGGGCCTTGAGAAAGTGGATCCCCTCTCACAGGCAAAGAGTTTGGACTCCTGTTTTGCTGGGAGTTGCTGAGGGGAGGAAGGAGGATCCCTGATTCTCCACTACCATGTGGCTGTTCCTGGCTGAAGTTTTCTTTGATTCCTGGGCAGTGCTGTAGGGGAGGTCTCCATCAGCCTCTCTCCAATGCGATGGATTTCTTGCACACCTCTGTCCCATCTGCTGCTTCTCCACTGCCTTGCCACAGACCCTTTTTCTATGTGGCCCTTACACAGAGATGTAGTTTCTGCCTAACAACATTTTCAGACCCTCAAGTTCCTTTTTTGTGACAAATCCAAACAAATTTTTCCCTGTCCCCAGTTCCCAGGCCGTTCATGCCGTTTCAAACCTCTCACATCTATCTGCAATTTCATTTCTAGACTGAGGAATCCCATTCAGTCTTCATAGAGAAGCTGTTCTGTGCTTACTAATCTTTCCTTTGTCCCTTTTTAATTTGATTTGCAATGCTCCAGCTGGGTTTTTCAGATCAGAATCTGGATCACCTCCCAGTGAGCCTGAGGAATGGGTTAGAAATTAGAAGTCAGCCCCAAGGGATATCTCGTGAGGGAAGAGAAGGGTCCATATGTTCTCCTGCAGCATCAGGAGCTGCTTGCATCCAGCTCAGAGTCAGGGAGTGGCACTGAGGCAGCCTGGAAAATCCAGCGTAAGAGAGGGAATGATTGTACTGCAATGGACATCTCTCCCCAGGCCATGAGAGCAGGCTGCCCCTGCAGCTCAGAGGGGAAGGCCAAGGACCCTTGGTTGAACTCAGCTCTCAGACTCTGGACCTTGGGAACATCTTTGTCAACACCCCCCATGTCTCTGAGGTGAGCAGCAGGGCTTGGGAGGGATCCTGATGGCTCCTGAGGCAGCAGCAAGCCTGGTGGGGCTGTGGAATTGCTGCCTGGGCAGTTGTGAGCAGGGAATATTTGATGTCCTGCTCAAATCTGGGGGTTCAGAAAGGTGTGTCTGTTGTTCCTGAAGCCCCAGTCCCTGCTTTTGGGCAGCCTTCCTTAGGGCTCAGCTGGGAGGCTCCCTGCACAAGAACCCCTTGGCACATGAAACCAGCACTGGCTCCAAAAGCTGCATGTTCAGAGGCTTTTGTGGCAGTGCCAGACACAAGGCACCTTTGGGCTGGGCTCTGCAGAAGCAGCTGCAACAAACTGGCTGCCTTTGAGCTTCAGCCCACTGCAAACAGCCTCCAGCCAAGTGTCTCCTGCTTGTTGCTGCAAGTGACAGGAAAGCCTTGGGATTCTCTCCCTTGCTGACCAGTCCCTCACCACACTTCAGCCTTGGTGCATCTCTGGCTCTAGAAAGAGAAAAGTGTTCCTGGGAATAAAGCAAAGGATTTTCCTACCTATTTGCCTCCCCCACAATGGTGTCAAGTTTACAAAAACATCATGAGAGAGCAAGTGAAGAGGTAGAAAATGAGGCCCTGCATCATGGCAGACACTTTCAAAAGCTTGGCTGGGGAAGAGAAAGACACCCTGAGTTTTCTTACCAAAAGTTGGTGCTGTCTATACATTTTGATGGTGATGCCTCATTCCCAGTGTATTGTTTTCATGGTATGGGAAAAGGTGAATGAGCAGATGGTGCTGTTGGAGCTGTGCTAAGTGGGGCAGCAGCAGCTCTGGGGTGATTGACTAGGCAGCTGCAATCAGCCCACGTTGCTCTCAGGGCCAGCTCTCAGTGAGCTTGGTGATGCTGAGCAGTGGTGCACTGCTCTGTGTGCATGGGCTCAGCCCAGGGTGACTGCAGTTCTGTGGAGTTCTCTCTGCTCTGCATGAAAACCCAAAGGCAGAACTTGTCCTGTTGTCTCTTTTGCCTTCTGCCACTCAGCAGCACAAAGCATCTTCTGCCTTTTCTGGGTGTTCATGGCATCATGAGACAATAACTCCCAAGAAAGGAAGGTTCCACATGTATTTCCACTTGGCTTTCTTGCTGCTGCAGGTGAAACTGATGAACCAAGGAGCTCTGGCTGCTCCCTTCAGCTGTATCCCTTCAGCCACCAGCATGGGCTCCTGCTTCAAGTTTGCACCCTTGGAGGGCATCATTGCAGCAGGTGGGAGCCAGAGTGTGCAGATCTCCTTCAGTGCCACCGTGTTGGGGAGCTTTGAGGAAGAGTTCCAGTTCCGAGTGGCTGGATCTGCTACGCCTGCCATCCTGACCATCAAGTAAGGACCCTGGGAGCTGGGTGGGCACATCTGAGGCTGTGTCTGGGACATCCCCCACCTACCTCATGTTGGGCTGGAGCAGAGAAAAAAGGTGTTTCCTGGGGTCTGAATCTCTGCTGTGATGCTGGCATTGCTTTAGTGTGAGGATGCCTCCTGCCCTAGGTGGTAGCTGGGGGCTGGAATGACTCCTCCCTGCAGGGATCTCCCTGTGCCTTGGGCCATGGCAGGCAGTGGGATGGATCAGCTTTGGGCAGCAGCTGCTCTGGGATGTCCCACCTGAGCAGCCAGCAAGGTCCCCAGGGCTTTGGAGATGGGCCAGCCTGGGTGATTGTGCAGCAGCAGCAGTGTTTGTAAAAACTTGTGTTAACAATCCATGGCAGATGGGCAGCAGCAGGCTCAGCTCACCTCTGCCAGCCCTGCTGTGGGGGACAAGCTGTGCTTGCAGCTGCTGTGCACAGAGTGCTCTGGTGCCTCCTTGGCACAGGCAGGAAAGGGCTGATGTGGGAGTCAGGGAAGTGTGCAGCAGGAAGTGTCCCAAGGACTTGGGCATCCTCGCGTGGGCTGGTGCCATGGCAAGAGATAATCCTGGCGCAGGCAAAGGGAGAAGGGCTGATCCCAGGGGAGGCAGAGCTCAGTGCTCAGGAGCACAGCAGCGTGAGGCCTTGTCCCTGCCAGCCTGAGCCATGTGCTGCTAGGATAATGTAGTGGGAGCAGGAGAGCTGATGCTGGCTGATCTGCAGCTTTGGAGCTGGGCTGCTGCTGTGGGCAGGCACTGGCTCAAGGCAGTAAAGAAATGAAAGCAATCTGCACTGGATTATGCCAATGAGATAAAGGAGATGGATATAAAAGAACAAGGAAGATATTACTTAGCAAGAGAAAAGTGGTGAGTAGGTGTGCCCATAGTGGAGAAACAATGATGCTGGCTTTGTTTTTGGAGGAAAAGTGCTGCTTTTGTATTTTGGAAATCAAGAGGGAACCTTTCACCATCAAATCATTGATTCTCCTCTGTCCCTGCCCCAAAGTGGCCATGGGGTGTTTCTGCATAAACAGCTTTCTCCTTGGGCAAGGGCAGGTGTCTCTTGTGGAGATGTGCAGAGCAGAGCCAGGGGCAGTGCTGTGAACACCACAGAAGGCCCAGGTCACTGCTCCTTGATTTGGAACCAAAAGACAGAGTGGGCATTGATTGGCATCAAGCATGAAATCCACTTGTGAGTGTTGTGCAGCTTCAAGTGCTGATTTCAGTGGATGTTGGTGACTTCTGGAGTCTGTCTGCTGAGTTCAAGGAGAGTTGAGGTGCTGTGCTGGATTCAGGACAGCCTGGTTTGGTTGTTGAAGCTGTTGCTCTTGGCTGTGCCAGCTGGTGCACTGCTGACAAGGTGGTCCTTTCCTCTAGGATTCATCTCTCCCCTGTTGCTGCTCTTTCCAGAGGATGTTTGGGAATGCCCTGGATTCATGTCTCAGAACTCTGTCTATAATGATGGTGTGGGTCAAACTCTCCTGAGAAAGCTCCTCCATGGTAACAGCAGTTCCAGCTAAGAAGGAGCAAAGCAGGGAACCTGTGGCTGGAAGGGCTGCTTACAGAAGTTTGTGGGGACACCTTTATGTCCCTCCCATTGCAGATGGGGAAAGTGAGGCACAGAACCATGTCTGGGTGTGTGTTCAGGGTCCTTCATGGCAGCGCCAACAGCCCAGGGCCTTCTCCTGCCTGCCCTGTGCCCAAAGCCCATCCACGGCTGTTGGCTGCTGGCCACTTGGCTTTAGCTGCCTCCTGTGCACAGGGCCCTGTGCTGAGCACATGGTGCTGTGTTGGTTGGAAACCCAGGGTGCCCTGAGCCCAGGTTTTGTGTCCCCGAGCCACGACAGCCAGGCCTTTGCAATTCCTTTAACCGAGCCATTTCCTCCTCTGTCCTCACCCTCCAGGGGCAGTGTCATTGCTCCGAGTTTGCACTTCGACCTCCCTGAGCTTGACTTTGGGGACATCTCCTTTGGTGAGTGTTCCCTGGGCTGGGACACAGCGTCAGGGATCTGTGCCTTCCAACAGAAAAGCATCCCTCACTCCTGGTCTGCCCATCAGCCTCTCCAGGTTGTGAACTGCAGGGCTGCTGCTGCTGCCTCGGGTGGCATTTTGCCCTTGGGAGATGCAATAGAAACGAGGAATAGAAAGTCAGTATTTTCTGGTGTGTCTGTGGTGCTTTAAAAGACAGATGTCTGCCAAGGAAGGTGGGAATCTTCCTGCAATGGAAAGATGAGCCCCTCCCTCCAAATTCTTATACCTTTGAAATGACAGGGCTGCCAGGCAAAACGATGGGAAAAGGATTAACATTCACTGCCAAACCCAATCCCAGAACAAAGAAGTTCATTAGCTTTTGAAGGAAACTCATTGCCTTTGCTGAGCTGCTTCTTCCCCAGCCTGCATCAGCACGGGGGCACTTGTCAAGTTGCCTTTTGAGGAAATGAAAGAAGAAAGGCAACAGATGGAAAAATGGTTCTGAACCAGGAGATTGATCCTGCTGAATCTGATTTAATTCCTAAGGTCTCTCCAGCTGAAGGCAGCTGTTGTATCTTTGCTTCTTTGTAACTGTTGGCTGTTGTGTGCTGAGCTCAGTCTCATTTGAGGTTTTGACATCTGGGTTTGTCCTTTTGTGCCTCTCTTGCCTCCCTGCTGGAGTCACTGCTGGAGCTGGCAGTGGTCACTTGGATGGGCACAGAGCAGCTCTGGGCTGCAGCTGCAGTTGTTTTTTCTGCCCATCTGTGTTCCAGTGAGTCTTGGTGAGCAGGCCTGGGGAGAAGTCTCCTCCCCACAGAGCTGGCCAGCCCAGCCAGATGTGCACTGCAGAGCAGGTTGTGGCTGCTCTGTGGGCTCTGCAGGACATGCCCACCATCAGTGGCTGTGTCTCTGGCTTTGCAGGATGGAAAGCAAATCCCAGAGCTAAAGTGGGGTCAACCCTTGCAGACAGCAATCCCAGTGAGCAGCATGGGTGTGATGTTGCCGTTTGTTGGGTGAGGTGGGACCTGGTTCCTCATTGCTAATCTCAAAGCAAGGCTCGGCTGTGCCCCCAGTTGAGTGGTTTCTGACCTGTCATGTACTCAGTCTGTTTGGGCCAAACCAAGAGATGCCTTAAGGATCCTGCAGAGAGAAGCTGCTTTAGGGTGCTTTGCCTCATGTTCTAGTTCCTGATTCCATCCTCACTTTCTTTTGCTGTAGCTTCTTCTCAATGACAACTCACTGTTTATATAGCTCTGAAAACAGTGGGAGTGTTGGCAGGCTTGGAAGGGAATTTTCCTGCTTGAATTCTCAGAGTAAATGCTGGGTCTGGGTGCACACTCATCACTGAGAGATAAGTGGTGCTGGTTTGGGGCAGGTGAGGGAGCTCCTCCCCATCCCAAAGAGAGAAGCTTGCAGTGTTGAGCAGGGCTAGGAGTGGGCATTTTCAGGGCTGCAGTCTGGAATCTGTGCCAGAGGGAACTAAGTGACGATTAATTCCTCATGCAGCTTCTCAGGGAGCTGTAGTTCAGATAATAAAGAGCTGAACTCCAATCCCACTTTCATCCTGGCAGGATATTCACCCCAGGATCATGCCATAGTGGGTGCCTGACTGGATATTTGTGTCCTTTGCCAGGCTTTCCCTACACCCAGCGCTGTCGCCTCACCAACAGCTCCACGGTGCCCCTGACGTTCCAGCTCCGCATGTCGGACGATGGCACGCAGCCGGCTGTGGACAGCGTGGATCAGATCCGCAGGGACAGCGACCCAGCCTGGAGGAAGGGAATCCATTTCTATGTGGAGCCCAGGGAGTTCACCATCAATCCCAGCCAAGGGACCATCCTCCCCCAGGGACACCAGGACATCGAGGTACGGCAAGAGTCCAGCCACAGACGCTGCAGCAGCAGGGCTGAAGCTGCACTGGAGTGTGGGAGGGCTTCAGCTCTGGTGCCAGCTTTGAGCATGCTGGGAGTGAGAGATCTGCACTGCTGGGAGGCCTCTGCTAGCTGCCTTACTCGGGATGTTCCTCCAGGAGCACTGTTTGGTTTCCAAAATCATCTGCTGAGGTCACATACCTTATGGTCAAGGCCTGAAGCCATTCTTGTGTTTTTGAGAGCAATTGATTTGATTGCAAGTGGGCAGAGCAAGGATGAGGGCAGAAGGTGGCTGTTAGAGAGATGTCATTGTATAAAGCAGTCAGCTTTTCTTCTTGGTGTCATTTCCCCTCTCCTGGGGAGCAGAATGATTTGTGTTCACTGCAGGAATCTCCAGTGGAGACAAAATACTCTGCAGCCATGAAGTGCCCAGTACCTGCTGGGCCACCCTTTGCCCTCAGCTTCCTGCTGTGAAGCTGAACTCATTCTATTCAAGTCAGATTTCCTCTGCATGAATGTCATCATAGTCAGATGAGAAATTGGCTCCTTAATTTGAATGCAGTGGTGCAGAGAGCTTTAGTCTGATGTTTTAATGTAGCTGAGCTGTGTCCTGATAGCAAGCTGTGTTTAACAAGTCTGGTATTGGCAGAAGGCTTTTGTTTCTCTGAGACTGTGCTCTACACATGGAGCAGCAGAAGAATTGTGGCCAAATCCTCCCTCAAGAACTGGAGGATATCACACGTGGGTAATGAGCTTTTGTAAGGAAGAATTTCCTGTTCTTCTCTTGCACCAGGTGACCCTGTGTTCCAACACGGTGATGGAGTTCTACAGGAGGATGCTGGTGGATCTGGAGGGTATTGGCAAGGGAGTGGCAACACTGATCATCACAGCCAGGTACCAGCCCTTGCTGGCCTCTCCAGGCACTGCCTTGCACAGGCTTTGCTGGCTGCAGCTGCCCAGGAGAAGTGCTGCTTAATGGCCTCATGTTGTGCCAGCTGGACATGAGAACAGCAGGGCTTGGACAGCAGCCTGTGGTGAAAAGCAGCCCTGCTCACAGCCCAGCACGGCCCTGGCCCTCTTTTAAAGGGAGCAGGAATGATATCATTTATGGGCCTGGGTTTTGGTGCTTGAGGTGGGACAAATTTCCCGAGGGCCTCCTCTCCTTCTTGCTGCAAGAGGTGGAGTTGTGCTGGTTGTGAGCAGCGTGCATTGTTTTGTGCCACAGCAAGCAGCGTGCTGAGAGTCAGGGTCTGCTTCTGTTCATGAGGGCACATGGCAGGGGGCAAGTGGCTCCCAGCAAGTGCTGAGGGCAAGGTCTTAGGAAGGGAAAGCAGCTCTGGATGTGGCAGGTCAGCTGCAGTTTTTCTCCTTCCTCTGCTTGCCATTTGGAGTTTGAATGTTCTCAGAGTTGAGACCAAAAGTCGCTGTTGCTGCAGCAGAATTGCATCCTGCTGTGCTGCTGTGGGTGCCAGCTGAATGGCCAGAGGGCTGCAGCTCCCTGGTGCTGTTCCCTGTCCCAGGCAGAGCCATGCAGTCAGTGCCTTGGCTGCCATTGTGTACAGCAGGTGGAGCTGGGGCCAGTCAGTGCCTGGAGCTGGGCAGTGAAGGAGTGAGGGAGCTGCAGGGCCTGGGAGGGGGTGATCAGCCTCTCTGGAGGGCAGCTGGTGTCTCGTGCTGGGGCAAAGAGCTGAGTTCTCAGGCAGGGCAGCAGCACCATGGGAGAGAAGGGAGTAATTTTTACTGAGACACTGGAGCTGTGTGTTCCTTGAGCCTTAGTGAGCCCTGATCCTTGTTGGGAAGGCTCCCCCAGAGCTCGTGGATCACTGGGACTGTGACAGGAGTCCTTGCCAGCCTCCTTGGGTGAAGGAGGGGCTGAGGCAGCTGTGGCACCAAGTGCTCTGCCTGGGGCACTTGGCAGCCTCTGGGTGCTGCCTCTCAGGGTTTGCCCCTCCTTGACAAGACCCGTTGGAGTGGGAAGAGGTAGAAGGCAATTTATCCCTGTAGGGCTGTTAAATGTCCATTTGACAGTGACCAATGTGTTCTGCTCCATTTCCCAATCTTTGGGGGTAAATGTTCTCTATTCTCTCAGTACCTCTGATTCCCCTGGGGTCATCTCTTTGCCCAGATGTCTCGTTCCTGAGCTCCAAGTGTCCACCCATGTGCTCCAGTACGATGAGTGCCAGCTGAAGGTGCCCTATGAGAGGAAGATCCTGATTAGGAATCCCAGCCACCTTCCTGGCTGCTACGGGCTTATTCCCCAGGTTTGGCATCACATCCACCTCCTCCTGTCAAATATTATTGAGAAGATTATTAGGGGAAAAAAGGCTTTGGATAAGACCTTGCTGGTTTCTATTTAGTCCTAAAGATCTGCTGAGAACAGGATCCTACCCGAATGTAAACTTGAGGAGGCAGTTGAAGCTCCTGAGGAAACAGTTGATGTTCTAGTCTTCAGGGTGTTTTCTTGTGGGAGATCTTAGAGGGTTGTGAAAAGCTGCTGCATCCACAGACAGCAATGCCTGTGCTGGCAGCCTCCTTGCAGGATCCTCTGGGAATGCTGAGCCTCCAATTCTTGCATCTTGTTTGTGCCTTTTACCTTTGTCCTGGGCAGTTTTAAATGTGTGTGTAAGTTGCTGTTGCGGTGGATGTTAAGGAGTCTGAAGTTTCTTCAGAGGTGCCTCTGAAGCTGCATTTCATTCTGTCCCTTCCAGAAACGCAAGGAGGACTCTGCTGTGTTCTACTCCAGCCCCAAGCCCTGTGGGATTGTCCAGCCCCAGAGCACAGCAGAGATCCCCGTTGTGGTGGAAGTGCAGGCGCCGGGCGAGCATCGCACCAATGTTCTCATCGGCGTGTTCGGGGATGAGAGAAACCCACGGGTGAGGCACGGGGAGCTGAGTGCCTGTGTGCAACTGCTCCTGGCAGGGGGCACAGGGCACAGGGATTCTGCCGGGGAAAACAGGCACAGGCTGCTGTGGGAAGGACAGGAGGGATGGGTGGCACAAACAGCTCGTGCCTTAGAGGTGGGAATCTCAGTGTCTGACACAGAATGGAATTGGGCACAGCTGGAATCCAGGGTCAGTTTAGTTCATTATTCTTTAAAATGCTGTTAAATTTGGAAACATCTGGATTAAAATGTCATCTCTCTGAGCACAAAAGAGGATGTCAGAAGACTTCTGGGAACCTTGAGCTTTCTGTACAAGAAAGGAAAGCTGGCATTTGAAGAGTGGTTGCAAGGATTGAAATTTATATTAAGACATATGGAAATGGCAATGCCAAATTCCCTGGATGGCACCAAACATCTGAACCTGGGCCATTGTGGCACTGCCTGTAAATCAGTGAACAGGAAGAACAGGCAGTGCAGGCTGTGCCAGGGAGCCTGAAGTTTGACAAAACAGTTGCTTTCAACTCTGAGGCTGCTTCCCTTAAAGAGGAGGGTTTCTCCCCACCAGAAGAACCAGTTGTTGAACTGTCAGCCTGGTCTTAACTAGAGATTTCTTGCAAAGCTTTTACCTTTGGGCCAGTAATTTGTAGTTTGAAAGGTTCTCTTACCTTAATGCTTTTCAATATGGAGGTGAACATGTAATTTTCTTTTTCCCCAAAAGCCCAGCATTCCAGGTGGAGAGTCGTAGGTGTCCTTAAAGAAATGACTTGAGCAGGGTTGAGCTGTTGAAGGTATTTTAGGTTTCCCTGTTGTGGTTTGTTTTGGGTTTTTTAAAATCTTTCTTGCTTGCTTCCTGGCACAGAGAGCACAATTACGGAGCTCAGGACGGCCGGCAGAAACCTCCCCAAGCCCAATGGTGACAGAGCTTGGCAGGATCCCAGCACCACAGCCTGAGTATGTATGGATGGATGGGTGGGGAATGTGAGCTGAGTCACCTGGGAGTGTTGGAAAATGCAAAACCAACCTCCCAGCAGTGTCAGGGGAACATTGCTGATAAATCCCTGGTGGAGCTGCAGAGTTTCTGGCCTTGGGCCCTGGGGGGACTGTGCTGGCTGGGCACTGGCTGGGTCTGCCCCTGGGTGCCTCAGATCTCACCTTTTTGCTGCCTTCTCTGTCTTTTCCTCTCCCACTGTGCTTTTGGCATCCCCACAAGGTGTTCATGCCTGTCCTCTGCAGTTCCTCAGTGCAAGCAGTTGCAGCTGCTGCAGCAGCTCAGTGCCATCCCTGGGCTGCCTTTAGAACAGAGCTGCTCCAGGCTGGATTGGGAAGGGCTGGATCAAAGCATTTCTCAGTTCAACCTGCCCAGCACCCAGCCAGGGGCTGCATCCTGGCCAGGAGCTGCTGGTGCAGGTGTCCCTCCCTCCCACTGCAGGTCCCTGTTCATAGTTATCTTATTTTCCAGAGATGAGCTTTACCCTCTGAAATTCAAACCCCAACCACCAAAGGAGAAGAGGAGCAATTTGGCTTCCCCGGCAACTCAATGGAGGCACTTCAAGATCAGAAAGGAGGAGGAGCCAGCCAGAGCCCTGAAAGAGACGCAGGATTTTAACAACTCTTCAGGAGCAGAGGTAGATTTTGTTGTACATCCAGTGCTTGTGTTGCCTCCCCAGCCTGCCAGCACCAAGTCATGCTCGTGCTGACCTCCCTTTTTGCTGCCCTGCTGTCCTGTGCCCAGGCAGTGGGCTAGGCAGCAGGGCCAGTGGCTGGACATGGGGTGAGTGGGAGGGAGAAATAGGAGAGTTTTCCTTGGAGAAGCTGACTCAGATCCTACAGGCCTGTGCTGAGTGTGGGATTTTTTGCCTTCTTTCCTTCCCAATGTAAGATGAGGCTTTTATCTGCATCATCATGGTCAGACCTGCAGCTTCCTTCCCAGAGCCAGCTGGGATGAGTCCTGATCTCCATGGAGCCTCTTGCCAAGCCAGCCAGACTCCCTGTGTGCAGGGCTCTGCTTTCACCCCAGAGCTGCCATTGCACTGCTGGCCCTGAATCTCTCTTACAGACAGAGACTTTGCAGAGTGGCTGTCTCTTCCTCCCAGCACAGAAAATGGCTTGTTTTTCAGGTGCCAGCACAAACTGCTGAAAACCCTCACCTCCCACGAGGCTTGGAGGGGTTCAGGTGCTCCCTGGACGTAGGGCACACTCCCCTGGAAGCGGAGAAGGCAAGAGGGAATCTGTCTCCTTGCCCATTGTCAGTGTGGCCAGCAGGGCTGGAGCTCCCAGTGCCACTGGGGGCCCTCAGCATTGGCCACAGAGGGGCCTCCCATCCCTCCAGGCCATCCCAAAGTGCTGCTGAAGCAGCTGCTTGTTGGAGAGGCCGTGCAGGACACGTTGTGGGGCTGCCCAAGGACGCTGTGCAGCACCTGTGGAGGGCACTGCTCCCCCTGGAACTCCTCAGGTGGTCCAGAGGAAATTTTTGCAGGAGCTTTTGCTGTAGCACCTTGAGAAAGCAGCATTTAAATCAGAGAGAGAGGGGAAGAGCATCAGGAGTCAGATGAGCTGGGCTGGAGTCCTTCCCTCAGCTCCAAGAGCTCTCACTCTGAGTCTCCTCCTTCTCTAAAAGCAGGAAGTTTTTAAACTTTTTAAAGGCAAGTTGTGCATCAGAGAGAATGTCTGCTGCCAGGAGACATCCCAGTTCACTTTCATGTAATGTACTAATTAATGCATTGACCTGTGAGTATGGGAGAAGATTTTCACCATGGTTCCTGCGCTGGTCAGTGGCATGGATGCAGGATGAGGTGAGGGTGATTCTGGCAGTGTTTGGGGAATAGGCCCCTCCAAGTACAGCTGCACTTTGCTCCAAGATGCTCTTCTGCATCCATTTCCATGCTCAACACCTCAATCTCTGCTGTCTTCCATCCAGGCTTTCAGTATCCTGCCACTCTCAGGTGTGCTGCAGCCAGGACAGAGCCAGCAGGTCTCCTCCACCTTCTCTGGCCACCTCAGCAGAACCTCCAATGTCAGGGAGCTGTGCCACGTGGAGGGAGGCCCCACCTCCAAGGTGCTGGTGAGCGGGGAGGCCTCAGGTGTCAGCTCCTCCCTGAGCCCCCAGGAGATCAACTGTGGCTCTCAGGCACCTCTCAGAGAAAGGTGAGTGAGCCTTCCATGGGTTACTGCTCTGCCAGGGGTTATTGTCCCTGCAGGGCTTCTCTGCTCCAAGGACTCTGAGCTCAGAGGTGCTGCCTAGCAAAGGCCAGAAGCAGCCCAGGGATGGCCACTCTGAGCTCCCTGGCTCCCAAGAGAGGAAGGACCTTCTTCTGCTGACACAGAACATCTTCTTCTCTATTGGAGTGCTGAGCCCTCCTGGCTTAGCTGCTGCCTGCAGGGAGCTGGGCTCTGGGCTGGCCTTGGCACTGCCTCTAGAGGTGTCTTGAAGTCCATGGTGTTGAGTGGCATCTTCTTCATCATCTCCCTTCTTCACCAAAGCAGTGGGATTGTGGTGTGGGCAGGCGTGGGGCACAGACCAAACCTTGCTTTGGGTCCTGCTCCTGCCCCAGATGAAGTCCTTGCAGTGCTGATCTGCCAGGGTTCTCCTTGTGCTGGGACAGCACCCAGAAAAGCTCATGTCCTTTGGGCTCCCCTTCAGCTGCAGCAGTAGGCAAGCCCAGGAGAAGCTCAGCTGCAGCAGGGCAGCCCAGCTCAGGACACACAGGCAAAGTGTGGAGCTGGGAGGGGAGGCTGCTTAAAGCAAGCCTGTGCATCAGGACTTGTCCTGGCCAGGCTGGAGTTGGTTTCACAGGGAGGAGAGGGACGAGGCTGCTTCAAATGGTTTCCATGGCAGGCAGCCCTGGTTTGCTTGGTCCCAGCTGGGCTCCAGCAGGAAATCTGGCTGCCAAGAGCCTGTCTGGCAGGAGAGGAGTTCCTGCAGCCTTTGCTTTCTGACTGATAGGATTGTTCTCATTAAGGAGCAGGCTGTGAGTCGTTAAACCCGAAGATGATGGGCAGAGACTCTCTAACTAATTAAAGTTAGACAGTGGTGTGTTTATTAACACTGGCAGGCGGCACCAGAGCCGTCCCTAACAGGCGTGACCGCTCTGCCCAAGGTTCTTTGCCCTCTCTTTATTTCCCAAGATCTTACATACAATACATCTGCACAGCCCCAGCACCTCCCATCCCTGCTCTGTATTCAAATGAGGTCATTGGTCCTTCATACCTGTGCAATTCTTCCCTTGAATTGGGTCAGTGGTCTCAAATTGGGTCTGTGGTCTTAAGGGATGAAGTCAGGAATGTCTTCATCAGGTCTCTGTGACCCTCTGGCAGGATCCAAGGTCCCCTGCTTAGTGACTGATTGACATCAAGCCCAGGTGCTAACCATTGTTCTCCTGGTTTAAATTTGTTCTTATAACAGTTCACTTCCTCCACTTCCTTCTAGAAAGAAGCTCCTAATGGTAAACAATAGAACAATCAGCTCCAGCTTCAGCATCTCATAATCATTAACCTATGGTCTGCCTATCTACCTTACATCCTGATCCATGTGAATTGCTTCTAACCCTCAGCTGAAATCTTAACTCTTTAAAATCATGCTTCAGCCATGCCCAGGGAGAAGGGGGCTGAATGAGCTGCGTAAGAATTGTAGGAGAGATGAGCAGATGTTGGCAATCTGTGCTCTGCTCTCACCTGGGAAGCCAAGAGACAAAGGGCGTTTTCAGCATCAGCGCAGAGAGCTGGTGGATCAGCCTTTGGCACTGGGCTGGAGGGCTCTGGCTGTGCCTTGAGAGGGAGCTTGCAGAGCCAAGAGCTTATGATGGCAAAGCTCAGGTTTGGCTGGTCCTGGAGGTCCCCTTCCAGCAATGCCCTCACTTGGGATGTTCCCAACCTCTGTGGGCTGAGGAGAATTCACAGAAATGGCCTCAGGGTAAAGGGATGAAGTGCAGGGCCAGCCAGGACTGGTGAGCCCAAGTTTCTGGTGGGGACTCTCAGCCATGTTTTCTATTTTGTCTGCAGAAGGGAGCTGAAGCAGCCAGCTCAAAAGATTCAGGAGGAGGGAAAAACCTCCGAGGAGGAAGAGAGGCGAAAGGAGGAAGATAGGTGGAAGAAGGAAAAGAAGGGAGTCTCTGTGGGGAAGAAACTTTCAAAACCAGAGAAGGGGAAATGCAAAGCACCAGAGAAGAGCGAAACAAAAATCCCAAAAAAGGAAACCAGATCTCCTGAGATGAAGGAAAAGAAAGCCACAGAGAAGAAGAACACCAAGGCCCCAGAGAAGAATGACACCAAAGCATCAGAGAGGAAGGAAACCAAAATCCCAGGGAAGGAAAAGAAAGCCACAGCGAAGAAAGAAACAAAAGCACCAGAAAAGAAGGAACCCAAAACCCCAAAGAAGGGGGAAGCAAAAGCCCAAAAGAAGGGGGGAAACTGAAATCCCAGAAGACCCACCTGGAGAAGACCTGGGATGGAGAAGAATTCTTAATTTTTTTTCACACAGCTTATTTTAGTCAGTTTGATAGACCTCATGTGCAACTTTAGTTAGTTAAGAAATTTTTTAGCACTTACTCTTTTATTGGTTAATGAAATAGATTTTAGTTGTGCATCAAATCTCTCTGTTGTATTGTTTACCTGTTCTCTTCACTGATTCTCATGGGACAAATCCCTTGTTGTTGCAGGTGCATTTGTTTCTCACCCTCAGAACAGATTGTTCACAAAGTCTCACTCTCAAAACAGCTTCACATGGGAACTTGTAACTGCTCAGCTGCACTCAGAAGAGATGACAGGCCAGCTATTAATAGAGCAGAGCAAGGCCTGATTTCATAAGGCCTTTCTTTTATCATTGTTCTACCTGTCTATGGCATCTCCCCCTTTTTGTTAATTTAAAAAAGGCTCCTATGTTCTGATGTTGAAACTGCTCACTCTTGTGAGGGTATTATCACATCAAGGTTCTCACTGGTTATCTATTAGATATGGGATAAGATAGATAAAAGGTCAATTACAATCAACAAAACTTACCAAATTCTATCAAGTCATTGACGCAGGGTTTTGCAGCATGAGAAAACAAAGGAATAATATCCAGTGTCTCTTGGGGAAATGGAAAGAAATGACCATTGTTTCCAAATTAGTTGAGAAGTGTGAGAAAGTCTATTAGCTGGAAATGTTGATCTTTGCCATCCCTGAATGCCCTCCTAGGAGCTGGAACAGGGAATAACTGAGGAAGGGCAGTAGGAGCACTGTACCATGAGGATGCCCTGAGGCTTTTGTTGGCAAATGGCCTCTGTCAGTTTCCAGACACAGCCATGTCTTGGCAGTCCTCCTCCTGCTCCTGCTCTGGCCACAGAGGCTGCAAGGTGATGAGGTTATTTCTCTTTCCACTGGGCCTCATTTTTTGAGAGCTGATCAGTGTCTGATGGAATGAACAGGTGACTGCTTTGAGCTGCTGATGATAAAACACAGGCACATCTTCTCCTGAAGGAAATGAATCAATTGGGCTTCACTGTGGTACACTCAGTTGGGATTTAGAGGTGATGATCTTTTTTCCAAATTTCTCATGTAAATATTGCATCATTCAGAATGATTAGTCATCCAAATTTCTCATGTCCATATTGCATTATTTGAACGTTCTTAAGGCATTCATTCATCTTCTTTTTTGTTTTTTAAGAATGAGATGCAAGGCTTTTGATATGAGTATGAAGCAACATCATAGTAAAATAATACACGCAGTGGACAAGAACCTTAGAGCAATTAGGAATAATTTGGATACAACAATCAGGAATATTTCAAATACCAGACAAAACTAACAACATAGGTGGAATTAGGGAAACAGCAATCTCTGAAATAATGTACCATCATCCCAGAGTCTGCAAACAGCTGACAAACCTCCATTCAGGGGGGACTTGGATAATTATTTCCAGATAATAATTCCCAAGCTCCCTTTAAAAATAGTCCAACTATCATGTCTAGAGGGTCAGATAGCCAAGTCAAAGCAACTCAAATCTAGTTTTGATGCAGAAAACATCTGGGCCTGTTGGCAAATTCCCATCCAGGCAGAGCTGAGGCCTGGCCACCACCCAGGCTCTAAGTGGGAGAGAATTCCCTAAATGTAATTTAAAACAAGGCTCTTGAGAATGGCACTTGGAGTGAAGGTCTGGGGGTGACAGACTAATGAACCATCCAAGAGCTGTCTCCTCCAAAATTCCCTCAGCACAGAGATGCTTTAAACCCAGCAAACTGTTGGAGTGGTTCTGTAATTACAATTGGGACTGCAGCTGATTCATTGAGGAGATGGCACAACACCATCAGGTTAGAGGAGGCTTCCCCCAGAGCTGAGATATCATTTCTTGGAACTGTGAAAAATCCTTAGAAATGATGAGACAGCACTGGGTCACAGCATGGAGGATTTTGTTGGGATTTTGGGCAGATGGTTTGGTGTGTATCCAGAGTGACTTTGGGCAGATTTGGGGCCTGCTTGGGGCAGATTTGGGGCAGATCTGTTGCTGATGTTGGGGTTTTTCTCCCGTTTGCCCAGCTGTGGGCAAAGCCCCGAAGCACATCCTGTTCCTGCCCCAGCTCCTGAGGAGCCCCAGGAGCTGATGCTCTCCATGCTCTACCCCCAGGGAGATCTGGGGCAATCCCGGCATCCCGGGGATTCCGGGGATTCCGGGCGGCCTTTGGGCACTGGGGGATTGTGAGGCTTGGGGGGTGAGAGGGTGAGGGGGGCTTGGGGCTGGATTGTTTGGGGAAAGTATGGGATTTGGGGGGGAATATCTGGATTTTTGAGGGTGAATTTCCAGGGTTTTAGGGGGAGTTTTTGGCGGGAAATTTCTAGATTTTTTTGGATGATGAATTTCAGGATTTTCTTGAGGGGAATTTCTGAATTGGGGTGGAGATTTCTGGATTTTTTGGGGAGGTTCTGGAGTTTTTTGAGGGAGAATTTCAGAATTTTTGGAGTAATGTTTCTGGATTTTTGAAGCGGTGGGAGGGATTTTCTGGATTTTTGGGAACTTTACTTTTAGGGAATGTTTCTGGATGGGGAACCAGGTTTGTTTTGGAATTTTTGAGGAGGAATATTTCTGGATTTTCCGGGGAAAGTTCCTCATTATTTGGGAACGTTCCACGATTTTTCAGAGAAACATGTCTCGATTTCTCTGGGGAACATTTCTAAATTTTTGGTGGAATGTTTCAGTATTTCTTTTTGAGAACATTTCTGGATTTTTTTGGGGAACATTTCTTCATTTGGGGGGAACATTCCCGGGTGTCTGGGAATTGTTCCTGGGTGTCTGGGGTTCTCCTGGCCCCGTTCCCATCCCAGGTTCCCGGGGTTCCAGGAGCTGCCCTGGTGCCGAGCGCCGCGACATCGCCTGGGTGCGGTTGGACACCGAGGTGCAGGCAGGCACCGCCCGTGAGGCCCTGCAGGGCTCCAGGATCACCCAGAGCAGCGCCAGGAAGATCCCCTTTGCCAAAAAGGGACCCAGAACACCCCAAACCCCTCCAAAACATACCCAACCCCCCCCAAAAAAGGGCCTGAAATACCCCAATTCCCAAAAAATTGAACTTTCCCCATCCTGAGTCCCCCAATTCCCACACGAATCCCCCTTATTTTCCCCAGCATTGTACCTAGGGTCTCTTTGCATACCTTGCACCTGGAGCTGCCTCAAATAAACCCCAAATCATCCCAAATAACCCCAAACGAACCCCACTGTGCCCCCCAGGCCTGGAGTGGGTTTGGGGGGGGGTGGAGGATTGGGGGTTCTCAATCCCAAACTTTGGGGACTGGTGGGGTTTGACCCTAAGATTTGGGGTTTGGGGGGGTTTCACCCCTCGGGGTTTGGGGGTTTTTGACCCCCAAACTTTAGGATCAGGGCAGCTGGAGACGTCCAGATGTTTCAAACCTCAGGAGTTGGGGATTGGGGGTTTGAACCATAAACTTTGGGGTCTGGGGGTGTTTGACCCCACACTTTAGGAATTTGGGGTGCTGTATACCCCAAATGTTTCAAACTCCAGGGTTTGGGGTCAGGGGGATTTAACACCAATGTTTGGGAATTGGGGAGTGTTTGACACCCCAGGATCTGGGATTTGGAGGGGTTTGATCCTAAAATTTAGAGTTTGAGGGTTTGGGGCAGGAGTTAGGGGAGGTGGAGATCCCAGAGTTTGGGTTTGGGGTTGTTTCAACCTCCCCCCCCCCCAACCCCCCACCAGTGTTTCAACCCCCAGGATTTGGAATCGGGGGGAGTTGACCCCAGGATTTGGGGTCAGGCTTGGGATCGGAGCCATTCCCTGGAAACAGCGGTGGGATCGGGATTGCAAACGGGATCGGGAATGGGATCGAGGAGAGACCCTGATGCAGTCCCGGACCCAATCGCAGGGAGAGACCCCGCCCCAGTCCCACAATGGACCCATCCCCACAATCCTGGACCCCTCCCCAGTCCCAGCCCGTCCCCAGCCATTGATCGGACCCTCCCTCAATCCCAGCCCACCCCAGTCTGGACCGGAGCCATCCCCAGAGCCTCCCCCATTCTCGGCCCGGACCCTTCAATCCCTTTTTGGGGCAGCTCTTGCTGCTTCCCGCCCATTCCTGGGGGTTCCAAAGGGCCCCGGGGACCCTCACCGTTTTGGGGGTGTTGGGGTGGCCCCAGAACCGCCCTGAGGGCAGAGAGGGGATCGAAAGCCCCAAACCCGAGGGGCTCCTGGGGGTGCCCAGTTCCCCCCGTCTCCACCCTAAAACAGATCCTGGCCAATCTAAGCATGTGGCGCTGATGACGATCAAATTCCCGGGCAGAAACTCGGAGCTCTGGCCCCGCCCTGCAACCTTCAGCGAATCAGTGCCTGGCTCTGCTCTGACTCATCAGCTGGCGGGGAGAACCCAGCCCCTCCCACTGCACTAGCCAATCAGAGACTGCGCGGAGCCATTTCCAGCCAATCAGAGCGCTTGTTGCTGATGTCTCATCAGTGTGCAGGAGCGGAATTTGAGGAGGGGGGAGGTGACCCTGGGGATGGGGATGGGGCATGCGGGGGCAGCTGGGGCCGTCCTGGTGGCACTGGGGGTGCTGGGAGGCGGAAGGTAGGGGAATATACTAAACACAAAGCCAAACACCACTATAATTTCTCATACATTTTATCCAAACAATTAAACTTTAATAATATCCTTAAGTACTCTAAAAATATTAAAATTATTTTAATTTAACTGTGGGTGAGTGGTCTTATTTGGATATTGGTTTTCGAATTGTTTGGGTTAGATTATTCAGAAAATGGGATTTTTAAGGAATTCATTCAGATGAGAAGGCAGCACTCTGCAAACAGAACTGACTGAAAATAAAAAGGACAGAAATCAGTAACTCTCAAAGTTTGATGTGCTATCAAATACATCCCACCCAGCCAGCCCCACACAATCCCCATCCCACTGCTCCAAATTGGGATCCCCCTTCTCCCAATCCCCTCCCAACCCCATCTCACCCTGGCAGCTGTGGAATGGAGTGAGTTTGGCCTGGGATTGAGTATTTTTGAGGAGGGAACAAGCAATTTGAGCTGCTATGGCACCTTGATAGGCTAAAATTCAGTTGTTTACAGCGAGATTTGAGTGGTTTTGAGGTGACAGATCCATCCCTCTTGGCTTTTGGAGTGCAAAGAGATGGAGTGGATGGCCCAAAATCCTCCCAGAAGCCAAAAATTTTCCAGAATTGCTGCAGCTGAGTTCATGGTGTCCAGGGAGGTGGCAGCTGCCGGTGCCGGGGACAAATGAGACGGTGCTTGGTGTCAGAAAGCTCCAGAATCCATTTCTGATTTGGCAGTTTTTAAGGGATGAAGATGAGGCACAAGAAAATTAAGGCCAAACTAAAAGGAGAAGCAGCCAGGTGTGTTCCCAGCATGGATCACAGGGAATGTGGGGCACCAGGGCTCTGCCCAAAGTGCCTCCTCCAGTGGGGGATGGAGCTGGAGCAGCGCACGAAGCTCTTCCCACACTCGAGGCACTTGCAGGGCTTCCCCTACTGGTGCCTCCGTTGGTGTCTGGTCAAGTGAGTGCGCTGTGAGAAGCTCTTCCCACACTGGGGACACTCATAGGGCCTCTCCCCAGTGTGGATGCGCTGGTGGGTGACAAGGGTGGAGTTCTCCCTGAATCCCTTCCCGCAGTCGGGGCATTGGAAGGGCCTCTCCTCTGTGTGAATCTGATAGTGCCTGAGGAGACTGGAGCTGGTCTTAAACCCCTTCCCGCATTTATCACACTCGTAGGGCCTCTCCCCAGTGTGGATCTTTTGGTGCTTGGTCAGGTTGGAGCTCTGGCTAAAGCACTTCCCACACTCCCCACACTCGTGGGGCCGTTCCCCAGTGTGGGTCCTTTGGTGCTGGATCAGGGTGGAGCTCTGGCTAAAGCACTTCCCACACTCCCCACACTCATAGGGCCGTTCCCCAGTGTGGGTCCTTTTGTGCTGGATCAGGGCGGAGCTGTGGCTGAAGCTCATCCCACACTCCTCACACTTGTGGGGCCTCTCCCCAGTGTGGATGCGCCGGTGCCTGACAAGGTGGGAGCTGTGCCTGAAGCCCTGCCCGCAGTCGGGGCAGCGGAAGGGCCTCTCCTCTGTGTGCGTGCGCTGGTGCTGCAGGAGACTCGAGCTGGTCTGAAACCTCTTCCTGCACTGATCACACTCATAGGGCCGTTCCCCCGTGTGGGTCCTCTGGTGCACAATCAGCTGGGAGCTCCACCTGAAGCTCTTCCCACACTCCACACACGTGTGGGGCTTCTTCCTATCATGGAGCTGCTCATGGAGCACCAGCTCCAAGCTCTGGTTCGATCTCCGGCCGCCTTCCCGGCCCAGGCTGGGTCTTTCCCCCTCAGATCCCCGTGATCTGCGTTTGCAGCCCCTCCTCGTGCGGGATCTCCGGGGCTTTTCCTCCCTGTTGGGTTCCTGCGCTGTGGAGCCGCTCAAAACGGCCTCTTCCACCAGGTTCTGCTGTGGGGATTTGTCCTCCCTGCTCTCCATGCTCAGCTCCTGCTCTGGGGGAGGAAGGACAAGGACAGGATGGGATTTGCCTCTGTGCCACAGGCAAAGGGAAGGAGATCCCCCCAGGGCTGTCCTGCAGCCGGGGGCTGTGCTGGGCTGGGAGACAGAGCAGCACAGAGGGGAACGGGGCACTGACTTCCTCCTCACCTGTCTCAGTCTCCCGGGGCATCTTCCTCTTCCTCACAGCCTCCCAGGGGTTGGGAATGGGAAAACCTGGTTTGGAGAAAACAAGGGATGAGCACGTTGACTTTGAAGGTCTCTCTGCCCGACTCCACCTCTACCAGTCAGCGGCCATCTGGGCTCCAGAAAAACCTCCCGAACACCAAGATTCTGCCCTGAAAAAGATTCCCAGGAGTTCCCCATCCCTGGTCCCTCCCCTCTGGTGTTTGGGGGGTTCCCCCCTGTCCCAGCTGCTGGGGGTCACCATTGGATTGGGGGTCCCTCTTCTCCTCGGTGCCTGTGCTCTCCAGGCTGCTGGCAGTCCCAGCAATCCCAAAAGCTCCCCCCTCTTTGCTCTCCCCATTTCGGGATGCCAGGGCTGTTTGGGCTCCCAGGGTCCCTTTTCCCCTCATTCTCTGCCCTGGGCTGCAGGAGCTTGTGTTGGTTTGGAAAGACAGGTGCCTGCTAAAGGAGACACGAGCCTCCCCTGAAATGGAGAATGCAAACCCTCCCCACCCCTCTGAATTGCTATGAAGTTTAAATTAAGGGGCTCTCAGGCAAAAAATAGGGGAGCAGGAAATAACAGTTCTTTAATAGGGGAGGGAAAAAAATAAAAGGATAAAATAAAACAATGCAATACACTAGAACAACACTGACAGAGTCAGAACTCAACCTGACACCCTGTGGGTCAGGGTGTTGGTGCAAGTCCAGTTGGAAAAGGGGCTGCAGTCCTCCTGGAGTGTCAGGCGTGGTTCTGTTGGAGCAGGGGGGTCCTGTAAGAAAGGGGTGTATTCTTCCTCCGCAGATCCGTGGAAGTAGAAGCAGCTGCTGTTCCTCTGGGAAGTCCAGTGGAGAAAGAGCTGTCTGACATGTCAGAATGTTGCAGGTTATATCTGCATGGCACTGCTTGGCTCCTCCCTCTGGGCGGAGCATCTCACAATGGGATGGTATAGTTCTTATCAGTCATGTGGTGACATTCAATAGCCCCTTATCAGCAGATGTTCCCTGCTGAGGGACCTTGATTATGATCACTCAGGAAGAGAGATAAGGAGAATTGCCCACTTGACACCAGACAACTGCCATACAGATGGCAATAGAATACATCTTGTTTTGCAATCTGGTACAGACACTGAGAGGTCTCATGGAAGCAAGGAGCCATTGTGACGCTGTGAGTTCCCATGGAAGCAAGGGACTAGTGTAAAACATCCCGGCCTTGTGGAACCAAGGGACCCTTATGATCCTGGGGAACCCAATCAAACCAAGGGGCTATTTTGAAACTCTGACCTCATGGAACAAATGGGCCATTGTGGCATTGTGCAGTCCCATGGAAACAAGGAAACCGTTTTGATACTGCAAGGTCTCATGGAAGCAAGGGGCCATTGTGCCACTGTGGGGCCAAAGAGACCATTGTTACATCACTGGGTCTCCTGGAAACAAAGATCTGTTGTGATCCTGCAGGGCCTCATGGAACCAAGGGGCAATTGTGATGCTGCAGGGCCCCAAGGATCCAAGAACATGGAACAAGTCTGGCTGGCTGGGCCTCCTGGGAGCTGCCTGACTGGTCCAGCTGACCTTGGCATGTTGAGGGTCACTTCTCATCACCCCCTGAAACCCTGGAGTCCTGTGCTTTCCTTCCTGTGGGAAAGAACTGTCTTCCTCCTCCAGGGGTTCATGGCAGAAATTGGGATTCCTCCTCCAAAAGATGATATCCATGGATTATTCCCATATGAAACCTGCCAGGACAGACAGCTCTGGCTGGCCTTGGCCTCTTGGGGGCTGCCTCTCATCTGCCCTCAAAAGAATGTGGGCTGTGCTTTTCTTCCCATGGAAAAAAATCATGTTTCAAGTCCAGGCATCCATGGCCAAAATTGAGAATGAGCCTCCAAAATTCCTTATATCCAAGGATACCTCTCAGAAAAAAAGCTGCCAGGATTGTCCAGGTTCCCTTGGATTCCTCATGGCCAGCTCTCATCTGCTTTCAAAATGCTGGGGTTCCACACTTTCCTTCCTATGGAAAAGAACTGTCGCTCCTGTCCAGATGCCCAGAGACAAAAGTGGGGTTTGGCCTCCCACGTTCTGTCTATCCAAGGATTCTTCCCTGACAACAGGTCTGGCTGGCTTTGACCTCCTTGGGGCTGCCTCTAATCAGCCTTTGAAACACTGGGGCTCTGCCCTTTTCTTCCTATGGAGAACTGTCATTCCAATCCAGGAACCCATTGCTGAAATGGAATTCCACCCCCAAAACTCCCCATATATCCAAAGGTTGCTTTCAGACAAAAGCTGCAAGGACAGACAGATCTGGCTTGCCTTGGCCTCTGGTGACTGCCTCTCATCTGCTGGGGTTCTTTGGTTTCCTTCCTGTAGAAAAGGACTGTCCGCCTTGTCCAGGTGCTTTGAGAAAACTTTGAAGGACTGAGTCTGATGCAAAGAGCACCAAAGCCCCAGAGGGTGATTACAGTCCTGGTGCTGTGTCTGTGCTGCTGAGCTGGGCCGGGCTCCTGGCCCAGAGGCAGTTCCTGGCAAGGGCAGCACTGCTGAGAGACAGCTCTGGCCAGGAGCAGCTCCTGTGCACAGCCCAGCAGGGCTGGGGCACTGCCAGGGCACCTCAGGGACGCCATCAGGGCACAGACAGAGCTCACAGGGGCTCAGCAGTGGCAGGGGCTGTGGCATGTCCCAGAGGGGGCTGTGTCACAGCAGCACCTGTGTGGCTGTGTCATAGAGGCACAGAGCAGCTGTGATGTCAGCAAGGGGCTGTGTGACAGCACAGAGTGGGCTGTGTGAGGTCACTGATTTGGTTATGACTTCACAGAGTTTGTTGTGTGAGGACATTGAGCAGCTGCAGCATCACAAAGGAGATTCTGTGACATCACAGAACAGGCTGTTATGTCAAACTATGTGCTGTGACATTACAGAGTGGCAGTATGACATCACAGAGAGGGTTTTTGTGACATAACAGAGGGGGTTGTGACATCACACAGCTGCCTCTGACATCACTAAGGGGAGTGTGAGGCCAGAGAGCAGGTCCTGTTACCATAGAGGGTGGCCCTGTGAAATTAGAGGGTGGATTGTAACATGAGTGGGTGCTGAGTAACATCAAACAGCAGGCTGTGACATCACATAACAGACAGTGATATCACATGGTGACTTTGTGACATCACAGAGTCTTCTGTGACATCACATTGCAGGTGTATGACTGACATTCCAGGGTGAAATCCCAGAGTTGGCTGTGTGACATCACAAGGGTGCTGTGTGAGGTCTCGCAGTAGGCTGTGACATCACAGGAGGCTCTGTAACATCACAAGGGCAATGTGATATCACAGGGAGCTGTGTGATGTCACAGAGATGGCTGTGTGACATCATTGGGGTAGTGTGACATCACAGAGGCTGTGTGAGGTCACTGGGGAGGTCACTCTGCCCTGTCCCCCCTCACAGTTCCCCCCAGAGCAGTCCAACCCTGCTCGTGCACAGCAGGGTCCCCTGTCCCCCCGGATCCCCCCGCCCCTTGCGCCGCAGCCTCCCCCAGAGGATGTTCCACGAGATCGACCCCAGAGCCAGACACGGGGACAGAGGGCCGGGGCCCTGGGGGATGGGACAGGGGGACAGGGACCCCTCGGCAGCGTCCCCGTGTCCCCCAGGGCCAGACCCTGGGCCAGGGCTCATTCACTCTGTTAGGAACGAGGCCTTGAGAGCACTGAAAAAATCCCCAGCAAGGGATCAGCAAAAACCAGATTTAATAGTAAGGGACAGCAGCACAAAGTTCCTTGGCAAGAGTCACTCTGCTCCTGACTGGACACTTCAAGCACACCAGGGAAACAAAGCAGCAACAAAACCAAACAGAATCTAGGCAATCAAACCAGAAAAGAACCAAGAACTGTCCCTGTGTGTGTGTGTGAGACACAAGGACTGTGAGGGCAAGGATAAAAGAAACCCAGCCCAAAAGGTTAACAGAGCTAAAACTTAATAGGACTTAACCTTGACTGATACCTTAAAATTCACAATTTACCAATAGAACGGCACGTAACAGTATTTAACCTAACTTAAAATCTATGCCTTTGCAATTTAACAGAATCATAACATTTAACAGTATTTAACTCCGCTTATAACATATATTAAACAACTTAGCAAAAGATATCTCTTAACAGCCTTTAACTTCATTTAGACCTTGTGATTTAACCTTACCTTGAGGCCTGACTGATTCAGCTATCCAAGGCACTCAAACCCCTCAGAGAGCAGCATTTCTGCCACATTTCCCCAGCACAGGCACTCCTGTGTGCACACAGACACAAAGAGTCAGTGCAAGGCACCTGTGAGGAATTCCCCTGAGGGCAGGGAATGCTCACTGCTGATGCTTTGGCATCTCCCCAGCAGGTGAAGGGCTGAGCCTGGAGGAGTGGGGGGATCGGCCCAGGCTCTGTGGTTGTTTGGGATCCCCGAGTGCAGCAAACGGGAGAGTTCCCGGCTGGGAGAGGCCCCACTCAGAGGGAGTCGCTGGCCCAGGAGAGCTCCAAGGGCTCCTTTTGGAGCGCTGTTTGCAGGGCCCCACGAGAGGGGCTTCAGTCCCAACAATGGCTCATCCTGGCCACACTTGGCATCAGCAGCTTTCTTTGGCAGTGTGAGAACAGGGATGTTGTGCCACTGAGGGAACAGAAACAGCTCCCAGGGCTGTTCCTAAAGGAGCCAGGAGCTGTCTGGGCAGCAGCAGTGCCTGGAGCAGACAGTGTTTGTGATGAGCTGCAGAGGAGCTGAGCCCAGGGGCTGTTGGCCAAGGCTGAGGCCCAAGGAGCATTTCTCAGCTGGCAGGGCGGCCTGAGAAGGGGAGGGGGGAATGCAGCAGCACAGGGCCATGGAACCAAAGGACCCTTGTGACACTGTGGGGCCCTGTGAGACCAAGGGACCCTTGTGACACTGTGGGGCCTCATGGAATCATGGAGAGCACTGTGGCATTGCTGGGCCTCATGGAACCAAGGTGTGATGCTGTGTGACTCCATGGAATGTAGGGATCACTGTGACACTGAGAGGCTCCATCTAACCAAGGGTCCATTGTGACTCTGAGGGGCCTCATGGAACCATGGAGACCATTGTGACACTGTGAGATATAATGGAAACAAGGGGCTGTTGTGACACTGTGAGACCCCATGGAGCCAAAGGTGGGGCAAAGCCTCAGGGAACCATGGAGACACCATAAGGACACTTCAAAGCCTCTGGGAACCAAGGGGCCATTATGATACAGAGGGGACTCATGGGATCATGGAGACCATTGTGACACAATGAGTCCCTATGGAATAAGCAAAGCATTGTGACACTGTGAGGCCTCATGGAACCAGTGAGACCATTGTGACCCTGGGGGTGCCCACAGAACCAAGAGGACCATTGTGATATTGTGGGGCCTGGTGAAACCAAGAGGCCTTTGTGACACTGCAGGGCTGCATGGAACCAAAGGTCCATTGTGACATTGCAGGGCCTCATGTCATCAAGGCTCCATTGTGACACTGGGCAACCAATAAAGACCATTGTGACACTGCAGGGCTGCATGGAACCAAAGCTGCAGGGTGACACAGAGTGGCCTCCTGTCATCAGTGGTCCATTGTGACACTGTGGAGCCAAAGGAGACCATTGTGACACAGCAAACCCCCAGGGTCCAAAGGTCCATTGTGACATTGCAGGGCTCATGATATAGAGGCATCACATAGCATTGTGGGGCCTGTGGAACCATGGAGACCATTGTGACACTGCAAGGCCTCATGGAATCCTTGGGATCATTGTGACACTGAGGGGCCCCATGGAATCAAGGGATCATTGTGAAAATATGGGGCCCCATAAAACCAAGGGAACACAGAACAGGTCTGGCTAGTTTGGGTCCCATGGACTGCCTGACTGGTCCAGCTGACCTTGGCATGTTGAGGGTCTCTTCTCAGCTGCTGCTGGAACACTGGGGCTCTGTGCTTTCCTTCCTATGGAAAAGAACTGTCCTTCTGCTCCAGGCACCCATGTCCAGAATTGGGATTTCATCTCCAAATTCCCTTATATCCAGGGATTGTTCCCATAGGAAAATTGCCGGGACAAGTCTGGCTGGCAATGGTTTCAAGCAGGTAAGGTCTCATCCATCCCCAAAACACTGGGGAAGGCTCCATGCTTTCCTTTCTATGGGAAAGAATTCTTCTTCTTGTCCAGGTGCCCATGGCCAAAATTGGAATTTCACCTCCAGCATTGCCTGTTGTGACAGACTGGAGGAGATTGTTGGCTCTAAACATTTCATGTGTGGGGGAGGAAGGGGCAGGTCCAGCCTTGCCCTGTCCTGGAACCCCAGCACTGCCCTGCCCTGGAACCTCAATCCCCCCAGAGCCTCTATCCCAGCCCAGCAGTGCCTGCCAGTCCCTGGCACAGCACAGGCAATGCTCCACAGCCACCTCTGGAGCCCCCAGCCCAGCTCCTGAGGGACCAAATGAGCCCAAGTCCCACCTGGGGGAAGGGCCCAGGAAGACCAAGGGGTATTTAATGCCTACCATGAGGCAAACACACATCTTAACCCTACCTCCTCTTTGAATTTCCATCTGAACATCTCTAAAATTCAGGAGGTGGTAGCTGTATGTGCTTTTTTTTTTTATTTTTGTCTTTCTCTCTTTCTGCGTCGTCTGATATCCTCCTAATGCAAATTTTGGTTAACTTAAAAGTGAAAAGGCTAAAAGTTTGTGAAGTTGAATTGGCCAAGTTAATGTTTTGAGAGGTGTTTCCTGTTGATTGGATATTGTATTAAACCTTTTGCCAAGTTCCTCTAGTTTTCTCAAGTTGCTAGTAAAGGCCGTTTGGTTGTTTTGAGCTCCTGAGAATCTCTTGTCAGTATTTCTCTAGTACATCCAACTAAGAGTACACAAACAATTGTAATTTTTTTTGAATGTCTCCTTGAGAGGGTTGTTTTTGGGGGATGGGAGTCAGGGTTTTTCTGTCCTGCTTGGCACAGCCCAGGCAGAGATTTCCCAGCCACATTCCACACTCCATTTCCCAGCTGGAGCCACTGGTGCCTCTGAATTGTGCTGCCCCAGCCCCAGGGATGCTCTCCTTGTCTGCCCATTCCCCCATGGGCTCTGGGCAGGGATGGCCTCAGTGGGGGCTGCTGACATCCTCAGCAACTTGGAGGCTGCTGCTGAATTTCACTGCTCCAGAGGCTTGTTCAGCCTTCAGCTCTTCAGTGCAGGAATTCAGTGCCCCAGGGGTCATTAACATTCAGAACATCTTAATAAACCAAGCCTCTGGGTTAAATTTGATTGAAGTTTCAAAAAACTATGTAGTTAATTCAACAGATTTCAGAAGTATATTCAAACTCAATATATTACACTTAAAAGACAATGAGAAAAAATTTCTTAGGTCCTGTTGAGGTTTGTTTTTCCTGTTAATACATGGAAATGTGCAATCTCCAATTGACACTGAATCCAAGTACCTCCTCATGCAATTGGAAGAGAGATGAAAATCAAGACTCTTCATGGCTGACAATCAATCAGACTCTGTCCCTACCCCCACCCCACCATTTCCCCCATCCAAACCCTGGCACTCAGAGCAGCCTTGTGCAAATCTGAGCTGCCTCCAGCCCAGGCTGCACCTGCAGCTTTCAGCTCCTTGGCTCCAACTCCCACCTGATTTCCCTGCAGAAGGAGCTGCCTGAGACACAGAGGGATGTTCATTTATTGTCAGCCAACAGAGCCAAGGGAAGGCACAGCTCCATCAAACGCAAAAGTCATTCTTCTCCCTGGCTCTGCCTTGAACCTGATCCCCACAGTCTGTCCTGTTTCCTTCATCCCTCCTTTGCCAGAGACTTTCTGGGACAAGGGAGCTCTGCTCTGGCTATGGAGGGAGGTCCAAGGGCAGCCACTGGAGTGGGAACCACAACTCATCAGGTTTGTGTTTTTGGAACCAGGAACTGGTGAGACTCAGAGGCACAGAAAGGTTTCTCTTCATGGCACACATAAAAAAATGTGAAGATGATAAAATTTAATAAACATCAAAACCCTTCCCTCAGCTCCTTCTGACATCCCAGCAACATCTGACATATCCACCACCCACAAGGGATTGCCATACACGAAGGATTTTAGACAAAGACATAAGAACGGGTTTTGTAAAAGATAAAACTACAACTAAGATTCTGTCAAAGGAGGTATTTAAACTTCTGACAGATTGGGCAGAACTCCCGGAAGCTCAAAGCATTAATCCAGTCAAGGGAGACAAATTGGAAGGACCAGAGAACAGCTGCAGGAGGAAGTCTGGGAGCAAAGGGAAGGACAAAGATCCAGCTGCTCTAAATGAAGTGACGTCCTTAGACATGGCCATTGAAATAAAAGAGCTGAAAACACAAGAAGGAAGATGTCATGAAATAATAGACTGACTGTTGGTGGCAAAGGGAGAGGGAAAGATCAGTATTTTTTCTCTATCCATCAGCAGTAGATTCCAGTATATCCAGGAAATTCCTGTTCCTGGTGGGAAAACTTTTCTATCTCTCAAAAGTACTCAAGTCACCCAGGTAAAAAATATTTGCTTGGGTATTATGAAAGGAACAGTATTGAAACCTGTGCCCCTTTCCAGGCAGACATCAGTTGTGTGCCCATGAACAGGCAGTGCCACTTGTGCCCTGAGGTGTCCAGCTGGGATTGGAACTCTCTGAGAGCACCTGAGGGAGAGCAGAGCACCTTGCAAGCTGCAGGTCCCTGACAGCCACGCAGGGCTCCTGTCCCATCAACATCTGCTCTGCTCCAGCCTGGAACAGGGCCCAGCATGGTGCCGGGATCATCAGAGAGTTGATGTGTGTGCTGGAATTCAATGCCCTCCCCACCCCGCAGCAGCCCTGCATTTCCCTGCTCCAGCCTTGGTCTCCAGCACGGCCATGGAGGCTCTTTGGGCTCTGGACTGTTCCTGCAGCCCCCAAGGGCAGCTGAGCTCTGCCTTTGGCACACTCAGCCCTGCCCAGCGCAGACCATGCTCACCAATTCCCTGTCTGTGCCTGGCCTTGCTGTCAGCCCCAGCAGCGGCTGCGTGGCCCCTTTGTGGCCCTGTGCTGGCCCAGCCATGGTGGCACAGCCCCTGTGCAGGCCCAGCCCAGGCCAGGAGCATTGCGGCTGGGAAGGGCCCCTGTGCCGTGGTGCCCACAGCAGCCTTGGGGCTCTGTGCCCCATGGCCTCCCTGCTGGGCAGCCTCTGCCAGCTCCTGCAGAGCCCGTGGCACCTGTGGGCCTGCACAGACAGCCCTGCCCTGGGCTCTGCCGGCCTCTGGGCCAGCAGAGAGGCAGCCAGGGCTGGCCATGGCTGGGAACAGGCCCTGAGCCCCACAGGAGGATGGAGCTGAGCCACGGCCAAACTCAGCCCAGGGCAAAGCTGGGCTCAGCAGCCAGGGCTGCCAAGGGCAGGGGACAGAGGCTGGCACTGATAAATGTCCTGGGCCCCCTCCCTGCTCTGTCCATGACCCCAGGGCACAGAGCAGCCTCCTCTCTGGGACACTTGCCTGTTTTCAGTGCCTTGCACAGGCGCTGGCCCTGCCCCACAAGGCCTGGCCTGAGTCTTGCCCCTGCACGCTCAGCCAGGCTGAGATGGACACTGATGGTGTCTGTGCCAGGCTGTCTGAGCCCAGCCCAGCTCCCTGCAAGCTCTGCCAGCTGCCCTGAGCTCTGGGCAGCACCAAGGGCCTCTGGCCAGCCCAGCCCAGGCACCTCTGGCCCCACAGCTCTGCTCAGGCCAGGCTGCTCTGGGCACTGGCCCCATGGCCTCAGCCCCTGGCAAGGGCACAGCAGCAGCTGCAGCTGCCACAGGACTCAGCCCCAACCATGGGGGAAGGCGCTTGGCCAAGGCACAAGGAGGCTCCCTGGGTGCCCTGCTCCCCTCTGGCTAAGGTGCTGAGAGCTCTGCAGCCCCTGCTGCCATCCCATCTGCTCAGGGCAGCACAAGAGCCCTGGCCTTGGGGCCCTCCAGAGCTGTTCCTGCTCCAGGCCCAAGGCCCATGCCAAAGCTGGGGCAGCCACAGAGCTGTGCTCATTTCTGTTCCTTGCTGCTCTGATGGGGATGGATCCTCAGCCAGTTGGAGGTTGCTGATGAATTTTATTACTCCAGAGGCCTCTTCTTTTCTGAGCTCTTCAGTGGAGGAAATCTGTGAGAAAAGCACATAAATATTCATTCAAAATACCTGGACAATAAAAGCCCCTGGGAAGAATGTAACTTTTCCATTATTTTGTGGTTAATTAGACAGATTTCAGAAGTGTCTTCAAAATGAATATATTTTATGTAAAACAATGCAGAGAGACCTTTTTTGTCTTCATTAGTTTACCTGTTTATAGATTGATATCAGCAATCCCCAGTTGATAATGATCCCCTGCACCTTCCAATGCAGTCTGGATATGAAAATCAAGACCATGCATGGCTGACAATCAATAACACTTTGTCCCCACTGTGTCCCCACCATTTCCCACATCCAACCCCTTGCACTCCTATGGATCAGGAATGGTGTGGCCAGCAGGACCAGGGCAGTGATTCTTCCCCTGTGCTCGGCACTGGTTGGGCAGCACCTCAAGTGCTGTGTCCAGTTCTGGCTCCCGAATTTAGGAAGCTCATGGAGGGGCTGGAGCATGTCCAGAGAAGGGCAACAAGGCTGGTGAGGGGTCTGGAGCTCAAGTCCTGTGAGGAGCAGCTGAGGGAGCTGGGGCTGTTTATCCTGGACATGGGGAGGCTCAGGGGAGACCTCATCACTCTCTACAACTCCCTGACAGGAGGGTGCAGCCAGCTGGGGGTCAGGCTCTTTACCCAGGGAACTGGACAGGACAAGAGGACACAGCCTTCAGCTGCACCAGGGGATGTTTAGGCTGGGCATTAGGAGATATTCTTCACACAAAGTGTGATTGGGCATTGGAATGGGCTGTCCAGGAAGGTGGGTGAGTCACCATCCCTGGAAGTGTTTAAGGAAACATGGATGTGGCACTCAGTGCCATGGCCTGGGTGACAAGGAGGTGTTGAGTCCCAGGCTGGACTTGATGCTCTCCAAGGTCTTTTGCAGCCTGGTTGATTCTCTGATGATTGTGACACTGCAGGGCCCTGGGGAAGCATAGGGCCATTGTGACACTGCAGGGCCTGGTGGCACGAAGAGGACCATGGTGACACTGTGTACGACATGGCAGCACAGAGCCAAGGGGCCATTGTGACACTGTGGGGCTGAATGGAAGCAAGGAGTGCATGGTGACAGTCTGGGTCCTGGTGAATGCACAGAGGCCACTGTGACACTGTGAGGCCTTGTGGAACCAAGGGGCCATTGTGCCACTGTGGAACCAAGGAAAGCCTTGGGAGAGCCTGGGGACAATGGAATCAAGGGGCCATTGCAAGGGCTTGGGAACTGACGGAACAATTTTGACACTGTGGTGCTCTGGAACCCCAGTGCCCCCAGAGCCTCTATTCCAGCCCTGCAGTGTCTGCCAGTCTGTGGAGTGGAACAGCACACTCCACAGCCACTTCTGGAGCCCCAGCCCAGCTCCTGAGTGACCAAATGACCCCAGGTCCAACTTGGGGTAAGGGGCCTGGAACACCAAGGGTTATTTGAGGCTGACCACAAGGCAAGCACATATCTTGACCCTGCCTCCTCTTGGAATTTCTATCTGAACACCACTGGATTCCAGGAGTTGGTAGTTGTGTGTACGCCTCTCTAAATCATTCTTGTCTTTCTTTCTGTGTCTTTTATTTCTGTCCTCTTGCAATTTTCGATTAACCTAAAATAGACAGAATTAGAGTTTGTGAAGTGGAATGGGCAAGGTTAATGCTTTGAGAAGCGGTTTTTGTTGATTGAATGTCGTATAAAACCCTTTGCCAAAGTTTCTCTGGATTTCTAAAGTTGCTGGTAAAGGCTGTTTTGTTGTTTTCAGCTCCTGAGAATCTCTTGATTGTATTTCTCCAGTGCATCCAACTCAGAGTATACAAATAATTGTAATTCCTTTTAGATGTCTCCTTGATAGAATTGTTTGGGGCATGGGAGTCAGGGCTCTCCGTCCTGCTTGGCACAGCCCAGGCAGGGCTTTCCCAGCCACATTCCACACTCTATTTCCCAGCTGGAGCCACTGGTGCCTCTGAGTTGTGCTGTCCCAGCCCCAGGGACGCTCTCCTTGTCTGCCCATTCCCCCATGGGCTCGGGGCAGGGATGGCCTCAGTGGGGGCTGCTGACATCCTCAGCAAATGTGGTGTCCCATGGAACCAAGGGTGCCTGGTGACACTTCAGGATCTTGTGTCACCAGGGCTCCACTGTGACACTGCAGCACCAAGGAATTAATTGTGGCACTCTGAGGCCTCATGGAGCCAAGAGGCCACTGTGACCCTGCAGGGCCTTGTGGAACCATGCAGAGCATTGTGACAGAGCAGGACCTGGTGTCATGATGGCACCATTGTGACACTGCTGGGCCCCATGGAACCCAAGGGCCAGTGCTGCTCCTCAGGGACTCATGGAATGAAGGAAACATGTTTGACACCATGGTGGGACCAAGAGGCCATTGTGACACTGTGGAACCAAGGAGAGCATTGCTGCACTGCCAGACCTCATGGAACCAAGGATCTATTGTGACCCTGCAGGGACTTGGGGCACCAAGGATCCATTGTGACACAGCGGGGAACAAGGATCCCAGGGACTCTGTGACACCAAGGGGTCCCCTGGAACCAAAGGGACATTGTGACACTGGGAGGCCTCATGGAATCATGGAGACAATTGTGACACTCTGGAGCCTGATGGAACCACACTGACACCAAGCTGACTGGGAGTGTTGATCTGCTGGAGGGTAGGAGAGCTCTTCACAGGGCCCTGGACAGGCTGGATCCAGGACACAAATCCAACAAGGTGAGGTTGAAAAAGTCCAAGTTCCAGGTCCTGCACTATGGCCACAACAACCCCTGCAGCACTACAGGCTGGGGACAGAGTGGCTGGACAGCAGGCAGGCAGAAAGGGACCTGTAGGGACTGATGGACAGCAGGCCTGGACATGAGGCAGCAGTGTGCCCAGGTGGCCAAGAAGGCCAATGGATCAGGAATGGTGTGGCCAGCAGGAGCAGGGCAGTGATTCTTCCCCTGTGCTTGGCACTGGCTGGGCAGCACCTGGAGTGCTGTTTGCAGTTCTGAGGCCCCCAACTTAGGAAGGACAGGGAGTGGCGGGAGCATGTCCAGAGAAGGGCAACAAGGCTGGTGAGGGGTCTGGAACACAAGTGCTGTAAGGAGTAGCTGAGGGGGCTGGAGTTGTTTATCCTGGAGAAGAGGAGGCTCAGGGGAGAAAAGGCGGTGTCAGGGCACAGGTCAGACTTGATGAACTCCAAGGTCTTTTCCAACCTTGCTGATTTTGTGATTCTCTGGAACCACCCTTGGAGCAGTTGAGGATGAGCCCTGGGCCTCCTCTTGAGAAGCTCAAGCAGCCCAGGTCCCTCAGCTTCTCCTGCCAGGCCCAAAGCCCATCCTGTCAGTCCTGCAGAGCCTCTGCAACTCCTCCTCATTGCCCAGAACAGGGAGCCCCAGGGCCAGACACAGCAGCCCCCCTGACATGTAGTGCCTGTGGCAAGGGAGCAGCATGAGGCACCGCAGGAGCCTGCAGACAATTCCTGCAGCACTTGTAGGATGATCCTGCTGCCCAAGGGACGTTTCAATGGTGCCAAGTCAGAAACTGCAATGGGGAGTGGGGCCAGAGAGGAAAGGGCAAACAGGGATGGGCTGTTTGCTGGGAAAGGAACAGAGCTGGACAGAAGAAAGAAATTTGTAGCAGGAAGTGTAAAGCAAGCAGCGGTGAAGCAAAGGAAATGCTCAGGGCAGTTTGGAGGTGGCTGCCAGGCAGTCCTGGCTCTGAGCAACAGCATCTGCAGTGGGACAGGAAACTCCCAGCTGATGGGAACAAACTTTCTGGCTGAATGCAGAGGCCAGGAAAAAACTGAGTGGTTTCCCTGCCATTCTCCAGCCCTTGCTGGCCCCAGGGGCTGATGGCATTTGTGCTCCCTCAGGTTCCTGTCCCCACATAAACAGCATGGGGGGTGCTCCCCCCTGCTCTGTGCAATGCAAACAGGGGCTCCTGAGCCAGTGCTGCCGTGTCTGTGCCTGCAAGGATGGGGCACCTGTGTGAGCTGGGGGAGAGGCCAGGGCTGCAGAGGGGGGATGTTATGGCAGCTCCATGAGGACGCTCTGGGACACTGCCCTGGGCTGTCCAGTGCACTGGGGATGGATTAGCCCCTGCTCTGCTGCTCCTTCCCGTCTCTCCCAGGGCCCTTGCACAGCACCAGCCATGCTGTTTGCCCCCAGCCTGCCCACGGCCAGCCTGGTGCCACTCACGGGGGTTTTCTGTGTTGAGCATTGGCCTGGGCGTGTTATTGAGAGATTCTGGCCAAGGAGACTGGAGCCCCCAGGGCCTGGCCTGAGGCGTCAGCACTGCCCCAGCAGTGCCCATGGCCTGTCCCTGCTGCAGCCCTGGCACTGCCACCCCAGGACTGTACCAGGCTCTGAGAGCACTCAAGCCCTGCAGCAACACCAGGGCCACCAGGGCAGCAGGGCAGGGCCACGGGAGCAGCACTGGCAACACCAAGTGCTGGTGCTGATGGGCACAGCTCCAGGGCACACTGATCTGCCCCCAGCTCTGCACACAGACATTGCTGCTGCAGCTCCAGAGAAGGCAACAAAAGGGCATCTCTGCAGAAAACTCTGCTGGGACATCCTTTAGTTCCTTTAAATCCAGCAAGATTGCAGCCCCTCATTGACACAGTCTGTGGCCACAGGGAATGTTGCGGGGGCAAAAGTGAGAAAGGGCAGAAACAATGCCTTTTTTTGATGGACAATATGACAAAAGTAAAACAAAGCAATAGGACCCACAAAATGAAACCAACAAGAAGTATCAAAGATGAGTTTTATTAGAAGTGATTTGCAGAAATTGGCCAGCAGTTTAATGCCTCTGAAAGCATCCAGTCATCAGTCTCCACACTGCAGCCTTGAGCTCCTGATTCCTCAGGCTGTAGATGAGGGGGTTCAGGACTGGAGGCACCACTGAGTACAGAACTGACAGCGCCACATCCAGGGATGGGGAGGACATAGAGGGGGGCTTCAGGTGAGCAAATGTGGCAGTGCTGATGAACAGGGAGACCACGGCCAGGTGAGGGAGGCAGGTGGAAAAGGCTTTGTGCCATCCCTGCTCAGAGGGGATCCTCAGCACGACCCTGAAGATCTGCACAAGGAGAAAACAATGAACACCAAATAACTGAGTCCTAAACCAACACTAACAGCAAGAAGCCCAAGTTCCCTGAGGTAGGATTTGGAGCAGGAGAGCTTGAGGATCTGTGGGATTTCACAGAAGAACTGTCCAGGGGCATTGCCATGGCACAGGGGCAGGGAAAATGTATTGGCCGTGTGCAGCAGTGAATAGAGAAAGGCACTGGCCCAGGCAGCTGCTGCCATGTGGGCACAAGCTCTTCTGCCCAGGAGGGTCCCGTAGTGCAGGGGTTTGCAGATGGACACGTAGCGGTCGTAGCACATGATGGTCAGGAGATAAAACTCTGCTGAGATGAACAAGAGAAAGAAAAAGAGCTGAGCAGCACATCCCATGTAGGAAATGATCCTGGTGTCCCAGAGGGAATTGTGCATGGCTTTGGGGACAGTGGTGCAGATGGAGCCTAGGTCACTGAGGGCCAGGTTGAGCAGGAAGAAGTACATGGGGGTGTGCCGGTGGTGGCTGCAGGCTATGGCGCTGATGATGAGGCTGTTGCCCAGGAGGGCAGCCAGGGAGATGCCCAGCAAGAGGCAGAAGTGCAGGAGCTGCAGCTGCCGCGTGTCTGCCAATGCCAGCAGGAGGAAGTGGCTGATGGAGCTGCTGTTGGACATTTGCTGGGGCTGCACATGAGGATCTGTAAAAAAAGTAATCATGGAATAGTTGGGTTTGGAGAGGAC
Organism: Fringilla coelebs; assembly: GCF_963513975.1. Taxonomy (NCBI): domain Eukaryota; kingdom Metazoa; phylum Chordata; class Aves; order Passeriformes; family Fringillidae; genus Fringilla; species Fringilla coelebs. The sequence goes on from NW_028167583.1 coordinate 1,465,446, forward strand.
TCTAAATATCCCAGCACAGCCTGGCGGCACTTTCCCCGCACTGCCTGCCCACGGCTCTGCTGCCTGGAGCTGTCCCTGCCAGCAGCTGCTTCCCAGTGCCCAGGGCTGGGCCCTGCCAGTGCTGCCAGAGCCCAGCCCAGCCCTGGGGGCTCAGCTGTGCTCTTCAGACCCCTCCCAGTTCAGGTACTGCCCAGGGGCAGCTCCGGCTCTGCAGGCTCTGATGGCAATGTCAGAGCAACCCTGAGGAGGCTGGAAAATTACACTGATGCTGCCTCTAAGAGCAACCCTGTGTTGATTTCTGTCACTGGCTGGTATATTACCATCTGAGAGAATTTTCTTTCATTTTTCTCAGCCTGATCTGAGATATGAATATCTATGTGCAGATTCCCCTCCAGGCAACCCAGAGTAGTAGAATAAAAAAGCAGGATTTCCCTTTTTATGCAGCCCCTGCCTTGCTGTTCTCCCGGTATAATCTACTTGGAAATGTTCTGCAGTTAAATGTCATGCTGGGAACAGATCTGAACAATGCAGCATCCCAACCACACAAGGAGAACACTTCCAAGCCTTACCAGCTGTCTCTTCCCACCCAGATCTTGTCCCCCAGTGGTGGGAGCAGCTCCCAGGGCCGGCTGAGAGCTGTCCCTGGCAGGCAGCAGAGTCCCTGCCCCAGCACAGCGCCCTGGGCTGCAGAACCCTGCTCTGCAGGACAGCACTGGGCACCCCTGGCTGCTCTGCACAAGAGAGAATCAGAGAATGTACTCACAGAATCTGCAGGCATTGGGATGTTCCGGCTTTAGGAGATCGCTCCTGGAGCGGCAGCTGCATTGTCCTGCAGCCAGAGGTTCCTGCAGCCAAGGGCTAGCAGTGATTGTGCCCCAGGCACTTCTCAGCACCTTCCCAGCCCTGAATGATTGAAGCTCTCTGTGCCTCTGGGCTTTGCCCAGTGTAGCTGCAGGCAGTGCCCCAGCCCTGCTGAGCTGGGAGAAAAAATGCTCATCAAGAGAAATGTGCTTTTGAAGCTCTTCTTGGTTACCAGGAGCTGCCTCTGTGCCAGAAGCCTGGCCCAGCTCAGCAGCACAGACAAAGCACAAGGACTTTAATGAGCCTCTGGGGCTTTGTGCTCAGGCCCTGAACATCAGTCCCTGAGAGGGAGATGAAGAAACCTCTCCAGAACTCCAAATCAGAATCCAATTCCAAAGTTTCTTGGACTTTTAATGGGTCCCACTGAGGGACACAACTGAGAAAGTGTCCCCAGGCTCCAGGCAGAGCAGAGAACTGGAGGCAGTGATGACAGGTGGGGACAAAGAGAAGCCCAGTCTTGGTGCCCTGTGGCACAGCAGGGTCTGTGCCACCAAGGGCTGTGAGGAGACACCTTGTCCTGAGGCACTGGGGCCTCCTGGCACATCCCCAGCCAGGCTGGGCACTGTCAGTCCCTTCTCCTGCCCTCTGCACCCCCCCCTAGCCCACATCCCAGTGGCCTCAAGGATCTGCTGGAAGGAGTCCCTGGGGAGCCTTGCTCAGGAATGCCCCTGGGGGCTCTTCAATGCTCCCAGGGTTTTTCAAAGGACTTTAGGTTTGGCTTTTGCCTTGGAGTCTCTGACATGTTTGTTCAATCATGGCCTCCAATTATCTGCTGGAATTAGTCCCTGGAGAGGCTATGTCAGTAGCAACACTCAGTGGGGCTCATTAATGCTTCAAGGTACTTAGATCTTTTAAGGTACTTGGTGTTTCCCTTTTGATACAGATTCTGGGAGAGGTTTGTGCAATCATGGCACCAATTATCTGCTTTAAGGAGTCCCTTGAGAGCTTTGTATTGACACTCAGTGGGGCTCATTAATAATTTGAGATACTCAAAGTTTTTAAGGTACTTCGGAATTTCCTTCTCACACTGAGTTTTTTAGAGGTTTTTGTGCCACCCTGGCCTCCAATTCTCTCCTCCAAGGAGTCCATGAGGAGCTTGTGTTGGGGATGGACCTCAGTAGGACCCATTCATGCTTTGAGACACTTTGGGGTTTTCTTCTGACTTTGACGCCTGGAAAGGTTTGTGCAATCTCCTCTAAGGCCCTGCGGTTCAAGGGCTAGCTCCAAATGCACCTTAGGGCTCATTAGGATCAAGCAAGTCCTGACAAACCATGGCTCTGCCTTGATTTCCCTCTGCTCTAATGCAGTTCATCAGGAATGTTTCTGTAGTGGTTTTGGCTTCCTAATTTGAGATATCTTGGAGAATGCAGCAATTATTGTGGTGGGTTCAGTGTTGGGTAATTACTAGAATGTACTTATTCATTTCGTGCTTTGAGATAGGATTAGGGAAAAGGCAATGTAGACTCAAAACTTTAGAAGCGTATAAAGAAAAGTTTATTAATACTAACTAAAAGAAAGAGTGATAAGGATCAGAACAAATCTTTCAGAACGCTTCTCTTCTCCCTACAACCTTTTCTTTTTTACTGACAATGTAAAGAGACAAAACCTAGAATTTTCAGTCAGTTTACTATCTGCAGAATAGTCTTTCTTCAGTTCATTTAGGGAGAGGAGTCTCTTTCGTGCTATGAAGACTTCTCCATAGAAAGCAGCTCTTCTGTGGCTCTCAATTTTCACGAACAGCAGCCATCTGGAAAATCTGCACTTGTGAAATTCCTCAGATTTATTCACAGCATTTCCCAAAGCTGTGTTTATGGACTATGTCAACTTATGGGGTATTAGTTTAAAGATTAGCAAAGGTTTTCTTCATCTATTTCTGAAATCATCTTCATTTCTGAGAACAGAGGTCTCCTTCTCTCCCTGAGTGCACAGGCTCTCCTCATTCTTTTATTTTTCTCAATTCAAACTTCTCATGGGATCACAGCTACTTCAGCATTTGCTTACTTTAACATGGAGGCCTTTGCTGAAAAGTCATCTCCCCATACTTTTCAATGCTTTATAGGGAAAGAGAGTCTGATGTATCAATTACATCCTTCTCCATAGCGTTACAAGAGGATTTCAGCCCCAAGATCAAGGCATCTCTCCATCCCTCCCATTTGGGACTGAACTTCCTCTTCACTGACCTCGGTGTCTTCATGTTGCTCCTCTGTGTGCCTGCACTTTGTCCTTTTCTCTCACTCGAGGGAGGATGGAAGCACTGAAAGAGTTCATATCTCACCCAGGGCCTGCAGATGGTTCCGTGACCCCGGCCGGGCTCGGTCCTTGCGGCCGGAGCTGTTTTACGATGGAGGTTTCTGCAGCGGCTGCACTGGGGCTGTGTCAGGATGGGCCGTGCTGGGGGAGGGCCAGGATCTCAGCAGCCAGGCCAGAACACAGCAGCAGCACGGCCGGGGGCCGATGGCGTCTCCTCCCTATGCCGGGGGTTGTGGGCGAACCCCAAGGGTGGCAGAATCTTGTCCGAGCCAGCCCAGCCCGGGGCTGCTCCTGGGGCCTGGCAGATCCTGGCTCGGCCCAGGCTGGTGGTGGGGCAGGGCTCAGCAGTGCCCAGATGTTGGCAACTGCAGCCATGGCCCGGTCCGGCCTCGGCCCCGCAGCCTCCCCTGCCCTGCCCGGCAGCTGATGGGGCCTGGCGGGGTCCCTGGGAAGGGGCCCAGCCCCACCGCAGGAACCGCCCAGTCCGCCCCGGCTGAGATGGGGCCGGGTCAGCCTTGTTACCTCTTTGCCAGCCAGAAAGGAAAGAGACGCTCCCAGGCTTTCTCATCTTTAACATGTGTCTTCACAGGGGTGTGTAAAGTGTCCTTAGTGGTTGAACAGATTTTCAGATCTCAAAGCTAATTACTGATTGTTTTTTGTCAGACACGGAGGAAACTGCTAGCAGCTTCTCTTAGGACATCTCTTCCATGATGAAAAACCACCACAACAGCACAGAGCACAGAGCTCCTTTGTCCATATGTAGTGGTCAGGAGCCCAAGGCCCACAAACCCCTCCTTGGAAGATCTCTGGGCCCTCTTCAAGATGTTTTCAAATGAAAACATTCAGCTCAGAGTCTAAGAAAATCACCAGAGGAGGGGGCCAGCCTGATCTGTCTGTCCTGGCTACTTTTGTCTTGGAGCAATTCTTGGATATACACAATTTGGGAGGCCAAATTCTAATTTTTGCCATGGCCCTTGGACAAGAAAGCTGGTTCCTTTCAATAGGAATGAAGAAACAGAACACCAGTGTTTCAGGGACTGATGAGAGGTGACCACCAGAGGCCAAGGCCAGCCAGAGCTGGCAGGTTTTGTTCTGAGAGATACCCTTTGCATATAGGAAATTTTTTAGGGGTAATACTAATTTTGGCAATGGGCATCTGAAAAGAGGGACGCTTCTTTTCCATAGCAAGGAAAGCACAGAGCCCCAGTGCTCCACGAGCTGATGAGAGGCAGCCCTTGACATCCCAACATCAGCCAGACCTGTCAGGTGGCCCCTGGCAGGCCAAGCCAGCCAGACCTGTTCCATGTTCCCTTGGTTCCATGAGGCCCCAGAGTGTCCCAAAGGTCCCTTGCTTCCCTTAGGCCCTGAGGTGCCATAATGCCCCCTTGGTGACACCAGGCCCTGAAGGGTCACAATGGTCTCCATGGTTCCATCAGGCCCCACAGAGCCATAATGGTCTCTGGGTTCCATGAAGCCCCACTGTGTCACCATGGCCCCTTGGTTCCATGGGCTCCAGTGGTGCCACAATGATCCCCTTGGTTCCATGGGCTCCAGTGGTGCCACAATGATCCCCTTGGTTCCATGGGTTCCACTGGTGCCACAATGATCCCCTTGGTTCCATGAGGTCCCCACAGTGTCCCAGTTATCTCCATGGGAAGGAAAGAACCCAGCCCCAGTGTGGCAGGGGAAGCCACCAGAGGCCAAGGCCAGCCAGACTTGACTGTACTGGCAGATTTTGCCTGGGAGCAACCCTTGAATATACAGAATTTTAGAGGTGGAATCCCAATTTCAGACATGGACACACAGAGGAGAAGGATGGTTCTTTTCCATAGGAAGGAAAGCACAAAGCCCAAGTATTTTAAAGGGAGAAGATGAGAGGTGGCTCCTGGGAGGCCAAGACAGCCAGACTTGTTTGTTCTGGAAGCTTTAGTCATGGAGGAATCCCTGGATATAGGGAATTTTGGTGGAGGAATCTCGATTTTGACCACAGGCACTTTGAGAAGAAGGACATTCTTTTCCATAGGAAGGAAATCACTGAGCCCCAGCAGTTGAAAATCAGGTGAGAGGCAGCCCCCATGAGGCCAAGGGCAGCCACACCTTTCTGTCCTGGCTGCTCTCACTTGAGAGCAATCCTTGGATGTGCAGAGTTTCAGACCTGGAGTCCCATATTTTGGCCATGAGCACCTGGTCAAGATGGATGTGTTTTACCCATAAGAAAGAAAAGCATGAAATTCAAGTGTTCCAGAAAAAGATGTCACGTGGCCACTCTTAGGCCAAGCCAGCCAGACCTGTCTCTCCTGGGACCTTTTGTTCAGGGGCTGTCCTTGGCCATTGGGCATTTTGGCGGTGGAATCTCAGTTTTGGCCGTGGGTGCCTGGACAGGAAGAAGAGTTCTTTTCATGAGGAAGGAAAGCACAGAACCCCAGTGCTTCAGAGGCAGATGAGTGCCAGCCCTCAGGAAGCCAAGGCCAGCCAGACTTGTCAGTCCTGGCAGCTTTTGTCTGGGAGTTATCCTTGAATATAGGGAATGCTGGAGGCAGATGCCCAAACATGGCCATGGGTGCCTGGTCAAGATATTTTTTCCCCCTAAGAAAGAAAAGCACATGATCAAAGTTTTCATAGGCAGATGAGAGGTGGCCCCTGGGTTGCCAAGGGAGACAAATCTGTCTCTCCTGGCAGATTTCATCTTTTCATATAAGGAAATTTGGAGGAGGAATCCCAATTTTGGCCATGTGCCCCTGGAGGAGAAGGAGAGTTCCCACCCATAGGAAGGAAAGCCCAGAGCCCCAGTGCTTCAGGGGCAGATGAGAAGCAGCCCTCAACATGCCAAGGTCAGCTGGACCTGTCAGATGTCCCCAGGAGGCCCAGCCAGCCAGAGCTGTTCCATGTTCCCTTGTTTTATGGAACCCCACAGTGTCACAAAAGTCTCCTTGGTTCCATGAGGATCTGGAATGTCACAATGTTCCCCTTTCTTCTGCAGTGTCACAATGGTCCCATGCTTCCATGAGGCCTTGCAATGCCACAATGGCCTCGTGGTTCCATGCGCCCTCACTGTGTCACAGGGGCTCCTCTGTGACACTCTGGGCTCCACAAGGTCACCATGGACCCTTGGTTGCTTGGGGCCCCTGAGTTTCACAATGGTCTCTTTGATTCCATGAAGCACCACAGTGTCACCATGGCCCCTTGGTTCCATGAGGTTCCGTAGTGTCACCGTGGTCGCTTCCAGAGGCTGGATGAGATCGATGTCCCAAGACACCTTGGGATGCTCGGAATGCCCATGTGGGGCCAGGGCTGGGTCAGGCCTTGGTTTGTGGTGGGACAGAGCCCTGCCCCCAGCCCTGGCCTTGCAGAGTTGTCAATCACACAGCAACGGTAGTGTTAATCCAGCTCTGATTGCTTGAACTGTCAATCAATCACTCAACAGGCCATGCAAACCCAGCTCTGATTGGCTGAGCTGTCAATCAATCACACTAGCAGCACCTGCCAATCCTGACTCTGATTGGACAAGCAACTGGCAGTCCCACCCCAGGGGCCGGCCCATGGAGGCCCAGGGGACTAAAAGCCAGAGCACAAGGCCAGCCCAGGGTCTGGTTCCTGCCTTCTCCTGGGGTTCCTCTGTTGGTGATGCTGGAACCCGAGCAGTTGGTGCCTATGTGTGTGTCTTTCTATAGATCTTCTGTCTTTCTGTTGTTCTCTATTTCTTCCCCTTCTAATCCTACTTACCTGGAACATTTTTGGGTAAATTCACATCTTAAGGGTTAAAAGATTTTAGGTTAAACATGTGGGAATCCAGGGCACAGGGAATATTTCTCTGTTTGCTCCGAGGGTCCTGACCCCCAGAAAAACACTGCCTTTTACCTTCACCCATAGAGAGGACTTCCAAGACTTTGAGATAGATTAGAATTTATCAAAGTGTGAAATAGATTAGAGGGTAGTATAGCATGTCACTTGGGTGAGAAATTTAAGTTTTGAGATTTTTAGTATAGAGTAGATTGGAAGCAAGATGGAGGAATTTGGGAGTAGTCCCTGTCTTCTTCTTCATTTACTCCATTTTCTGCAGTGTTGGTGGCACAGGGTGATTGGTCAAGGAAAGCACAGTGCAGAGGTTATGTGGATAGCCCAAGGATGAATTATTGGTTGATAAGTAGAAATAATGTGTATTTTAAGAGTTAATTGGATGAGGCAACTTTAAAAGACCTCGAAACCATACATTTTAGAGCCATTTTGCAGTGCTTTTCCAGCACACTGAGCCTGGTGTGCACAGCTTGCAAAACTTTAGATAAGATAACAATGAACAAGAAGCCAAAAAAGAAACAAGTCCCATACATTTCCTTTTCTCTGGCACAGAACTGCTCCAGTAGGGTTTCCCCCATCTGGGGAGCCCCCAGAAGGGCCCAGAGTAAAACAAACATCAATAACAGGTGCCCCGACAATGTTTGTAATTAGTTGGCTTTTTTCCATAGAGTTGTTCATTGAAGGGTGTTGTTTTAAGTGGCCAGTCATGTCTTGATTAAATGACCTGTGAGGTCCACCTGTAGAAAACCAAGGTCTAAAAGAAGAGGATTGAATAAACGGGTGGATTTTAGCCCTTAGCCATCTGATCTGAATCTGTGCCATCTCTGATTGAACAGTTACATTTGGGGATCTGTGGGGGCTATTAGGGATCCTTTCTGCACATTGTGACCAAACAGGATCTTCTCTAATAAACTTTTCCTAAGCTCCGGCTCTGCTCATGACAGGAACTCCTGCGAGTGTCTGGGACATCCCGGCTCCTTGGCAGCCTGGGGACTCCTGGGATGTCACCATGGAATGGCTGTGACTGCCTCTGACCACACGGCTCTTTACCATCCCCAGAAAGCCCTGGGAGGTCTCCATGGAGCCCCTGTCTCTGCCTGTGATATTCCAGCTCTTGAACAGCCTGGAGACTCTTGGAAAGTCCCCATGGAACCCCTCTGAGGGCCCATGAAAAATCTGATCCTTAGCGGAAACCATCACCAGTCCCCTGTTGCTAGAGTCTGTTTCCATAGCAACCATCACCAGTCCCCTGTTGCTATGGTCAGTCCCTTGGCAGCCCAATGGAGACCCCATGCCAGGGGTGGTTGCCATGGACACCAGCTCAGGCCTGCAGCCAGAGCGTGTTGCCATGGCAACCATTGGCGGTCCCATCCCCAGGGTCATGGGATCCCAGATCCACAGAATTGGCTGAGCTGGGAGGGACCCATCAGGATCCTCGAGTCCAACTGCTGGCCCTGCACAGGACACCCCAACAGTGCCAGCCTGGGCCTGGCAGAGCTGTCCAAACGCTGCTGGAGCTCAGAGAGCCCTGGAGCTGGGACCCTTCCCTGGGGAGCCTGGGCAGGGCCCCAGCAGCCTCTGAGGAAAAACCTTTCCCTGAGATCCAACACCTAAGCTGCTGAGTAAGGAGTTATTTATACTTCTGAAAGCTCAAAGCATGAAGCAATTCAAGGGAGGTGTGTTGGAATGACCAGTGAACTGCTGCAGGAGGAAATCTGGGAGAAACGGGAAGGACATAGATGCAGCTGCTCTAAATGACGAGATGTCCTTGGACATGGCCAGTTAACCAGGAGAGCTGGAAGCACCTGAAGGAAGAAAAGAATGAAATATTGGACTGAATGTTGGTGGCAAAGGTAGAGGGAATGGTAAGTATTTCTTCTCCTGCTATCAGTAGAAGAAAACAGTAGATCCAGGAAACTCCTGTTCCTGGTGGGAAAACTTGGCCATTTCTTCAAAGTACTCAAGTGACCCAGATAATAAAGATTTGCTTATAGATGATGAAACTAACAGGTATTAAAACCTGTGCCCCTTTCCAGGCAGACATCACTTGTGTGCCCCTGAACAGGCAGTTCTCCTTGTAGAGCCTCAGTACCCTGAGGTGCCGAGCTGGGATTGCATCTCTCGGAGAGGAGCTGAGGGAGAGCAGAGCACCTTGCAAGCTGATGAGTCTGCTGGAATTCCATCCCCTCATATTCCACAGCAGCCCTGCATTTCCCTCCTGCAGCCTTGGTCTGCAGCACAGCCATGGAGGCTCTTTGGGCTCTTGACAGTTCCTGCAGCCCCCAAGGGCAGCTGAGCTCTGCCTTTGGCACACTCAGCCCTGCCCAGTGCAGGCCATGCTCAGCAATTCCCTGTCTGTGCCTGGCCTTGCTGTCAGCCCCGGCAGTGGCTGTGTGGCCCCTTTATGGCCCTGTGCTGGCCCAGCCATGGTGGCACAGCCCCTGTGCAGGCCCAGCCCAGGCCAGGAGCATTGCGGCTGGGAAGGGCCCCTGTACCGTGGTGCCCACAGCAGCCTTGGGGCTCTGTGCCCCATGGCCTCCCTGCTGGGCAGTCTCTGCCAGCTCCTGCAGAGCCCCTGGCACCTGTGAGTCTGCACAGACAGCCCTGCCCTGGCTCCACTGTCGGAATCAACGGGAGTGGTTTTGCCATTTTAAGCGGACTTATAGTGGCACCTGACCATAATGAGTACCCTTAAAACAGTGCTGGTCGGAGAACCCCAAAAATCCACCCTGGGAGGCAAAACATCCCCTACATGGGCTTGGAGTGGGGGGGGCCATAGAAAAGTCACTTAAAGCCGTCATGATCCCCACTTGAAAGGGGCTTGTGTGGCTGCGGACCCATAAACACCCTTAAATGGCGAGGGAAAAACACCCTTGGAGTGGTGGGATCCCCCCCCCCCCAAAAAAACCCTAAAAAGAGAAAACCTCCACTTCAAAGGGCCTGAAGACCCTTAAAGGGCCTTGAGAAGGGACAAATCCCCTCCTCTGCTGGGGCCTCTGCGAGCCCGGGGCTCTCCCATTCGCTGCCCTCGGGGCAGCCCCTGAGTCTGTCCAAACACGGGAACTTCGCCCTGTTGAGCCCAGATCCTGAGTCTTGACTCCTGCACAGGGGCAGAGAAATCCCTCGCTCGCTGCTGTGCATTGTCCCTGCTGAGGCTCAGACACTGGTGGGGCACATTCCCTGCCTGCAGGATTCATGCCTGACCCAAGCACTGCACTTAGGGCTCCTGCATTGCTTCCCAACAAAACCAGTGCAAGGATAACTGTGTTTAGCTCATGGTATTTTGGAGTGTCTAAAACTCGCTAAGTCATCCGTCTGAGAGGTGAGATGCATTTGGAATTCATGGCATGGAGAAGCAGTGCAACATGGTAAAGCGGAGCATAGAAATAAATAGAGGAAACACCATCTTGGATTGTTCCTTTCCATTTTCATTTCACTTCTGAAAAGCTGTTTCACTTTTCCAGGAATCTTCTCCACAGTCCTGTCTGCCCTTTCCAAGAACCTTTCCTGGAGAACGAGCTGCAGCTTCTGTCACAAGATGTGCCCCCAGCTGCACCTTCTCTTGGCTTTCGCCACCAGGAGTGCAGCACGACTTCTGCAGCAAAGACAAATGTTTGGATTACTTGAAAACTTGTCCTTTCTTTTCCTCGTGGGCTGGGGAGTTGTGCCATTGCTGAGTTTTTCATGGTGCCTGTTCTAACCCAAGAAAACAGGAGGTTTTGTTGGCCACTTGCTGGGGAATGCAAGCCTGACTGAATAGGGAGAAAGAATCTCCAGGACACTCTGGGAGCTCCCTGGTCTGGGCTCAGGTTCCTACTTGGACTCTGCAGAGGGCTGAGCTCCAATTGGGATCAGCAGCAACTGGAAATACCTCTGGGCATCTCCATTTTCTGCTGCTCTGAGGAAGCAATGAAGGCAGTCAAGTTCTGTTTTTTCTTTCTCCTGGTGGATTTTTTAATTTGATTTGCCACTCCAGAGGCAATTTCTGTGATGGTCTCTGTAAGTTGATTCTATTTCAACAGCACCAGCACTAGGGCTGTGTTTGAGTGCTGCAAATGTGGTCTGTGAAGCTTTCATTCCCCTCGACTTAGTGTTCAAGCACTTGTGACAATTTCAATCTCTGCTAATCATGATGCCTGTGACAAAACACCTGAGTTCACCATCACAAAAGCAAAGTGAGTTGCAGTGATTGAAAGAGGCAAGTGCAGTTGTACTGATCAAATTCAGGTGGCAAGCAGAAGAGGACCAAGAGCAGCCATGATCTCCAATTCACAAGGCAAAGGCAGCAGCAGCCTCCTGCTGTGAGCTCAGGGTGAGTCAAAGAGTGCTGAAAAGAGCGCTGGAACCCGATCCTTTCTTCCTCTGAGGGCTGGCTCAGGGCAGCACAGGCGGGCCCTGAGGAGTCAGGGCTGTGTGTGGGTGCGTGTTGCTCCAGTCCCGAATTCAGCTGGAAAAAGCCCTCGGGAGCCGAGGCAGGAGCAGGCGGCAAGGGGCCGGCGCTGCTGCTGCTCCTGGCCGGGAGCCCCGGCTGGGCCGGGCCGGTGCCCCCTGCGCTGCGGCTGCTGCTGCTGCCAGAGCCGGGCGGGACTCGGGCACAGGGAACGGACACGGGGGGACAGCAAAGACCTGGCGGCTGCAGGGATGGTGGCGCTCGGGCCAGCGCCAGCACAGAGCTTCAGCCCGCAATTAACACCGAGGGAAACACTGGGGAAAGGCTCCATTTCAGCCTTTCTGCACTCGTGGCTGGGAAGGGACTGAAATAAAAGGAGAACAAGCAGGGCCCGAGCCCTCGTCCTTTGAGAGGAGCCCCGTCCCTGGGGCTGTGAGGGGCCATGAGGGGCTCTGAGGGGCTGAGGGGGATTGTGAGGGGGCATGAAGGGCTGTGAGGTGTCACTCTTACGCCCAGAATGACACAGGAACAGGCGGGAGGCAGTATTGTTGAAAGTGTAAAAGAAGGTTTTATTCAAGAGAACCACGTGGTTTTTATAGAGTGATACAATGTATTCTCTTTGATTGGCTTGTTAACAGAAACACCTTCTTCATACACCGTCCTTGAAAATAACAGAAATTCAAAGTAGAAAAACACCACCTGCAGATTGTTTATATTTAAGAAATTCTCACATCCTTACAACTCCCTAAAAATTCTCACAAGCTGCTGTGAGAAACCCTTGCTGTTTCTCTCTCTCTGACCCATGGCATCCACAGTGAGGGGCTGTGAGGGGCTTGGGAAATTTGAGGGGCCATGAGCTGTGGGAGGCTGTGAGGGGCCCTGAAGGGCCATGGGGAACTCTGAGGGAGCCATGAGTGGCTGTGAGGGACCATGATGGGCCCTAAGGGTCTGTGAAGGGCTGTGAGAGGCCAGGTGCACATCATGGAACCAAGGGTCCATTGTGACACAGCAGAACCAAGGAGATCATTGTTGACAGTACAGAACCTCATGGAACCAAGGGGCCATTGTGGCACAGCAAGGCCTTGTGGAACCAAAGGGACCATGGTGACACTGTGGAACCTCATGGTACCACAGGTCCATTGTTACACAGCAGCCACAGCAGGGCCACAGAACCAAGGAGATCATTGTGACACTGCACAAGCTCATGGAATCAAGGCATCCATGTTACACTACTGAACCTCATGGAGCAAAGGGTCCATTGTGACACTGTGGAGCCAAGGAGACTGTAGTTCGCAGTAGGAAAGCTCATGGAACCACAAGTCCATTGTGACCTTGTGGGGCCTCATGGAACCATGGAGAACATTAGGACACTTCAGGACCCACTGGAACCAAGGGGACATTGTGACACTGCAGGGCCTTGTATAACCAAGGGGTCCTTGTATCATGGCAGGGCCTCATGGACTCAAGGGGATCACAGGGACACTGTGGGGCTCCATAAGGGGCTGTGGGGCTCTGTAAGGGGCTGTTGGGCTCCATGAGACCATGGGGCCATTCTGAGAGTGGAATCAAGGATACCATTGTTACACCATGGAGCGAAGGAGGCCATTGTGAACCAGCAGGGGAACCCAGTGAGACTATTGTGACACTTCAAGGGCCATTGTGGAACTGCAGGGCCTCATGGAAGCAATGAGACCATTGTGACATTCTAGGGCCTCATGGGATCAAGGGGCCATTGTGACACTGTGGGTCCCCATGGAAGCAAGGGGCCAGTGTAACACATCCAGGCCTGGTGGATCCAAGGGGCCACTGTGATCCTGGGGGACCCAATAGAAGCAAGAGGCCATTTTGAGACTCTGTGACCTCATGGAACCAAGGGGCCATTGTGGCATTGCACAGTCCCATGGCAAGAAGGAAACCATTTGGACACTGCAAGGCCTCATGGAAGCCAGGCGCCATTGTGCCACTGCAGAGTCAAGGACACCATTGTTATATCACTGGGCCTGATGGAAAATGAGATCTGTGGTGATCCTACAGGGCCTCATGGAATCAAGGGGCAATTGTGATGCTGCAGGGCAACAAGGATGCAAGAAAATGGAACAGGTCTGGCTGGCTGGGCCTCCTGGAGACTGCCTGACTGGTCCAGCTGGCCTTGGCATGTTGAGAGTTGCTTCTCATCAGGCCCTGAAACCCTGCAGTTCCATGCATTCCTTCCTGTGGGAAGGAACTGTCCTTTTCCTCCAGGGGTTCATGGCTGAAATTGGGATTCCTCCTTTATATTTGATGATATCCAAGGATTATTCCCATATGTAACCTGCCAGGAGAGACAGCTCTGGCTGGCCTTGGCATCTTGGGGCCACCTCTCATCTGCCTTCAAAACACTGAGGGCCTATGCTTTTCTTCCCATGGAAAAAAACATCTTTTGAGTCCAGGCATCCATGGCCAAAATGGAGAATCTGCCTCCAAAATTCCTTATATCCAAGGGTAGTCCTCAGACAAAAGCTGCCAGGGCTGTCTAGGTTCCCATCGTTTCCCTGGTAGCCCTGGTGTTGCTGTAGGGCCTGAGTGCTCTCGGGGCCGGGCACAGTCCTGGGGTGGCAGTGCCAGGGCTGCAGCAGGGACAGGCCATGGGCACTGCTGGGGCAGTGCTGATGCTTCAGGCCAGGTCCTGGGAGCTTCAGACTCTTTGGTCAGGCTCTCTCAAGAACACGGCCAGGCTAATGCTCAGCACAGAAAACCCCTGTGAGCAGCCCCAGGCTGGCCATGGGCAGGGTGGGGGCAAACAGCATGGCTGGTGCTCTTCAGGGGCCCTGGGGGAGAAGGGAAGGAGCAGCAGAACAGGGGCTGATCCATCGCCGCTGCGCTGGACACCCCAGGACAGCATCCTAGAGGGTCCTCATGGAGCTGCCAACAACATACACGCCTCTGCAGCCCTGACCTCTACCCCAGCTCACACAAGTGCCGCATCCTAGCAGGCACAGACACGGCAGCACTGGCTCAGGAGCCCCTGTTTGCATTGCACAGAGCAGGCAGGAGCACCCCCATGCTGTTGGTGTGGGGACACAAACCTGAGGGAGCACAAGTGCCATCAGCCCCTGGGGCCAGCAAGGGCTGGGGGACAGCAGGGAAACCATTTAGCTTTGTCATGGCCTCTGCAGTCAGCCAGGAAGTTTGTTCCCATGAGCTGGAAGTTTCCTGTCCCACTGCAGACGCTGTTACTCAGAGCCAGGGCTGCCTAGCAGCCACCCCCAAACTGGCCTGAGCATTTCCTTTGTTTCACCTTTATTTCTTTATTCTTTCTGCTACAAATTTCTTCCTCTTGACCACCCCATCTCTCTCCCCTGCAAACAGCCCATCCCTGTTTGCCCTTTTCTCTCTGGCCCCACTCCCCATTTCCATTCCTGATTTGGCTCCATGGGAACATCCCCTGGGGAGCAGGATCATCCTACAAGTGCTGAAGGAATTGTCTGCAGGCTCCTGCAGTGCCTCCTGCTGCTCCCTTGCCACAGGCACCCCAGGCCAGGGGGGCACATCTGAGCTGCTGTGTCTGGCTGTGGCGCTCCCTGTTCTGGGCAATGAGGAGGAGCTGCAGAGGCTCTGCAGGACTGACAGGATGGGCTTTGGGCCTGGCAGGAGAAGCTGAGGGACCTGGGCTGCTGGAGCTTCTGAAGAGGAGGCCCAGGGCTCATTCTGCAACTGCTCCAAGGCTTCTTTCAGAGAATCACAGAATCAGCAAGGCTGGAAAAGACTTTGGAGTTCATCAAGTCCAACCTGTGCCCTGACACTGCCCTGTCTCCCCTGAGCCTTCTCTTTTCCAGGATAAATAACTGCAGGTCCCTCAGCCACTCCTCACGGAATACTGTGTGCTTTGTGGATAAAAAGACCAGAGAACAGTTAACAATTCTAGGGATTTATATCTATCATATAGATTGGTCAGGGGAATATGTGAGCTCCTGTGAAATCCTTTTACAAAGCATTATAATTCCTCATATTTAATTTGAAAGGATTTCCTGGTTTTACCAGGTGTTCATTTCAGAGAATCCCAGAACCATTTAGTTGTAAGAGGTCTCTGAGATCATTGCATCAAGCTTTGGCCCAAACACCACCTTTTCAACCAGACCAGAGCACTGAGTGTCACGTCCAGCTGGTCCTTGAACACCTTCAGAGAGGGTGGCTCCACCACCTCCCTGGATAGTGCCTTCCAATTTCTGTCTGTGAAGAAATTCCTCCTGATGTCCAACTCAACTGATCTGGCACAGCTTAGGCCTGTGTCCTCTTGTCCTGTCACTGGTTGTCTGTGAGGAGAGCCTGATACCCATTTTACTGCAGCCTCCTGTCAGGGTGCTGTAGAGAGGGACAACGTTCCCCCAGGCCTCCTTTGCACAAGACTGAGCCCTCCCCAGTTCCCTTAGCTCTCACAGCCATTTCTCATCAGACTTATTCTCTAGACCCTTAATCAACTTCCTTTCTCTTCTCTGGACTTGCTCCAGCACCTCAATGTTCTTTGGATTATGCCAAGCTGGTCAGCAGTCAAGCACTCCCAAAGCAAGTGCAGCCTCTGTATGTTTGCCTCTTTCTCACTCCACCTGCTGCTCTGAGATAATGCAGCACATCTGGATTCCTTGCCTCCAGCCCCCATCTTATGTGCCGTATCTGGATTCCTTGCATACAATCACTGTCCAACAGGCTGTGTGACTTCCCAGTGTGTGATTCCTAGATAGCAAGTCACTTCTGGATTTCCTACATGTAATTCTTGGATAACATGGCATATCTGGATTCCTTACATTCAATTCCTAGACCATATGGCACATACACTCTCTGGCCAAGGCTGGGGCTGGAACAAGACTTTTTCCTTTACAGTTTAAGGGATTTTTTTTTTCCCCCTGGAGAAAATGAAGCTTTGACCTGAATTCCTGGCTGCCTCACAACAACTCTCTTCTACCACAACTTTGGCTGCTCTTGGCTGGGAGCCTGGCTGGAAAACAAAGATCCTCTCTCCCCCCACCCCCTGGGCTTTGGGACCGCTGGCGGTGGACATGCTGCCCCTCGCCAATCAGTGCTTGCAATAATATTTTTTGGCGGATCTGCTGGAGGACAGGAAGGCTGCAGAGGGCCCTGGACAGGCTGGATCCATGGACTGAGACCACTGGCATGAGGTTAAACAGGACCAAGAGCCAGGTCAGACACTTTGGCCACACTAACCCTCTGCAGCTCCCAGCTGTGCAAAGAGTGGCTGGGAAGCTGATTGACAACAACTCAACCTGAGCCCAGGTGTGCCCAGGTGGGCAAGACGGCCAAAAGCACTGGGCCAGTATCAGCATAAGTGTAGCCATCAGAACCAGGGCAGTAAGAGCCTGAATGAGGGATGTGGGACTCCAGGCAGCTCTTCAAAATGTAGTTTATTTTATCCAAGTTGTTCTAGCAGTCCAGGGACATGGGCGACAGAGCCTGTGCCTACAGCTGTAATTTCCAGCTGCAGGCATGCCTGGAGACCCTTTAATTTTGGTTACAATGCATTATATACTTTTCTTCAGAAAAAGTATAGTTCTTCTACAGAAGAACCAATGTAATCCTTAACTTTTACCTATAGCCTATCATAACTGCTGTAATTCCCATATTCATGTTACTATTCTCCAATCATTAAAAGTTAGGATGTTACAGTTTAAGCTAGAAGGTGTTTTTTAGTTTTCTTGCAGTGGAAAATTCTGAGACCTTTCTTCTACTTGCAACATTGGCATGTTTGTTTCCAGTGATACCTTTCTGTTTGGTAAAAACATCTTCTGTTTGAGGTGGGTTTATCCTTTGCTCTAAGCCATAAAAACCCCTTCTAACAAACGTAGCCTTTGCCTTCTTAGGTATCCAGGAAGACTGGCTCAGTAATTCTTTTCTTCTATATCAAAACTTGCTTTCATTTCTATTCCTTCTTCTGATTCTACATTCAAAAATATTTCTGCCAGACACACATATCTGTGAGACTTTCTTGTCAAACTTTCATCCTTCCCAACAAGGGCAGTGATTGTCCTTCTGTGCTGGGCACTGGTGAGGCCACACCTCGAGTGCTGTGTCCCTTTCTGGGCCCTCAATAATAATTAAAGTTACTCTAGCAATCACTTTATTCCTTATTTGCGTCCCTTCCCTGCCTGACTGTGACAGGAAAGACACCAAAGGGAAAGTGCCTGCAGCCAAGGGAAGGCTGTGCTTGGGTACCTGGTTCTGTTTGTTGTTGCTGCCTGTGTGGTTGTTTGGGTGCCTTGTTGTACATACTGGCAAAGAAGTGTTACTCCTTTTCCTGCATCTTTGCCTGAAAGCCCCTTCATTTCAAAGTTATATAATTTGAAGGGAAGGGGGTCACATTCTCCATTCCAGAGAGATCCGGCAGACACCTGTCTTTCAAAGCAAGAGAAGCTGACAATTAACAATTTATTAACAACTGTTTATTAACAATTAACTGACAATTATCAGTCGCTTATCAAACTAACAAACAGTTAATTAACTTAGCTAACTAAAAGGTAAGCTAGAGCTTGAGAGGTCTCTGGTGAAGGGTGGCAGACCATCAGCAGCAGAAGGTGCAATGTCGCCGGCTCCTGCCCCATGCTCCAGCTCCCACAAATGCTGTCCCTCAGGTGGTAGTCTCCAGAGCACCTCCTTCTTGTGTCCCTGGCCTTTCTCCCTCTACTCTAATGGTTCACCAAGATTCTTCCACTCCTGGACTCTGCCTTCCACGGTCACCTGCCCCATCTTCTGAGCCGGCTCCAAGTTAGGAATCCTAGGGAGAAAGGGACTGGAATTAGCCAGACAAACATTTCCAGCCAGCCACTTTTCTGCCTCCTTGCATAGCACACAGTGTTGCATTGTCTCTCTGTGCAAGCAGCGAGCAGCAAATTCAACAACTGCACTCGCTGCATGGAGGCTGCAGAGGTACAAGGGCAGGAACATGACCAGTTAAATGCCTGGGGACCATCTACAGCAAATGGGGTTCCATGTAGAGAAGCAGGCCTTGCCTGTCCCAAAAGGAAGCAGAGCTAGGCACTGGCTGGTCCCTGGATCCCTCGTTCCAGATTTTGCAACTTTGGAAACCCAGGGCAGCAAGAATATTTCTCTGTTTGCTCTGGGGTGTCCTGACCCCCAGGGAAACACTGACTTTGACCCTCATTCATGGAGAAAGTTTCCTAGACTTCAAGATAGACTAGAATCCACAAAAGTGTGAAATAGATTATAGAGAGCAGTGTAAGTGTATCACTTAGGTGAGAAATTTAGGTTTTGGGATTTTAGCATGTTGTGGATAGAAGCAAGATGGAGGGCACAAGGTGTGTGAGTTTCTTCTCCTGAGTTTCTTCTTCAGGCTTCTTCTTCCTTCTTCTTCATATGTTTGGGTGATGTTTTGCATCTGGACAGAAAAGTCTGCATTGCAGGCTCTTTGGGATCAGTTATTGGGTTAAAAGGGAAAATAATCTAAGTGTTCTTAATTGGATGGTTTAGTCTTAAAAGACCTTGTAACAAGAGACAGTTAGCCATTTTGTGCCTTGCTAATGAAAAGCTGCCGAACTCATGGTTGTGAGAATGTTTTCCTGATAAAAAATAATAAACAGCTGAGTCTGAACATGAACTACCATCTCAAGTGCCTTCAATCCAGACCCAGAGAAACCAACAGCAACCCTCCAGGAGGAGCTTACTGTTTCATACAGTGTCTTTTCCCAGTGCCTCCCTACAAAGGCTGTGCTCCTGTGGGTGCTTCTGCTGCCGCTCTGGGGCTGCCTGTCTCCCACCTCCCCATCCCAGTCAGGGAGGGTATTAGGGGATGAAGCAGGCTGTGCTTGGTGATGCCCAGCAGTGGGACAAGATGCAATGGGCAGAACCTGAACAGGAAATTCCACCTGAACCTGAGGAAGAACTTCTTTCCTGTGCAGGTGACCAGCTGCCCAGAGAGGGTGTGGAGTGTCCCCCTCTGGAATTATTCCAGAGCCCTCTGGATACAACCCTGTGCCATGTGCTCTGGGATGACCCCGCCTGAGCAGGGAGGTGGGATCAGATGACCTACTGTGCTCCCTTCCACCCTGTCCCACCCTGTGATTCAGTGACACCCATCAGAAGCATGAGTTGGCAAACACATCGACATTCCCACCTGCACAGCAGGGTGGTCTTAAACTTCCCCACGCGCTCTGGGGAGAACTGCAGGTGAAAGGTCTGCTTCTGGCCAGGAGCGATGGTGCCACGGTAGGGGTTGATGCAGAACAGCTCATGGAAAACATCTGGGAAGGCTTCCAGGGAGAGGCTGACACGCTTTGGAGAGAGGTTCTTTTGTTTCAAGCAGTGCAGCTTCTTGGAGTGTGTTGAATGTGTTACAGGAATGCAAAGGGCCAAGGCCTGAACCCCAGCCCCTTGCCAGGCAGATCCTGTCCCTCCCTCATTTCTCAGGGCTCTTCCTGGGGCACTGCCATATGGGGATGTGCAATGCCAAGGGCAGGACCATGGGGCAGCCCCTGCCAGGCTGCTGAGCAGGGACAAGGAGGCAATGAGGCCCCAGGCCTGTAGGGTCACTTGTCCCCTGCTGGCCTCAGGCCCAGGGCCAGCAGCCATGGCCCAAGTGCTGCACAAGCTGGCTCTGTCAGGGCCTTGCAGCTGCTGCCCATCCCTGTGCCCTGTGCAGCCCAGGCTGTCCTACAGTGTCCCTGCCCTGCACCTCTGTCCCTGCAAGCTGTTGTCATCCCCCAGCTGCCCCACCTGGCTGGCCCCTTCCTTTGCTGACAGCTCTGCCCCCTGCCTGCCTCTGCCTGCCCACACAAAGCCTTGGGCTGCTCCAGGCTCCTCCTGGGGCACGTGTTGCACCACAGCCCTGCCCTGGGAGGGGAATTCCTGTCACTGCTGAGGCATCACGACACAAAGCAGAGACCACAAGTAGTCTCAGATGGCAACTCTTTATTATTGAACATGGCTGATCTTTTATACACTTTCCAATTGTTTATGCTTCTTCTACCCTAACTATTGGCCACAAAAAATCAACAAAGCATTATTGGTGAAAAATTACAGTGACTTCAACTAACTTTCTAAAAATACTTTGTCCAGCTGCAAAGTTCTCTTATCTTTCTTCAATTCCTCACTTCTTTTGGTCTCCTTGGTTACAGCCTTGGAGAGAGCTCCTTATCAGCTTCTTCTTGCTTCTTTAGCTACTAGGCCCACTGTTAGCCCCTTCCACAATTCCTCCCTTATTTTTATGAACTGTAAATACAGCTGCTATGGACTTTTGCAGGGCCCTTTGCAAAAATCCAAGCAGACAGGGGAAACACAAAACAACAATCACAACCATCCACAAAATTAACATTCCCTTCCTTAATATAATCGTTCCTGTCCTTCATCCATCTATAAGTAGTTTTTAATTTTCTTAACTACTTTATCCTTAAGACTAGTGAAATACATGTCCTGATATATGGCCTTAGCCAGTGTCATCCGCACATTCTGCTTCAGCCGTGGAACCATCCATCCTTCCTGCACGCTCCAGATAACGTTTAACACAGCGAGCAGGAGCCCATCGAGGACCATTATCTGACAAAACACAAGCATAACCCCTCCCCCAGGTTATTAGTTCTCCTGGACCAGACAACATACCTGTAATTAAATCCTTGACCCATACCTTGACATTTCTACGGAAATCTGGTTGCTTCGAATTGAAAGAGGAAAAATGGTAAAAGATTGGAGATAACTGTGAGTCGGGTAGGGGACGCAAAAAGTTTAACACATAAACAGCTTTATCTAATCTCACTTGAGGTGACTCCTGTTGCATTCCCCCTTTTTGTTTTTGAACCTGACATTTAAGAAGACCATGAGCCCTTTCAATGATTGCTTGGCCCGTGGGGACATGTGGAATGCCTGTTGAATGCTCAATGCCCTAGGCACGAAAGAAAGCTTGCATTTTCTGCAAAGCATAAGCTGGACCATTATCTGGTTTACGTGACAGGGAACACCTAGGATAGAAAATGCATGATAAAAATGACAAATAGCATCATGAGTTTTTTCTCTTGTGAATGCTGAAGAAACCATTGCATGAAAAAACGTGTCAACTGTGACATGAACATACTTATAGCAACCAAATTCTGGCATTTTAGTAACATCAGTGTGCCATTCCTCAAAAGCAGAAAGACCCCTAGGGTTGGTACCATAATGCTGAGTGACATGAGTCATGTGACAGACAGGACAAGAAGAAAGAATTGATTTTGCTTCACCAGGAGACAATTTAAATTGCTGCTGTAAAGCTTTTTAAAAGCTTTCATCAAAGCAACTTTGATGAAAAAATTGATGAGATAAAACTGCCTGCTGCAACACATTAGGTACAGTTTTGATTGCAGCAGCAGCTATTAGAGAATCAACATAGGCATTGCCTTCAACAAAAAATCCAGGTAATAATGTATGGCTGCGAACGTGCATGATGAAGTAAGGACATTCTTGAGCACCCATAACTGTCCATAACTTGACTAACATGATAAACAATGGTTTCTCTTGAATATTGTACAACACTGATTGATCTAGATGCTTAACTAAATTGGCAACAAAAATGGAGTAAGTAACTATATTTACAGAACCAGGAAATAAAGTAAAAGCCAAAAAAACAGCACAAAGTTCAACCAGTTGAGGAGATCCCTGCTGAATCGTCTCACATTCCCAGTCATCATCCTTTTTCCAAGCCACAGCTGCTTTTCTGGTTTTCCCGGATCCATCTGTAAAAACTGTTATATCTTCCACTGGAACAGGAGAACAAGTTTGTTTCCCTTCAAAAGGAATCTCTTTGGCCAGTTGCTGGGACTCCGTATGGGTCCAGACTGAGGATGTTCTTAAGGGTGTTGTGTCAGTCAGCGATCACCAGATGTCGGTGTCGAGGCGGTCACGACACAAAGCAGAGACCACAAGCAGTCTCAGATGGCAACTCTTTATTATCGAACATGGCTGATCTTTTATACACTTTCCAATTATTTATGCGTATTCTATGCTAACTATTGGCCACAAAAAACCAACATAACATTATTGGTGAAAAACTACAGTGACTTCAACTAACTTTCTAAAAATACTTCATCCAGCTGCAAAGATCTCTTAACTTTCTTCAATTCCTCACTTCTATTGGTCTCCCTGGATCCCTGGGATGTCACAATGGTCTCATTGCTTCCATGAGGCCCTGCAGTTCCACAATGGCCCTTGAAGTGTGACAATAGTCTCACTGGGCTCCCCCGCTGGTTCACAATGGCCTCCTTCATTCCATGGTGTAAGAATGGTATCTGTGGTTGCACTGTCAGAATGGCCCTGTGGTCTCATGGAGCTCAACAGCCCCTTACAGAGCCCCACAGCCCCTTATGGAGCCCCACAGTGTCACTGTGATCCCCTTGAGTCCATGAGGCCCTGCCATGATACAAGGACCCCTTGGTTATACAAGGCGCTGCAGTGTCACAATGGCCCCTTGGTTCCAGTGGGTCCTGAAGTGTCCTAATGTTCTCCATGGTTCCATGAGGCCCCACAATGTCACAATGGACTTCTGGTTCCATGAGCTTTCCTACTGCCAACAAGAGTCTCCTTGGTTCCACAGTGTCACAATTGACCCTTGGTTCCATGAGGTTCAGTAGTGTAACATGGATGCCTTGATTCCATGAGCTTGTGCAGTGTCACAATGATCTCCTTGGTTCTGTGGCCCTGCTGTGGCTGCTGTGTAACAATGGACCTGCGGTACCATGAGGTTCCATAGTGTCACCATGGTCCCTTTGGTTCCACAAGGCCTTGCTGCGCCAAAATGGCCCCTTGGTTCCATGAGGTTCCGTACTGTCAACAATGATCTTCTTGGATCTGCAGTGTCACAATGGACCCTTGGTTCCATGATGAGCCTGGCCTCCCGCAGCCCCTCACGGACCCTTATGGCCCCTCATGGCCCCTCACAGCCTCTCACAACTCACAGCCCCTCATGACCCCTCACAACCCCTCACAATTTCTGAAGATGCCTCACAGCTCAGGGTGGATATTTGGGGTTCTCCTACCAGCACTGTTTAAAGGGTACTCATTATGGTGGGGTCCCACTGCAAGTCCCCCTAAAGGGGCAACATCACCTCCAAGGATTCCGACAGCGGAGCTGGGGCAGGGCTGTCTGTGCAGGCCCACAGGAGCCACGGGCTCTGCAGGAGCTGGCAGAGGCTCCCAGCAGGGAGGCCATGGGGCACAGAGCCCCAAGGCTGCTGCGGGCACCACGGCACAGGGGCCCTTCCCAGCCGCAATGCTCCTGGCCTGGGCTGGGCCTGCACAGGGGCTGTGCCACCATGGCTGGGCCAGCACAGGGCCACAAAGGGGCCACGCAGCCGCTGCCAGGGCTGACAGCAAGGCCAGGCACAGACAGGGAATTGCTGAGCATGGCCTGCGCTGGGCAGGGCTGAGTGTGCCAAAGGCAGAGCTCAGCTGCCCTTGGGGGCTGCAGGACCAGTCCAGAGCCCAAAGAGCCTCCATGGCTGTGCTGCAGACCAAGGCTGGACGAGGGAAATGCAGGGCTGCTGTGGAATGGGAGGGGATGGAATTCCAGCAGACTCATCAGCTTGCAAGGTGCTCTGCTCTCCCTCAGCTCCTCTCCGAGAGATGCCAGCACCAGCTGGCCCTACACGGAGAACTTCCTGTTCATGGGCACACAACTGCTGTCTGCCTGGAAAGGGGCACAGGTTTTAATACCTGTTAGTTTGGTCATCTATAAGAAAATCATTATTATCTGTGTCACTTGAGTACTTTGAAGAAATGGCCAAGTTTTCCCACCAGCAAAAGGAATTTCCTGGATATAATGTTTTCTTCTACTGATGGCAGGAGAAGAAATACTGATCATCCCCTCTAGCTTTGCCACTAACATTCAGTCTAATACTTCATAGCTTTCTTCCTTCAGGTGCTTCCAGCTCTCCTGGTTAAATGGCCATGTCCAAGGACATCTCTTCAGTTAGAGAATCTGCATCTATGTCATTCCTGTTGCTCCCAGATTTCCTCCTGCAGCAGTTCAGTGGTCATTCCACTGCATCTCCCTTGAATTGCTTCATCCTTTGAGCTTTCAGAAGGTTAAATATCTCCTTACTCAGCATCTTAGGTGTATTTTTATCTTTTATATCATATCCTCTTATGCTATTGTCTTAAAACTTTCCTGTATGTCAATCCCACGTGGATGGTGGACATGCTAGATGCTGCTGGGATGTCAGAGGAGCTGATGGAAAGGTCTGGATGTCTATTAAATTTTGTCATTTTCACATGTTTTTATGTTGGCCAAGAAGAAAAATCTTTCTGTGCCTCTGAGTCTCAGCAGCTCCTCAAAGGACACAAACCTGATGAGTTGTGGTTCTCACACCGTGGCTGAACTTGCACCTCTCTCCATAGTCACAGCAGAATTCCCTTGTCCCAGAAAGTGCCTGGCAACGGAGTGATGAAGGAAACTGTCAAGGATTTTTTGCAGATTGGGAGAGTTTGCAGGACAATATCCATGATCAGCTGATGCCAATCCAGCCTGCTTGGGATAATGGACAATGGACACGTTCACAAACAAAAATGGACATATTCAGAAAATGGGGTCAGGATATCCTTGAAAAAGATACAAGAAGAAGAGTCATAAGGACTCAGCAAGTTTGTAAGAGAGAAGACAGTTCATGGGTGGGACAGAAAACTACAGCCAGACACATGAAAAATTAGATGATCCAATCAGCATCCTTTTGCATTGGATGGAGCTGTGCCTTCCCTTGGCTTTGTTGGTTGATAATAAATGAACATCCCTCTGTGTCTCAGGCAGCTCCTTCTGCAAGGAAAGCAGGTGGGAGTTGGAGCCAAGGAGCTGAAAGCTGCAGGTGCAGCCTGGGCTGGAGGCAGCTCAGATTTGCACAAAGGCTGCTCTGAGTGCCAGGCCTTGGATGGGGGAAATGGTGGGGTGGGGGTAGGGGCAGAGTCTGATTGATTGTCAGCCATGAAGTGTCTTGATTTTCATATCCATTCAAACAGCATGAGGAGGTACTTGGATCCAGTGTCAATTGGAGATTGCACATATCCATGTATTAACGGGAAGAAAAACCTAAGCAGGGCCTAAAAATGTTTTCTGTCTTTTTAAATATGATTTATTCAGTTTAAATACACTTCAAGCCTCTGGAGCAGTAAAATTCAGCAGCAGCCTCTGCAAGTTGCTGAGGATATCAGCAGCCCCCACTGAGGCCATCCCTGCCCAGAGCCCGTGGGGGAATGGGCAGACAAGGAGAGCATCACTGGGGCTGGGCAGGCAGCACTCAGAGGCACCAGCGGCTCCAGCTGGGAAATGGAGTGTGGAATGTTGCTGGGAAAGCCCTGCCTGGGCTGTGCCAAGCAGGACAGACAAGCCCTGGCTCCCAACCTCCAAACAATTCTCTCAACAATAGATTTTGAAGGAATTACAATTGTTTGTGTCCTCTGAGTTGGATGTACTGGAGAAATACCTACAAGAGATTCTCAAAAGCTCCAAACAACCAAACGACCTTTACTGGCAACGTTAGATAATCAGAGAAACTTTGGCAAATGGTTTAATATGACGGTCAATCCACAAAACACACTTTGCAAGCATTAACTTGACCCATGCAACTTCAGAAACTCTTAGCCCATTCAATTTTAAATCAATCAAAATTTGCAAGGAAACAGAAGAATTAGACACAGAAAGAGAGAAATACAAATAAGATCCAGAGAAGCACCCACACCTGGATTCTATTGTTGACAGGTGGAAATTCTAAGAGGAGATAGGGTCAAGATGTGTGCTTGCCTTGTGTGGTCAGCCTTGTGGTCATCCTTGGTCTTCCTGGGACCTTCCCCATAGCTGAGACTTGGGATCTTTTGGTCACTCAGGAGCTGGGCTGGGGTCTCCAGAGGTGGGTGTGAGGCATTGCCTGGGGTGCGCCAGAGACTGGCAGACACTGCTGGGCTGGGATGGAGGCTCTGGAGGGATTGAGGTCATAGGGCAGGGCAAGGCTGGACCTGCCTCTTCCTCCCCCACACATGAAATATTTTGAGCCAACAATCTCCACCTGTCTGTTGCAAAAGGCAAAGCTGGAGGGTAAACCCAAATTTGGCCATGGGTACCTGGCTGAGAAGGACAGTTCCTTTTTGGAAGGAAAGCATGGAGCCTTCCTCAGGGTTTTGGGGACACATGAGAGGTGACCCTTGTGAAACCACTGCCAGACAGACTTGTTCTGGCAATATGGCTATGGGAAAAATGCCTGGATATAAGGAAATTTGGTGGTGAAATCCCAGTTCTGGTCATGGGTGCCAGAGGAGAGACAGTTCTTTTCCATAGGAAAGGAAAGCATGGAGCCCCAGTGTTCCAGCAGCAGATGAGAAGAGACCCTCAACATGCCAAGGTCAGCTGGACCAGTCAGGTGGCCCATGGGAATCCAAACCAGTCAGACCTGTTCTGTGTTCCCTGGGTTTTTATGGGGCCCTGAGGTGTCATAAGAGTGCCTTGGTTCCATTGGGGTCCCACAGTGTCACAATGACCCCCAAGACCCTTAAGACTCTGCATTGTCACAAGGATACCAACGATTCCATGAGGCCTTGAAGTGTCACAATGGTCTCTGTGGTTCCACAGGCCCCACAATGTCACTTGGCTCCACTGTTCCGTGAGCCCTGCAATGTCACAATGGACCTTTGGACCATGGGGATTTGAGGTGTCACAATGGTCTCCTTTGGCTCCACAGTGTCACAATGGACCATTGATGACAGGCGGCCTCTCTGTGTCACCCTGGAGCTTTGGTTGCATGAAGCCCTGCAGTGTCACAGTGGTCCCCCTTGGTTTCTTAGTGTCACAATCGACCACTGATGACAGAAGGCCCCGCAATGTCACAATGGACCTTTAGTTCCATGCAGCCCTGCAGTGTCACAAAGGCTTCTTGGTTTCATGAGGCCCCACAGTGTCACAATGGTCTCCTTGGTTCCATGGTGCTGCACAGTGTTACAATGATTTGCTTATTCCATGGGGCCTCGTAGTGTCACAATGGTCTCCATGATTCCGTGAGTCCCCTCAGTGTCACAATGGCTCCCTGGTTCCATGAGGCTGTGAAGTGTCTAAATGGTCTTTCCCTGATTCTGAGATTGCATGAGGTTTTGCAATGTCACAGTGGACCTTTGGTTCCATGGGGGTCTCACAGTGTCACAATGGCCCCTTGGTTCCATGACACCCCAAAGTGTCACAATGGTCTCGACAGTTCCATGAAGCCCCACGGTGTGACAATGGACCCTTGGTTTGATGGGGCCTCTCAGTGTCACAGTGATCCCTACATTCCATAGAGTCACACAGCATCAGTACAGTCCCATTGGTTCCATGAGGCCCAGCAATGTCACAGTGCTCTCCATGATTCCATGGGGCCCCACAGTGTCACAATGGTCCCTTGGTCTCACAGGGCCCCACAGTGTCACAAGGCTCCCTTGGTTCCATGGCCCTGTGCTGCTGCATTCCCCCCTCCCCTTCTCAGGCCGCCCTGCCAGCTGAGAAATGCTCCTTGGGCCTCGGCCTTGGCCAACAGCCCCTGGGCTCAGCTCCTCTGCAGCTCATCACAAACACTCTCTGCTCCAGGCACTGCTGCTGCCCAAACAGCTCCTGGCTCCTTTAGGAGCAGCCCTAGGAACTGTTTCTGTTCCCTCAGTGGCACAACATCCCTGTTCTCACACTGCCAAAGAAAGCTGCTGATGCCAAGTGTGGCCAGGATGAACCATTGCTGGGACTGAAGCCCCTCTCGTGGGGCCCTGCAAACAGCGCTCCAAAAGGAGCCCTTGGAGCTCTCCTGGGCCAGCGACTCCCTCTGAGTGGGGCCTCTCCCAGCCGGGAACTCTCCCGTTTGCTGCACTCGGGGATCCCAAACAATGACAGAGCCTGGGCCGATATCCCCACTCCTCCAGGCTCAGCACTTTGGCCGCTGGGGAGATGCCAAAACATCAGCAGTGAGCATTCCCTGCCCTCAGGGGAATTCCCCACAGGTGTCTTGCACTGACTCTTTGTGTCTGTGTGCACACAGGAGTGCCTGTGCTGGGGAAATGTGGCAGAAAAGCTGCTCTCTGAGTGGTTTGAGTGCCTTGGGTAGCTGAGCCAGTCATGACTGTAAGTAAGGGTGAGTCACAAGCTGTAAGCTAAGTTAAAAGCTTCTAAGAGTTCTTTTGCTACGTTGTTACATTTAATATAATCTAAGTTGAATATTATTGTTATTCCACTTTTAAATCATTGTCATATGTTTTAAGTAAGGTTAAATACTTCTAAAGACAGTACATTTGCTAAATTCTGAAGTCTAAGGTATCGGTCAAGTCCTGTTAAGCTTGAGCTCAGTGTAGGTTTAGGGCTGTATACCTTTCATTGTTGCCCTCACTGTCTTTTTAGAACACACTCAGGCGCACAAACATTGATAGTTCTTGGTTCATTTTTGGTTTGATTGCCTGGATTTTGTTGGGTTTTGTTGTTGCTTGGTTTCCTCGGTGTGGTTGCGGTGTCCAGTTAGGAGCAGAGTGACTCTTGCCAAGGAAATCTGCGTTGGTGTCGCATAATAATAAATCTGGTTTTGGCTGTTTCCTTGCTGGGGATTTTTAAAGTGCTCTAAAGCCCTCATTTATAACAGGGTGAAGAAGCCCTGACCCAGGCTGTGGCCCTTGGGGACACGGGGACACTGCCAGGGGTCCCTGTCCCCCTGTCCCTCTCTGCAGTACTGCCCTTGCCAGGAGCTGCCTCTGGGCCAGAAGCCCAGCCCAGCTCAGCAGCACAGACACAGCACTGTTTGCATCAGACTCACCACTCCCTCAGAGTGTGCTCAAAGCCTCCTCAAAACTTAAAACCAGATTCCAAGTCCAAACTTTCTTTTACTTTCAATGGGTCCCAGTGAGGGACTCACCTCATATGAATGTGTCCCGGGTTGCAGGGAGGGCAGAACACTGGTGGCAGTGATGACAGGTGGGGACAAACAAGAGAAAAGTGTCTCTGATACTGACCAAACCTGCACCTCTGTCCTTGCAGGCTGTTGTCATCTCCTAGCTGTCCCACCTGGCTGGCCCCTTCCTTTGCTGACAGCTCTGCCTCCTGCCTGCCTCTGCCTGCCCACACTTGGGCTGCTCCAGGCTCCTGCTGGGGGAACGTGTTGCACCACAGCCCTGCCCTGGGAGGGAAATTCTTTTCTGCTGGTGCCCAGTCTGGGCCTCCCCAGCTGCCCTTGGTGCCATTATTTCCTTCTCATGCTTCTATCCTCTAGGAAGAAAAGCCCCAGCCTCTCTGAAACCACCCTTCAGCCCCTCCCAGGCTATTCCTTTTCTGTCCTCTCTCCACACCCCTGAGCCCAGAGCCTGCAGCCTCTACCTGCTGGTTTTATGATGAGGCCTCCAAACCCCATTTTGGGAGATGTTTGGGTCCTTTCCAAGGTGTGTGAAAATTGAAAAATAGTGGTCCAAGGTATTTTCTCCCAAATCTTGCAGTGGCAGAACAAGGGGCAATGTGTCTAAAGCAAATGAGGCTGGATTTACATTTGTTAGAAGGAGGAAATATTTTACAATGATGAGCGTGGAACAAAACTGCAACTGTTTTTCCAAAAAAGTGGATGCCCCATCCCAGGAATTGTCCAGGAGCAGGAGCTTTGTCACAGCCATTCCATGGTGTAATACCACAAAGAAACAGGAGATATCCAAGGGCTATTGTCTCCGGGCTTTCCTGACCTCTCCCTAATCAGCTCTCTGCCCCTGTAGTACTCAAAGAACAAACAATATTTTCCTGGCACCGATCCCAGAATATCCAGCCCCTGTGGTTCCTGACTTGTAGTATTTAAGTTTTCCATGATTGTAAATGCTTGAACTCCTTAAGTATTTCCAGGGATTTTTTGGTTTTCACACCATATTTCTGTGATTATTCCATTTTCATTAGTACACCAATTTTACCAGGCCTTTATTTATGTTGCCATAAATTGGAGCTCTGGTCCATTTTCCGAATTCTTCCATTGAGTCTATGGGAAATTCAATTAAGCAGATACGAAAAGGATCCAAAGGTGTAGCTAGTGATAAGCAAAAGGATTCTTGCCCTGTTCTGTTAGCCCATGTAATTCACATGTTAGCTCCCTGCTCTATATTGCATATTCCCTGTGTCTCCTTAATCACTGCACTAAGCAACATTGTTAATATCTGCCAGACTAATGCCATTGTTGCCATTGTCTACGATCACGCCTGCGCTTTGCCCAATGTGCTTTGGCCTGTTCCCACTCCCATTCACTAATGTGATGTATTTGCAGTATTGCTATTCCCACTCCACATTCAGTAGCTATTATCGTTCTCCCTGATACAATTTGGTTTACTAGAGCAATGAAAGCAAGTCTAAACTGCACCCACAGTAACAATCTCTGCTCATATGTTTCTATCAAGGATACATCCTGGAGAAAACTCTGATATCTCCCCCAGTTTTGCCCTAAAAATTTAGCTAATGTTTTTCTTGGGGTAAGAGTGTTAAGGCGGTTAGAGCATCTATTGCATATTAGGTTAATAGGCCTAAATTTTTGCTTTTTCTCTCGAATCAAGGCTAAATTATGTTCTTGACAAACTTGTCGCCAAGTTTTTAAGTTACACTTTATACAATGAACCTTAAGCCATGGCTTGCATGCATAACCATGCAGATAACAAGACTTTTCTATCTGATTTTCAACTTGTGATGGAAGTGAGGGTAAATGGAGTCTGTTTACATCTAACCCATGTCTGCTGAGCCTATCTGGAGTTGCTAGTAATCCCTCAGCATACTCCAGCAAACTTGGTAGATATTCCTACTGTTGTTCAGCTGTCAGGTGTTGAAGAAGTGGATTTAGGGCTATCTGAAATCAGTGTTTTTGCCGACTCTCCGCCTCTGGACACAGCATGGGTTGATGACGATGATTTCAGATAGGGCTTCACCCACTTGGCTGGGATCCAACGAATGCCCTTATCTGTAAGTAAGCACATATAACAACTTCCTATTAATTTTACTGTGGCTGGTACTTCCCACACCCTGTTTCTGGGCTTTTGAACATAACCTGAATACCATCAGGCAATTCCTCCCTTGGATTACATGTGAGGGCATGATGCACAAAAATAGGCGGATCTTCCCTATCTCCTGTTGTTCTAAGGTAATTAAACACAAAGATGGCTTTAGCTGGTTTTTTCCGCAGGGGATAACTCTGTAGTTCCCCCTTTTTGTTTTTGCAGCATGTCCTTGAACATCTGATGAGCACGCTCAATAATTGCCTGACCAGTGGGATTGTGAGGAATGCCAGTGCTAGATGAATACCCCATAAATTACAGAAACGCTTGAATCTTAAGGAACAGTAAGCAGAACCATTGTCAGTCTTAATTGCTAAGGGGACACCTAATATGGCAAAGCAATTGTACAAATGCTTCTCAACATGATGTGCTTTCTCACTTGTTAAGGAAGTAGCCCATATAACACAAGAATAGGTATCAATGCAAACAGTTCTGTGGTTTCACTACAGAATGATCAATCTGCCACCTGAGATATTTCCAAGGAGCAGAATGCTGCACCTTATCAGGAGCAATTTTTAATGCCCTCTCCTCTAGCAAAACTGTCATGGTTTTTAGAACAGTTACAGAGTCAAATTGTTTTCCAGCCACCAATATATCATGCATGTAGTGATAGATGATATACTCAGGAAATTGTTGCCAAACAGGTTCTAACGCCCAAGCGACATAAATTTGGCACATCACAGGGCAATTTCTCATGCCTTGGGGAAGACAGGTCCATTCATACCTTTTGTAGGGTTCTACCTTATTGATAGATGGAACAGAAAAAGGACAATGTCTTGCATCATTGAGATGGAAGGGAATGCTGAAAAAACAATCTTTGAGATCAATGATCAATAGATTCCCTGAGTCAGGTATCATAGTAGGAGATGGAAGACCAGATTGCAAGGCACCCATACATAACATTACTGCATTAACAGCATACATAACATTACTGCATTAACAGCACGTTAAGCCATGTAGCAACTTCCATTTCCCACTCTTTTTCGGGATGACAAAAATTGGAGTGTTCCACGGGCTAGTGGATGGTTTTATGTGCGCTTCCTCCAGCTGTTCTTGCACTAATTGTTGAACTATGGGCAGCTTTTCCTTTGACAGCGGCCACTCCTCAATCCACTCAGGCCAATCAGTAGCCCAGCTAATTTTGAGGATTGGCTGCCCCCCAGTGGCCGTTGCTAAAAAGGCTGTGTGACAATGGTGGCTTTTAACTGGCTTAACAGGTCCCTGCCAAGCAAACCTAGTAAAGTACCAGGGGTGGCATGACATAAGGCCTTGTAGATGCATTTACTCCATCTGGAAAAGTAAAGGTAATTACATTTTTGCTCATTTGAGTTGCCTGAGTCCCCCCAATACCTGCAATACCTAAATTAGAGTTGACCAATGCCCAGTCTTTTGGCCATATTGTGTTTGAAATGATGGTTACATCTGCTCCAGTGTTGATTGTGAGTTTTACAGTAATAGAATTGCCATTAGGATGTGTCAGGGTTACCTGTTTGTCTGGTTTAGCTCTTGTGATGTCCATGGCCCAATATGCTTCTGGGTTACCTGCGGAACCAAAGCTTCCTGTTCCCCACTCCTTGTGTCCTGCACAGGGAACAGAAGACTTAAAAGGAACAAGCTTAGCAATCCGTGAACATTTGGGAATAGATACAGGAGGGAAAAAATGTTCTAACCATAATTTTAAGAAACCCTTGATAGTCTGCATCAATAACCCCAGGGATTACATCCAATCCCTTTCTACTGGCAGATATCTCCCTAACAGAAAAGCACTAAGCCCACCCCCCAAGGGTCCTTTTACATTGGTGTCTATCAGGTGCACAGCAGAGTCCGTGTTGGTCACGTCTACTGCGGTTTCCATGTCCACTCTGTCACTTCCAGCTGTTGACAATTTGAGTGAGTAAAGTCTCCCTCCTCCTCCATGGTGGGAGGCTGAGCTATCCAGGCAGCTCTCATTACTTGTTTTTGCACGCGAGGAGAAAGCATGTTGGCAAGGCTGTTTCCCTGGAAACGACATTCTTTAATATTGTGGTTATCTTTTCTGCAGATAGAACAAAATTTTTTCATAGCTGCAAAGCAACACTGACTCCTAACATGTCCAATTTTACTACATCCAAAGCACTTAATGTTCTTTCCTTCTGCTCCTTTTTCCAGTTTAGAAAGCAGTGGTTTTACTGCATCCTGTACTGCAGCAGCTACATAGGCTGCTCTTTGCCTTTCTGTAGTCCTAGCCATCAGTTCCAGCATTTCTGGGACATCA
Organism: Fringilla coelebs; assembly: GCF_963513975.1. Taxonomy (NCBI): domain Eukaryota; kingdom Metazoa; phylum Chordata; class Aves; order Passeriformes; family Fringillidae; genus Fringilla; species Fringilla coelebs. The sequence continues at coordinate 1,499,012 of NW_028167583.1, forward strand.
GCTCCCTTCTTTAATGTACCCCAAATCTGCCAAGTTTTATCATTAGCATTGTCAAAAGCCAGCATATTAAACATTTTCACCTTTGTGTCTGGATCCAAATCAGGATGATCATTAATGGCTTCATGCAATCTGTGCACAAATTTATCAAAGTCCTCATTCTCTCCTTGGTGAATTTGTGTAAAAGCCTTGGTGTGTAACCCATCTGGAAGTGCAAGGATAGCATTCTAGGCTAGTTGTTGGCTCTTCTGTAAAATTTCATCAATGCTCCTAGCCTGCCCAGGGCCCTTTGCCAAGTAACTGTCACTGTTAAACCATACAGAGGATCACCCTGTGCCCAAGGTTTTGCTGCTTCCTGGACACACTTTTCCTCCCAGCTTTTATGGAACATCACCTGCTGGTGGGGTGGCATTATAAGTCTTATCAGGGTATGCACATCAGTTGGAATAAATGTGTTAGAGGTAAAAATATACTGCAGCAGTGACTGTGCAAGCTGGGATTTTAAGCCAAATTGTTAGGTTGCATTTCTTACCCTCTCTAAAATCTTCCAATCAAAAGGTTCCCAAACTCTACCTGCAGCATTAGTTACTACAGGAAAAGCCTGTATATCATTTGTGAGAAAAGTCCCTTCTACAATAGCTTCTCTAATAACTCCCTGCCACTTGTGTTTCTGTGCTGCTTCTATTTCTGGGTCACATTCCAATTCTAACTCCACATTCTTTACAGCATGAGAGGGAAGATTTTGTTTAACCGGCTCGGATGCTGGTTCAAAGACAAAATGAGAGGATGGTAACCGCTTTCCTGATTGTCTGTCCGAACCCACAATCATCAGTACATCCATTTTTTCAAAACAATAGTCTCTGTTGGGGACAAGTGGATCCTTTTGTTGAATTACCAATTTTTGCAAATTGTCCACTAGAGATCTTAAATCCTCTTCAACAGAAGTCTTATTCATAACAATACCTCCTTCCTTATCCTTTCCAGCATGTTCAGTCTCTAAGTTATTCTTATTAGCAATTTTTTCACTTTGAGTACAAGTGTCTTTGTTCTGCAGACTAACAAGCCTGAAGAGGTTTTTTCACTGTGAGTGCTAGTGTCCTTCGGCCTGCAGAATAACATCTCTGAAGAGGCAGCAGCTTCCTCTTTCTCACTAGGAGCTGGAGGAGTAGTTGGTGTAATTCTGAGCAGTTGCTTGATTCTGAGCTGAGAGGTTGTGGGCTGCGCAAGGGAATATCTAAGGTGGTAGAAAACAGTGGCTGAATTCAGGACACCGGGAACGCCTGAGGCTTATCTGGCTCAGAGGCAAGGGCAGCACAAGATGCAGCAGCAGCTTTCCTCTCTGCCTTTAAGGCCTGTAAAACTTCCATGATGGCCTTCCACAAAGTAGCATACTTAGATGCCTCTTTTGCCCATTCCCCCTGGATGCAATGCAGTCCCACAACCTTCGCCCCACAGCTTCCCATGTCGAAATCTCAAAAGCAGCCTGTGCTCCTGCTATGAGATGATGTTCCCAAGCCCAGTGTAACAGTCCCTTCAAATTGGAAGCATCATACTTATGTTCTCTCTTAGAGAGGATATGTTGGAGGAGTTTCTGAACACCTTCCCTTTCATGTTCAGACCCCATCTCCTCCCTGGCCGCTCACCTTGATCAGGGCAAGATTCAAATCATCTACGACTGGAGCTCCAGTAACCTTTTCCTCTCACCGGGGCAGTGAGGATACTTTTGACCGGCTTCTCCGCTCCTCCAAGGCTGCCTCAGATCCTCTGCACAGAGGCGAAATTGCCGTCCTGGAGTCCCTCTCAGGGTTGCCTACGATCTCCACCAGAAATGTGTTGGAAAATAGCGGGATGCGGAGGTTCAGGGACATCACACCATAACTAATATGATCCAGTGAAGCCAAATTATTGTCCTTATAAAGACTATATTTATAATCATTCTCTACTGTCCACACATCTCTAGCTAATACAGGATTGATGAGACTGAACTCTTCACATGTCTAAAATAGGATGATGATTGGATTATCTAACTTTTCATGCGTCTGGCTGTAGTTTTCTGTCCCACACATGAACTGTCTTCTTTCTTACTTTCCCAAGCTCACTAACAAACTTGCTGAGTCCAGATGACTCTTGTATCTTTTTCAAGGATATCCTGACCCCATTTTCTGAATATGTCCATTTTTGTTTGTAAACATGTCCATTGTCCATTATCCCAAGCAGGCTGGATAGGGCATTTACTGAATATGCCCAGTGTCCTGCAAAAACTCCTCAATCTGCAGGAAATCCTCAACACCCTTCTACCTGCACCACCAACATTCAGTCTAATATTTCATTCCTTTCTTCCTTCAGGTGCTTACAGCTCTCCTGGTTAAATGGCCATGTCCAAGGACATCTCTTCATTTCGAACAGCTTCATTTATGTCCTTCCCATTTCTCCCAGATTTCCTCCTGCAGCAGTTCATGGGTCATTCCAACGCATCTCCCTTGAATTGCTTCATGCTTTGAGCTTTCAGAAGTTTAAACAACTCCTTACACAGCATCCTAGGTATATTTTTATCTTTTTTATCACTTCTTATTATGCCTTTGTTTAAAATCCTTCCTGAATGGCAATCCCATGTGGATGGCAGACATGTCAGATGCTGCTGGGATGTCAAAGGAGCTGAGGGAAAGGTCTGGATGTCTACTAAAATTTACCATTTTCACATTTTTTTTATGTTGGCCAAGAAGAAAAACCTTTCTGTGCCTCTGAGCCTCAGCAGCTCCTCAAAGGACACAAATCTGATGAGTTGTGGTTCCCACTCCCGTGGCTGCACTTGGACCTCTCTCCATAGCCAGAGCAGAGCTCCCTTGTTCCAGAAAGTCCCTGGCAAAGGAGGGGTGAAGAAAACAGGACAGGCTGTGGGGATCAGGGTCAGGGCAGAGCCAGGGAGAAGAATGACTTTTGCATTTGATGGAGCTGTGCCTTCCCTTGGCTTTGTTGGCTGACAAGAAATGAACATCCCTCTGTGTCTCAGGCAGCTCCTTCTGCAGGGAAAGCAGGTGGGAGTTGGAGCCAAGGAGCTGAAAGCTGCAGGTGCAGCCTGGGCTGGAGGCAGCTCAGATTTGCACAAAGGCTGCTCGGAGTGCCAGGGCTTGGATGGGGGAAATGGTGGGGTGGGGGTAGGGAAAGAGTCTGATTGATTGTCAGCCATGAAGGGTCTTGATTTTCATATCCATTCAAACTGCATGAGGAGGTGCTTGGATTCAGTGTCAATTGGAGATTGCACATATCCATGTATTAACAGGAAGAAAAACCAAAGCAGGGCCTAAAATTCTTTTGTCACTATCATTTTAAGTATTATAAATTCAGTTTAAATACACTTCAAGCCTCTGGAGCAGTAAAATTCAGCAGCAGCCTCCAAACTGCTGAGGATGTCAGCTGCCCCCACTGACGCCATCCCTGCCCAGAGACCGTGGGGGAATGGGCAGACAAGGAGAGCGTCCCTGGGGCTGGGCAGGCAGCACTCAGAGGCACCAGTGGCACCAGCTGGGAAATGGAGTGTGGAATGCGGCTGGGAAAGCCCTGCCTGGGCTGTGCCAAGCAGGACAGACAAGCTCTGACTCCCATCCCCCAAACAATTCTCTCAACAAGACATTTTACAGGAATTGCAAGTATTTCTGTCTTCTGAGTTAGATGTACTAGAGAAATACCTACAAGAGATTCTCAGGAGCTCAGAACAACCTGTACCTGGATTCCAGTGTTGATCAGGTGGAAATTTCAAGAGAAGGTAGGGTCAAGATCTGTTCTTGCCTTGTAGTCCACCCTAAATACCCCTTGGTCTTCCTGGGCCCTTCTCCCTAGCTGGGACTTGGGGTCATTTGTTCACTCAGGAGCTGGGCTGGGGGCTCCAGAGATGGGTGTGAGGCATTGCCTGGGGTGTGCCAGGGGCTGGCAGACACTGCTGGGCTGGGATGGAGGCTCTGGGGGAATTGGGGTTCCAGGGCAGGGCAGTGCTTGGGTCACAGGCCTAGGAAAGGATGGACCTGCCCCTTTGTCTTAGGCTGACGTTAGGATGCTTGTATCCCCATTCGTGTGTGCTGTTTGTGCTGGATATTATGTTTTGTGTTTTCAAGACTTGCTCTGAAGAGGGAATGTTTTGTTTTGGCTCCTTTTAAGCCGCTCCACCACGGCTGATGGGACATAAAAACGGGAGAGTACATAGTGCTGCTTCTGCTTTTTGCTTTGCTTCTTGCTTCTGCCTGCTTTTGCTTCTGCATGCTCTTGCTTCTTCTCATTAGTTAGATTAGCTAAACAGTCCAAATTTCTTCCTGGACTGTTTCTCCTTTCCTGTTTTGGATCTACTCGAGCCTGCTCCGGACTGGGACCTGGGAACACCAAGAGTTTGCACCCTGTGGCTGCAGCAGCTGCCCCAGCGCCAGGGGGAATGATAACAGAGGTACCACCCCAAGAGAGACTTTCTGAATTTGTCATCCTTTTCAGAGCAGTGAAAGAGTGCTGTCATCCAGTATTGTTCATTTTGTGTGCTGGCGAGTGCTTTGACTGTTAGATAAACAGGTTCTTTCCACTTCTCTCTGAAGAGCTATTTCCAAACCGGTTGGAGGGAGGGGCCATGTGGGTTTGCTTTCTGGAGGGGCCCCTCTTTGGGGATTCTCTCCCAAATTTCCCCTAAACCAGGACACCCTTCCTCTCCCACACGTGAAATGATTCAAGCCAACAATCTCCTCCAGTCTGTAACTATAGGCGGTTTTGGAGATGGAACTGAAATTTGGCCATGGGCACCTGGCTGAGAAGGACAGTTCCTTTCCATTGAAAGAATAGCACGGAGCCTTCCTCAGGGTTTTGGGGACAGATGAGAGGTGACCCTTGTGAAAGCACTGCCAGACAGACTTGTCCTGGCAATATTGCTATGGGAACAATGCCTGGATATAAGGAAATTTGGTGGTGAAATCCCAGTTCTGGTCATGGGTGCCTGGAGGTGAAGAACAGGTCTTTTCAATAGGAAGGAAAACACGGAGCCCCAGTGTTTCAGCAGCAGATGAGAAGAGATCTTCAACATGCCAAGGTCAGCAGAACCAGTCACCTGCACCCACGGGAGGCCCAACCAGCCAGACCTGTTCTGTGTTCCCTTGGTTTTATGGGGCCCTGAGGTGTCACAAGGGTGCCTTGCTGCCATGGGGTCGCACAATGTCCCAGTGGCCCTCAGGTGTCATAAGGCCCCACTGTATCACAAAGGTCCCAATGATTCCATGAGGCCTTGCAATGTCACAATGGTCTCTGTGGTTCCACAGGCCCCATAATGTCACTTGGCTCCACTGTTCCATGAGCCCTGCAATGTCACAATGGACCTTTGGACCATGGGGGTTTTTGGTTTCACAATGGTCTCCTTTGGCTCCACAGTGTCACAATGGACCATTGATGACAGGTGATCTCTTTGTGTCCCCCTGGAGCTTTGGTTGCATGAAGCCCTGCAGTGTCACAGTGGTCCCCCGTGGTTTCTTAGATTCTCAATGGACGAGTGATGACAGAAGGCCCCGCAGTGTCACAATGGACCCTTGGTTTCATGAGGCCCCACAGTGTCACAATTGTCTCCTTGGTTCCATGGTGCTGCACAGTGTCACAATGCTTTGCTTATTCCTTGGGGCCTCCTAGGGTCACAATGGTCTCCGTGATTCCATGATTCCCCTAAGTGTCACAGTGACTCCCTGGTTCCATGAGGCTGTGAAGTGTCTAAATGGTCTTTCCCTGGTTCCAAGATTGCATGAGGCCTTGCAATGTCACAATGGACCTTTAGTTCCATGGGGTCTCACAGTGTCACAATGGCCCCTTGGTCCCATGAAATCCCAAAATGCCATATTGGTCTCCACATTTCCATGAAGCCCCACCATGTCACAATGGACTCTTGGTTTGATGGGTCCTCTCAGTGTCACAGTGATCCCTACATTCCATGGAGTCACACAGCATCAGTACAGTCCCCTTGGTTCCATGAGGCCCAGCAATGTCACAGTGCCCTCCATGATTCCATGAGACCCCACAGTGTCACAAGGCTCCCTTGGTTCCATGGCCCTGTGCTGCTGCATTCCCCCCTCCCTTTCTCAGGCCGCCCTGCCAGCTCAGAAATGCTCCTTGGGCCTCGGCCTTGGCCAACAGCCCCTGGGCTCAGCTCCTCTGCAGCTCATCACAAACACTGTCTGCTCCAGGCACTGCTGCTGCCCAAACAGCTCCTGGCTCCTTTAGGAGCAGCCCTGGGAGCTGTTTCTGTTCCCTCCGTGGCACAACATCCCTGTTCTCACCCTGCCAAAGAAAGCTGCTGATGCCAAGTGTGGCCAGGATGAGCCATTGCTGGGACTGAAGCCCCTCTCGTGGGGCCCTGCAAACAGCGCTCCAAAAGGAGCCCTTGGAGCTCTCCTGGGCCAGCCACTCCCTCTGAGTGGGGCCTCTCCCAGCCGGGAACTCTCCCGTTTGCTGCACTCGGGGATCCCAAACAACCACAGAGCCTGGGCCGATCCCCCCACTCCTCCAGGCTCATCCCTTCAGCTGCTGGGGAGATGCCAAAGCATCAGCAGTGAGCATTCCCTGCCCTCAGGGGAATTTCTCACAGGTGCCTTGCACTGACTCTTTGTGTCTGTGTGCACACAGGAGTGACTATGCTGGGGAAATGTGGCAGAAATGCTGCTCTCTGAGGGGTTAGAGAGTCTTGGATAGCTGAGTGAGTCAGGCCTGTAAGTGAGGTCTAAGTGAAGTTGAATGCTATTAGGAGCTGTTCTTTTGCTAAGTTGTTTAATATATGTTATAAGGAGAGTTAAATACTGTTTAATGTTATTCCTCTGTTAAATTGCAAAGTCATAGATTTTAAGTTAGGTTAAATACTGTTAAGTGATGTTCTTTTGCGAAATTGTGAAGTTGAAGATATCAGTCAAGGTTAAGTATTTTTAAGTTTGAGCTCTGTTAAGCTTTTAGGCCATATTCCTTTTACCCTTTCCCTCACTGCCCTTGTGTCACACACACACAGGGACAGTTCTTGGCTCATTTCTGGCTTGATTGCCTGGATTTGGTTTGGTTTCATTGATGCTTTTTTCCCTGGTGTGCCTGAAATGTCCAGTCAGGAGCAGAGTGACCCTTGCCAAGGAACTTTGTGCTGCTGGCCCCTAATATTAAATCTGGGTTTTGCTGATCCCTTGCCAGGGATTTTTTCAGCGCTCTCAAGGTCTTGTTGGTAACAGGGTGAAGGAGCCCTGGCCCAGGCTCTGGCCCTGGGGCACACGGGGACGCTGCCGGGGGGTCCCTGTCCTGCTGTCCCACCCCCATGGCCCCATCCCCCTGTCTCCATGTCAGGCTCTGGGGCCGATCTCGTGGAACATCCTCTGGGGGAGGCTGTGGCGCTGGGGGTGGGGGGACCCGGGGGGACAGGGGACCCCGCTGTGCACGAGCAGGGTTGGACTGCTCTGGGGGGAACTGTGAGGGGGGGACAGGGTAGAGTGACCTCCTCAGTGACCTCACACAGCCCCTGGGATGTCACATTGCCCCTGTGATTTCACACAGCCATCTATGATGCCACACAGCCATCTGTGATTTCACAGCCCACTCTGGGAGGTCACACAGCACCCTTCTGATGTCACAAAGCTACCTCTGGCATGCCACCCCAGAATGTCATACAGCACTCTGTGATGTCACAGAAGACTCTGTGAATGCCACAAAGTCACCCTCTGATGTCACTGTCTGTTCCATGATGTGACAGCCTGCTCTGTGATGTTACACAGCTACGCGGTGATGTTACAACCCACTCTGTGATGTCACAGAGCCACCCTTTGTAATGGCAGGATCGGTTCTATGGCCTCACACCCTACTCTATGATGTCACAGACAGGTGTGTGATGTCACAACCCCTCAGTGATTTTACGAAACGCTCTGTGTGATGTCATACTGCCATTCTTTTATGTCACAGCAAACACTTTGACCTCACAGCCTATGATTCTATACAGCCATGCCATGATGTCACAGCTTGCTCTGTGATGTCACAGAATCTCCTCTCTGATGCTCTACCTGCTCAGTGACATCTCACAACAAACTCTGTGATGTCATAGACCAATCTGTGACCTCACACAGCCCTCTCTATGCTGTCACACAGCACCTTTGCTGACATCACAGGTGCTCTGTGCCTCTCTAACACAGCCACAGTGGTGCTGCTGTGACATAGCCCCCTTGGGGACATCGCACAGCCCCTGCTAGTGCTGAGCCCCTGTGAGCTAAGGTTCAATTCCACCTGTCCAATCTTTTATACATAAATCTTTGAGAAATTCTGGGGCTGGGATTGAAACCAGCCACTCCCAGTCTCCTCTCTTAGAAGGCATTTTAGAAGTCTAGGGGCCCTGCAGGGGTTTGAGGATCCATGGTGGCTGTTGGATGTCATTTCTCCACCTCACGTCTCAGCAGGAATTTCTCAAATAAAGAAATAAAACTTTTGCCTGAAGCTCCAACTCTGCCCATGACAGTAACCGCTGTGATTGTCTGGAATGTCCCGCCTCTTGGGCAGCCTGGGGACTCCTGGGATGTCACCATGGAGCCCCTGTGAGTGCCTGTGACAGTTTGGTGCCTTTGCAGCCCAAGGTTCCCTGGGATGTCACCATGGAACGGCTGTGAATGCCTCTGACCACCCAGCTCTTTACCATCCCCAGAAAGCCCTGGGAGGTCTCCATGGAGCCCCTGTCTCTGCCTGTGACATTCCAGCTCTTGAACAGCCTGGAGCCACTTGAAAAGTCAGCATGGAACCGCTGTGAGGGCCTGTGAAAAACCTGATACTTAGTAGGCAACCAACTACAGCATCCATTGCTATTGTCAGTTTCCATGGCAGCCTAAACCACGTTGCTATGCTCAGTTTCCATGGCAACCATCACCAGCCCCCTGTTGCTATGATCAGTTTCCATGGCAACCATTCCTAGTCCCCCTGTTGCTATGCTCAATCCCTCAGCAGCTCCATGGAGTCCCCATGCCAGGGGTGGTTGCCATGGACACCAGCTCAGGCCTGCAGCCAGAGCCTGTTGCCATGGCAACCATTGGCGGACCCCCAGGGTCATGGGATACCAGATCCACAGAATTAGCGGAGTTGGGAGGGACCCATCAGGATCCTCGAGTCCAACTGCTGGCCCTGCACAGGACACCCCAACAATGCCAACCTGGGCCTGGCAGCACTGTCCAAACGCTGCTGGAGCTCAGAGAGCCCTGGCGCTGGGACCCTTCCCTGGGGAGCCTGGGCAGGGCCCCAGCAGCCTCTGGGCAAAAACCTTTTCCTGAGATCCAGCCTAAGGCTGCCCCAACTCAGCTGCAGCCGTTCCCTCCACTCCTGTCCCTGTAAAGAGTGAAGAGGTTCCCACAGCCCCAGCCAGGGACCTGCTCCCAAGGCTGTTGCCATGGCCACCAGGGCTGGGACCAGCTGGGATGCTCAGTTTCCAGGGGCCGGGGTTCAGGAATGGGATTCTGCAATTTCCTGCTTCCACTAAAACCGCGCTGCCCATCGCTGCTCTCCTGCCTCCCATGGAAAGCACAAAAGGCAAAGATCCCGGGCTGGGATAAGAACAATTTATTTGGAACAGAAATGAAATAAGCAACAAACAGGAACAGAAACAATACTGATAACAGAAGAGTAAGTAAAACTATTTGCAGGAAAAACTACAACATCAACAACTAGTTCTTCCTGGCCACACATTTCCCTTGCCTGGAAAGGACACCCTTCTCCTCAGGGAGAGAGAGAGAGAGAGTCTCTTTCCTGTCCCTTGCACTGACCTGAGGTTGGAGCGAATGTAATGTCTCAGCCATGGCCAGACCCTCATGTTCTTCAATTCCACACCATGTCATTGGCAGGGGCAACAAAAGGCACAGGTTTGTTCCTAGCATGGATAAAAGGCACCATGGATCATCAGGGCTCTTCCCAACAGGGGACCTCCAATGGGGGATGAAGCTGGAGCAAGGCACGAAGCTCTTCCTGCAGTTGGGGCAGTGGCAGGGTTTCCCTCACCGGTGTCTCTGTTGGTGTCTGCTCAAGTGAGAGCTCGTGGTGAAGCACTTCCCACACTGGGGACACTCGTAGGGCCTCTCCCCAGTGTGGATGCGCCGGTGGGTAACGAGGGTGGAGTTGCGGTGGAAGCCCTTCCCACACCCAGGGCAGCAGAAGGGCCTCTCGTCCGTGTGGATCCGCTCATGCAGGAGGAGATTGGAGATGGTGTGAAACCTCTTCCCACACTGGGTGCACTCATAGGGCCTCTACTCAGTGTAGATGCACTGGTGCCTGATGAGGTCAGAGTTTTGCTTGAAGCCCTTCCCACACTCAGGGCAGCAAAAGGGCCTCTCATCCGTGTGAATCCGCTGGTGCTTGAGGAGATTGGATCTGCTCTGAAATCTCTTCTGCAACTCAGGACACTCGTAGGGCCTCTCCCCAGTGTGGATGCGTTTGTGCTTGATGAGATCTGAGCTGCAGCTGAAGCCCTTCCCACACTCCCCAGACTCATAGGCCCATTCCCCAGTGTGGATCATCTGGTGGCTGATCAGGTCAGAGCTCTGCCTGAAGCTCGTCCCACACTCCAAACACTTGTAGGGCTTTTCTTCCATGAGGTTCTTCTGTGGGGATTTGTCCTCCCTGGTCTCCATCCTCTGCTCTTTCCCTGGGGGAGGAAGGACAAGGAGAGGATAGGATTTGCCTTCATGCCAGAGGGAAGGGGAAGGAGATCCCCCTAGTGCATCCCCAGCAGGATGGCGTTGGCAGCAGGGCTGTCCTGCAGCTGGGGGCCATGCTGGTCTTGGAGATGGAGCAGGAGAGATGGGGAAAAGGGCAGTTACTTCTTCCTCACCTCCCTGGGTGTCCTGGGGCATTGTGTCAGTTTGAAAAGACAGGTATCTGCTAAGGACGGCAGGAGCCTCCTCTGAAATGGAAAATGTTAACCGTCTCCCTTTGATACCGAAATAACAAGAAAAGAACTAATGTAGATATAGCAATAGCAGTAGTTATGCTAAGGCTTAGAAAGCAGCAGTTCACAAGCAGGCCCTGGGAAACAGGCCTGGGAATATACTAAGAACCACAAACTAATAAATAAAGGATCTAGTAGAGCATGCAGAACAAGAACCACAAACTAATAAATAAAGGATCTAGTAGAGCATGCAGAACACAGTGAAATAATAAATGATAAAGGTTAAAGTATAATCAATGATAAAGGGTCCTGGTGGTGGGAAGACAAGCAAGGGGGATTAAAGGGGGGTAACCTATAGTTTTGAGTAGACAAGCGTATAGAATTTATGACTTTTAGAGATAATATCTACAAGGTTTATGTAACTGCATTGTGTACTTCTGTATCTACACCACTTTGTAAAAGGATATAAAAACCTGACGAAAAAGGGGAACGGCGGGCTCTGACTTTGGACGCTAGTCCTCAGGCCCCAGGGCCCTCAATAAAGCACCGCACTAAACAACCTAGTTGTTTCGTGTCTCTCTGTCGGGCAACAGTTTTCTGGCGACTGCGGCAGGACTCCGAGGGCTGCTGGGGCGGTTCGCGTCCTGATCCACTCCACGCCGGCACCGAGTGATTCTCGGGGAGTCATTGGTTCGTGCCCGACCCCGCGCCTGTCGGACAACTGCAGGAGGTAAGCCCGAAGGTGCTTTGTTTTTTTTTTGTATTGGTATTGGGTGCCTGCCCGTAAGACGAAGCATCGGCTCCGCTGGGTTGGGCTAAAGACGTCTTGGGTAAAGCCTAGGCGCCGGCTGTAAGACGCGGCGAAAGCTTCGCTGGTCCGGCACTTGTTCCCCCGCGGCGTCGGAGGGTGACAAGTCGGTTGGTTGGTTGGTCTATCCTTCTATCTGCATAGATTTTCTTTCTTTTCCTGTCTATTCTGTTTAGGAATGATGCCTTTGAAAACGTTTAAAACTCTAGCAAGTTCCGGGATAGGAATCCCGGACGATTCGCCTTTGGGCTGTTTATTACAACATTGGAATGCGGGGAATTTTGGTCAAGAACTAAGTAAAAGGAAATTGATTGATTTTTGTAATAATGTGTGGCCTTTATATGAACCCGATGGTATGCAATGGCCTAGAAATGGTACACTGAATCCTGACATTATTACACCTTTGATGCATTTCCTACAAAATAATGAAAAATGGGATGAAATACCGTATTTAGACCTCTTTTATTATTTGAAAGACAAACCAGAGTGGCAAAAGGAGTGCGGAATCATGGTTTTGAAAACATTAAAGTTGAATTGTGAAGGATGTAATGGATGGCAGAAAGAGAAGGAATGCTCGGTTAGGTTTTCGGAACCTGAGGAGGATGTTTCTTTGTTGGTAGCCCCTAGTGCCCCTCCGATGGAGGAACGTGACTTTGGAGAAAGTGTGCCAGAGGTAGAAAAGGAGGATCGGGAAGCAAAGGTGGAAACCGCAGATATACCACGAACCCCCCTTAGTGAAAGAACTCGGAGAGGGCGGTGGGAGGTAGAAAGAAAGAAAAAGGAAGGGGGTGCTCATTTAATGGTTCCGCTGCGTGAAGCAGTCGGGCCGCATGGGGAACGAGTCATAGTGAAAGTTCCCTTTTCTCCGAATGATTTGCTAATCTGGAAACAATCAGCGGGGGCGTATCGGGAGGATCCTGAACGGACTGCACGGGTGGTAAAGATGGTAATTAAGACTCAGAACCCGGACTGGAATGATTTACAAGTTTTGTTAGACACAATAATGGATTCTACTGAAAAGGAAATGGTGTTTAAAGCTATGACAGAGAAAGCACGAGAAATGATTAGGTTACGGCTTGTGGATGGTACAGTAAATGATTTAGTACCTAGGGAAGATCCGGAGTGGGATCCCAACTCGACGGGCGGGTCTCGGAGACTTAAAGCTTATCAGGAATTGTTAACAGAAGGAATACGGAATGGAATACCAAAAACTTTGAATTGGTCTAAGTTGTATTCGGTCAGGCAGGAAAAGAATGAGTCTCCGTCAACCTTTTTAGAGCGGCTTAAGGAGACAGCTCGTAGATACACTAATTTAGAAGTTGAAGGAGAGTCGGGAAAATTACAGCTAGCATTAATTTTTATGGGGCAGTCCCAGGAAGATATTAGAAAGAAACTACAGAAATTGGAGGGGGAAGATACTCGGAATTTAGATAAACTATTGGAAGTTGCGTGGAAGGTATATAATAATAGGGAAAAAGAAACGGCCAGGAAACAACAGGCTACTATGTTAGCAGTGTTACAGCAAGCGGCTGGAAATAATATGAGAGGAGGGAGCCGAGGACGTGGACTAAGAGGGGGAAAAGGGATAGCAAGGGGGGGGAGGCCGATGGGTGCGGGAGGACTTATGGGTCAATTGAATATGGGAAGGGGAAGAATGCAGCTAGGAATAGATCAATGTGCTCTATGTAAAAATAGAGGGCATTGGAAAAATGAGTGTCCTCTCAACCAAGGAATGGGTTTTGGGGGAGGAATTATAGCTAGTGGGGATGGAAATCAGGGGATGATGAATAATACAGGTGCTTTCCCGGGAAATCCACAAGGGGTTGCCCAAGCCTTTATGATGGGGAATTATCAAAATTCAAGTTGACTAGATGAGGACCTTAAAGTAGTAATGGAAGTAGATGGGGAACCGTTAGAATTTAGAGTAGATACGGGGGCATCATACTCAGCTGTTAACACTAAGCTAGGACCTTTGAGTGATTCCACTATCCAAGTAGTGGGGGTTACGGGACAAGTTGAGGAAAGAACGTTTTTGCGACCATTAGATATAAAATTTGGGGGGAAAGAATTTGACCATCAATTTTTATATATGCCAAATAGCCCAGAATCGCTATTCGGGAGGGATCTATTGTCAATGTTAGAGGCAAAGATAATATTTGAAAAAGGTAGAGTAAGATTGGAATTTCCCGAGGAGAATATTGCTAAGTTGTTCGTAGTAAAAGAAGTTGAAGCAGCAGAAATACCACAAGAAATAGAGCAAGCTGTAGTACCATGGGTATGGGAAACGGGAGTACCTGGAAAATCAAAAGCAGCACAACCGGTTGTAATAGAACTAAAGGAAGGAGCCTCCCCAATAAGGGTAAGACAATATCCTTTGAAATTGGAAGCACGAATAGGAATAGCACCCATGATTGAACAGTTTCTTAGCTTGGGAATTTTACAGGAATGTGAGTCAGAATTCAATACTCCGATATTCCCAGTCAGAAAGCCAAATGGTAAGTATAGATTAGTTCAAGATTTAAGAGCAATTAATAACATCACTAAAGATATACACCCAGTTGTAGCTAATCCGTATACATTGTTGACAGCTGTGTCGGAAAAGTTTAAGTGGTTCACAGTGATTGATTTGAAAGATGCATTTTTCTGTATCCCCTTGGCACTTGAAAGTAGGAGATACTTTGCCTTTGAGTGGGAGAACCCAGACACGGGACGCAAGAAGCAGCTCACCTGGACGCGTCTACCACAAGGATTCAAAACTCACCAACTATTTTTGGAAATCAATTGGCTCGAGAGTTAGAAGAATGGAAGACGACTCAGGTAAAAGAATCACCTTTCTTATTTGCTCTCCTACAATATGTTGATGACATCTTTATAGCTTCCACAGAAAAGGATGTTTGCCTCAGACTCACTATTGGATTACTTAATATGCTGGGACAAGCTGGATACCGAGTATCGAAAGAAAAAGCTCAGCTGGTAAGACCCCAGGTAATTTACCTAGGCTGCGAAATTTCACAAGGGGTGCGAAAGTTAGGAGTTAATCGAATACAAGCAATTTGCACCATACCCACACCACGAAATCCGCAAGAGTTAAGATCCTTTTTGGGCATGGTAGGGTGGTGCCGCTTGTGGATCCCGGAATTTGGACTAAAAGCAAAACCCCTGTATGAGGCAGCCAAAAGCCCTGTGTTTCAGTGGGGACAAACGCAAGAAAAGGCATTCCAGAGTTTGAAACAAGCCTTAAAGGAAGCCCCAGCACTAGGATTGCCAGATCTTACAAAACCTTTTCAACTATACGTAAATGAGAGACAAAGACTGGCAATAGGGGTTCTCACCCAAAAACTGGGCTCATGGAAACGCCCGGTAGGGTACTTCTCAAAGCAGCTAGACACTGTAAGCGCCGGATGGCCTGGTTGTCTTAGAGCTGTGGCAGCAACAGTGCTCCTAATTCGGGAAGCCAGAAAATTGACTCTGGGAAAAAGGATGGAAGTATTTGTTCCCCACATGGTCATTGCAGTCTTGGAACAAAAAGGGGGGCATTGGCTCTCGTCAAGCCGCATGTTACAATACCAGGCACTTCTCCGAGAACAGGACGACATTGAATTAAAAACAACTAATCATCTTAATCCAGCAGAATTTCTTAGGAGCAGCAGCCAGGGAGAAGGAGGCGAATTGACGCACAATTGCGTGGAAACCATTGAACAGGTGTATGCCAGCCGGAAAGACCTGAAAGATGAGCCTTTGGAAAATCCGGAATGGGAACTGTTTACAGACGGATCCAGCTTTGTGGAAAACGGAACCAGGTATGCGGGATACGCAGTAGTGACTTTGACACAAATAATAGAAGCTCGAGCCTTAACCCCGGGAACTTCAGCCCAGAAGGCCGAGATACAAGCTCTGGTAAGAGCCTTAGAATTTAGCCAAGGGAAAAGAGTAAATATTTGGACTGATTCAAAATATGCCTTTGGAGTAATACATGTACATGGAGCTCTGTGGAAAGAAAGAGGACTGCTAAATTCTCAAGGATCAGAAATTAAGCACAAAGAACAAATATTAGCACTATTGGAAGCAGTGCATAAACCTCAGGCAGTAGCAGTGATGCATGTAAGAGGACATCAAAATGAAGAAGGAAAGGCGTTCCAAGGAAACCAGTTGGCTGACAGAGTTGCCAAACAGGTTGCTCGAGAGGTATGGACACAATTAGCTTTATTACCAGCGCGATTTAACCCTGCCACTTCTTTTCTTGAGCAGAAACCATGGTATACACATGAAGATGAGAAACTTGCTCAATTTCTCCAGGCCCAGAAGAATGAAAAAGGATGGTATGTCACAGCTGTAGGTCAGGTTGTATTGCCAACAAAGGTAATGAAAACAGTTTTAGAAATCGAACATAACAAGTGCCATTGGGGGGCAGACGCATTAGTACAATTTTTAAAACATGAGGTGATTTCCAACCAGATGTTAACAATGGCAAAACGGATTAACGCCACGTGTCCAGTCTGTATTAAAAACAACCCAGTGACACGAAGGCAAATACAACTAGGAAAGTTACAAGTAGGGCCGCAACCAGGAGACTATTGGCAAATAGATTTCTCAGAGCTACCAAAAGCACAAGGGTACCGTTATTTACTGGTGTATGTGTGTACTTTTTCAGGGTGGCCGGAAGCTTTCCCATGCAGGACTAACCAGGCAAAGGAAGTAATTAAAACCTTACTACGAGAAATTATTCCTAGATTTGGGATCCCATTAGGAATGTCCTCAGATAGGGGACCTCACTTTGTAGCTGGAGTAGTCCAAGAGGTAGCCAGAGTATTAGGGATAGCTTGGGATCTCCATACGCCCTGGAGACCACAATCTAGCGGCCAGGTAGAGCGGATGAATCAGACATTAAAAGGGCAGATTAAGAAAATTTGTCAGGAAGCAAAGATACAGTGGCCTCAGGCACTACCTCTAGCCTTGCTAAGAATCAGGATTAAACCCAGAGAAAAGATAGGAGTAAGTCCATACGAAATTTTGTATGGCAAGCCATATCATGCTGCAACCTACAAGGGGGACCCTCACTTAGTAGGAGATCAAGTATTGCTGAGTTACATTTTGTCTCTAAATAAAGTTCTTACAGCGCTGCGAGGAACATTGCAGTGGAACCGGCCTCTGCCCTTGGAAAATCCTGTCCATGACATCCAGCCAGGAGATCAAGTATATGTGAAGAACTGGAATACGGAACCCTTGAAAGAAGTATGGGGTGGTCCTCACCAGGTGATCATGACTACCTACACGGCAGTGAAAGTCCAAGGGATCGAAAATTGGATTCACTACACTCGAATCAAGAAGGTCCCGTCAAGATGGGAAGTACAGCCTCTGTCAGCAACAAAAATGGTGTTCAGGGCAAGGCCTTAGCTCTTTTAACATTAGTCTGCATAATGCAGGTGGGAAAAGCGTTTGTTAAAATCATAGTTCCGGAGCCAGATGTAATAGTGCCGGAAGGTGCGGGAGTAAATCTAACCTGTCTGTTTTCTAACAACCAGAGAGCTGGATTAAAAGAAGTAAATGCAGCCTGGAGACAAATCACCACAGACGAAGTATTTACAGAAGGGATCGTGACACTTTGGGTTATGGAACAGCAAAGAGGTAGCACCACATTGATGATATCTCATATGCAAGCTGATCAGGTAGGACAATTCTCATGTGTTGTGTGGATTAGAGAAAGCTTTGACTACGGAAAAATAAATGTAGATATTCTAAAAGAGAATAGAAGAGTACGACAGGTGACAGAAGTGGGAAAAACACAACAAGAATTGGGACAAGAGAACTTAATAGTGGGATTAATTAGAGATTTTGGGCAAGTACAAAATGCTACGTCCATCACTGCATGTTTACCTTTACCTAAAGCGGCGGGAGATCCAATACCATGGGGCATCATTCCCGTTGGGGAAATGCCTCCAGTAACCATAAATGGGACAAAAAGATGTAATAAAGTGATGCAGAACCATACTAAGATGATAGAGGAAACCTATACAGTTCGAGGGCAATGGTCATCGCCGGGACGAAGGAGTGAATGCCTAAAATTACCAAATGCAGTTTATTCAAAAATTGGGCGGTTCAAGGATGTAGGATGGTGTTCTTATGACATAAGAAAAAAAAGACAAAAACCAGTCACTGAATATTCTTATGAGATAGTATGTCAAGAAGGGAGGGAAGAATGGGAACAGTGGAAAACAATTTGGGGTCCCAGCTTGTTAGAATCTTACAGCTACATAGGACCAGTACATTGGTGTATCGAATGGTCAGGCCAAAGGGAACAAGAACATTTAGGAATGTTAGGGACTGAAGTGGTAAGACGGGATCGAATGACCCCCACACCTAGCTGGAATTGTAGCAAAATCATCACATGTGATACCCCTGAATCCCAAATTGGTTTAGTGCCAGTCCGGATACTACTAAAATGGGGCTGTGAATGTCAAAGATATAATCATACAATAACAGGTGAAATAAAGGGGGCTTGGAAAGATTGTCAGGCGACTACCGTCAGGAGTCCAGGGCATTCAGTGTGGGTAATGGGGCACGGACAATGGACTACCCATATGCCCATTAATGGCCCAATCACACAGATTACGTTAGGGGTCCCTACGCTCTGCCCTTTCTGGAAACAATCTAAATTAACACAAAGAGAGATACAGTCACGAACAAAGAGAGAAACAAATGAGGTGGCAGAAGAACTAGGACTGGGAGATAAAGATGAATGGCATGAACCCTCATCAGGAGTTAAATTTGGATGGGTATTGGAATCCCTGTTTGCACAAATTTCTACATATAGAAACCGGGAGATGCTGTACAAATTATTGGGACAAACTGAGAGGTTAGCTGCAGTTACAAAGAAAGGATTTAGGGACCTAAACTTACAGTTGCAGGCAACAACAAGAATGACAGTCCAAAATAGAATGGCATTAGATTTGCTCTTATTAAAAGAACACGGAGTCTGTGGATACCTCCAAGGAAAGGTTGATCATTGCTGTGCACATATCCCAAATGTCACAGAAGAAGTAGAAAAAGACATAAGTAAATTGGAACAAATTGAAACAAAAGTGCATGAAGTCCAGGAAGAAGCTGAACATAATTGGGTAGGAGCACTATTTAGCTCCCTAGGAATCCAGGTCTCTGGTTGGATATCATCAATTGTACAATATGTAATAACGATTGTGTTGATTATTGTAGTCTGCATGATTATGTATAGATGTCTTTTAGGAATGATTGCCAGAGAAGGAACTCATACTCGACGTGTCATGAGAGCACTAACCCGGAAAGAAGTAATCCTACCAATTCAAAGAGAAGACCCACCATCCTACTTAGAAACCATTACTTGAAGAATTGAGCATCCTGGCAGAAAATCTGAAGAATGCTCAAAAGGGGGGAGTTGATACCGAAATAACAAGAAAAGAACTAATGTAGATATAGCAATAGCAGTAGTTATGCTAAGGCTTAGAAAGCAGCAGTTCACAAGCAGGCCCTGGGAAACAGGCCTGGGAATATACTAAGAACCACAAACTAATAAATAAAGGATCTAGTAGAGCATGCAGAACAAGAACCACAAACTAATAAATAAAGGATCTAGTAGAGCATGCAGAACACAGTGAAATAATAAATGATAAAGGTTAAAGTATAATCAATGATAAAGGGTCCTGGTGGTGGGAAGACAAGCAAGGGGGATTAAAGGGGGGTAACCTATAGTTTTGAGTAGACAAGCGTATAGAATTTATGACTTTTAGAGATAATATCTACAAGGTTTATGTAACTGCATTGTGTACTTCTGTATCTACACCACTTTGTAAAAGGATATAAAAACCTGACGAAAAAGGGGAACGGCGGGCTCTGACTTTGGACGCTAGTCCTCAGGCCCCAGGGCCCTCAATAAAGCACCGCACTAAACAACCTAGTTGTTTCGTGTCTCTCTGTCGGGCAACACCTTGGAATTATAATTTTCAAAAGAAGGGGCTGTTAAGCAAAAGCTATGGGAATAGGAATCACAGTTCTTTAGTAGGAAAATTAAAAATAGAAATGCAATAATACTACAAAACTACTTACAGAGTCAGAATACAACCTGACACGCTTTGGCTCAGGGTGTTGGTAGCACTCCCATTAAATGGTGGCTGCTGTCCTCCTGCAGTGACAGATGTGGATTTGTTGGAGCAGTGATGCTGTAGAGGGGTGGAGTTTTCCTCTGAAGGTCCAGTGGTGGTATTGATGGGCCTGGTCTTCCTCTGGGATCCAGTGGAGCTGAAAGTTGCTTTTCTGAGAATCTCGTGGGAGAAGGCTGACTCTGCTGTTCAGATTCTCAGCTTATATCCAGTTAGGAATGCTTGGCTCCTCCCTCTGGGAGGAGCTTCTCACAATGGGATGATGGAATTTTTATCAGTCCTGTAGTGACACTCAATGGCCCATTCACAGAAGATATCTCCCCAGAGGGAGGATTCACTGTGGAAGAGATAAAGTAAACTGCTCAATTAACAGATAACTGCCCCACCTTTACCAGATGGTAATTGTACACACACCCAGCTAAACCTGAGACACTGTTGCAGCTGTGGAAAGCAGGATTTGGTACCAGGGGTTGTTAGGGAACGCAACCTTGACTGAAGGCAGAGATGGAATCTCCAGAGCATGTGGCCAGAAATGGGGAATTGAGTGATAATAATTTCAACATCTTCTCTTTTGGAATTATTTTCTAATGATTTCTTGCTTTGCCTATCTAATACTTTTGTAATTTTTGACAAATTTGCATTACCTAAGTTACACTGTTCCTTAAGTTAAGTTGGTGTCTGTGTCTTCGGTGCTGACCCTCCCCACCGGCGAAACAGGGCCCCCTCCTGCCTAAGTGTTACCTGGGAAGACAAAAATCCTCACTCCAAATGTCCCTCCTTCCTCTTTGTTCTTCCCACATTATACACTGATCATGATGTCCTATGGTCTGGGGTATCCCTGGGCTCAGTTGCGGTCACCTGTCCCGGCTGTGTCCCCTCACAACCTCCTTGACAGCCCCAGCCCCTCCACAGTGTGGCTGGATGAGGGGCAGGACAGGCCTTGGCTCAGTGTGAGCTCAGCAAGAACAAAACCATTTCTGCATTCTCAGCCTGTGCTCAGCATCGGCCCCAGCATTTCCTCCATTCCCAGCCCGGATCCCCCTTTCCCACCCCTCTGCCCCACGGCCACCGCAGCACCGGCTGCTGGGTGGGGGGACCCCCCGATCGGCCCCAGGGGTGGGCAGGGGGCTCGGGGACCCCCCGGTGCGGATCCGTCCCCCCGGCCCGAGCCCCAAATTCTGCTCCGGTGGCCACTGGGCTCCGCAGGTCCGCCTGGCAACCAGTGAGTCATCGGCGAGAAAAGCTCTGGTTGGCTGGAATTTTTAAGGGCACTGCGCCCTGCGGGTGACCATAGGAACTGGGGAGTCCTGGCCAGAGCCTTTTCCTCTTTCTTTCTCTCCCTCTGAGACCATTATTCGATTTCTTTCTTTCCCTCTGAGACCTCTTCCCTATTTCTTTCCCTCCCTCTGAGATCTCTTTTCTGTTTCTTTCTCCCACCCCAGACCTCTTTCCTATTTTTTTCTGTCTCTCTGAGACCTCTTCCCAATTTATTTCTCTCCTGTTATCCTCCACATTTCTTGGTCACTTCAATCCACGTTCAATAAAATCTGCAGGCTGCGTTCCCACGCTCTCATTTGCACCTTCACTGGGGCAGAGGCGTCTCTCCCTCATGAGATCATAACCCATGGGCAGGGTCCCTTCCCACCGTAATCATTCCAGGATTCTGTCAGGGACTCGCTTCCATTTCCTCCTTCCCTCCGGTTCCAGCTGGAAATGTGATGGAAAATGTCCAGCAAAGCCACATTTGCTGTGAGCTCCGGGAGCCCACAGAGCTGCTGGACCTTGTCCCCTGGCCCTGCACAGCTCCTTGGGAGGCACAGCAGGAGCAGCACCCTGGGAGCCTCGGGAATGCCCCTCTCGGATCCATGGCACACTCTCCCAGGGGCTGGAATTCCAGTTCCCAGTCAGGAAAAGAAGTTCCTGCCCTCAAAGGCAAACCTTTAAAGCTGGAGCCAAAAGCCAAGTGGAGCAAGATCTTACAGTGACATTTCACTGCCAGCCTTCCTAACTTCACCCATGGTTGCTGTAGCTCGTGGATTGGAAATGAAATCAGGGCAGGGTCTTTGGTGGGAGCTCCCCTGGGTCAAGGGAGACACTGAGAGAGAAAGAGAGCAGGGAAAGAGAGGCGGGAGAGAAAGGAGGACACAAACAATCAGCTGAGAAGGTGGCACTTTGAAAAACAAACTGGAACTAGGTGAAAATTAATGGGACAGAAAGAAACAATTTTGTAACTTTATTTCCTATCAAAACACAATTTCCTCCTTTTCTCACAAACCTCCTCCTGGTGTCTTTCAGCAGGACTGTCAGAAAGTGTTTCATTCTGATTGGATGTTGCAGTCTGCAGCCTCAAGGAAACAGGGAATGGGGATTTTCCTGCTCCTGGGGAGTTTGACATCCTCAGCTGAGGAGAGGAGGAGACACCAGAAGAAAAGGGCACCTGGGCTTCATCCTTCCACAGGAATGAGGGAGGGGGAAATCTCTCATCCTGTCTGCAGCTCCTCCCACAGGGATGTGAGGGCTGATCCCAGAGCCCCAAGGGTCACAGTCAGGGCTGCCCTCAGGGAATGCTCCCCTGGTACTGAGGGACAGGGTGGGAGCACCTGGATCTTGGAGCACCCAGCTGCCCCCCATGTTTGGAGGTGCCTGAGGAGGGCTGGGATGATGCCAGGGACATCCTGCAGTGACATCCCCCCTGTCCTGCTCTGCATGACCCTGATCCTGGTCTCAATCTCACTCCATGTTTAGACACACTCACAGTTCTGTATTTCATCTCAGCCCAGTCTCAGACCTGTCTAGCCCCAGACCCTAATGCAACCCCAGCCCTAAAGCCAATCTCATGTCTAGACATAACCCCAATCCCAGCTTGAATCCAAATCTCAGCCCCAACTCCAACCCCAGCTCCAATTCCAGCCCCTTCCTAAATCCTCAGCCCCAAACCAAATCCCAGGTTCAGCCCTTCTGGTGGTTTGGGGGTGTCTCTGTCCCTCTGACCCCGATGATGTTTGGGTGGGGTCACACCAGGGCTGAGAGGGTCAGAGACCCCTCCCTGGGGAATGGCCTGGGGTGACAGGGACAACCCATGGGGAATGGACTGGGGTGACAGAGACAACCCACTCCAGCCCCTCCCAAGCATCCCCCAGGATGAGAGGCACAGGGACCCCTTGAGCATCCCCTGGGCATCAGACAAATAAAGTACTTTCTTGTCAGAAATCAAACTTAACCCTACATAAAATGCCTTGAATTTGCTCTTCCCACAAGTCACTTGTGATGGAAATGCAAACAAATCCCAAACTTTATTAAACTGAATGTTCAAGCAACTTTTTGGCAATTCCAAGTTCAATTGGTTCCTGCACAGCTCCAGCTCAGCTGCTGGCAGGATCTGATAAAAGAAGAGTAGAAATTCGGCCCAATACAGATTAAGAAAAAGAAGGGAAAGCTCTGTGTAGCTGTCACAAATGTGACAGGGACAAACAGAAAAATGATTCTCACATTTTGCCAAGCCCCCCAGCCTGTGAAAGAGAAAAGGGGGGAGAGCAAGGGAGTGACAGGGACAGAGACCTCCCCTAGAGTGGGCCAAGTGTGACATTGTCCCTTGTATGCATGGCCTTCCCAGGGTGGGGATTTTACACCTGAGCCAGTCTGAGTAAGGGGGGTGGTATTCACCCCCCTGAGCAGGGAATACCCACTGTTTCAGGCTGCAATGTAAAATGTAAAGAAAACCATGTTTTCTATCACCATCTTCATAAACTGTTATGAACAGGCAGGGCAGTGTTCTGTATCTCTTCCATGACTCACCCCTGATAATGCCCTCCAGGGGCTCTCTTCTGTGAATGGGCCATTGAGTGTCACTGCAGGACTGATAAAATTACATCCTCCCATTGTGGGATGCTCCGCCCATGGGGAGGATCCAGGCATTCCTACCTGGATATAATCTGAGGCTTGCAACACCAGGAGCACCTTGCCTACTGGATTCCCAGAGGACAAGAGCTCCATAACCACTGCTGGACCTTCAGAGGAAGACCAGACCCTTCTACAGGATCACTGCTTTGACAGAATCACGTTCATCACTCCAACAGGACTGCAGCCACCATTTCATGGGACTGCTACCACCACCCTGACCAGCAGGGTGTCAGGTTATATCCTGACTCTGTCAGTTTAAAGCAGTGTTTCTGTATCATTGCCTTGATCTTGATTTTCTTATTGAACTGTAATTCTGGCTTAGATTTTCCCGCTAGTTTGCCTTCAAACCAGTACAAAACTCAATGTACTCATCCCTTGTTTTCCTCCCCAAACAGGACATCCCATTCCCAAATCTTCACCAGATGGAGGGGGTGGCTGTGACAAAGAGGAAGATGCCCCGGGGCACTCAGGCAGGTGAGGAGGAAGTCAGTGCCCCTTTCCTACTCTCTCCTGCTCCATCTCCCAGCCCACATGGCCACCAGCTGCAAGACAACCCTGCTGCCAACGCCGTCCTGCTGGGGATGCACTGGGGGAACTCCTTCCCCTTCCCTCTGGCACGGAGTCAAATCCCATCCTCTCTTTGTCCTTCCTCCCCCAGACAAGGAGCTGAGGATGGTGATCCGGGACGAGAAATCCCCGCAGCAGGACCTCGTGGAAGGGGCCATTTTGAATGACTCCACGGTGCAGAAATCCAATGGGGAGGAAAATCCCAAGAGATCCTGCTAGAGGAGGGGGTCTAAGCCAAGCCCGGGGTGCTCTGAAGACGAAAGACCCACCCTGGGCCAGGAAGGTGAACAGACCTTCAGCCAGAGCTCAGAGCTAATTGCCCATGGCTAGCTTCATGATGGGGAGAAACCCCACAAGCGTTTGGAGTCTGGGAAGAGCTTCAGCAAGAAGAACCACCTGATCCACCACCAAACGATCCACACCACGGAATGGCCCTACGAGTGTAGGGAATGTGAGAAGGGCTTCAGCTGCAGCTCCAACCTTGTCACCCACCAATGCATCAACACTGGGGAGAGGCCCTATGAGTATCCTGAGTGCCAGAAGAGGTTCCAATCTCCTCCTGCATGAGCAGATTCACAAGGATGAGAGGCCCTTTCTCTGCCCTGACTGTGGGAAGGGCTTCAAGCAAAACTCCCACCTCATCACCCACCGCCGCATCCAAACTGGGGAGAGGCCCTACGAGTGCCCCACATGTGGGAAGAGGTTTCAGACCATCTCCAATCTCCACCTGCCTGAGCGGATCCACACGGATGAGAGGCCCTTCTGCTGCCCTGAGTGTGGGAAGGGCTTCAACTGCAACTCCACCCTCGTCACCCACTGGTGCATCCACACTGGGGAGAGGCCCTACCAGTGTCCCCAGTGTGGGAAGAGCCTCACCCAGCGCTCTCACTTGACAAGACACCAATGGACACACCGGTAATGGAAGCCCTGCCACTGCCCCAACTGCAGGAAAAACTTTGTGCCCTGCTCCAGCTCCATCCCCATTGGAGAATCCACATTGGGAAGAGCCCTGGTTATCCATGTTCCCTGTGATCCATGCTGGGAAGACACCTGTCCCTTTTCTTGCTCCTGCCAGTAGCATGATGTGGGAATGAAGAACATGAGGGTCTGGCCAGGGCCTTGTCATTACATTCACTGCCACCTCAGGTCATTGCCAGGGACAAGAAAGGGACTCTCTCTCTCAATCTCCCTCTCTCTCTCACCCCGATGAGAAGGATGTCCTTTTCAGGCAGGAGGAAATATGTGGCCAGAATGAGACAGTTGTTGATGTTGTAGATTTCCTGTAAATAGTTTTACTTTCCCTTTCTCTTATCAATATTGTTTTTGTTCCTTTTTGTTGCTTATCTTGTTGCTGTTGCAAATAAATTGTTCTTAGCCCAGCCTGGGATCTTTGCCTTTTGTGCTTTCCATGGGAGGCGGGAGGGCAGTGAGGGCAGTGCGGTTATATTGGGAGCAGGAAATTGGGGAATCCCATTCCTGAACCGTGGCCCCTGGAAACTGAGCATCCCAGCTGGTCCCAGCCCTGGTGGCCATGGCAACAGCCTTGGGAGCAGGTCCCTGGCTGGCGCTGTGGGAACCTCTTCACTCTGGTGCCCAGGGACAGGAGTGGAGGAAATGGCTGCAGCTGAGTCGGGGCAGGCTGAGGTTGGATCTCAGGAAAAGGTTTTTGCCCAGAGGCTGCTGGGGCCCTGCCCAGGCTCCCCAGGGAAGGGTCCCAGCGCCAGGAATCTCTGAGCTCCAGCAGCGTTTGGACAGCGCTGCCAGGCCCAGGCTGGCATTGTTGGGGTGTCCTGTGCAGGGCCAGCAGTTGGACTGGAGGATCCTGAATGGGTCCCTCCCAGCTCAGCCAATTCTGTGGTTCCGGGATCTCATGACACTGGAGATGGGAACTGCCAGTGGTTGCCATGGCACCAGGCTCTGGCTACAGGCCTGAGCTGGTGTCCATGGCAACCACCCCTGGCATGGGGTCTCCATGGAGCTGCTGAGGGACTGAGCATGGCAACAGGGGGACTGTGGATGGTTGCCATGGAAACTGACCATAACAACAGGGCAGTGGTGATGGTTGCCTGCTAAGGCTCAGGTTTCTCACAGGTCTTCAGAGTGATTCCCTGGGGACTTTCCAAGAGTCTCCAGGCTGTTCAAGAGCTGCAATGTCACAGGCAGAGACAGGTCTCCATGGAGACCTCCCAGGGCTTTCTGGGGATGGTAAAGAGCCGTGTGGTCAGAGGCAGTCACAGCCATTCCATGGTGACATCCCAGGGAACCTTGGGCTGACCAAACTGTCACTGGCACTCACAGGGGCTCCACGGTGACATCCCAGGAGTCCCCAGGCTGCCAAGGAGCCGGGATGTCCCTGACACTCACAGGGGTTCCTCTCATGGGCACAGTGGGAGCTTTAGGCAAAGTTTATTAGAGAAGCTCCTGTTGGGTCACAAGGGGCAGAAAGGATCCCCATGAGTCCCCACAGATTCCCCAAATGTCACCGTTCAATCAGAGGTGACACAGACTCAGATCAGAAGGCTAAGGGCTAAAAGCCACCCATTTATTCAATCCTCTTCTTTTATATCTTGGTTTGCTTCAGCTGGACCTCACTGGTCATTTAATCAAGACATGATTGGCTAATTAAGACAACACTGTTCAGTAAACAACTTTATGGAAAAAAGCCAACTTACTACAGACATTGTTGGGACATCAGTTATTGATGTTTGTTTTATGCTGGGCCCTTCTGGGAGCTCCCTGGAAGGGGCCAACCCTCCTGTAGCAGTTCTTGGGACATCGATTGCATCCAGCCTCTGACAGCGACCACGGTGACACTATGGAACCTCATGGAGCCGTGGGTCAGTTGTGACAATGCGGGTCCAACACCACCACGGTGACGCTGCAGAACCGCATGGAACGAAGGGGCCATGGTGACACTGTGGAGCCCCACGGAACTGAGGAGTCCATTGTGGCTGATAGGCAAAATGTCCTTACAGACAATTTGATGGGTGAATGTAAAGGTGTTAATATCCTTGAATTGGGTCTTAATGTCTCTACTAACTTCCAGCAACAGGTTTATTACAGAGCCCAGATGGCTTGGCTTCTGAAACAGTGGAGTTTCTGAAACAGTCTGAAACAAGTGAGTCTGCATGAGCTTGAGTTTATGAACTTTGGATTAAAATGACAGGTTCAAGAGGGGAATATGGGGTTGGGGGTTCAGGATGGCTGTACCTTCCTCGTACCTCAGCCAATGGGGAAATGAAGAGGGTAACATGTGACTGGGAGCTTAGGATAAAAGGAGGCTGTGCCCTCTGAAACCTCATAGAGAAAACCTCGTGGAGTTGAGCCCTGATGGATTGTCTCCCTTTATTCCAATAAAGTTGAAGGACTCCTGTGTCTCCATTATGGACACTGGCTTTTCATAGTGTGATTTTCTGTACAGGAAACTCTGGAACATCACGGAACCAAGGAGCCGTTGTGACACATCAAGGCCCCGTTGGAACAGAGAAACCATTGCTGACAGTACAGAACTCACGGAACCAAGGGGCCATTGGGACAATGCACATCCAAGGACACCATGGTGACACTACGGAACATCATGGAAGCAGAAAGACCATTGTGACACTTTGGTGCCTCACGGAATCAAGGAGACCATTGTGAAGCTCATGATCCCTATGGAACCAAAGGTCAAGGATGAAGCTGTGGGGGCCATGGAACCAAGGAGACATTGTGACACAGCAGGGCCACAGGGAGCCAAGGGGCCATGGTGACATTGCAAGACCTCAGGGAAGCACAGGACCATTGTGACACTACAGAAGCAAGGGGAACATTGTGACACTCCAGATCCTTATGGAACGAAGGAGACCATTGTGACACTGGGGGGTTCCATAAACCAAGGCAACATGGAACAGGTCTGGCTGGCTGGGCCTCCTGGGACCACCTGACAGGTCCGGCTGACCTTGGAATGTTGAGGGCTGCTTCTCATCTGCCCCTGAAGCACTGGGGCCCTGGGCTTTCCTTCCTATGGCAGAGAACTGTCCTCCTCCAGGGGCACATGGCCAAAATTGGGATTCCTCCTCCAAATTTTCTTATATGCAAAGATTCTCCCAGATGAAATCTGCCAGGATAGACAGATCTGGCTGCCTTGGTTATCCGGGGTCCACCTCTCATCTGCCTTTGAAACACTGGGACCATGTGCTTTTATTTCTTATGGGGAAAAAATATCTTGACCAGGCAGCCATGGCCAAAATTGGGCATCTGCCTCCAGAATTCCCTATATCCAAGGATAGCTCCCAGACAAAAGCTGCCAGGACTGACAAGTCTGGCTGGCCTTGGCTTCCTGAGGGCTGGCACTCATCTGCCTCTGAAACACTGGGGTTCTCTCTGTGCTTTCCTTCCTAATAAAAAGATTTTTTTTCTTCATGTCCAGGCACCCATGGCCAAAACTGGGATTCCACATTCAAAAATTCCGTACATCCAAGGATTGCTCCCAAGTGAAAACTGGCAGGACAGAAAGGTCTGGCTGCCCTTGGCCTCTTGGGGGCTGCCCCTCACCTGCTTTCAAACACTGGGACTTGGTGCTTTCCTTCCAAGGAAAAGAACCATCCTTCTTATCTATGCAGAAATGGCCGAAAATGGGATTCCACATCCGAAATACCCTATATCTAAGGGTTGCTTTCAGAGAAAAGCTGCCAGGACAGAGAGGTCTGGCTGGCCTAGACCTCTGATGGCCACCTTTCATCTGTCCCTGAAACACCGGTATTCCCTGCTTTCCTTCCTATGGAAAAGAACCGTCCTTCTCCCCCAGGTGTCCATGTCTGAAATTTGGATTCAACCTCAAAAATTCTGTATATCCAAAGGTGCTCCCAGACAAAATCATCCAGTACCGTCAAGGCTGGCTGGCCTTGGCCTCTGGTGGCTGCCCCTACAACACTGGCGCTGGGTTCTTTCCTTCCCATGGAGATCACTGTGAAACTGTGGTGACCTCATGGCACCAAGGGGATCATTGTGGCACCACTGGAGCTCATGGAACCAAGGGGCCATGGTGACACAGTGGGGCTTCATGGAACCCAGAGACCATTATGGCTCTGTGAGGCCAGATGGAACCATGGAGACCATTGTGACCCTTCAGGGCCTCATGTCACCAAGGGGGCATTATGACACCTCAGGGCCTCCTGGAAGCAAGGGGCCACTGTGACACTGTGGGGCCCCATGGAACCCAGGGAACATGGAACAGGTCTGGCTGTCTTGGCCTGCCAGGGGCCACCTGACAGGTCTGGCTGATGTTGGGATGTCAAGGGCTGCCTCTCATCAGCTCCTGGAGCACTGGGACTCCATGCTTTCCTTGCTGTGGAAAAGAAGTGTCCCTCTTTTCAGATGCCCATTGCCAAACGTGGTACTTTCCCTTAAAAAATTTCCTATATGCAAGGGTATCTCTCAGAACAAAACCGGCCAGCTCTGGCTCTGATTGGCCTCTGGAAGGCACCTATCATCTTCCCGTGAAACACTGGGCCTCTGTTCCTTCCTTCCTATTGAAAAGAACCAGCCTTCATGTCCAAGGGCCATGGCCAAAATTAGAATTTGGACTCCTCAATTCTGTATATCCAAGATTGCTCCCAGACAAAAGTAGCCAGGGCTGACAGGTAAGGCTGGCCCTCTCCTCTGGTGATTTTTTTAGACTATGAGCTGAATGTTTTCATTTGGAAACACCTTGGGGAGGGCCCAGAGACCTCCCACGGAGGGGTTTGTAGGCCTTGGGCACATGGCCACTACATATGGACAAAGGAGCTGTGTGCTCTGTGCTGTTGTGCTGGTTTTGCATCATGGAAGTGATGTTCTAAGAGAAGCTGCTAGCAGTTTCCTCTGTGTCTGAAAAAAAACCCCAATCAGTAATTAGCTTTAAGAATTGAAAATCTGCTAAACCACTAAGGAAACTGTACATGGCTGTGTCAAGACCCATGTTAAATATGAAAAAGCCTGGAAGTGTTATCACTGCCATATTTTATGGAAAAATGCCTTCACCAGGATTTCTTCTCCTGAGAAGCTGAGAAGCCTCAGAGAAAAAGGTATACAGTATTATCTCATTTGCTTCTTCTGTGTTTTGCTGCTTTGGAATGGAGATTGTGTATCCAATATGTGAATTGTTTTGCCTTAATGACCAATCACAGTCGGACTCTGAGGAGGGAGTCAGGAATTTTTAATTAGTATCTTGTTAAGCCTTCTGTAAGTATGCCTTCTTTATTATTTAGAATAGCTTTAGTATAGCATAATAAATAGAGTATAATATAATATAATATAATATAATATAATATAATATAATATAATATAATATAATATAATATAATATAATATAATATAATATATAGAATAGAATAATAAATCAGCCTTCTAAGAACATGGAGTCAAATTCATTCTTTCTTTCTTCCTCTATCTGGGGACCCCAAAAATACCATAAAGGGTCTCTTTCCCTTCTGGCTGGCAAAGAGGTAACAAGGCTGACCTGGCCCCCATCTCAGCCAGGGCAGGCCAGGTGGCTCCTGTCATGGGGCTGGGCCCCTTCCCAGGGACCCCCCAGGCCCCATCGGCTGCTGGGCAGGGCAGGGGAGGCTGTGGGGCCGAGGCTGGGCTGGGCCATGGCAGCAGTTGCCAACATCTGGACACTGCTGAGCCCTGCCCTGCCACCAGCCCGGGCCAAGCCAGGATCTGCTGGGCCCCAGGAGCAGCCCCGGGCCGGGCTGGCTCAGCCAAGATTCTGCCACCATTGGGGTTCACCCGCAACCCCCGGGCAGGGGGAGGAGAAGCCATCAGCCCCTGGCCGTGCTGCTGCTGTGTTCTGGCCTGGCTGCTGAGATCCTGGCCCTCCCCCAGCGCAGCCCATCCTGACACAGCCCCAGCACAGCCGCTGCAGAAACCTCCATCGTAAAACAGCTCCGGCCCCAAGCTCGGCTGGGGTCACAGAACCATCTGCAGCCTCCGGGTGAGATATGAACTCTTTCAGTGCTTCCATCCTCCCTCGAGTGAGAGAAAAGGACAAAGTGCAGGCACACAGAGGAGCAACATGAAGACGTCGAGGTCACTGAAGTGCAAGTTGAGTGCCAGATGGGACGGATGAGGAGATGCCTTGATCTTGGGGCTGAAATCCTCTTGTTAAGCTATGGAGAAGGATGTAATTGATACATCAGACTCTCTTTTTCCCTATAACGACTTGTAAAGTAGGGGGAGATGACTTGTTCAGCAAAGGCCTCCATGGTAAAGTAAGCAAAAGCTAAAGTAGCTAGGATTTCATGAAAAGTTAGAACAGAGAAAGAGAGCAGAGTGATGAGACACTGTGCCCTCAGGGAGAGAAGAAGATTTCTGTTTTCAGAAATGAAGATGATTTCAGAAATAGATGAAGAGAATCTTTGCTCTTAAAGAGCTCATCTTGAAACTAATACCCCTCAGGCTGAAATGGCCCATAAACACAACTGTAGAAAAAGATGTTAAAAAACAGAAGGGACTTCACGATTGCAGATTTTCTGAGTGGCTGCTATTTGTGGGAATTCAGACCCATGAGAGAACTGTTCTCTTATGGAGAAGTCTCCATAGCATGAAAGAGAGATTCCTCTCCCTAAGTGAACTGAAGATAGGCTATTCTAGAGGTGGTAAACTGACTGAAAATTTTAGGTTTTGTCTCTTTACATTGCCCGTAAGAAAGAAAAGATTGTAGAGAGAGGAGCAGTGTTCTGAAAGTTTTGTTCTGATTGTTATTACTCTTTTTTTTAGTTAATATTAATAAACTTTTCTTTATACTCTTGTAAGGTTTTGAGCCTACATTGCCTTTCCCCCAATCCTCTTTCACAGCAGGAAAAGTCTAAGGATATTATAGTGAATGTACTGGTAATTAGCCAACACAGAACCCACCACACTAATTGATTCATGGGCTGAAAAATCTCAAATTGGCAAACCAATACAGCTACAGAAAACTTCCTGATGAACTGCGTAGGAGCAGGGGGAAATCAAGGCAGAGCCATGGTTTGTCAGGACTTGCTTGATCCTAATGAGCCCTGTGCTGCATTTGGAGCGGAGCCCTGGAACCTCAGGGCCTGAGAGAAGATTGCACAAACATTTCCAGGTGTCAAAGTCAGAAGAAAACCCCAAAGTGTCTCAAAGCATGAATGGGTCCCACTGAGGTCCATGCCCAACACAGGCTCCTCATGGACTCCTTGGAGGAGAGAATTGGAGGCCAGGATGGCACAAAAACCTCTGAGAAACTCAGTGTGGAAAGGAAATTCCAAAGTATCTTAAAAAGTTTGAGTATCTCAAAGTATTAATGAGCCCCACTGAGTGTCAGTACAAAGCCTCTCAAGGGACTCGGAAAAGCAGATAATTGGGGCCATGATTGCAGAAACCTCTCCCAGAGTCTGTATCAAAAGGGAAACACCAAGTATCTGAAAAGAACTGAAGTACCTTGAAGCATTAATGAGCCCCACTGAGTGTTGTTACTGACAAAGGCTCTCCAGGGACTAATTACACAGATAATTGGAGGCCGTGATTGCACAAACCTCTCAGAGACTCCAAGCCAAAAGCGAAACCCAAAGTCCTTTGAACAACCTGCAGTCCCTGAGAGCATTAAGGAACGCCCAGGGCCATTCCTGAGCAAGGCTCCCAAGGGAGTCCTTCCAGCAGATCCTTGAGGCCACTGGGATGTGGGCTAGGGGGGGATGCTGAGGGCAGGACAAGGGGCTGATCGTGCCCAGCCTGGCTGGGGCTGTGCCAGGAGGCCCCAGTGCCTCAGGACAAGGTGTCTCCTCACAGCCCTTGGAGGCAAAGATGCTGCTGTGCCCCAGGGCACCAAGACTTGGCTTCTCTTTGTCCCCACCTGTCATCACTGCCTCCAGTTCTCTGCTCTGCCTGGGGCCTGGGGACACTTTCTCAGTTGTGTCCCTCAGTGGGACCCATTAAAAGTCCAAGAAACTCTGGAGCTGGATTCTGACTTCAAGTTCTGAAGAGGTTTCTTCATCTCCCTCTCAGGGACTGATGTTGAGGGCCTGAGCACAAAGCCCCAGAGGCTCATTAAAGTCCTTATGCTGTGTCTGTGCTGCTGAGCTGGGCTGGGCTCCTGGCCCAGAGGCAGCTCCTGGCAAGGGCAGAGCTGCAGAGAGACAGCTCTGGCCAGGAGCAGCTCCTGTGCACAGCCCAGCAGGGCTGGGGCACTGCCAGGGCACCTCAGGGACACCAGCAGGGCACAGACAGAGCTCACAGGGGCTCAGCACTGGCAGGGGCTGTGGGATGTCCCAGAGGGGGCTGTGTCACAGCAGCACCTCTGTGGCTGTGTCATGGAGGCACAGAGCAGTGATGTCAGCAAAGGGCTGTGTGACAGCACAGAGTGGGCTGTGTGAGGTCACTGGTTTGGTTATGACTTCACAGAGTTTGTTGTGTGAGGACATTGAGCAGCTGCAGCATCACAAAGGAGATTCTGTGACATCACAGAACAGGCTGTTAGGTCAAACTATGTGCTGTGACATAAAAGAGTGGCAGTATGACATCACAGAGAGGGTTTTTGTGACATAACGGAGGGGGTTGTGACATCACACAGCTGTCTCTGACATCACTGAGGGGGGTGTGAGGCCAGAGAGCAGATCCTGCCACCATAGAGGGTGGCCCTGTGAAATTAGAGGGTGGGTTGTGACATCAGTGGGTGGCTGTATAACATCAAAGAGCAGGCTGTGACATCACAGAACAGAACGTGATATCACATGGTGACTTTGTGACATCACAGAGTCTTCTGTGACATTACATTGCAGCTGCATGACTGACATTCCAGGGTGAAATCCCAGAGTTGGCTCTGTGACATCACAAGGGTGCTGTGTGAGGTCTCGCAGTGGGCTGTGACATCACAGGAGGCTCTGTAACATCACAGGGGCAATGTGATATCACAGGGGGCTGTGTGAGGTCACGGAGATGGCTGTGTGACATCACTGGGGTAGTGTGACATCACAGGGTCAGTGTGACATAACAGGGTCAGTGTGACATCACAGGTGGCTGTGTGAACTCACAGTGTCTGTGTGACATCACAGGGGCTGTGTGAGGTCACTGGGGAGGTCACTCTACCCTGTCCCCCCTTACAGTTTCCCCCAGAGCAGTCCAACCCTGCTCATGCACAGTGGGGTACCCTGTCCCCCTGGGTCCCCCCGCCTCCGGCACCGCAGCCTCCCCCAGAGGATGTTCCATGAGATCGACCCCAGAGCCTGACATGGGGACAGGGGACAGGGCCCTGGGGGTGGGACAGGGGGACAGGGACCCCCCGGCAGCATCCCTGTGTCCCCCAGGGCCAGAGCCTGGGCCAGGGCTCCTTCACCCTGTTACGAACAAGGCCTTGAGAGCGCTGAAAAATCTCCAGCAAGGGATCAGCAAAAACCAGATTTAGTATTAAGGGACAGCACCACAAAGTTCCTTGGCAAGAGTCACTCTGCTCCTGACTGGACACTTCAAGCACACCAGGGAAACAAAGCAACAACAAAACCAAGCAGAATCCAGGCAATCAAACCAGAAAAGAACTGAGAACTGTCCCTGTGTGTGTGTGTGTGTGTATGTGTGTGAGACACAAGGACTGTGAGGGCAAGGATAAAAGAAACACAGCCCAAAAGGTTAACAGAGCTCAAACTAAGTAGGACTTAACCTTGACTGATACCTTAAAATTCACAATTTACCAAAAGAACAGCACTTAACAGTATTTAACCTAACTTAAAATCTATGACTTTGCAATTTAACAGAAGCATAACATTTAACAGTATTTAACTCTGCTTATAACATATATTAAACAACTTAGCAAAAGATATCTCTTAACAGCATTTAACTTCATTTAGACCTTGTGATTTAGCCTTACCTACAGACCTGACTGACTTAGCTATCCAAGGCACTCAGACCCCTCAGAGAGCAGCATTTCTGCCACATTTCCCCAGCACAGGCACTCCTGTGTGCACACAGACACAAAGAGTCAGTGCAAGGCACCTGGGAGGAATTCCCCTGAGGGCAGGGAATGCTCACTGCTGATGCTTTGGCATCTCCCCAGAGGGTGAAGGGCTGAGCCTGGAGGAGTGGGGGGATCAGCCCAGGCTCTGTCGTTGTTTGGGATCCCCGAGTGCAGCAAACGGGAGAGTTCCCGGCTGGGAGAGGCCCCACTCAGAGGGAGTCGCTGGCCCAGGAGAGCTCCAAGGGCTCCTTTTGGAGCGCTGTTTGCAGGGCCCCACGAGAGGGGCTTCAGTCCCAGCAATGGTTCATCCTGGCCACACTTGGCATCAGCAGCTTTCTTTGGCAGTGTGAGAACAGGGATGTTGTGCCACTGAGGGAACAGAAACAGCTCCCAGGGCTGCTCCTAAAGGAGCCAGGAGCTGTTTGGGCAGCAGCCGTGCCTGGGGCAGACAGTGTTTGTGATGAGCTGCAGAGGAGCTGAGCCCAGGGGCTGTTGGCCAAGGCTGAGGCCCAAGGAGCATTTCTCAGCTGGCAGGGCGGCCTGAGAAGGGGAGGGGGGAATGCAGCAGCACAGGGCCATGGAACCAAGGGAGCCTTGTGACACTGTGGGGCCCTGTGAGACCAAGGGAGCCTTGTGACACTGTGGGGCCTCATGGAATCATGGAGAGCACTGTGACACTGCTGGGCCTCATGGAACCAAGGGGACTGTACTGACGCTGTGTGGCTCCATGGAATGTAGGGGTCATTGTGACACTGAGGCCCCATCAAACCCAGGGTCCATTGTGACACCGCGGGGCCTCGTGGAACCATGGAGACCATTGTGACACTTTGGGGTGTCATGGAATGAATAGGCCATTGTGGCACTGCGAGACTCCATGGAACCAAAGGTCCATTGTGACATTGCAAGGCCTCATGTAACCATGTAAAGACAATTAAGACACTTCACAGCCTCATGGAACCAAGGGGCCATTGTGACACTGAGGGGCACCATGGAATCGCAGAGACCATTGTGACACTGTGCAGACTCATGGAATCATGGAGACCATTGTGACACTATGAGGCCCCATGGAATAAGCAAAGCATTGTGACACTGTGAGCCCTCATGGACCAGTGAGACCATCGTGACCCTGGGGGTCCTCAGAGAACCAAGAGGATCATTGTGATATTGTGGGGCCTGGTGAAACTAAGAGGCCTTTGTTACACTGCAGGGCTGCATGGATCCAAAGCTCCAGGGTGACACAGAGAGGCCTCTTGTCATCAATGGTGCATTGTGACACTGTGGAGCCAAAGGAGACCATTGTGACACAGCAAACCCCCAGGGTCCAAAGGTCCATTGTGACATTGCAGGGCTCATGGAATAGAGGAGTCACGTGACATTGTGTGGCCTGGGGAGCCATGGAGACCATTGTGGCACTGCAAGGCCTCATGGAATCCTTGGGACCATTGTGACACTGAGGGGCCTTGTGACACCTGGGGGCCACTGTGACACTGTGGGACCCAATCAAACCTAGGGGCCAGGTCTTCCTGTAATCCAGGGGTCATTGTGACACTGCTGGAAGCCATGGAATCAAGTCACCCTTATGATGCTGCGGGGCCCTGCGGGTCCAAGGCACCATTGTGACACTATGGAGCCCCATAAAAC
The DNA here is from genome assembly GCF_963513975.1 of Fringilla coelebs. Lineage (NCBI taxonomy): Eukaryota > Metazoa > Chordata > Aves > Passeriformes > Fringillidae > Fringilla > Fringilla coelebs. The sequence continues at coordinate 1,535,875 of NW_028167583.1, forward strand.
CAAGGGAACACAGAACAGGTCTGCCTGGTTTAGGTCCCATGGACTGCCTGACTGGTCCAGCTGACCTTTGCATGTTAAGGGTCTCTTCTCGTCTGCTGCTGAAACACTGGAGCTCTGTGCTTTCCTTCCCAATAGAATGGAACTGTCCTTCTGCTCCAAGCATCCATGGCCAGGATTGGGATTTCATCTCCAAATTTCCTTATAACCAGGAATTGTTCCCATAGGAATGTTGCCAGGACAAGTCTGCCTGGCACTGGTTTCATGCAAGTCAGATCTCATCCATCCCCAAACACTGGGGAAGTTTCCATGCTTTCCTTCCTATGGGAAAGAATTGTTCTTCTTTTCCAGGTGTCCATGGCAAAAATTGGAATTTCACCTCTAACATTGCCTGTTGTGACAGACTGGAGGAGAGTGTTGGCTCTAAACATTTCATGTGTGGGGGAGGAAGGGGCACGTTCAGCCTTGCCCTGCCCTGGAATCCCAGCACTGCCCTGCTCTGGAACCCCAATCCCCCCCGAGCCTCTATCCCAGCCCAGCAGTGCCTGCCAGTCCCTGGCACAGCACAGGCAATGCTCCACAGCCACCTCTGGAGCCTCCAGCCCAGCCCACCTCCTGAGTGACCAAATGAGCCCAAGTCCCACCTGGGGAAAGGGCCCAGGAAGACCAAGAGGTATTTAAGGCTGACCATGAGGCAAGAACACATCTTGACCCTGCCTACTCTTGGAATTTCCATCTGAACAGTGCTGGAATACAGGAGATGGTAGCTGTGTATGTGCTTCTTTAAACCTTATTTTTCTTTCTCTCTTTCTGAGAGAAAGGAAGAAAAATACTTCTCTTTTTGTCCTCTAGCAAATTTTGATTAATTAAAATTGAATAGGCTTAGTCTTTGTGAAGTTGATTTGTCCAAATTGATGCTTTAAAAAGTGTTTTTTTGTTGATTAAATGTCCTATTAAACCTTTGCAAAAATTTCCTTGATTTTCTAAAGCTGCCAGTAAAGGCTGTTTTGTTGTTTTGAGCTCCTGAGAATATCTTATGGGTATTTCTCCAGTACATCCAATTCAGAGTACATAAACAATTGTAAATTCCTTTTAAATGTCTCATTGAGGGTTGTTTGAGCAGTGGAAGTCAGGGCTTGTCTGTCCTGCTTGGCACAGCCCAGGCAGGGCTTTCCCAGCCACATTCCACACTCCATTTCCCAGCTGGAGCCACTGGTGCCTCTGAGTTGTGCTGCCCCAGCCCCAGGGCCACTCTCCTTGTCTGCCCATTCCCCCACGGGCTCTGGGCAGGGATGGCCTCAGTGGGGGCTGCTGACATCCTCAGCAACTTGGAGGCTGCTGCTGAATTTCACTGCTCCAGATGCTTGTTCAGCCTTCAGCTCTTCAGTGCAGGAATTCAGTGTCCCAGGGCTCATTAACATTCAGAACACCTTAACAAGCCAAACCTCTGGGAATAATTTGATTTCAGTTTCCAAATACTTTGTAGTTAAGTAGCTCTCAGAAGTGTATTCAAAGTGAATACATGATATTTAAAAAGACAGCAAGATGAGATTTTTTTAGCTCCTGTTTAGTTTTGTTTTCCTGTAAATTTATTGATATGTGCAATCTCCAATTGACATTGAATCCAAGTGCCTCCTCATGCAGTTGGAATACAGATGAAAATCAAGACACTTCATGGCTGACAATCAATCAGACTCTGTCCCTACCCCCTCCCCACCATTTCCCCCATCCAAGGCCTGGCACTCAGAGCAGTCTTCTGCAAATCTGAGCTGCCTCCAGCCCAGGCTGCACCTGCAGCTTTCAGCTCCTTGGCTCCAACTCCCACCTGCTTTCCCTGCAGAAGGAGCTGCCTGAGACACAGAGAGATGTTCATTTATTGTCAGCCAACAAAGCCAAGGGAAGGCACAGCTTCTTCAAATGCAAAAGTCATTCTTCTCCCTGCCTCTTCCCTGCCCCTGATCCCCACAGCCTGACCTGTTTCCTTCATCCCTGCATTGCCAGGGACTTTCACGGGCAAGGGAGCTCTGCTCTGGGGATGGAGGGAGGTCCAAGTGCAGCCACTGGAGTGGGAACCACAACTCATCAGGTTTGTGTCCTTTGGGGTTCAGGAACTGGTGGGACTCAGAGGCACAGAAAGGTTTCTCTTCATGGCCAACAGATCACAGTTGAACAGGACACATTTTAATAACAATCTTGCTCTTCCCTGAGCGATGTGCAGTGCCCCAGCAGCATCTGATGAGTGCACCATCCACAAGTGATTTGCATACTAAAAATAATTTTAGACAAATATGGTTCTGTGATAGATATAAACAGAATTAAGTTCTTGTATCAGGATGCTCATCCTGGAGTGGGGGCAAAACAACTCCAACAATTCCTGATTTGCAAAGCTGTCAGTGGTGGATGGAGAAGGGAGGTCAGGCTGCTTTTGCTGTTGAGGAAATTCTGAAACCAGCCTGACTCATTTCATCTCCTCCTCTCCTAGCTGATCTCCCCTCTTTCCCCTCCCACCCATTGGCTTTTGTCTCCCACCAGGCCCCCGGTGAAGAGCCTGGCTCTGTGTTCTCCATCACCTCCTTTCTGGCACTGCCAAGCTGGGATGAGGAGCCCTTCAGCCTTCCCTGCTCCGGGCTGGACAAGCCCAGCTCCCTCAGCCTCTGCTCACAGCCCAAGGGCTCTAGCCCCACCTTGGAAGCCCTTCCCAGACCCTGCTCCAGCTGCCAGACATCTTTCCTGCCCTTGGCAACCCAAACCAGGCCACAGTGACCTGGATAATCCATGTCCTTGGTGTCCTGGTCACACAGCCCTGGCCCCTTGTCCCCATGTCAGTCTCTGGGGTGGATCCTGTGGAACATCCTTTGGTGGAGGCTGTGGCTCCAGGTGGGCTGGGGGGATACCCGGGGACAGTGACCCTGCTGGGCATGAACAGCACTGGACTTGTTGGGAGAAACTGTGAGGGGGAGCTGGGGCAGAGTGACCAACCCAGTGACCTCACACAGCCCTGCTGGGATGTCACACAGCCCCTCTGGGATGTCACAGCCAACTCTGTGATGTCATAGTCTGCTCTATGATGTCAGACCTCTGCCCTGTGATGTCACAGCTGGCTCTGTGATGTCACAGAAGCAGTCTATGATGTCATAGCTTTTAGATGACCTCATATAACCCACTCTGTGATGTCACAGCCCACTCTGTGACCTCATGTTACCAGATGATAAATTGTCTGCACCAGGTGACTGACACCTGGAGGTTGTTCTCCAAAACCCCAGGCCTATGGAAACCACACAATGCCCATTGTGTGAGAAGGGGAACTGGAAGTTCACCAGCCTCAGTGTCCTGCCAGCTCAGCCAGGCCCACTGGAACATTGGGATCCAAAACCACAGGGACCACCAGAGAGACCCCCAGGACACATGGGTAAAGGGGAGGGGAAATATGTTCATGATTTTGGGGAAATGATTATCCATCCGTGTGTTTAGTCCAGGACTATCAATGAATATGCGTGCAAAATACAGAATATAAACCAGAAACTTTCGTGCATTCAGCATGCAGGGCTTTGGGAGGAACTGTCCCCTATGCATCCAGCTGGATAAAGAATGCTGCTTCTTAATGCTGCATTGGTGTTAAGGAGTTTTCTGTTTTACTGAATTTTTGGTGACGCTCAACACTCCCACTCCCGAGGAAAGCTCTGTCTCCTGATGTTCACAAAGAGAAGGGCTGGTGGCAGATGTGGGGCTTGGAGGCTGCCTGGGGCATAGTGACCATGAAATAATCAAGTTTTCTATGTTCTATGAAAGAAGGAGGGGCAGCAACAAAACTTCTACACTGGAATTGGGAAGGGCAGATTTTGGCCTGTTTAGGATGCAGATTTGGAGAGTACCAAATCAGGTAGTGATTTTTTTAAGGGAAACAGCCTTTAAAAACAAAGGGGTCCAGGAAGGATGGACACATTTCAAGAAAATAATTTTAAGGGGGAATGAGCAGCCTATCCTAGTGTGGCAAAAGATGAGCTGGTGAGGAAAATGACTGTCCTGGCTGCCCATGGAGCTTTTATTGGAACTTAGGGAAAAAAAGAGGGTGCATCATTTTTGAACAGAAGATCAGGAAACTTAAGAAGTGTTTAAGGATATTGTTAGGTCACGCAGAAAGAAAATTTGAGAGGTGAAAGCTCAATTAGAGCTTAACCTGGCCACTTCTGTGAAAAAGAATAGAAAATATTCTGTTAAAAAATAATAGCAAAATATTGAATAAGGAGAGCCTTTACTCTTTATTGGATGCAGTGGAGAATATAGTAACTAAAGACAAGGAAAAGGCTGAGTTACTTAATACCTTGTCTGTCTTAATTTTCAATATTAGGACAGGTTGTGCTCAGGACGAGTGTTCTCCTGAGATGGTAGATGGGCACAGGGAACAGAACAGACCCCTGAAATCCAGGAGGAAGCAGCTGGTGACCTGCTGAGCCACTCAGATGCTCATAGATGTATGGGATTGGATGGGATCCATCCTAGGGGAATGAGGAAGGTGGTGGATGAGCTCCCCAAGCTGCTCTCCCTCATTTACCATCAGTCCTGGCTCAGCAGGGAGGTTCCAGAGGACTGGAGGTGGCAGTGTGAGCCCATCCCCAAGAAGGGCTGGAAGGAGGATCTGGAGAACTCCAGGCCTGTCAGCCTGACCTCAGTGCCCAGCAAGGAAATGGAACAGATCACCTTGAGGGCCATCCCAGGGCACCCACAGGATGGCCGAGGGATCAGAGCCATCCAGCACAGATTTAGGAGGGGTAGGTCCTGCCTGACCAATCTGGTCTCCTTTTATGACCAGGTGACCCAACTGTGGATGTGGGAAAGGCTGTGAATGTTGTGTGCCTGGACTTCAGAAAAGCTTTTGACACAGTAAGCCACAGAATTCCCTGGAAAATCTGCAGCCTATGGGTTGGACATGTTCACCCTTCCCAGGTAAAGAGCAGGCTGGAGGCTGGGCCCAGAGCGTGATGGGGATGGTGCTGCATCCATTGCGTGTCCAGTCTCCAGTGGTGTCTCCCAAGGGTCTGTGTTGGGTCCAGTGCTGTTTAAAATTATCATTGACAATGTGGATGAGAAGATTGAGCCCACTATTAACAAGTTTGCAGATGACACCAAGCTGGGTGTGAGTGTGGGTCTGCAGGAGGGTAGGAGGGCTCTGCACAGGGCTCTGGACTGGTTTCGTCCAGGGCCCAAATCCGTCAAGGTCAGGTTTAACAAGTCCAAGTGCCAGGTCCTGCACTTGGGCCACAACAACCCCTCAAGCACTACAGGATGGGGACAGAGTGTCTGGACAGCAGCCAGGCAGAAAGGGATCTGCAGGGACTGATGGACAGTAGGCTGGACATGAGGCAGCAGTGTGCCCAGGTGGCCAAGAAGGCCAATGGCTCCTGGCCTGGCTCAGGAATGGTGTGGCCAGCAGGAGCAGGGCAGTGATTCTTCCTGTGTGCTCAGCACTGGTTGGGCAGAACCTCGAGTGCTGTGTCCAGTTCTGAGTCCCCCAGTTTTGGAAGGACATGGAGGGGCTGGAGTGTATTCAGAGAAGAGCAACAAGGCTGGTGAGGGGTCTGTGACGCAAGTCCTGTGAGGAGTGGCTGAGGGAGCTGGGGTTTTTGATCCTGGAGGAGGCTCAGGAGAGGCCTCATCACTCTCTAAAACTCCCTGACACGAGGGTGCAGCCAGCTGGGGGTCAGGGTCTTTTCCAAGGGAACAGTGACAGGACAAGAGCACAGAGACTTAAGCTGCACCAGGGAAAGTTAAGCCTGGATGTTAGGAAATATTCTTCACATAAAGTATGATTGGGCATTGGAATGGGATGCCCAGGAAGATGGGTGAGTCACCGTCCCTGGAGGTGTTTAAAGAAAGACTGGATGTTGCACTCAGTGCCATGGTCTGGGTGACAAGCTGGTGTTGGGTCCCAGGTTGGATTTGATTCTCTCCAAGGTCCTTTCCAGCCTGGTTGATTCTCTGATGATTGTGACACTGCAGGGCCCTGGGGAAGCATAGGGCCATTGTGACACTGTGGCGCCTGGTGGCACTAAGAGGACCATGGTGACACTGTGTATGACATGGCAGCACAGAGCCAAGGGGCCATTGTGACACTTTGGGGCTGAATGGAAGCAAGGAGTCCATGGTGACAGTCTGGGTCCTGGTGGAACCAAGAGGCCACTGTGACACTGCAGGACCTTGTGGAACCATGCAGAGCATTGTGACAGAGCAGGACCTGCTGACATGATGGGTCCATTGGGACACTGCAGGGCCCCATGGAACCAAGTGTCCGGTGCTGCTCCTCAGGGACACCAGGAATGAAGGAAAAATGTTTGACACTGTTGTGGCCCTTGGGACCAAGAGGCCATTGTGACACTGTGGAACCAAGGAGAGCATTGCTGTACTGCCAGACCTCATGGAACCAGTGTGACACTGCAGGGCTTTGGGGACCAAGGATCCATTGTGACACTGTGGGGCCTTGAGGGACCACAGCACCACTGTGACTCTGTGGGGCCCAAGGATACAAGGGACTTTGTGACACCAAAGGGTCCCATGGAACCAAAGGGACATTGTGATACTGGGAGGCCTCATGGATTAATGGAGACCATTGGGACACTCTTGGGCCTCATGGAACTGTGGTAACACCAAGTTGTCTGGGAGTGTTGATCTGCTGGAGGGTAGGAGGGCTCTGCACAGGGCCCTGGACAGGCTGGATCCAGAGACCAAATCCAAAAAGGCGAGGCTTAACAGTTTTTCCCCTGTGCTCTGCACTGCTTGGGTAGCACCTCAACTGCTGTGTCCAGTTCTCGGCTCTCCAGTTTAGGAAGGACATGGAGGGGCTGGAGCATGTCCAGAGAAGGACAACAAGGCTGGGGAGGGGTATGGAACACAAGAGCTGTGAGGAGCAGCTGAGGGAGTTGTGGTTGTTTATCCGGGAGAAGAGAAGGCTCAGGGGAGACAATGTGGTGTCACGGAACAGGTCTGATTCGATGATGTTAAAGGTCATTTCCAACCTGGCTGATTCTGTGGTTCTCTGAAAGCACCCTTGGAGCAGTTGCAGGATGAGCCCTGGGCCTCCTCTGCAGAAGCTCCAGCAGCCCAGGTGCCTCAGCTTCTCCTATCAGTCCTGCAGAGCCTCTGCAGCTCATCCTCATTGCCCAGAACAGGGAGCCCCAGAGCCAGACACAGCAGCCCAGATGTGTCCCCCTGCCTGGGGTGCCTCTGGCAAGGGAGCAGCACCAGGCACTGCAGGAGCCTGCAGACAATTCCTGCAGCACTTGGAGGATGATCCTGCTGCCCAAGGGATGTTCCCATGGTGCCAAGTCAGGAACTGAAATGGGGAGTGGGGCCAGAGAAGAAAGGGCAAACAGGGATGGTCTGTTTCCCAGGGAGAGAACAGGGGTGGGCAACAGGAAAAAATTTGTAGCAGGAAGCGTGAAGAAATCAAAGGTAAAGCAAAGGAAATGCTCAGGGCAGTTTGGGGGTGTCTGCCAGGCAGCCCTGGCTCTGACCAACAGCATCTGCAGTGGGACAGGAAACTCCCAGCCCATGGGAACAAACTTTCTGGCTGACTACAGAGGCCAGGACAAAGCTGAGTGGTTTCCTGGGTGTTCCCCCAGCCCTTCCTGGCCCCAGTGGCTGATGGCATTTGTGCTCCCTCAGGTTCATGTCCCCACAGCAACACCATGGGGGTGTTCCCGCCTGCTCTGTGCAATGTAAACAGGGGTTCCTGAGCCAGTGCTGCCGTGTCTGTGCCTGCAAGGATGGGGCACCTGTGTGAGCTGGGGGAGAGGCCAGGGCTGCAGAAGGGGGATGTTGTTGGCAGCTCCATGAGGACGCTCTGGGGCACTGCCCTGGGCTGTCCAGAGCACTGGGGATGGATCAGCCCTTGTTCTGCTGCTCCTTCCCATCTTCCCCAGGGCCCTTGCAAAGCACCAGCCATGCTATTTGCCCCCAGCCTGCCCATGGCCACCCTGAGGCTGCTCACAGGGGTTTTCTGTGCTCAGCATTGGCCTGGGCATGTTCTTGAGAGAGCCTGGGCAAGGAGCCTGGAGCCCCCAGGGCCTGGCCTGAGGCGTCAGCGCTGCCCTGCAGCGCCCATGGCCTGTCCCTGCTGCAGCCCCGGCACTGCCACCCCAGGGCTGTGCCCGGCCCTGAGAGCACTCAGGCCCTACAGCAATACCAGGGCCACCAGGGCAGTGGCACAGGGCCACAGGAGCAGCATTGGCAACACCAAGTGCTGCTGCTGCTGGGCACAGCTGCTGTGCCAGCACTGATGGTCCCCCAGCTCTGCACACAGACATTGCTGCTGCAGCTCCAGAGAAGGCAACAAAAGGGCATCTCTGCAGAAAACTTTGCTGGGAGATCCTGTAGTTCCTTTAAAACCACTGAGAGTGCAGCTCCTCATTCACATAGTCTGTGGCCATAGAGAAGGTGGAGAGAAACAAGATGCGTAATGTCACAAAGAATGATTTTTCTTTGTGGACTTTATTGTTAAAGTAAAACAAATTACAAAACTTCCAAAATGAGATGTACAAGAAGTATCAAAGATGAGTTTTATTATAAATGGTTTGCAGAAATCGGCAAGCACTTTAATGTTTTTGAAAGCATCCAGTCATCAGCGTCCACACTGCAGCCTTGAGCTCCTGGTTCCTCAGGCTGTAAATGAGGGGGTTCAGGGCTGGAGTCACCACGGAGTACAGAACTGACAGGGCAAGATCAAGGGATGGGGAGGACATGGAGGGGGGCTTCAGATAGGCAAATATGCCAGTGCTGAGGAACAGGGAGAGCACAGCCAGGTGAGGGAGGCAGGTGGAAAAGGCTTTGTGCCGTCCCTGCTCAGAGGGGATCCTCAGCACAGCCCTGAAGATCTGCACGTAGGAGAAAACAATGAACACAAAACAAACAAATACCAAACAGACACTAACTGTAAGAAGCCCAAGTTCCCTGTGGTAGGATTTGGAGCAGGAGAGCTTGAGGATCTGTGGGATTTCACAGAAGAACTGGCCCAGGGCATTGCCATGGCACAGGGGCAGGGAAAATGTATTGGCCGTGTGCATGAGAGCATTGAGAAAGCCACTGGCCCAGGCAGCTGCTGCCATGTGGGCACAACCTCTGCTGTCTAGGAGGGTCCCATAGTGCAGAGGTTTGCAGATGGACACGTAGCGGTCATAGCACATGACGGTCAGGAGGGAAAACTCTGCTCCCATGAAGAACATAACAAAAAATACTTGGGCAGCACATCCTGTGTAGGAGATGATCATGATGTTCCAGAGGGAATTGTGCATGGCTTTGGGGACAGTGGTGCAGATGGAGCCCAGGTCAGTGAGGGCCAGGTTGAGCAGGAAGAAAAACATGGGCTTTTTCAGGTGGCGGCTGCAGGCTATGGCGCTGATGATGAGGCCGTTGCCCAGGAGGGCAGCCAGGGAGATGCCCAGCAAGAGGCAGAAGTGCAGGAGCTGCAGCTGCTGCGTGTCTGCCAATGCCAGCAGGAGGAAGTGGCTGATGGAGCTGCTGTTGGACATTGGCTGTGGCTGCACATGGGGACCTGTACATGGAGAAAAGGACAGCTAAGTTTTAGAGGAGATATCTATAAGCAAAATCAAATCCATTTTCCATACACCTTCCCCTAGAACACACACACAGACCCTTTTTATTCAAGCTTTCTGGGGTTTCTTCTTTAAGCTCTCCCATATCTCTCCTGGTATTCTTGGATATCAGAAACCCTCAGCATTTCTGCTGCACCCAGGGAAAACAGAGCAAATTCTGTGAGGCAAAGTTATGAGTGGAGAGTGACGGGAGGTTGTCTGTCATTCCGACCTGTACAGAATTTTTCAGGGCTTTAGCCTTTCTCAGGTGGAGGTGGATCAGTCTCCCATGTTTCCCCAAAAATGTCCCAGGTAAAGCTGAGCGCAAATGGTTCAACCACAGTCCAGATCCACTTCCGTATCCAAGCATTACTGTTGCTCATTTCAACAACCCAGCAGCACTTTCAGTGTTAGAAGATCTGTGCCTTTCCCCATCAGTCTTACAACTCAAAGATGCTCTAGGACAGGTTTGAATCCTAGATTGAAGCTCCTAGCTTGGACTGAAATCTCAGGGAGACTTCCAAGTGTCCTTATGCTGGCATTGGATGAAGGAGATGCAGCTCCTTCCCTGGCTGCCCTGACAGCATTGCCCAGAGCTGGGCACTGGGGACAGTGTCACCCTGACCCAGCTGTGCCCCCTCCAGAGTCCCCAGGGCCAGGCAGCTGCTCCCAGCCCTGTGCTCTGCAGAGGGAACTGGGCCTGGGGCTACAGAGCTGCCCCACGGCTCTGCTGCAGCTCTGCCTGCCCAGGAGGGCTGCACACCTTGGAGCCCTGGCCCTGAGGGCAGAGGCTTGTCTGGGGGCACAGGAGGGAGGGGGCTTATTCAGAGGGAGAGGCTGCACTGCAGGGGATCCTGTGGACATCTCTAAACTCTCCCTGCCACAGCATTTCTGGGGTTTGTTTTCTCTCATTGTCTGATCTCTCTGCTTTCTGGAGATTTTCCTCCTGCAGGTGTTTCCCTATGTCTGATCTCTCCTTGACAGCACTCACAGACCCCAGATCTCCATGCACTCTCCTTGGCCTGACAGAACCCTGCCTGTTTGCAGGGCACAGTCTGGGGCAGGTTCTCTTTGCAGCTTGCAGAAAGGACAGCTCAGACTGAGCCTAATAATTAAGAGCAAAAGTGATGCTGGTGCTGTTCACAGGCAGGGTGGCTGAAAGCACATTAGGGATCTCCTGTGAACCGATTGATCACTAAAACAACAGTTGGATGTCTAGGGCACTTGTCAGTATTCATAATTAATTCATATTAAACCTTTAATATTTATCTAATTTCCCTGTTATTCTCCAGTAGTAGGAAAATGAATACCAAGTTTTGGGGAAGTTCCTCATCTTCAAGTGAAAATCCTTGTCTTGGAAATATTCTAGGACTGATCAGAAGCACTGAGCATGTCAGAGCTTCATGAGCATTTCACCTTCCCTGCACCAGAAATACCCAGAGTTGTACTCACAGAGTCTGCAGGCATTGGAATGTTGCAGCTTTAGGAGATGGCTCCAGGAGCTGCAGCTGCACTGTCCTGCAGCAAGAGGTTCCTGTGCCAAGGGCTGGCAGTGATTGTGCCCCAGGCAATTCTCAGCACCTTCCCAGCCCTGACTGATTGAAGCTCTCTGTGCCTCTGTGCTGTGCCCGGGGTGGCTGCAAACAGTGCCCCAGCCCTACTGGGCTGGGAGAAAAGCTGCACATCAAGAGAAATGTGCTTTTGAAGCTCTTCTTGGTTACCAGGAGCTACTTCTGTTCCAGTAGCCCAGCCTAGCTCAGCAGCACAGACACAGCACAAGGACTTTAATGACCCTCTGGGGCTTTGTGCTCAGGCACTGAACATCAGTCCCTGAAAGGGAGCTGAAGAAACCTCTCCAGAACCCCAAGTCAGAATCCAACTCCAAAGTTTCTTGGACTTTTAATTGGTCCCACTGAGGGACAAGACTGAGAAAGTGTCCCCAGGCCCCAGGCAGAGCAGAGAACTGGAGGCAGTGATGACAGGTGGGGACAAAGAGAAGCCAAGTCTTGGTGCCATGGGCCACAGCAGCGTCTTGGCCACCAAGGGCTGTGAGGAGACACCTTGTCCTGAGGCACTGGGGCCTCCTGGCACAGCCCCAGCCAGGCTGGGCACGATCAGCCCCTTGTCCTGCCCTCAGCATCCCCCCCTAGCCCACATCCCAGTGGCCTCAAGGATCTGCTGGAAGGAGTCCCTGGGGAACCTTGCTCAGCAATGGCCCTGGGGGTTCCTTAATGCTCTCAGGCACTGCAGGACTTTCAAAGGACTTTGGGTTTGGCTTTTGCCTTGGAGTCTCTGAGAGGTTTGTGCAATCATGGCTCCCAATTATCTGCTGTAATTAGTCCATCGAGAGGCTTTCTCAGTAGCAACACTCATTGGGGCCCATTAATGCTTCAGGGTACTTCACTTATTTTAAGGTACTTGGTGCTTCCCTTTTGATACAGACTCTGGGAGAGGTTTGTGCAATCATGGCCCCAATTATCTGCTTTAATGAGTCCCTTGAGAGCTTTGTACTGACACTCAGTGGGGCTCATTAGTACTTTGAGATACTCAAACTTTTTAAGGTACTTTGGATTTTCCTTTCCACACTGAGTTTCTCAGAGGTTTTTGTGCCATCCTGGCCTCCAGTTCTCTCCTCCAAGGAGTCCATGAGGAGCCTGTGTTGGGCATGGACCTCAGTAGGACCCATTCATGCCTTGAGACACTTTGGGGTTTTCTTCTGACTTTGACGTCTCGAAAGGTTTATGCAATCTCCATTCAGGCCCTGAGGTTCCAGGCCTCAGCTCCAAATGCACCACGGGGCTCATTAGGATCAGGCAAGTCCTGACAAACCATGGCTCCGCCTTGATTTCCCCCTGCTCCTATGCAGTTCATCAGGAACTTTTCTGTAGTGGTTTTGGTTTGCCAATTTGAGATTTTTCAGCCAATGCATCAATTAGTGTGGTGGGTTCCGTGTTGGCTAACTACCAGTACATTCACTAGAATATCCTTAGTCTTTTCCTGCTGTGAAAGAGGATTAGGGGAAAGGCAATGTAGGCTCAAAACCTTAAAAGAGTATAAAGAAAAGTTTATTAATATTAACTAAAACAAAGAGTAATAAGAATCAGAATAAAACTTTCAGAACACTTCTCCTCTCTCTACAACCTTTTCTTTCTTACTGGCAATGTAAAGAGACAAAACCTAAAATTTTCAGTCAGTTTACCACCTCTAGAATAGCCTATCTTCAGTGCACTTAGGGAGAGGAGTCTCTCTTTCATGCTATGGAGACTTCTCCAGAAGTAAACAGTTCTCTCATGGCTCTCAATTCCCACACATAGCAGCCACCATGAAAATCTGCAATAATGAAGTTCCTCCCATTTTTTCACAGCATTTCCCACAGCTGGGTTTTTGGGCCATGCCAACTTATGGGGTATAAAAGATGAGCTTTTTAAGAGCAAAGGTTCTCTTCATCTATTTCTGAAATCGTCTTCATCTCCTGGAAGAGAGATCTTTTTCTTTTCTCGCTGAGGGCACAGGGTCTCATCAATCTGCTCTCTTTGTCTGTTCAAACTTCTCATGGAATCACAGCTACTTCAATTTGCTTACTTTGCTTTGGAAGCCTTTGCTGAACAAGTCATCTCCCCATACTTTTCAATGTGTTATAGGGAAAAAGAGAGTCTGATAAATCAATTCCATCATTCTCCATAGCTTTACAAGAGGATTTCAGCCCCAGGATCAAGGCATCTCCTCATCCCTCCCATCTGGGACTCAACTTCCTTTTCACTGACCTCGGTGTCTTCATGTTGCTCCTCTATGTGCCTGCACTTTGTCCTTTCCTCTCACTCGAGGGAGGATGGAAGCACTGAAAGAGTTCATATCTCACCTGGGTCCTGCAGGTGATTCTGTGACCCCAGCTGGGCTCGGTCCTTGCGGCCGAAGCTGTTTTACGATGGAGGTTTCTGCAGCAGGTGCGCTGGGGCTGTGTCAGGATGGGCCATGCTGGGGGAGGGCTGGGATCTCAGCAGCCAGGCCAGAACACAGCAGCAGCACAGCCAGGGGCCGATGGCTTCTTCTCCCCCTGCCCGGGGGTTGTGGGCAAATCCCAATGGTTGCAGAATCTTGCCCAAGCCGGCCCAGCCCGGGGCTGCTCCTGAGGCCCAGTGGATCCTGGCTTGGCCAGACTGGCGGTGGGGCAGGGCTCAGCAGTGCCCAGATGTTGGCAACTGCAGCCATGACCTGGCCCGGCCTCGGCCCCAAGGCCTCCCCTGCCCTGCCCAGCAGCTGATGGGGCCTGGTGGGGTCCCTGGGAAGGGGCCCGGCCCCACGGCAGGAGCCACCCGGCCTGCCCCAGCTAAGATGGGGGCCAGGTCAGCCTTGTTACCTCTGTGTCAGCCAGAAGGAAAAGAGACCCTCCTAGGCTTTCTCATCTTTAATGTGTGTCTTCACAAAGGCATGTACAGATTCCCGAGTGTTTTAACAGACTGTCAATTCTCAAAGTTAACTGAGTGGTTTTTTGTCACTCACAGTGGAAACTGCTGGCAGCTTCTCTTAGAACATTGCTTCCATGATGCAAAACCACCCCAACAGCACAGAGCACAGAGCTCCTTTGTCCATATGCAATGGTCATGTGCCTAAGGCCTCAAAACCACTCCTTGGGAGATCTCTGGGCCCTCTACAACATGTTTTCAATTGAAAACATTCAGCTCAGAGTCTAAGAAAATCAACAAACTTCAGGCCAGCCTGACCTGGCTACTTTTGTCTGGGAGCAATCCTTGGATATATGGAATTTGGGATGCCAAATTCAAATTTTTTTCCATGGTCCCTGGACATGAAGGCTGGTTCTTCTCTATAGGAAAGAAAGGCACAGAGCCCCAGTGTTTCAGGGACTGATGAGAGGTGACCACCAGAGAGCAAGGCCAGTAAGAGCTGGCAGGACTTTTTCTGAGAGATACCCTTGCATAGCAGAAATTTTTTAGGCAGAATACCATCTTTGGCAATGGGCGTCTGAAAAGTCAGATGGTTCTTTTCCATAGCAAGGAATGCACGGAGCCTCAGTGCTACAGGAACTGATGAGAGACAGCCCTTGACATTCCAAGATCAGCCAGACCTGTCAGGTGGCCTCTGGGAGGCCAAGCCAGCCAGACCTGTCCCATGTTCCCTGGGTTCCATGGGGCCCCACAGTGTCCCAATGCTCCCATGCTTCCCTGAGGCCTTGAGGTGCCATAATGCCCCCTTGGTGACACCAAGCCCTGAACGGTTGTCATGGTCTCCATGGTTCCATCAGGCCCCACGGAGCCATACAGGTCTCTGCGTTCCATGAAGCCCCGCTGTGTCACCATGGCCCCTTGGTTCCACGGGCTCCAGTGGTGTCACAATGATCCCCTTGGTTCCATGGGCTCCAGTGGTGCCACAATGATCCCCTTGGTTCCATGAGATCCCTCCAGTGTCCCAGTGATCTCCAATGGGAAGGAAAGAACCCAGCCCCAGTGTTGTAGGATAGCCACCAGAGGCCAAGGCCAGCCTGACTTGATGGTACTGGCAGATTTTGCCTGGGAGCAACCCTTGGGTATACAGAATTTTAGAGGTGGAATTCCAATTTCAGCCACAAACACCTGGAGGAGAACGACGGCTCCTTTCCATAGGAAGGAACGCAGGGAACGCCACTGTTTCAGGGACAGATGAAAGGTGACCACCAGAGGCGGAGGCCAGCCAGACCTCTCTGTTCTGGTAGCTTTTGTCGAAAAGCAGCCCTTGGATATAGGGAATTTGGGAGGTGGAATCTAAATTTTGGCCATTTCTGTGTAGATAAGAAGGACAGTTCTTTTCCATAGGAAGGAAAACACAGAGCCCAAGTGTTTCAAAGGGAGAAGAGGAGAGAGGTGGCTCCTGGGAGGCCAAGCCAGCCTGACCTCTTTGTCCTGGTGACTTTTGTCATGGAGGATTCTTGTATGTATGGAGTTTGGGAGGATGAAGCTCAATTTTGACCACAGACACCTTTCGAAGTAGGATTGTTCTTTCCATTGAAAGGAAAGCCCAGAGCCCCAGTGTTCGAAAATCAGGTGAGAGGCAGCCTCCAGGAGGCCAAGGGCAGCCAGACCTGTCTTTTCTGGCAACTTTCCCATGGGAGCAATCCTTGGATATGGAGAGTTTTGGAGGTGGAATCCCAGTTTTGGCCATGGGCACCTTGTCAAGATGGATGGGTTTTTTCCTATAGGAAAGAAAAGCATGAAGTTCAAGTGTTTTGGAAGAAGATGAGGGGTGGCCACCCTTAGGCCAAGCCAGCCAGAACTGTCTCTCCTGGCACCTCTCATCTAGGGGCTGTCCTTGGACATAGGGCATTTTGGAGGTGGAATCTTTTCATGAGGAAGGAAAGCACAGAGCCCTGGTGTTTCAGAGACAGATGAGTGCCAGCCCTCAGGAAGCCAAGGCCAGCCAGACTTGTCAGACCTGGCAGCTTTGGTCTGAGAGCTATCCTTGGATATAGGGAATCTGGAGGCAGATGCCCACTTGTGGCCATGGGTGACTCATTGAGATTGATGGTGTTTTTCCTATAAGAAAGAAAAGCACATGGTCCCACTGTTTCAAAGGCAGATGAGAGGTGCCCCTGGGTGGCCAAGGCAGCCAGATCTGTCTGTCCTGGCAGATTTCATCTGGGAACAATCTTTGCATATAAGGAAATTTGGAGGAGGAATCCCAGTTTTCTCCATGGGTCCCTGGAGGAGAAGGACAGTTCTCACCCATAGGAAGGAAAGCCCAGAGCCCCAGTGCTTCAGGGGCAGATGAGAGACAGCCCTCAACATGTCAAGGTCAGCTGGCCTCCCCAGGAGGCCCAGCCAGCCAGACCTGTTCCATGTTCCCTTGGTTTCATGGGACCCCACAGTGTCACAATGGTCTCCTTGGTTCCATGAGGCCTTGAAGTGTCACAATGTTCCCCTTGCTTCTGTCGTGTCACAATGGCCTCGTGCTTCCCTGAGGCCTTGCAATGTCACAATGGCTTCGTGGTCCCACAAAGCCCTGATGTGTCACCATGGCTCCTTGCTTTCATGAGACCTCATTGTGTCACAATGGCTCCTCTGTGACACTCTGTGCTGCACAAGGTCACCATGGACCCCTGGCTCCTTGGAGCCCCCGAGTTTCACAATGCTCTCCTTGATTCCATGAGGCACCCCAGTGTCACAATGGCCCCTTGATTCCATGAGGTTCCGTAGTGTCACTGCGGTGTCCTTGGACCCACATTGTCACAACTCACCCATGGCTCCATGAGGTTCCATAGTGTCACCGTGGTCGCTGTCAGAAGCTGGATGAGATCGATGTCCTGAGACACCTTGGGATGCTCGGAATGCCCGTGCGGGGCCAGGGCTGGGTCAGGCCTTGGTTTGTGGTGGGACAGAGCCCTGCCCCCAGCCCTGGCCTGGCTGAGCTGTCAATCACACAGCAAAGGTTGTGTTAATCCAGCTCTGATTGCTTGAACTGTCAATCAATCATACACTAGCAGCTGCCACTACCCTGGCTCTGATTGGACAAGCAACTGGCAATCCCACCCCAGGGGCGGGCCCAGGGAGGCCCAAGGGATTAAAAGCTGGAGCATGAGGCCAGCCCAAGGTCTGGATCCTGCCTTCTCCTTGGGTTCCTCTGCTGGTGATGCTGGAACCTGAGCTGTTGGTGCCAATGTGTGTGTATCTTTCTATAGATCTTCTGTCTTTCTGTTGTTCTCTATTTCTTCTCCTTCTAATCCTACTTACCTGGAACATTTTTGGGTAACTTCACTTGTTAACGGTTGAAGGATTTTAGGTTAAATGTGTGGGAATCCAGGGCACAGGGAATATTTCTGTGTCTGCTCTGAGGAGTCCTGACCCCCAGAAAAACACTGCCTTTCACCTTTGCCCATGGAGAGGACTTCCAAGACTTTGAGATAGATTAGAATTTATCAAAGTGTGAAATAGATTAGAGAGTAGTATAGTATGTCCCTTGGGTGAGAAATTTAGGTTTTGGGAGTTTTAGTATAGTGTAGATAGGAAGCAGGATGGAGTAATTTGGGTGCAGTCCCTGTCTTCTTCATCTACTCCATTTTCTGCAGTGTTGGTGGCACAGGGTGATTGGTCAAGGAAAGCACAGTGCAGAGGTTATGTGGACAGTCAAGAGATGAGTTATTGGTCGATAAGTAGAAATACTGTACATTTTAAGAGTTAATTGAATGAGGCAACTTTAAAAGACCTTGAAACCGCACATTTAAGAGCCATTTTGCTGTGCTTTTCCAGTGTACTGAGCCTGGTGTGCACAGCATGCAAAACATTAGATAACAATAAACAAGAAGCTGAAGATTGAAAAAGTCCCACGCATCTCCTTTTACTTGGGACAGAACAGCTACAGGAGGGTTTCCCCCATCCAGGGAGTCCCCAGAAGGGCCGAGGGTAAAACAAACATCAATAACTGGTGCCTCGACAACATCTGTAGGAACTTGGCTTTTTTCCATAAAGTTGTTTCCTGCAGGGTGTTGTCTTAATTGGTCAATCATGTGGAATGTGCTGATTAAATGACCAGTGATGTCCACCTGCAGAAGACCAAGATATAAAAGAAGAGGATTGAAAAAATAGGTAGCTTTTAGCCCTTAGGCTTCTGATCTGAGTCTGTGTCATCTCTGATTAAATGGTGACATTTGGGGATCTGTGGGGGCTATTGGGGATCCTTTCTGCACCTCGTGACCAAACAGGATCTGTTCTAATAAACTTTTCCTAAGCTCCCACTCTGCCCATGACTGGAACCCCTGTGAGTGTCTGGGACATCCTGGCCCCTGGGAAGCCTGGGGACTCCTGGGATGTTACTGTGGAGTCCCCATGAGTGCCTGTGACAGATCGGTGCCTTGGCAGCCCAAGGTCCCCTGGGATGTCACCATGGAATGGCTGTGACTGCCTCTGACCACATGGCTCTTTACCATCCCCAGAAAGCCCTGGGAGGTCTCCATGGAGCCCCTGTCTCTGTCTGTGACATTCCAGCTCTTGAACAGCCTGGAGCCTCTTGCAAAGTCCCCATGGAACCTGTCTGAGGGCCTGTGACAAATCTGATCTTGGTAGGCAACCATCACCACTCCCCTGTTGCTATGCTCAGTACCTCAGCAGCTCCATGGAGACCCCATGCCAGGGCTGGTTGCCATGGACACCAGCTCAGGCCTGCAGCCAGAGCCCATTGCCATGGCAACCATTGGCAGTCCCATCCCCAGGATCATGGGATCCCCAAACCACAGAATTGGCTGAGTTGGGAGGGACCCATCAGGATCCTCGTGTCAAACTGCTGGCCCTGCACAGGACACCCCAGCAATGCCAGCCTGGGCCTGGCAGCACTGTCCAAACGCTGCTGGAGCTCAGAGAGCCCTGGAGCTGGGACCCTTCCCTGGGGAGCCTGGGCAGGGCCCCAGCAGCCTCTGGGGCAAAACCTTTTCCTGAGATTCAACCTAAGCCTGCCCCGACTCAGCTGCAGCCGTTCCCTCCACTCCTGTCCCTGGGCAGCAGAGCGAAGAGGTTCCCACAGCACCAGCCAGGGACCCGCTCCCAAGGCTGTTGCCGTGGCCACCAGGGCTGGGACCAGCTGGGATGCTCGGTTTCCACAGGCCGGGGTTCAGGAATGGAATTCCCCAATTTTCTGCTCCCTCTAAAACTGTGCTGCCCTCGCTGCCCTCCGAACTCCCATGGAAAGCACAAAAGGCAAAGATCCCGGGCTGGGATAAGAACAATTTCTTTGGAACAGAAAAGAAATAAGCAACAAACAGGAACAGAAACAATACTGATAACAGAAGTGTAAATAAAACTATTTACAGGAAAAACTACAACATCAACAACTGGCTCTTTCTGGCCACGCATTTCCCCTGCCTGGAAAGGACACCCTTCTCCTCAGGGAGAGAGAGAGTCCCTTTTCTGTCCCTAGCAATGACACGAGGTGGGTGTGAATGTAATGTCACGGCCATGGCCAGACCCTCATATTTTTCAATCCCACACCACGTCATTGGCAGGGGCAACAAAAGGCACAGGTGTTTTCCCAGCATGGATAACAGCCAACATGGATCATCAGGGCTCTTCCCAACGTGAGACCTCCAATGGGGGATGAAGCTGGAGCAGGGCACAAAGCTCTTCCTGCAGTTGGGGTAGAGGCAGGGTTTCCCTTACCGGTGCCTCTGTTGGTGTCTGGTCAAGTTGGAGCTCCAGGCGAAGCTCTTCCCACACTGGGGACACTCATAGGGCCTCTCTCCAGTGTGGATGCGCTGGTGGGCGACGAGGTGGGAGTTTTGCTTGAAGCCCTTCCCACACTCAGCGCAGCGGAAGGGCCTCTCATCCGTGTGGATCCGCTCATGCAGGAGGAGATTGGAACTGGTCTGAAACCTCTTCCCACACCGGGGACACTTGTAGGGCCTCTCCCCAGTGTGGATGCGCCGGTGCCTAAAGAGGTGGGAGTTGAGCTTGAAGCCCATCCCACAGTTGGGGCAGCAAAAGGGCCTCTCATCCGTGTGAATCTGCTGGTGCCTGAGGAGAATGGAGCTGCTCTGAAACCTCTTCGGACACTCAGGACACTTGTAGGGCTTCTCCCCAGTGTGGATGCGTTTGTGGTTGATGAGATCTGAGCTGCACCTGAAGCCCTTTCCACACTCCCCACACTCGTAGGCCCATTCCCCAGTGTGGATCATCTGGTGGCGGATCAGGGTGCAGCTCTGCCTGAAGCTCTTCCCACACTCCAAACACTTGTAGGGCTTTTCTTTCATGAGGTTCTTCTGTGGGGATTTGTCCTCCCTGGTCTCCATCCTCAGCTCTTTCCCTGGGGGAGGAAGGACAAGGAGAGGATGGGATTTGCCTCCATGTCAGAGGAAAGGGGAAGGAGATCCCCTCAGTGCATCCCCGGCAGGATGGCGTTGGCAGCGTGGCTGTCCTGCAGCCGGGGGCTGTGCTGGGCTGGGAGATGGAGCAGAAGAGAGGGGGAAAGGGGCACTGACTTCCTCTTCACCTGCCTGGGTGTCCTGGGGCATTGTGTCAGTTTGAAAAGACAGGTGTCTGCTAAGGACGGCAGGAACCTCCCTTGAAATGGAAAATGTTAACCCCCTCCCTTGGAATTATAATTTCCAAAAGAAGGGGCTGTCAAGTAAAAGCTATGGGAATAGGAATCACAGTTCTTTAGTAGGAAAACTAAAAATACAAATGCAATAATACTACAAAACTACTTACAGAGTCAGAATACAGCCTGACACGCTTTGTCTCAGGGTCTTGGTAGTGCTCCCGTTAAATGGTGGCTGCTGTCCTGCTGCAGTGACAGATGTGGATTTGTTGGAGCAGTGATGCTGTAGAAGGATGGAGTTTTCCTCTGAAGGTCCCGTGGTGGTGTCGATGGGCCTGGTCTTCCTCTGGGATCCAGTGGAGCTGAAAGTTGCTCTTCTGGGAATCCTGTGGGAGAAGGCTGTCTCTGCTGTTCACATTCTCAGCTTATATCCAGGTAGAAATGCTTGGCTCCTCCCTCTGGGCGGAGCACCTCACAATGGGAGGATGGAATTTTTATCAGTCCTGCAGTGACACTCAATGGCCCATTCACAGAAGATACCTCACCAGAGGGAGGATTCACTGTGGAAGAGATAAAGGAAACTGCTCAATTAACACATGATAACTGCCCCACCTTTAACAGATGGTGATTGAATACACACCCAGCTAAACCTGAGACACTGTTCCAGCCTTGGAAAACAGGATTTGGTACCAGGACTTGTTAGGGAATGCAACCCTGACTGAAGGCAGAGATAGAATCTCCAGAGCATGCAGCCAGAAATGGAGATCTGTGTGATAATCATTTCAACATCTTCTCTTTTGGAATTATTTTCTAATGATTTCTTGCTTTGCCTATCTAATACTTCTGTAATTTTTGACAAATTTGCATTACCTAAGTAACACTGTTTCTTAAGTTAAGTTGGTGTCTGTGTCTTCGGTGCTGACCCTTCCCACCAGCGAAACAGGGCCCGCCATCCTGCCTAAGGGTTACCTGAGAAGACCAAAACCCTCACTCCAAATGTCCCTCCTTCCTCTTTGTTCCCCCACATTATACACTGATCATGATGTCCTGTGGTCTGGGGTATCCCAGAGCTCAGTTGGGGTCACCTGTCCTGGCTGTGTCCCTTAACAACCTCCCCCACAGCCCCAGCCCCTCCCCAGCGTGGCCGGACGAGGGGCAGGACAGGCCTTGGCTCAGTGAAAGCTCAGCAAGAACAAAACCATCTCTGCGTGCTCAACCCTGTGCTCAGCACCGGCCCCCGCATTTCCTCCACTCCCGGCCTGGACCCCCCTTTCCCACCCCTCTGCCCCACGGCTGCCGCAGCACCGGCTGCTGGCTGGGGGGAGCCCCCGATCGGCCCCAGGGGTGGGCAGGGGCCTTGGGGACCCCCCCGGTGCGGATCCGTCCCCCCGGCCCGAGCCCCAAATTCCGCTCCGGGGGCTGCTGGGCTCCGCAGGTCCGCCTGGCAGGTGGTGAGTCATCGGCGAGAAAAGCTCTGGTTGGCTGGAAATTGTTTTGTGCGTTCGCTGATTGGCTGGAATTGTGAAAAGAGCGGTGCCCTGCAGGTATGTCTGGGAGCTGCAGAGTCCGGGCCGGAGCCTTTTCCTCTTTCTTTCTCTCCCTCTGAGACCATTTTCAGATTTCTTTCCCTCCCTCTGAGACCTCTTCCCTATTTCTTTCCCTCCCTCTGAGGTCTATTTTCTGTTTCTTTCTCTCGCCCCAGACCTCTTTCCTTTTCCTTTCTGTCCCTCTGAGACTTCTTCCAGATTTATTTCTCTCCCTTTATCCTCCCCATTTTTTATTCAGTTCAATCCGTATTCAATAAAATCTGCAGCTTGCCTTCGCATGCTCTCATTTGCACCTTCACTGGGGAAAAGGCGTCTCTCTTTCTACTGAGATCGTAACCCATTGGCAGGGTCCCTTCCCACCCCAATCGTTCCAGGATTCTGTTGGGGACTTGCTTCCATTTCCTCCTTCCCTCTGGTTCCAGCCAGAAATGTGCTGGAAATTGCCTAGCAAAGCCACCTTTGCAGTGAGCTCTGGGAGCCCACAGAACTGCTGGAGCTTGTCCCCTGGCCCTGCACAGCTCCTTGGAAGGCACGGCAGGAGCAGCGCCCTGGGAGCCTCAGGAATGCCCCTCTGGGGGATCCATGGTACACACTCCATGGGGCTGGAATTCCAGTTCCCAGCCAGGAAAATATGTTCCTGCCCTTGAAGGCAAGGCTCTCAAGAAAGACCCAAAAGCCAAGTGGAGCAAAATCTCACAGTGACATTTCACTGCCAGCCTTCATAACTTCACCCATGGTTGTTGTAACTCGTGAACTGGGAATCAAATCAGGGCAGAGTCTTTGGTGGGAGCTGCCCTGGGTCAAGGGAAACTCTGAGAGAGAAACAGAGAAGGCAGAAAAAGGCAGAAGAGAAAGGAGGACACAAACACAATCCGCTGAGAAGGTGGCATTCTGAAAACAGAGCTGTAACTGCTGAAAATTAATGGGACAAAAAGAAATAATTTTGTAACTTTATTTCCTATCAAAACACAATTTCCTCCCTTGCTCACAAACCTCCTCCCAGTGTCATTCAGCAGGGCTGTCAGAAAGTTTTTTGTTCTGAGTGGATGTTCCAGGCTGCAGCCAGAAGCAAACAGAGAATGGGGATTTTCTTGCTCCTGGGGAGTTTGACATCCTCAGCTGAGGAGAGGAGAAGGCACGAGAAGAAAAGGGCACCTGGGCTTCATCCTTCCACAGGAGTGAGGGAGGGGGAATCTCTCATCCTCTCTGCAGCTGCTCCCACAAGGATGTGAGGGCTGATCCCAGAGCCCCAAGGGTCACAGTCAGGGCTGCCCTCAGGGAATGCTCCCCTGGTACTGAGGGGCAGGGTGGGAGCACCTGGATCTTGGAGCACCCAGCTGCCCCCCATGTTTGTAGGTACCTGAGGAGGGCAGGGACGATGCCAGGGACATCCTGCAGTGACATCCCCCTGTCCTGCTCTGGGTGAGCTCAGTCCCAAGCCTTACCCTGATCCTGGTCTCAATCTCCCTCCATGTTTAGACACACTCATAGTTCTGTATTTAATCCTATCCCAGTGCCAGACTTGTCTAGCTCCAGACCCAATCCCAACCCCAGCCCTAAAGCCTTAACCCCAATCCCAGCTCAAATTCAAATCTCAGCCCCAACTCCAACCCCAGCCACAGTTCCAGCCCCTTCCTAAATCCTCAGCCCCTAAACAATACCCAGGTTTTGCCATTCTGGGAATTTGGGGATGTCTCTGTCCCTCTGTCCCTGATGATGTTTGGGTGGGGTCACACCAGGGCTGAGAGGGACAGAGGCCCCCCCTGGCCCCCCCAGGTGTGAGAAGGTCGGAGAGCACCCCCAGCCCCGAGCACCCTCAGCAGTGAGAGGGACACAGAGCCCCTGGTCCCCAGCCCTGCACAGGCATTCCCTGAGGCCAGAGGGATGGACACCCCCCAAGCATCCCCCAGGGTAAGGGGACAGAGACCCTCGAGCATCCCCTGGGCTGAGAGGGACAGAGACTGCCCAAGCACCCCCCGGCACAGGGGTGAGAGGGAGGGAGACCCCCCCAGGCATTCCCTTTGGTGATAACAATGGAGAACCCCTGGGGAATGGCCTGGAGTGAGAGGGGCAGGGACACACACTGGGAAATGCCCTGCAGTGACAGGGAAACCCCCTCCAAGCCCCTCCCAGGCATTCGCCAGGCACTCGCACACAGACCCCTCGAGCAAACCCTGGGCACTGGACAAAATAAACTTGGCAGAAATCACACTTAACCCTACATAATATACTTTGATGAATATTTGATTTTCCTACAAGTCATATGTGATGAAGATGCAAACAAATCCCAAATATGAATAAACTAACAATAGAAGGAATTCTGTGGCATTTCCAAGTTCAGTCGGTTCTTGCACAGCTCCAGCTCAGCTGCTGGAGGGTTCCAATAAAAGAAAACTGGAAATTTGTCCCAATACAGATTATTAAAAGGGGAAGCTCTGTGTAGCTGTCACAAAGGTGTCAGGGACAAAGAGAATAATTATTCTCAGATTTAGCAAAGCCCTCAAGCCTGTGAATTCGGGACTCACTCAGGAATTTAGCTACTTGAGCTGGGCTTCTTATAGGACTTTTAGCAGCCTTGTGTTTCTCACCTTGGGCTGAATGAACCTTGTCAGTCTTGCTGCTAACATTTGCTCCCTTACCTTCAGTGATTTTAACAAACTTTTTAAGGAAGGACAACAAAATATTTTCTTTACACTGGCCACGCACAAACAGTCATTTTCCTCATCAGTTCTCCCATAAGTTGCTCAGAGAAAGCTGTGTCCAAGTTTCCAAGAGTTCCTCCAAAAAATGCCACAACCTCCTCAGAGGAGGGAACCATGCTGTTGTCAAAGGCACTTGGGGCCAGAGAACAGTGCCTAAACTCACTGTGCCAAAATAATGTTGCAATCTGGTTAAGAAAATTGCTAGAGAGACCTCTGCCCAAATTAAGGTGTTAATGAGACCAAATCCAATGTGTATTTTATTGAACAGTAAATCTGAGGTAGAGAGAGAGATGGAAAGAAAAAGAAAAGAGGGGAGAGCAAGGAAGTGAAAGAGAGTGACACCTCCCCTGGGGCAGGGCAAGTGTGACATTGTCCCCTGTGTGCGTGTTCTTCCTGGGGTAGGGGTTTTACACCTGAGCCAGTCTGGGTAAGGGGGGTGGTGTTCACCCCCATGAGCAGGGATTACCCCACTGTTTCAGGTTGCAATGTAAGATGTAACCAAAAGCATGTTTTCCATCACCATCTTCAAAAACTGCTATAAACAGGCAGGGCAGTGTTCTTTATCTCTTCCATGACTCACCCCTGAAAACGCCCTCCAGGGGCTATCTTCTGTGAATGGGCCATTGAGTGTCACTGCAGGACTGATAAAATTACATCCTCCCATTGTGGGATGCTCCACCCAGAGGGAAGATCCAGGCATTCCTACCTGGATATATTCTGAGGCTGCAACACCAGGAGCACCTTGCCTACTGGATTCCCAGAGGACAAGAGCTCTATAACCACCACTGGACCTTCAGAGGAAGACCAGACCCTTCTACAGGATCACTGCTTTGACAGAATCACGTTCATCACTCCAACAGGACTGCAGCCACCATTTCATGGGACTGCTACCACCACCCTGACCAACAGGCTGTCAGGTTATATCCTGACTCTGTCAGCTTAAGGCAGTGTTTCTGTATCATTGCCTTGATCTTAATTTTCTTATTGAATTGTGGTTCTGGTTTAGGTTCTCCCCCAGGTTTGCCTTCAATCCAGTACAAAACTCAATGTACTCATCTCTTGTTTTCTTCCCAAAGCAGGATAGCCCATACCCAAACCTTCGCCAGATGGAGGAAGAGGCTGCGAGGAAGAGGAAGATGCCCCAGGACACCCAAGCAAGTGAGGAGAAAATCAGTTCCCCTTTCCCCCTCTCTCCTGCTCCATCTCCCAGACCAGCATGGCCCTCGGCTGCAGGACAACCCCGGTGCCAATGTTGTCCTCTCAGGGATGCACTAGGGGGATCTCCTTCCCCTTCCCTTTGGCATGGAGGAAAATCCCATCCTCTCCTTGTCCTTCCTCCCCCAGGGATGGAGTTGAGGATGGTGATCGGGGAGGACAAATCCCCGCAGCTGAACCTCGTGGAAGAAGAAGTTTTGAGTGACTCCATGGCACAGAAATCCAACGGGGAGGAAAATCCCCAGAGATCCTGCAGGAGGAGGGGGTCCAAAGCAAGCCCTGAGTGCTCTGAGGAGGAAAGACCCACCCTGGGCCAGGAAGGTGGACAGAGCTTCAGCCAGAGCTCAAAGCTGATGGTCCATGAGCAGCTTCCTGATGTGGAGAAGCCCTACAAGTGTTTGGAGTGTGGGAAGAGCTTCAGCAAGAGCAACCACCTGCTCAGCCACCAGATCATCCACACTGGGGAATGGGCCTACAAGTGTGGGGAGTGTGGGAAGGGCTTTGTCTACAGATCCACCCTTGTGATCCACCAACGCATCCACACAGGAGAGAGGCCTTACGAGTGTACTGAGTGTAAGAAGAGGTTTCAGACGAGCTCCCATCTTCTCCAGCACGAGCGGATTCACTCAGAGGAGAGGCCCTTCTGCTGTCCTGACTGCGGGAAGAGCTTCAAGCAAATCTCCAACATTGTCAGGCACCAGTGCATCCACACTGGGGAGAGGCCCTACGAGTGTCCCCAGTGTGGGAAGAACTACACCCAGAGCTCTCACTTGACCAAACACCAATGGAGGCACCGGTAAGGGAAGCGCTGTCACTGCCCCAACTGCAGGAAGAGCTTTGTGCCCTGCTCCAGCTTCATTCCCCATTGGAGGTCCTACGTTTGGAAGAGCCCTGATGATCCATGTTGGCTGTTATCCATGCTGGGAAAACACCTGTGCCTTTTGTTGCCCCTGCCAATGACATGGTGTGGGATTGAAGAACATGAGGGTCTGGCCATGGCCATGACATTACATTCACTCCCACCTCAGGTCATTGCCAGGGACAGAAAAGGGACTCTCTCTCTCTCCCTGAGGAGAAGGGTGTCCTTTCCAGGCAGGGGAAATGCATTGACAGGAAGAGCCAGCTGTTGTTTTTTTCCTGTAAATAGTTTTACTTACCCTTCTGTTATCAATATTGTTTCTGTTCCTGTTTGTTGCTTATTTCTTTTCTGTTCCAAAGAAATTTTTCTTATCCCAGCCCGGGATCTTTGCCTTTTGTGCTTTCCATGGGAGTTCGGAGGGCAGCAGGGGCAGTGCAGTTTTAGAGGGAGCAGGAAATTGGGGAATTCCATTCCTGAACCCCGGCCTGTGGAAACTGAGCATCCCAGCTGGTCCCAGCCCTGGTGGCCATGGCAACAGCCTTGGGAGCGGGGTCCTGGCTGGGGCTGTGGGAACCTCTTCACTCTGGTGCCTAGGGACAGGAGTGGAGGGAACGGCTGCAGCTGAATCAGGGCAGGCTTAGGTTGAATCTCAGGAAAAGGTTTTTCCCCAGAGGCTGCTGGGGCCTGCCCAGGCTCCCCAGGGAAGGGTCCCAGCTCCAGGGCTCTCTGAGCTCCAGCAGCGTTTGGACAGCGCTGCCAGGCCCAGGCTGGCATTGTTGGGGTGTCCTGTGCAGGGCCAGCAGTTGGACTCGAGGATCCTGATGGGTCCCTCCCAGCTGAGCCAATTCTGTGGTTCTGGGATCCCATGACCCTGGGGATGGGACTGCCAATGGTTGCCATGGCAATGGGCTCTGTCTGCAGGCCTGAGCTGGTGTCCATGGCAACCATCCCTGGCATGGGGTCTCCATGGAGCTGCTGAGGGACTGAGCATAGCAACAGGGGACTGGTGATGGTTGCCTTGGAAACTGACGATTGCAACCTGGTGATGGTTGCCATGGAAACTGACCATAGCAACAGGGGAGTGGTGATGGTTGCCATGGAAACTGACCAGTGCAACCGGGGGTTTATGATGATTGCCTTCTAAGGATCAGATTTGTCACAGGGCCTCAGAGGGGTTCCGTGGGGACTTTCCAAGAGTCTCCAGGCTGTTCAAGAGCTGGAATGTTACAGGTAGAGACAGGGGCTCCATGGAGACCTCCTGGGGCTTTCTGGGGACGGTGAAGAGCTGTGTGGTCAGAGGCAGTCACAGCCATTCCATGGTGACATCCCAGGGGACCTTGGGCTGCAAAGGCACCGATCTGTCACAGGCACTCACGGGGGCTCCACGGTGGCATCCCAGGAGTCCCAGGCTGCCAAAGAGCTGGAATGTCCCAGACACTCACAGGGGTTCCTGTCATGGGCAGGAAGGAAGGGAGCCTGGGAGCTTCAGGAAAAATCTTTATTTCTTTATTGGAGAAACTCTTGCTGAGACATGAGAGGGAGAAATGACACCCAACAGCCACCATGCATCCTCAAACCCCTGCAGGACCCTGTCCGGGCTCGGGCTGTTATTTGTCTCTGCCCAGACAAGGGTGAGATGGGCTCGCTTTTCGGGCTCCAAAAGACAAGGCTGGACTCTCAGGTTCGGTCTTCAAGGTTGTTTATTATTTCTTATCTACAAAAATTTTCTTTCTGCCCAGCTGGGGTCTGACCAGCAAGGCAGCCAAAGGTACTCTGACTGCCCACAGGGCGGTTGTATCTTTTTATAACAAAGTCTACGTAAACTATATTTATCTTTCGTCTCCACTGCTTATAATTTTTATTACTAAGTGTACTTTTACTATAAACCTATCAAATATACCTATGTCACCCGGAAAATGGAAGACAAGAAGAAGGAGGAAGAACCATGTGGCAGGCCCTAACTCCCTCCATCTTGTTTTTTTCCAACCCCCCTGTACCAAATCTTAAAAACTGTGCTTTAGCTTATAAATGTTCTATTTCTATATCTTTTACATGCCAGTGATTCTTATATCCCCACATATAGGTAGAACATCTCTTGCAAGGTCAAAGTTGAGCCACCAAGTACTTTTAGCAACATCCCAAGGCTCCCGAGCTCCCCAAGGGTTCTCTCGGTAGCTCTGGCCCTCAGGAGAGGTGCGCTGAGTCCCCACAGGACCCCATGACTTCTAAAATTCCTTCTAAGAGAGGAGACGGGGAGTGGCTGGATCTAATCCCAGCCCCAGAATTTGTCAAATGTGTCAATGATTGCACAGGTGGAATTGAGCCTTAATGCCATTTGTCCCACAGGATTAATGATAGAATACCAGATAGATTTATTTAAATACAGCTCTGATTGATTCTGACCATGATTAGTCAGAAAGATCTTAACCAGTGTTGTTTACTCCACAGTTCAGGAGCTGTAAGGATTATTAGAATATTCTGCTCTAAGGAGCAATTTTGAAGTCAACAGGGCCTTGCTGGGGTTCTTGGAGGCCATTGCAGGCAGAGCCTCCTGCTCCAGCAGGAACTGCCTTTCCTGTCCCATGAGCAGGGCAGGTCCTGCTGCAGGAAAAGCCCCAGGCCAGCCCCAGCACAGGGAAGGCCTCGGGCACAAGGGCAGAGTGCCGTGCTGGCAGCTGTGCCAGGAGAGCCTGAGGCACCAAAGGCACCTTGGCAGCAGCAGCTGCTTGCAGGGCATGGCCAGAAGCCTCCCTTGGCAACCCGGCCTGGTGGCCACCACTGCAGAGCTGCTGCCTCAGAGCTCCCTTCTGGCTGGGCTCTGAAAAGCCACTTGTGCTCCAGTGCCTGACTAGGAACCAATTGGCTCCAGCACCTTGGAGACAAAATATTAATGACAAAACTCTTCATTCCAGCCCAGATAAGGCAGGGGCGGAGGAAAGGGGAGAGCCAGGCCCAGGAGACGGGGCTGCCATGGTGATGGCTGTGAGGTCACTGCCCCTGCAGCAGCCTGGCTGCCCTCAGCAGACATTCTGGCCAGAAGCCTTGTGAGGGAACCCAGCACATCAGAGAACCCACACAACAGGAATTCTGTCTTTCTGGATGAGAGGGTTTCACTGGGTCAGGCTGCACAAAGCTCCTGATCTTGGAGCATTCCTGGGATGTGGAATCCACTTCTCTGGAAAAACAGTTGCAGTTTTTTTCCACTCCCATAATTGTAAAATATTTCCTATTTCTAACAAATGTAAATCCACCCTCATTCAGTTTAGAGATATTAACCCTTGTTCTGTCATTGCAAGATTTGAGAAAAAATAACTTTGACCACTATTTTTCCATATTCACAGACCCTGCAGAGGACCCAAGTGTCTCCCAAGATGGGGTTTGAAGGCCTCATCACAGAACCAGCAGGTAGAGGCTGAGGATTCTGGGCTCAGTGGTATGGAGACTGAGGACAGAACAGGAGTAGCCTGGGAGGAATTGAAGGGTGGTTGCAGAGATTCTGGAGCTATTCTTCGCAGAGGATATAAGAATAAGAAGGAAATAATGGTACCAAGGACATTTGGGGAGGCACAGATTGACATGAGGAGAAAGAAATTTCTCTAGCAGGGCAGGGCTGTGGTGCAACACACCCCCCAGCAGGAGCCTGGAGCAGCCCAAGGCTTTGTGTGGGCAGGCAGAGGCAGGCAGGAGGCAGAGCTGTCAGCAAAGGAAGGGGCCAGCCAGGTGGGGCAGCCGGGGGATGACGACAGCCTGCAGGGACAGAGGGGCAGGGCAGGGACACCGTAGGACAGCCTGGGCTGCACAGGGCACAGGGATGGGCAGCAGCTGCAAGGCCCTGACAGAGCCAACTCCTGCAGCACTTTGGCCATGGCTGCTGGCCCTGGGGCCATGAGGGGACAGGTGACCCTTGCAGGCCTGGGGCCTCATTGCCTCCTTGTTCCTGCTCAGCAGCCTGGCAGGGGCAGCCCCATGGTCCTGCCCTTGGCATTGCACATCCTCACATGCCAGTGCCCATCCTGGGAAGAGCCCTGAGCAATGAGGGAGGGACAGGATCTGCCTGGCCAGGGGCTGGGGCTCAGGCCTTGGCCCTTGGCATTCCTGAAACACATCCAGGTTTGCTCAGCACCAAACAAACCTTTGCCTTGCTTGTCCCCAGCTGTCATCACTGCCTCCAGTGTTCTGCTCTAGCTGGAACCTGGGGACATATTGTCAGTCTTGTCCCTCAGAAGGATCTATTTTATGTATGAGAAACTTCAGTGTTTCAATCTCTTTTTAAAATCTTGAGAAGTTCTTTGAGCACACTCTGAGGGAATGAGTCTGATGCAAAGAGCGCCAAGCCCCCAGAGGATCATTCAAGTCCTTGTGCTGTGTCTGTGCTGCTGAGCTGGGCCGGGCTCCTGGCCCAGAGGCAGCTCCTGGCAAGGGCAGTGCTGCAGAGAGACAGCTCTGGCCAGGAGCAGCTCCTGTGCACAGCCCAGCAGGGCTGGGGCACTGCCAGGGCACCTCAGGGACACCAGTAGGGCACAGACAGAGCTCACAGGGGCTCAGCACTGGCAGGGGCTGTGGGATGTCCCAGAGGGGGCTGTGTCACAGTGGCACCTCTGTGGCTGTGTCATGGAGGCACAGAGCAGCTGTGATGTCGGCAGAGGCTGTGTGACAGCACAGAGAAGGTGGTGTGATGTCACAGAGAGGGCTGTGACATCACAGAGTCTGTTGTGTGATGTCATTGAGCAACTACAGCATCATAGAGGGGATTCTGTGGCATCACAGAGCAGGCAGTGACATCATGGCATGACTGTGTGACATCATAGAGTGGGCTTTGAGGTCAAAAGGTGTGCTGTGACATTACAGAGTGGCAGTATGACATTACAGGGAGGGTTTTGTGATGTCACTGAGGGGGTTGTGACATCACATAGCTGTCTGTGACATCATAGAGTGGGGTGTGACGCCATAAAGCAGACTCTGCCATCACAGAGGGTTTCTCTGTGACATCAGAGAGAGGGTTGTGACATCACCAGGTGGCTGTGTAACATCACAGAGAAGGTTGTGGCATCACAAAACAGATTCCGGGATCACGGAGTGAATTTGTGACATCACAGCCTTCTGTGCTGTAACAGCACTGCCGTCTGGCATCAAAGGGTAACATCATAGAGTTGGGTCAGTGACATCTCAGGGACTGTGGGACTTTAGAGAGGCTGTGTGACATCACTGGAGGCTGCGTGATATCACAAGGGGCTGTGTGAGCTTACAGGGGCTGTGTGACATCACAAGGGCAGTGTGAGGTCACTAGGGAGGTCACTCTGCCCTGTCCCCCCTCATAGTTCCCCCCAGAGCAGTCCAACCCTGCTCATGCACAAAGGGGTCCCCCCTCCCCCCGGGTCCCCCTGCCCCGGCGCCGCAGCCTCCCCCAGAGGATGTTCCACGAGATCAACCCCAGAGCCTGACACGGGGATGGGGGGCCGGGACCCTGGGAATGGGACGGGGGACAGGGACCCCCCTGACAGCGTCCCCGTGTCCCCCAGGGCCAGAGCGTGGGCCAGGGCTCCTTCACCCTGTTACGAATGAGGGCTTGAGAGTGCTGAAAAAATCCCCTGCAAAGGAACAGCAAAACCCAGATTTAATATTAAGGGACAGCAGCACAAAGTTCCTTGGCAAGAGTCACTCTGCTCCTGACTGGACACTCCAGGCACATCAAGGAAACAAAGCACCAAGAAAACCAAAGAGAATCCAGGCAATCAAACCAGAAAGGAACTGAGAACTGTCCCTGTGTGTGTGTGTGACACAAGGGCAGTGAAGGCAAGGATAAAAGGAATACAGCTTAAAAGCTTAGCAGAGCTCAAACATAAGAGAACTTAACGTATACCTTAACCTTGACAGATACCTTAAACATCTTTATCAAAAGAACAGCACTTAACAGTATTTAACCTAACTTATAACCTATAAATTTGTAATTTAACAGAGGAATAACACTTAACAGTATTTAACTCCACTAATAAATTAAATTAAGGGTAACAAGTTAGCAAAAGAACAACTCTTAGCAGCATTAAACTTTGTTTAGACCTCATAACCTAACCTCACCTACAGGCCTGACTGACTCAGCTATCCAAGGCACTCAAGCCCCTCAGAGAGCAGCATTTCTGCCACATTTCCCCAGCACAGGCACTCCTGTGTGCACACAGACACAAAGAGTCAGTGCAAGGCACCTGTGAGGAATTCCCCTGAGGGCAGGGAATGCTCCCTGAGGATGCTTTGGCATCTCCCCAGCAGGTGAAGGGTTGAGCCTGGAGGAGTGGGGGGATCGGCCCAGGCTCTTTCGTTGTTTGGGATCCCCGAGTGCAGCAAACGGGAGAGTTCCCGGCTGGGAGAGGCCCCACTCAGAGGGAGTCGCTGGCCCAGGAGAGCTCCAAGGGCTCCTTTTGGAGCGCTGTTTGCAGGGCCCCACGAGAGGGGCTTCAGTCCCAGCAATGGTTCATCCTGGCCACACTTGGCATCAGCAGCTTTCTTTGGCAGTGTGAGAACAGGGATGTTGTGCCACTGAGGGAACAAAACCAGTTCCCAGGGCTGCTCCTACAGAAACAAGGAGCTGGTTGGGCAGCAGCAGTGCCTGGAGCAGACAGTGTTTGTGATGAGCTGCAGAGGAGCTGAGCCCAGGGGCTGTTGGACAAGGCCGAGGCCCAAGGAGCATTTCTCAGCTGGCAGGGTGGCCTGAGAAGGGGAGGGGGGAATGCAGCAGCACAGGGCCAGGGAACCAAGGGAACCTTGTGACACTGTGGGGCCCTGTGAGACCAAAGGACCCTTGTGACACTGTGGGGCCCTGTGAGACCAAGTGACATTTCTGATAATGTGGGGCACTGTGCGACCAAAGGGCCCCTTGTGACACTGTGGGGCCTCATGGAATCATGGAGAGCACTGTGACATTGCTGGGCCTCATGGAACCAAGGGGACTGTAGTGATGCTGTGTGGCTCCATGGAATGTCGGGATCATTGTGACACTGAGAGGCCCCATCAAACCAAGGGTCCATTGTGACACCGCAGGGCCTCATGGAACCATGGAGACCATTGTGACACTTTGGTGTGACATGGAACCAAGGGTCCATTGTGACATTGCAAGGTCTCATGGAACCATGCGTAGACAATTAAGACACTTTACAGCCTCATGGAACCAAGGGGCCATTGTGACACTGACGGGCACCATGGAATCACAGAGACCATTGTGGCACTGTGCAGACTCATGGAACCAAGAAGACCATTGTGATACTGAGGGGACTCAAGAGATCATGTAGACCATTGTGACACTATGAGGCGCCATGGAATAAGCAAAGCATTGTCACACTGTGAGACTCCATGGAGCTGAAGGTGTTGAAAAGCCTCATGGAACTATAGAGACTCCATAAGGACACTTCCCAGCCTTAGGGAACCAAGGGGCCATTATGATACAGAGGGGAATCATGAGATCATGGAGACCATTGTGACATTATGAGGCCCCATGGAATAAGCAAAGCATTGTGACACTGTGAGGCCTCATGGAACCAGTGAGACCATTGTGACCCTGGGGATGCCCACAGAACCAAGAGGACCATTGTGATATTGTGGGGCCTGGTGAAACCAAGAGGCCTTTGTGACACTGCAGGGCTGCATGGAACCAAAGGTCCATTGTGACACTGCAGGACCTCATGTCATCAGTGGTCAATTGTGACACTGGAAAACCAAAGGAGACCATTGTGACACTGCAGGGCTGCATGGAACCAAATCTTCAGGGTGACACAGAGTGGCCTCCTGTCATCAATGGTCCATTGTGACATTGTGGAGCCAAAGGAGACCATTGTGACACAGCAAACCCCCAGGGTCCAAAGGTCCATTGTGACATTGCAGGGCTCATGGAACAGAGGAGTCACAAGACATTGTGGGGCCTGGGGAACCACAGAGACCATTGTGACACTGCAAGGCCTCATGGAATCATTGGGACCTTTGTGACACTGCAGGGCCTTATGACACCTGGGGGCCACTGGGACATTGTGGGATCTCATCAAACCTAGGGGCCAGTGTGACACTGCAGGTCTTCTTGTAATCAAGGGGCCATTGTCACACTGCTGGAACCCATGGAATCAAGTCACCCTTATGACACTGAGGGGCCCTGTGGATCCAAGGCACCATTGTGAAACTCTGGAGCCCCATAAAACCAAGGGAACACAGAACAGGTCTGGCTGGTTTGGGTCCCATGGACTACATGACTGGTCCAGCTGACCATGTCATGTTGAGGGTCTCTTCTCGTCTGCTGCTGAAACACTGGGGCTCTGTGCTTTCCTTCCTATGGAAAAGAACTGTCCTACTGCTCAAGGCACCCATGGTGAGAATTGGGATGTCATCTCAAAATTTCCTTATATCCAGGGATTGTTCCCAAAGGAATATTGCCAGGACAAGTCTGGATGGCAATGGTTTCAAGCGGGTCAGGACTCATCCATCCCCAAAACACTGGGGAAGGCTCCATGCTTTCCTTCCTATGGGAACGAATTGTTCCTCTTGTCCAGGTGCCCATAGCCAAAATCGGAATTTCACCTCTAACATTGCCTGTTGAGAGAGACTGGAGGAGAGTGTTGGCTCTAAACATTTCATGTGTGGGAGAGGAAGGGGCAGGTCCAGCCTTGCCTTGCCCTGTCCTGTAACCCCAGCCCTGCCCTGCCCTGGAACCCCAATCCCCCCAGAGCCTCTATCCCAGCCCAGCAGTGTCTGCCAGTCCCTGGCACAGCACAGGCAATGCTCCACAGCCACCTCTGGAGCCCCCAGCCCAGCTCCTGAGGAACCAAATGAGCCCAAGTCCCACCTGAGGCTCATTAATGCTTTGAGACACTCAAGGTGTTTAGGATACTTTAAGGATTTTCCATTCCACACTGAGTGTCTGAGAGGTTTTTGTGCCATCCTGGCCACCAATTCTCTCCTCCAAGGAGCCCATGATGAGCCTGTCTTGGAGAGGGACCTCAGTGGGACCTATGAATGCCTTGAGACACTTTGGGTGTTTCCTCTGACTTTGACTCTTGGAAAGGTTTGTGCAATCTCCTTCCAGGCCCTGAGGTTCAAGGGCTCAGCTCCAAAGGCACAGTGAGGCTCATTAGGATCAAGCAAGTCCTGACAAACCACGGCTCTGCCTTGAATTCCCCCTGCTCTAGCATAGTTCTTTAGGAGGGTTTCCTTTTGCAGTTAAGGAGAAAGAGTTCAAACATCTTCTAGGAAATATGGATTCCTATTTTAAAGGGTGTCTTTTATTGCTGTTCATATTACACAAGACGTGATTGCAGCATTCAGTGACTGATATTGATGCAGGGACTCTCCTAAGGAGCTCTGGCCTGCTCAGAACAGCTGTGCCTTGAGGACTGAACCAGTGTGGACAACCTTGCTCCACATTCCCCAAGCCCATCGTGTCTCTATTCACTCACCTGGGACCTGCTTTGCTTGGAGAACTGGCTGCACACAGCCAAAGAGGAATTTTCCTTCTTTTATTTTTGAAGCAATCTAAAACTCCTGAGTTTCCCCATTGCAAACAGACATCCTCCCCAAGTGTGTGCCAAGCCCAAGGTGCCACCAAGAGCTCTCCAGACCTGCCCTGGGCCAGCTCTGAGGGTGGATCATCATCCCAACCTGCAGTGGGCCATTGCAAGGGACTGTTGCCATGGACACTGCAGTGACCCCACTGCTGGGTTTGGGTGCCATGGAAACCCCCATCAGTTCAGGTTTCCTTGGAAACCAGCCCAAGGAGCCATTTCTGCAGCCAGGTTCCATGGCCACTTGCCTGCAGAGCTGCTGCTGCCCTGGGCTGCCATGGCAACCCTCAGGACAAAGCGGTGCCAGGGCTGTTCCAGGTACAATTGCAGTGATACTCCTTGGTGCCACCAGGTGCCATGGCAACCAATGCCCGGACCCGGTGTGGTGGTTGGTGGCCATGGAAACCTGCCCTGGGCCCCTTGCTCAGGGCTGGTGTCAGTGCCCAGAGCCAGAGGGGATCCCTTGCTGGGGGCTCGTGCCATGGCCACCTGCCCTGTGCCGCGCTGGCCGGGCAGGCACCAGGAACCAGCAGCCAACGCCACTGCCAGGGCCAAAGGCCAGGTCAGCCAGACAGAAAGGGGCAGTGCTGGGCACTGTTTCCATGGCAACCGGCACTGGGGGTGACACCTGCCACAGGGTTTTCTCTATGAGGTTTCAAAGGGCACAGCCTCCTTTTATCCTAAGCTCCCGGTCACATGTTACCCTCCTCCTTTCCCCACTGGCTGAGGTACGAGGCAGGTACAGCCAT
Source organism: Fringilla coelebs (assembly GCF_963513975.1). Classification (NCBI taxonomy): domain Eukaryota; kingdom Metazoa; phylum Chordata; class Aves; order Passeriformes; family Fringillidae; genus Fringilla; species Fringilla coelebs. The sequence continues at coordinate 1,573,071 of NW_028167583.1, forward strand.
CCTGAACCCCCAACCCCATATTCCCCTCTTGAATATGTCATTTTAACCCAAAGTTCATAAACTCAAGCTCATGCAGACCCACTTGTTTCAGACTGTTTCAGAAACCCCACTGTTTCAGAAGCCAAGCTGTCAGGGCTCTGTAATATACCTGTTGCTGGAAGTTAGTAGAGACATTAGGACCCAATTCAAGGATATTAACACCTTTACATTCACCCATCAAATTGTCTGTAAGGACATTCTGCCTATCAGCCACAATGGACTCCTCAGTTCCGTGGGGCTCCACAGTGTCACCATGGCCCCTTGGTTCCATGAGGTTCCGTAGTGTCACCGTGGTGTCCTTGGACCCGCATTGTCACAACTGACCCATGGCTCCATGAGGTTCCATAGTGTCACCGTGGTCACTGTCAGAGGCTGGATGAGATCGATGTCCTGCTACAGAAGGGTTTGCCCCTTCCAGGGAGCCCCCAGAAGGGCCCAGCATAAAACAAACATCAATAACTGATGTCCCAAAAATGTTTGTAGTAAGTTGGCTTTTTTCCATAAAGTTGTTTACTGAACAGTGTTGTCTTAATTGGCCAGTCATGTGTTGATTAAATAACCAGTGAGGTCCAGCTGAAGCAAAATAAGATATAAAAGAAGAGGATTGAATAAATGGGTGGCTTTTAGCCCTTAGCCTTCTGATCTGAATCTGTGTCATCTCTGATTGAACAGTGACATTTGGGGAATCTGTGGGGACGCATGGGGATCCTTTCTGCCCCTCATGACCAAATAGGAGCTTCTCTAATAAACTTTGCCTAAAGCTTCCACTGTACCCATGAGAGGAACCCCCATGAGTGTTTGGGACATCCCAGCTCCTTGGCAGCCTGGGGACTCCTGGGATGTCACTGTGGAGCCCCTGTGAGTGCCTGTGAAAGATCAGTGCCTTTGCAGCCCAAGGTCCCCTGGGATGTCACCATGGAATGGATGTGACTGCCTCTGACCATACAGCTCTTTACCATCCCCAGAAAGCCCTGGGAGGTCTCTGTGGAGCCCCTGTCTCTGCCTGTGACATTCCAGCTCTTGAACAGCCTGGAGACTCTTGGAAAATCCCCATGGAACCCCTCTGAGGGCCTGTAACAAATCTGATCCTTAGAAGGCAACCATCACCACTCCCCTGTTGTTATGGTCAGTTTCCATGGCAACCATCCACAGTCCTCCTGTTGCTATGGTCAGTCCCTCAGCAGCTCCATGGAGACCCCATGCCAGGGGTAGTTGCCATGGACACCAGCTCAGGCCTGCAGACAGAGCCCCTTCCCATGGCAACCATTGGCAGTTCCCATCTCCAGGGTCACGGGATACCAGAAACACAGAACTGGCTGAGTTGGGAGGGACCCATCAGGATCCTCGAGTCCAACTGCTGGCCCTGCACAGGACACCCCAACAATGCCAGCCTGGGCCTGGCAGCGCTGTCCAAACGCTGCTGGAGCTCAGGGAGCCCTGGAGCTGGGACCCTTCCTTGGGGAGCCTTGGCAGTGCCTGAGCAGCCTCTGGGGAGAAACCTTTCCCTGAGATCCAACCTCAGCCTACCCTGACTCAGCTGCAGCCGTTCCCTCCACTCCTGTCCCTGGGCACCAGAGTGAAGAGGTTCCCACAGCGCCAGCCAGGTACCTGCTCCCAAGGCTGCTGCCATGGCCACCAGGGCTGGGACCAGCTGGGATGCTCTATTTCCACAGACTGATGTTCAGGAATGGGATTCCCCAATTTCCTGCTCCCACTAAAACCACGCTGCCCTCCCGCATCCCATGGAAAGCACAAAAGGCAAAGATCCTGGGCTGGGATAAGAACAATTTATTGGGAACAGCAACGAAATAAGGAACAAAGAGAAACAATATTGGTAACAGAAGGCATTAGAAAAAGGGAAAACTACAACACAACTGCCTGGCTCTTCCCAGCGACAATATCCTCCTGCCTGGAAAGGACACCCTTCTCCTCAGGGAAAGAGTCCCTTTCCTGCCCCTGGAAATGACCTGAGGTGGGAGTGAATGTAATGACATGGCCAGGGTCAGACCCTCATGTTCTTCAATCCCACACCATGTCATTGGCAGGGGCAGGAAAAGGGACAGGTGTCTTCCCAGCATGGATCACAGGGAACATGGATCACCAGGGCTCTTCCCAATGTGGGACCTCCAATGGGGGATGAAGCTGAAGCAGGGTACGAAGCTCTTCCTGCAGTTAGGGCACTCACAGGGCTTCCCTTACTGGTGCGTCCGTTGGTGTCTGGTCAAGTTACAGCTCCAGGTGAAGCTCTTCCCACACTGGGGACACTGGTAGGGCCTCTCCCCAGTGTGGATGCGCTGGTGGGTGACAAGGTAGGAGTTGCGGTTGAAGCCCTTCCCACACTCAGGACAGCGGAAGGGCCTCTCATCTTTGTGGATCTGCTCATGATGGAGGAGGATGGAGCTGCTGTGAAACCTCTTCTGACATGTGGGGCACTCGTAGGGCCTCTCCCCAGTGTGGATGCGCCGGTGGGTGATGAGGTGGGAGTTGCGCTTGAAGCCCTTCCTGCAGTCGGGGCAGCGGAAGGGCCTCTCATCCGTGTGAATCCGCTGATGAAGAAGGAGACTGGAGCTGCTCTTAAACCTCTTCTGGCACTCAGGACACTCATAGGGCCTCTCCCCAGTATGGATGCGTTGGTGGGTGAGGAGGTCGGAGCTGCATCTGAAGCCCTTCCCACACTCCCCACACTCATAGGCCCATTCCCCGGTGTGGATCATCTGGTGGCGGATCAGTTGGGAGCTCTGCCTGAAGCTCTTCCCACACTCCAAGCACTTGTAGGGCTTCTCTTCTATGAGGTTCTTCTGTGGGGATTTGTCCTCCCTGGTCTCCATCCTAAGCTCCTGCTCTGGGGGAGGAAGGACAAGGAGACAATGGGATTTGCCTCCATGCCAGAGGGAAGGGGAAGGAAATCACCCCGCTGCATCCCCAACAGAACGGTGGTGGCAGCAGGGTTGTCCTGCAGCTGGGGGCTGTGCTGGGCTGGGAGATGGAGCAGGAGAGAGGGGAAAAGGGGCACTGACTTCCTCCTCACCTGCCTGGGTGTCCCGGGGCATCTTCCTCTTCCTCGCAGCCTCCCCCTCCGTCACGTCAAGGTTAGGAAATGGGAAATCCTAGTTTGAGGATAAAATACAATGGATAAGCGCATTAAGTTAGGGGGTTCCTCCTGCCCAAGTCCATCTTTAGTGTTGTGGCACATCCACAACGAGCTTCTGTGGGCAACCTGCACTCCCAGAGCCCGGAGCACACTTGCTTAACCTGCTGATGGACAACGCAAGAGACAGATCTTTGTGCAGAGCTCCAAACTCAGTTCAGTGCAATGTATAGAGTACAGGGACAGAGACACAATGGGGCTGAGGACACAGGGTTTTATACAGGGGAGAAAGGGGCAGAGCTGAGGGTCAAGGGCCAATGGGAACTGAGCACAAGTGGTGCAGAGGCGGGGCAGACAACTGGGAAACCAGTGAGGTAACAGGGGTGGATCATTGCAGTAAACCAGGACCAATAGGGGACAAGAGAGGGGAGAACATTCTAGGGGGAGTACATATAAGGAAAAACCAGCATTGAACTGGGTGATACCAATGAAGCCTGCTCCATTAACATGAGCCTGGAAATGCTGATGGTGAGACCATTATACTCAGAGGGGTGTCTCTCTTTGACCATGGTCACCTTTACCCTGAGGTATTGCAGTTCCAATGCTGGGCACCTGGACCTCCACACTCTAGAACTCACCGGGAATCTGGTGCCCATAGAAACCTCCAAAACACCAAGATTCTGTCCCCCAAAATACACTATTGACCAAAATTCAGCAAAAAAACCTCAACCCTGGGTTTCCCATCTCTGGTCTCTCCACTTTGGGCTCCTGGAGGCCGCCCCTGTCTGGGTTGCTGCAGGTCAAGTTTGTATTGCTGTTCCCCTCTCTGGGCTGCTGGGGCTCCTGGCAATCCCACAGGTTCCCCTTCTCTGGGCTCACCACTTTGGCATCACAGGCGTCCCAGGGGTCAGCACTGTCCGAGGTCCCTGTTTCAGGGTCCTGGGAAATCCATGGTTTCCCCCTGTCCATGCTGCAACCATGTCCAGGCTTCTGGAGCACCCCCAGCTCTTGTACTGCCCGTTTCTGCTCCCCCATTGCCAGTTTCCCTGCCAGCCGTGCCGGTGCTGGGCGATCCCCACGTGGCTCTGGGCTGACAGCGCAGGCCCTGGGCCGGGCAGAGGCAGCCCCAGCACGGGGGGACCCTGCATCCTCCGCTGCCTCGGCAGCCGCGCCCAGCCCCGGGCACAGAGCTCCGGCAGCCCCCGCCGCCCCCTGCCCAGGGAGCCCCGGGGACCCCCGCAGCCGGGGCTGGCTCCGAGCGAGGCGGCGCCGAGCCCGGCTGCGTGGCCAGGGGGGCACGGCGAGCCCGGGGCCTCTGTGCCAGCGCTTCCCCCGCTCTCGCTCAGCCTTTGCCCGGCCCGGTCCCCCGAGCCCCGGCAGGCCCCGCACGGCCACGGCCGGGCCGCTCCCCTCGGAGCCCGCTGCGGACACGGCTGGGCCGGCCCGGCCACACGGACCCGCCTGCGCCGGGGGCCCACGGGCCGCCGAGCGCTGCCCGGGCCGCCCGGGCCTCAGCCCCGAGCACAGAGCTCTGCCCGGGGGCTCCCGGCCCGAGGGGCGGCTCCGGGCCCGCCCGGCCGCTCCCGGCTCCCACAGCCCGCCCGGGGCCGCCAACAAAACATCCCAACAACAAATCCACAAACCAACCACTGCCACCCTGTCCTGCTGCGCCTTCCCAGGCACCCCAAGCCTGCAGCAATGCCCACAGTGCCCCGGGACAAAAAGCTGCTCCGGCTGAGCCCCTTGGAACCCCCACCTGCGGCCCGGCCCTGGCACACCGATCCCGGCAGCTGCCCCGCTCTCGCTGCTGCGGCTCTGGAGCAGGGAGGCTCTGAAACTGAAACTTTGTTCCTTTGGCCTGGCTGCAGAGACCCCCAGGGCATTTTCTGCACACAGTCCTAGCCCCCAGCGCTTGCTGAAGGCGCTCCCTGCAAATGTCCCGCTGCCAGGGCCCTGTCCTTGCTGTCACCTGCTGGGGCTGGTCATGGACAGAGCTCCTGGACTTGCATTTGCAGCTGCTGTGCAGCCAAAGCTGAGGGATCTGCAGCTGCCTGAATGCAACAACTGGAACAGGAGCCTCTCTCCAGGTGGAAATCTCCCCCTCCTGTGCCAGCCCGTGGCAATGCTGCCATTCTCTGCTGCTGCTGCTGCTGGGGCACTCAGGGCTCTGGCTGAGCAGCAAAGGTGACCCTGAGCCAGGAGCTTTCCTTGGCTGCAGCAAAACCTTGGCACACAAAGCCCTTCCCTGCCCTGTGCCCTGTGCCAGGAGGGACTGTGCCAGCGGAGCTGACCCGAAATTCCTTCTCCCAGACACCTTTAGGACACGCAGCACAGAGAAGCTAGAGCCCACTCTCAGTTTTGCGCAGTCCTCCAGAAGAATCCTGAGTGTGAAGCAGCCTGGGAACAGGGTTTAGTGTCAGGGGAGGGGAACTCGGAGCCCTTTTCTGCCCTATCGGCTGAGGCTCTGCATTTCCAATGGCCCTGCAGCTGCCAAAGGGGCCTTTTTGGCTTAGCTGAGAACAGCTCTGCTGAGAGCCTGTCGTAAACCTGCTTTTCCAGCAAATGTGCCCAATGCATCCTTGTTTTATGCAGCTCCAGGTTTTGTGTGAGTGTAGGTTTAAGTGAACGATGGAACAGGTCTGCTGGGGGAAGTTCTCTTTTTCTTATTTTGGGTTTTTTTTTTTGGTTGTTTTTGGTTTTTTGTTCTTTATTTTGCTTTGATTTTTTGTTTTGCTTTTTTTGGATTTTGAGGTCTTTTTGTTTGGTTTTTTCTTCTTTTTTTTTTTTTTTCTTGTTTAGGTGATGATTTTTTTTTAAAATTTTTTTTGCATGCTTTTGTTTGGGTTTTCTTAGTTTTCTTTCTTTCTTTTTTTTTTTTTTCTTTTTTTTTTTTTTTTTTTAAATAACTCTCCCTGTCAGCTCTGGGCATTGCTCTATCACTGTCTCTGACACTTGTCTGTGGCCCTGTGCAGGTGGCCAGGGGACCTTCCCTGAGCTGTGTGCAGAGGAATCCACATCAGCCCAGGCCGGGGTGGGCAGTGGCCGCTCAGTTCCATGGACTGGACACGGCTCTGGACGCTTCCCTTGGAGCGACTGCAGGGAGGGAACGCTGGGGCTGTCACTGCTGGGGTGTCACACCCAGGGGAACGCTGGGGCTGTCACTGCTGGGGTGTCACACACAGGGGAACGCTGGGGCTGTCACTGCTGGGGTGTCACAGACAGGGGAATGCTGGGGCTGTCACCGCTGGGGTGTCACACACAGGGGAACGCTGGGGCTGTCACTGCTGGGGTGTCACACACTGCGGAATTCTGGGGCTGTCACTGCTCCTGCCCTGTCCCCAACAGCTCTGCCAGGGCCTTGAGGGGACACAAAGGCTGAGCCAAAGGGTGAGAATTGCAGAAGGGGCTGGGCTGGCAGGGCCCATTGGGATCAGCCAGTCCAGCCCCTGGCCCTGCACAGATCCCCCAACAATCGCAGCCTGTGCAGCCCTGGGAGCGGTGTCCAAAGGCCTCTGGAGCTCTGGCAGCCTCGGGGCTGTGCCCATTCCCTGGGGAGCCTGGGCAGTGCCTGAACCCTCTTTGGGGGAAGAAGCTTTTGCTGATCCCCAGCCCAGTCCTGCCCTGGCTCAGCTCCAGCTGTTCCCTTGGGTCCTGTCCCTGCTCACCTGGGCAGATATCAGAGCTTGCCCAGAGAAGCTGTGGCTGCCCCTGGATCCCTGGCTGTGTCCAAGGCCAGGTTGGATGGGGCTTGGAGCAGCCTGGGATAGTGCAAGGTGTCCCTGCTCTTAGCAGGGGGTGGAACGAGATGAATTTTAGGGTCTCTTCCAAGCCAAGCTATTCTGTGATTTTGGGAGAGATGCTGAAGCTCTGTCTGAGCTTTATCTCACCAAATGTCTGGACCCAGCAGCAGCCATGGGTGGGATCATCTCCTCCTCCCTCTCCCTGCAGCTGGAACTCACCCAAGGGCAGCAACTGAATAATGTCCCTCATGGGCAGTGAGTGCCAGAAAGGAACGTTGTTCCTTGGGGAAACACAATGTCCTTGGACTTCAGCAGAGCATTGAAATGGGCCCCCTCGAGCACCTCAGCACCTCTGCAATCTCCTCTTACTGGGCTCGGCCAGGAGATCTCCCAGAGCAGCTGCAGAGGAGTCGCTGTCAGGATGAGGGATGTTTATCAAAGGTTGATGTAGATCAAAACAAGCTCTGGCACCATTCCCCATTTTTTTTGGTCACTGAGAAATAAATGCAGATGTCCCCATGCCACAATCTCAGTCCCCCCAGGGTTCCTGTGTTTGGTTTTATCCCCTGATATGGAGACAGAGAAGCTCTCCTGGCTGGACAGGGTGTCAGGAATCCCTTCCTGAGTTTGACACCCTTGGAGACGGTGAGGAAGGAGGTTCCTGGCTCCAGGAGACTGTGGGTTTTGGAAACAGGCCACACCTGGAGAAGGCTCCTGCCACAACCTCAGCACCTGGCAATCCTACGTCTTTTTTTGTGTTACTCTCTTCCCAGGGCAGGGAGAGGGGAGAGAGGAGCCTCCTTGGGGCAGGGAGAGGAGGCAGAGACACCAAAAGCAGGAGTCCCAAAGGGATCTGGGCAGATCAGGATCCAATAGCTGCAGTAGGTGTGCCATTCCTAAATCCACTTTGGGAGAGCCATGGCCGTGTTGCTGTGTAAGCTCTGAGGTATCTGATGGTGGGAGATGCTCAGGTTTGTCCTGTTTGCATCCCCAGGTCCTGCAGAGCCGCTGTTAAACAGCACCAGGGGATGCTCCTGGCACTGACCCTGGCATGGCTCAGGGCTCAGCTTTCCTCCCTCAATCCCACTTCAGAGCTTCACTCTGGGGGGAAGGTTTGAGTGGGTCAGGAGCAGCACAATCCAGAGAATTTGAGAATGGTTTTATGTTGGTAATTCTGGGAATGGGTTTCTCTGGCAGGATGCTGGACACCAGGGATTTCTGCCCTCCTTTCTCAGAAGAGTTTGGGTTTCTTGTGTTAGTGCTGTTCCACAGCTCCCACCATCCCTACTCCTTTCCATGACACTTCCCCGGCTTCCCAGTGTCCTTTCTGAGGGGGAAGAAAGGAACATCCATGGTGGCACCACTTGGCTGCCTGGGGCTCAGCTGCTCCTGGAGTTGCAGCATGTCCGGCACAGCCGCTCTCAGCAGGGCTGGGACTTGGTTCAGGCCCCACAGTCCCTGTCAGTGGCCACTCCCCAATGGGCTCATGCTCTGGCCATGTGGGGCTGCTGAAGGCTCAGCGGGTCTGGCTGAGCACTCCCAGCTCTGCAGCTCCTGACCCATCCCAGGGATGGGGTCCCGCAGTCCCGCTCGGGGCCGTGTTGCCAACGGGGCCCTGTTCTGGGGTGGCCATGGGTACCTGCTGTTCCTCCACCCTCAGCAGCCCCACAGCAGAAGGGTCCTCTGGGAGCCCAGGCAAGGGATCCAGCTGTGCAATTCCCTCTGTCTGCACAGCAGCTCTCCCAAAAGTCCTTTGGGCTCCCTGAAATGCTGCCTCCTGAGGTGATCCATGCCAGGGAGTCCCAGGGCCTCTGGGCCAATCCCAGGGGGGAGTTTTTGCCATTCCCAGTCGTGGTCACTTCAGCTTCTGATGTGCTCAGGCCTGAGTGGCAGCCCTCAGCCAGAGCTGGCTTACAGGACAAACCCTGGGCATTATGTGACTAACACCATCAGTTTTACTTAGCTAGAAATAGATGAGCAAGGTGCTTCTGCCAGCTGTTTAACACCAAACCAGCTGCTTTGGAAACTTTCACATACTCTTGTATAGTTACCTGCAAGAAATGTATCATTCTAAGAAATCTTCCCAACTGACATGAATAGAGGCTTGTAGGATATTTTAGGGGGAACCCTCCAAATCAAGGACTGGGCTCTGGCCAAGCCCTGGCTTCTTCTGGCCAGGAAAAGTGCCACGAGACCCAGGAGTTTTTGTGCTAAAAATATCATGAAGTCACTTTAACTTGCTGAATTGGGCCTATAAAAGCTGAACCCACTTTTGGAGCAAATTTGGAGACGACACCTACAGGTGGATGCAGTACGTGGGATTTTCCCAAGGGCTTGGAAGAGTTCTCCAGGTCCTTGCTGTGAAATGGAGCTCCCAGTGACTGCAGACTCTGGATGATGGTAAAGTATTTAGGCAATTGCTGAAGTTTCTTTCTCAATCCCTATTCTTTCTCTCCCATAATAATGATTAGGTGCATTACCTTGCTTCTTTTTCCTTGTTGCTAAAGCCAAGCACGTAGTTGTACTGAATGTAGAATTTTACTTTTGTGTTGCCTTAACACTCACAGTAAAATAAGACCATTCTTCCCATTGGTTTCTGTGCTCTTCAAATCACCCCTGTCAGCTGGCAGAACAGGTATCAGAACCTGATGAAAGCCAGGCTCTGCTGTCATCTAGCTGGGCCCATGGAATGCAGAGGGCCACTGTCAGTCCATGGAACCCATGGAAGCAAGGCTCAGATGGGAAAAAGGCGTGCACCATGGCACCCCAGAGACCCTCATGGAGCCAGGGCTGCAGTGTGTCACAGAGGGAGGGACCTCATGGCAGCAGGAGAGCATTGTGAGGCTGTGGAACAAGGTGGCACCAAGGTTCCACTGTGACTTGACAGAACCCCCTGGACGTGAATGGCCCCAAACGGGCCCAGAGACAGTTCCGAGACAAAGCCCAGGGAGGGGGATTTGCTTTATTCAGCACCGGGTGCGCGGGGATATCTCCCCTAACAGCGCACAGGGGCACACAGCAGATTACAATGGATGGTTATACTCTGTGCATATTCATGGTGTGCCTTACAAAAGGTGTGGTTATGCAAATGATCTCTCAGTACTCATTACTCTCATTAGCATACACGAGGCGCAGGTGCAGTGCATACTGGTGCTGGCACTGAGGAAGGCTCTGTGTCTTCCTCAGTGGTCTCCTGATGAAGGCTGGAGTCTTCATTGCTGTGCACTTTTCACCTTTCTCCTCTAGGCATGGGCAGTTTCTTGTTGGCTGTTTCAGCAATTTCCTCACTGGCTTTAGCAAGTTCTGCCCTTCATTTCTGCCAGTTTTGTTCCCTAGTTCTTGCCAAGTTTCATCCTGTGTCTTGAGCTTGTGGCTGAATTTTTGCAAGCTTCCATATCGGGTGCAGTGTCTCTTATTCTTGCCCAGGTATGCCTAGGCACAGTGCTTTTAACCCTTTCACAGCCAAGGACTGGAGAGCCACTCCTGGACACTGGGAATTCCTGCAGGTGCACCCACCTTTGCAGACAATGAAGCTCCAACCTCGCTGTGAGAGGGCCCAGCTTTTACAGTGTTAAACAAACAAGCTGACATCACTGCTACTGTGGGAACACCTGGTGTCATTCTCCTGATTGGCTTCTCCCAAAGCCTGGCCAGGGCTCAAGGAGGAACCCAGGGAAGTGACTTTGATCCTACAGCCCCAAACAAAGCCAGATGGGGCCTGGTCTGGTTTGCAAACACAGGAAGGTAAATCCATATTTCACCACTGAACACATACAGAGATCACATTGCTGATAATGATTCATTAATGAGCAGATACAAATATAATCTTTGGTTGGAAGGTTCATCTGGAGCTCAGCTTTGCCTCAGGTCCTGCTGTTCAGGCCTCAGTCAGAGCCTGGTGAGGCCTCAGTACTTCAATCAGTGCTTTGACCTACAGATGAACTGCAACCTTACCAACAATTCTTTGGATAACAGAGTTTAGATTTAGGTATTAGGCACAAAGGCATCACCTCTTGTTCTTCAATTAAGTGCTTTTCAAGTTCATTACTCAGAGCTATAATTCACATTCCTTTAAATACAGCCCTAATTAGTTGCTATTCTCTGTTCTTTATCAAATGCCCCTTTTTTCTTGAGACTGTGTCTCATTTTAGACAAGTCTCAGTACTCCATTTCCAGCACAAGGTGTCAAAGCAACTCGAACATGGAATCACAACACACCAAGTGCTCACATTGCAATGATTACAGTGACTGCCATGAATGCATTTCACAGCAGCCTCCAGTCTGGGAGCCAATCCCACCATGAAGAATCTTCTTCTTTCTGCCTCTCTTCTCCTCATCTTTCTATCCAGGTGATTCCTGACTGTTGGACTTCAAACCCAGCACTAACAGACATTCCTGCAACATTCCTGTCCTAGAATAGCCCAGCCTCCTCTCTGGCCAGCAAGCACATAATCCAAGGCTGTGCAGTTCTGTAGAGCCCCATTTGTGTTTGTTGGAGCTCCTGGGATGTGCTATTGGTTATTTTAATAGCATCACTTCTTATTTCTTCTGATAATTGATTCAGCTCATTAATGTAAATTGGGTGCAGCCGTGCACAGCCAGGGGGTTTCCATTTCCCCAGTGGGCCATTGCTAAGGGCATGGAGCACATCTGGGAGATGGGTTCTCCATGGGCACAGGTTCCCATCTCCTCATTCTTTCAACTGCTCTTTTAACAACCCCTTCACCTGTTCAGCCAATCCTGCAGCCTGTGGATAGTCTGGGACATGAAAAACCCTGCAGCCTTAATCACTGTATTTTTCACAGGAATAGACAAATCACTCTGCAGCACAGTACCAGCAAATCCTGTAAAAATAGCCAATTTCATCCCTTCCTCCTTTTTTCATTGTATACAATCTCACAAAGCCCACCACTGACATTAGGGTCCTGGCCAATCCTGTTCTCTAGGGTATTTAGTGTTACATCACTGAGCAGCCAAAGCTTCAAAATTAGTAATGTCAGCACTATTTCACATTGTTATTATTTTATATGTAGATACACATATTGATATTGATATAGATAGATATAGACATACACACAATAATATAAAGAAATATATTAATTGAGGTCTTATTATCCTATAAATATGTGTATCGTTATTTTTTATATTAATATTTCACTTGCACAAATGCATCTGAGCTCAAGATTAAAACCTCTTTCTGTTGCTCCATGTGGGAGCATTCCAACAATAACTGTTCCTTCTCAAGTTTCTGTTTCCAATGTACTCTTAACAAATTCATCTTTGTCTGCCCAAACACACAAGTTCTTTTCCTTTTCCATATGCACTTTTTGGATGTATTTGAAGACATCCAGGGGTGCAGCTTCTTTTAAGTGACTGCCTCTGCTCACACGGCGCACCGACCTCAGCCCACTCCAGAGCCAGGGAACTCCTGGGAAGGGCTTCCCATCTAGGAATTCCTGATGGGACTGATTCCTCACATTTACATTCAAAAAGTGACATTTTGTTGTCATCTGGCCAGACTGTGCCAGTTTTGTTTTACCAATGGGCAGGGTCAGCACCAAAGACACAGACTCCAACTTAAGGAATCAGTGTCATTTACTGCAGCTCAGAGCAGCAAAGAATCACAAAAGGAGCAGCTCAGCAATGCACCCAACCATCCCCACCAAATATTGCCTGCAGTGATTAACAAAGATCCAGCAGCATTTACCCTCAGCCTTTCCCATCCCCCAGATCCACCCAGCAGCTGGGGGAAGCTGTCACAGCCCAGGGCTGCAGAGCCACTCCTGGGCACTGGGAATTCCTGCAGGTGCCTCCAGCCACAGGTGAGGCTCCAACCCCGCTGGGAGAGGGCCCAGCTCTGACAGTGCTGAATGAAAAAACTGACAGCACTTCCAGTGCGGGAACATCTGGGTTCATCGTCCTCTTGGCTCCCTCCCAAAGCCTGGCCAGGGCTCCAGGAGGAACCAAGGCAGCTGACTTTGATCCTTCAGCCCCAAACAAGGCCAGATGTCAGATTTCACGGCCTTGTCTGCCTTCTAAACACAGAAAGGTCAATACATGTTTCACTAAGGAGTGCCTACATCTATCACAGTGCTAATGACCATGCACATTTCATTAGGGAGCAGATACAAAGATAACCTTTGGTTGGAAGGTTCATCCAGAGGCACCTTTGGCTCAGGGCTGCTGTCCAGGCCTCACTCAGGGCTCTTGTCCAGGCCTTGGCACTTCAGGGACGTGGTTTAGTGCTGGCCTTGGCACTGCTGGCTGACCGGCTGCACTGGGGGAGCTCAGAGGTCTTTTCCAACTGAAAGGATTCTGTGATTCCATGATTATATCCACTCCATTCAGCTGGGTCTGTTTTAGCAGCATGACTTTGCTCACAAAGTTCCCTCTTGCCCAGCTCCTGTGGCCTGAGGCTTCAGCTCCTTCAGCTCCTGGTGCTGAGCTGCTCATGCTGAACGAGAAGACTCGCAGAGACCAATACAGTCCATCCAATTCCTGCTGGGACACGGAGAGGGGAGGCTGTGCAAACAGGAGCATTGTTTGCTGTGGCCTCCTCTCTGCCCCTCACGCCTTTCAGCGCTTTGAACCAGCCAAGAGCTTTCTCCAAGAGTGCAATGGAGCAGCTGTTCCTGCTCCCGGGCCTGGCTTTCTCCAGACTCTGACCTTGCCTGCTTCTGTCCCTCTTGCTGTGCCCTCTGTTCCCCCAGGGCTCGCTGCCTGCTGCCCAGGACTGTGGGACTGGCACAGATCCAGTGCTCCAGACCCTCCTTTCTGTGCCCTTGGAGCTGCCTGGGCACAGCAGCCTCTTCCATCTGGAAGTTCCACATGGACAGGGAGTCCCCAGCTCCGTTCCCTGCACATCCTCTGGGAGCCCAGGGCTGCCATCTCAAGTCCCTGCTGGCCCTGGGGGCTCCCAGGTGCCTCAGGCTGCTGTGACACCGCTGCACACGGCAGGGAAGAGGGGCAGGGGCTGTGCTCAAAGTCAGCTCCATCTGCTGCTGCTGCTGCTGCTGCTGTGGGGTCATTTGTGCAGCCCTGGCCCAGAGGCAGGGATCAGATCCAGGCCCTGCTGCTGCTCCCTCGGGATCAGCCCCACTTTGGGTGTTGCTGTCAGGGCCAGCAGAAGCCCTGGCTGGAGCAGCAGGTGCTGACAGTGCCCCAAGCCCCAGGGCTGGAGGGGTCCCTGGGCTGGGGCTGGCAGGGAGCTGCCCCTTGTTCTCCCTCTGCCCCAAGCAAAGCTGGGCCGGGCACAAGTGGGGCAGCACAGCCAGCAGGGAGCCTGCCAGTCTCTTCCAGCCCTGTCTGCTCAGAGTTTGGGCCTTGGAGCCTCAGGTGGCCAAAGGCAGCTGCTGCTGGTCCCTCTGGGTGTGCCTGTGTTCAGCAGTGCTGCTCCATCAGTCTGTGCCCAGCAACGGGGAAAAGCCTCAGCCCTGCAGGGCCAGGAGCTGCCGGGCTCTGCCTGAGCAGCTCAGCCAGCAGGAAGGGAGCTGCTCCACATGGGTACCAGGAGCAAAGGACATTTCTTTGATAGGACATGATTTCTATTAAAAAGAAAAAGAAAGAGAAAAGAAAAAAAATCTATATAAAATGTGAAAGATAAAAACAAAACCCAAGTGTTAGTGAAAAAACTTCTGTCACTTTGCAATAAGAGGTAAATGATCTTTTTAAAAACACAATTTAGTTATTTACATTGTAATTGTGCTGATGGCATGGATCCATCTTACTGACCTCAGCAGCCTTTTAAAATATTCTGGGCTTTGTTTTGAACATTGGTATTTGAAATTGTGCTCGAAGCAAGAGGAAATTGCTTTGTGCCCTTCCAGCTCCAAGCAGGACTGGAAATGGAAACTCTGTATAACCCCAAATCCTTTAGAAGATGACCTTCCTTCTCAGCCTGGTAATGAGCTGCACATTCCCTTTCAAAGTGTCAAGGATTTCTTAAAGACACCAAGTCCCACTTACGGCTTTTTGCTCTGGTTGGGAAGTGCAGAAGGGCAATTCTCCATCCATCAGCTCCAGCCTGCACTGCCTCAGGAACACGGCCCAATCGCCAGCTTTGGCCCACTCGTGGCACTTCTAGAGGAGCAAGAAATTGCAACTGCACAATTCCAGCCAATAAAGAAGGAAGAATAGGACAGACAAAACACCCTGTGCAGATCCAGGCATTCAGCTGGGACTGTGGAGAGTCTGGGTCCTTGCCAATTGGATGTGTGTCCCCAGCTGCAATCTCTGGGCCTGCAGCAGAGTCTCACTCACCTGCCAAAGCAGAAAGCTCAGGCGCTGTGCTCAGAAGGGGCTCGTCTGATGCAAAGCTGTCATGGCAATGTGAGGGCAGAGCCAGCCCAGCCGGGCCCAGGGCTGAGCCCAGCAGAGCCCTGGCAGAGCCCAGAGCAGCCTCAGCACCCACAGAGCCCGGCTGCAAGGAGAGAAAGCAGAAACTGCCCGTCAGCTGAGGGCTCCTGTCCCCTTGTGCCAAGGCCTGCGGTGCCCAGGCCATGCTGGCTGTGCCCAGAGCTGTGCCCAGAGCTGCCCATCCCTGCTGCCTTTGGCAGCAGAGCAGGAGGGCAGGACATGTGCCCAGCCTGCAGCCAGCCACGGCACATCCAGCCCTCAGCAGCTGCCCAGAGCGGGATGCTCCTGTGCTCGCTGCCATCTCCCAAAAGCTCTGATCCCACCCTGCCAAGCACACAGGGACCCACCTCATGCCATCCACAGCTGGAAGAAAAGCTGTTCCCAAACCATGGCCTCAGCCTTCTCCAAGGGCACGGCCCATCCATGCCACAGCTGCTCCCAAGCACTTCCCCATCCACACTGGACCACCTAGAATGCTTCCTCTGGAAAAACAAACAACAAATTATTGAAAAAGAGATTAGAGACAAAAAGGGAAAACAAGAAACAAGGTAAAAACTCTTATCTCTGTCAGGGCCTTGAGGAAGGCCCAACCCTTACATGCTAGGGAAAAACCCAGCCATGGGGGAGGGAAGCCCACACTTTCTCTCTTGCCCCCATCTCTGCCCCCAAAATCACGGTGATCCCAAAGCAAACAAGGGCAGTGGAGCAGCTCAAGCCCTTCCTTGCCTGCAAAGCAAAGCAGCTGTGCACAGCTTCTGGAGTCCCACCTCTGCTCCCACCATGGGCCTTTCTTTGTGTCGGGCTGGCTGCCCCAGCCAACAGCCCAGGCCATGGTGGGTGCTGGGGGCTGTTGGCAGGGCCAGGAGCCCACTCCCATTTCGTACCCAGCCCATCTCCCCAGCCCTACACAAAAGCAGCTGGGCAACTGACTGGAGAATGAGTTGCATCTGCCCCAGTGAAGGGGGAACCTTTGCTTCCCAGCCAGGCTGGCCAATGCCCAAATCTGGGAGCATTTCCCTGGCTGTGGACTCATCTGCTAATTCCCTGTGGACTTTGGTTTTGAAGAAGGTGCCAGAATCAAAGTCCATCACCTTCAGTAGCTGGTGGCCAGGCTGAGGAAGAGCTTGTCACCCTTGATGTCATCCTCACTGTCACCAGCAGCAGCAGCAGCTGGACTACAGCTTCTCCAGGGGCTCCTTCTCCTTCCCTGCAGTGAGACCAGGCTCTCAGGGCTCTGCCCAGGGCCCCAGCCCTCAGGGAACCAGGACAAGCAAATCCAGTTTGGATGGTGGCCACCAGGGCTGGGCAGAGCAGCTCAGCTCCAGCACAAGGGCTACGTGTTCCCATCCCATGAGCCCGGGGCAGTGACACAGGCAGGACAAAAAGGTCTGGGTTCCTTTGCTTCTGATTGCCCAGGCATGTGTGGAGCTGGAACTTACCAGGGCCCTGGATCAAAGTGTGCCTGGGGCTCTCTCCCTTCTGCTATGGCAGAGGAATATCCTGCACCCAAGGATCACAGAGCAGGTCTTCTAATGTGGGTCTGTCCAAGAAGTGCACAGATAAACACCACCTGATCAGATCTTTGCACTCTGGGGAGAGAAAGCAGAAACTGCCCGTCAGCTAGAGAAGGCTCTTGTCTGCTTTGCCCCACTATTCCAATGCCCAGGCCATTCTGGATGCGTTCAGAGCTGGGCCTGAACTTTCCCATCAATTCCCTGTTCTGGAGGAGAGCAGGACATGTTCCACCTCCTCAGCAGCTGCCAGAGTGGGATGCTCATGAGCCCGCTGCTGGCTCCCAGCACTAGTATTCCCCCCGTGCCCAGAGAAGAGGATCCACCTTGAGAGAGCCTCTGTGGCAGTGAGAGCTGGCCCCAGCAGATGTTCCAGCCCCTCCTGAAAGGGTGCTCCCCGCAGACCATCTGGTGCAGCAGGATGCCCAGGGACCAGACCGTTGCTGGCTCACCATGGTACCAGCCAAAGTTGTTCCATTCTGGGGGGCTGTATGACGGTGTTCCTATGGAATAAAGATGGAGTTCAGCAGGGGGATGCTGCTGCTCCCACAGCCTGGCCCCAGCATCCCTGGGCGTGTGGGGGCTGCCTCAGTGGCACACAGGGTGACCACTGCCCTCTTGCCAGCACCTGGGACTTGTGCAAAAACTTGGGGTTGGAAAAGAAGCCACTGGTGTCAGAAGAGGGCAGCCCTGGCTAGGCCTGACCATGAAATGCAAAGGAAAAACCCACTCTGTGCTGGGGAAAAAACATGCCCTTATCCTCCCTGCCTGCATTGCCCCAAAAATATTATGAAGCCAAGGCAAAAAGAGCGAGTGGAGCAGTCCAAGCCCTTCCTCTCGCCTGCACACTAAACTGGCTGGGGCACAGGTTCCTGCCCCCCCTCTCTGCTACCCCCACCCATGGGGGTTTTTGTCAAGCTGGCTGCCCCAGCCTAGCCCCAGTCCTGGGCAGAGGGGCTGGCAAAGGCTGCTAGCAGGGCTGGAAGATGGCTCCACACCCAGCCCCGCTCTAAAGCAACTCAGCTGAAGACTCAGTCCCCTGACTCGCAGCAAAAGGGAGAATCCCCGCTGCCACAGCCAGCTTGGGCTGGGAGATATTGGGCCATGAGATGCCATGAGTCTACCCCTGTGTAGACTCACCTGCAAAGTGTGTGTAGGCTGTGTCTTGCAGGTAGGTGCCACAGCCAAAATCGATCAATTTGGCCTGCCCGGTGCCCAGGTCAACCAGGATGTTCCCTGGTTTGATGTCACGGTGCAGGACCCCGCAGCTGGTGCAGTGCCGCACGGCCTGCAGCACCTGGCGGAACAGCTCCCGCGCCTCCTCCTCGGCCAGGAACCCCCGTGACTGAATGAAACGCCACAGGTCATGACACCGCTCTGGCCGCTCCAGCACCATAACGATATAGCTGGGGAGCTCCAGCCACTCCAGCAGCTGCACCACACCAGGGAAGCCGGTGGACACCTTGTCCAGCAGCACCACTTCCAGCGGTGCGCTGGTGCCGTCAGGCTGCGGGAGGAGCACGATGCCGTCAGTGGGGGCCGATGCCGTGCCAGACCTGGGGAAGCCCTCACCCAGCCCGGGATGCTCTGCGCCCTGCGCTGGCCCCATGCCCGCTCCCCCTAGAGTCGTCCTGGCGGCTTTCACCCTACCGGGCCTCGGCTCATCACCGCCCGGCAGCCCCGGCTTCTGCCGCTGGCCCCACTGACTCACCAGCTCGCCCCAGTGCCAGACGCGGTTCCGTGGCACCCTTTTGATGGCCACCTGCAAGCCAAGGGGAGCAGCGGGATGAGCTCGCCGTCCACCCTGCCCAGCCCCAGCCCCATCCTCCTCCTCCACCGCCCGCCGCCGGCCCCGCCGCTCACCGGGGCACCGTCTGAGAGCCGCGTGGCCGCGAAGACGCTGCCGAAGCCGCCGCGCCCCAGCAGCGAACCCAGCCGGTACCGCTCCTGCAGGGCCTCCTGCGCCTTCCCTGCGGGCGGGACGCGGCTGTCAGCGCTCGGCCCGGGGCCAGCAACGGCCCCCGAGCGCCCCTCACCCGCCCCGGGTCGGCCGTGCCCAGGCGTTCGCTCCTTGGAACGCGGCACTGGAGGCTCGGGGCCGGCGGCTGCGCTGCCGAGCGGCGGAGCTCGGGCGGAGGAAGCCGCAGCGGAGGCGGCGGGAGCGGCCGCGCCGCGTGGGTCCTCGGTGGGCCCCGGGACGAGCCGGGGCCGGGTTGGGGTTCGGGGCTGAGGCCGGGGCCGGGGCCGGGGCTGGGGTCGGGGCCCGGGCCGGGGTCGGGGTCGGGGTCGGGGTCGGGGCCGGGGCCGGGCTCGGGCCAGGCGGAGGCAAAGGGCGGCAATGCCGCCCCAGCCCCAGGCACGGATGCCCGCCCAGCAGCGCCACCGCCAGCACGGCCAGAGCCGGGCGGAGGCGAGACCGCGGCGGGACGCCCGGGGCCGGGCACGGGGCAGCCCCGCCCGGGGCCGGGGGCGGGGGCGGGCCGGGGGCATGGCCCGGCCCAGCACGGGGAGAGGGAGGCGGGGAGAGGAGAGGGAGGCCGGGGAACGGACCCCGAGAAAAGGGCGCCCGACAGTGGGAAAGGGAGAGAAACAGAAAGGGAAGGAGAAAGAGAAAGAAAGAGAAAGAAGAGAAAGAGAATCTCTTATTGCTGCCGCTGTCGCCGCTGCTGCCGCCGCCGCTGCTGCTGCTGCTGCCGCTGCCGCTGCCGCTGCTGCAACTGAAGCACCGGGGCCGTTCGTCCCCGTGTCCGTTCCCCGCTCGCCCCACGAGCCCCACGGCCGAGCCCCGCGCGCCCCGGGCACAGCCCCTGAGTCTGTCCAAACACGGGAACTTTGCAGCGTTGAGCCCAGATGCAGAGCCCTGACTCCTGCACGCTGGCAGAGCAATTCCCTCGCTTGCTGCTGTGCATTGTCCTTGCTGAGGGTCAAACACTGTCAGGGCACCATCCCTTGGTGTAGGATTCCTACCTGACCCCAGCACTGCACTTACATCTTCAGTGTTGCTTTCCAGTAAAAACAGGGGAAGGAAAAGGGTGTGTGGCCCATGGTATTTTAGAGTGTCTAAAACTCGCTAAGTCACCGGACTTAGAGGTGAGGTGCATTTGGAATAAATGGGATGGAGAAGTAGTGCAATATAGAAACGGGAAGCATAGAAATAAATAGAGGAAAACATCTAGGATTGTCTCTTTCATTTTCATTTCACTTCTGGAAAGCTGTTTCAATTTTCCAGGAATTTTCTCCTGTCTGCTCTTCTCAAGAACCTCTCGTGGAGAACAAGGTCGAGCTTCTGTCACAAGATTTGCCACCAGCTGCAGCTTCTTTTGGCTTTCCACACTGCACTGTGTGTGCAGCAGGACTTTCAGCAAAGCACGACAAATGTTTGGAGAACTTTACATGTCCTTTCTTTTCCTGGTGGGCTGGGGAGTTTTGCCACTGGTGAAGTTTTTCATTGTGACTGTTTGTGCTGCTTTAGGGCAAATTTAGGGAGGAAACTTCCAAAAGGGGTCAGTCTAGAAAGCAAGTTCATGCAACCCCTCCCCCTACTAGTTCAGGAAAAGACCTCTCTGGAGAAAAGGGAAAAACCAGTTTATTTGACAAGTAAAGTATTCACAAGCATAAAAAATGAATAATATTAAATAAAACCTCTCACAGTGTGGAAGAGATGGCAAATTCAGAAAGTCCTTTTTGTGGATTATAGTTGGCTCACTCGGTCTCTTCTAAGTCCCTCTGGCACTGGAATGCAGCGTCCTAGACCTCGGCGGGGCACAGGTGTGAGCTGCCTGTGTTTTTCTGGGTGCAGATCAGGTTTAAACAGTTCCAAGAAAAAGGAAAGTCACAGTCCATGGAACTTCTCTGCCTAAACTAGCCTAAGACCAAATTGCTAGACCTGGGCTGTGGAGGCACTGGGAAATTTCCAAATCTGGGCACTGGCGGTCCCAGCAAACTCCAGATCTGGATGGTGCTGGAGCCAGAACCTGGAAATTTCCAAATTTTGGCTTTCTGTGCCAGCAAATCACTGGATTTGGGCTGTGCCAGCACCAGGAACTGGATCTCTTGGGCAGGTCCCTTGCCTTTGCTCTTCTTGATGGTGCAACCGGCTTCTAGCAGAATCTGGATGATCCTCTTTCCTTTCTCAAATACTTCCATTCCCATGTTCCCTCACACAATGATGTCATCGATGTACTGCAGGTGTTCTGGAACCTCACCCTCTTCCAGGGCACTCTGGATCAGTTCATGGCAGATGGTGGGGCTGTGCTTCCACCCCTGGGGCAGTCGGTTATATGTGTATTACCTGCCCCTCCAGGTGAAAACAAACTGAGACATGCATTCTGCTTCCAGAAGAATGGAGAAAAACGTGTTAGCAATGTCAACTGTGGTGTACCACTTCGCTGCCTTGGACTCCAGCTCGTACTGGAGTTCCAGCACGTCCAGCACAGCAGCGCTCAGCGGTGGAGTCACTTCATTCAAGCCACAACAGTCCACAGTCAATCTCCATCTCTGTCAGACTTGCGCACAGGCCAGATGGGACTGTTGAAGGGTGAGTGGGTTTTGCTGACCACCCCTTGGCTCTCCAGCTCACGGATCATTTTGTGGATGGTGTTCACGGCATCTCGATTCGTCCAATACTGCTGGCGGTGCACTGTCGGGGTGGCAATTGGCACCCGTTGCTCTTCCACCTTCAGGAGTTCTACTGCAGATGGGTTTTCTGACAGTTCAGGCAAAGTGTTCAACTGCTTAATGTTTTCTGCCTCTACCGTAGCTATGCCAAAAGCCCATCTGAATCCCTTTGGGGCTTTGTAGTAGCTTTTCCAGAGGAAGTCTATGCCCAGAACACTTGGGGCCTCTGGGCCACTCACAGTAGGATGTTTCTTCCACTCTTTTCCAGTCAGGCTCATCTCGGCTTCCAACAGGGTCAGTTGCTGTGATCCCCCCGTCACCCCAGCAATGGAAACAGGTTCCGCCCCCACATGTCCCAATGGTAGCAGAGTACACTGTGCACCAGTATCAACTAAAGAATCATATTTTTGCGGTTCTGATGTTCCAGGCCATCGGATCCACACCATCCAGAAGATCCAGTTTTCCCATGTCTCTCCCTGGCTAGAGGCAGGGCCCCTCTAACCCTGGTTATTATTTCTTTCCTGGGCATACATGGTAAAGGTACTTTTGAGGGGATGTGACAGATCATACTCAGCAGCTCAGTCATGGGAGGTTGAGGTTACCTTCACATTACTGGAGTTCCCACGGTTATTGTTTCCCTCCTTGAGCTGACCTACCTTTGCTTCCAGGACAGAAGTGGGTTTACCATCCCACCTTCCCATGTCTTCCCCATGGTCATGCAGAAGGAACCATAGGTCAGCCCGTGGGGTGCACCCTCTCTCTCTTGCTGTGGAACATTGGGCTCTGACTTTGGGGCCTGTGACTCGCACTGGTGCAATGTGGGAACTGTTCCTCCTCACCTCCTCCCTGATCTCCACCCTGAGTTCTAGGACCATGGCAGAGACATGAGCCTGCATGGGGCCATTGATCATACTTTCATAATTTCCAAGCTTGTTCGTGACAGAACCCACTGTCTCTTGGTTGGTATTGGCATTTATTGCTGCAGTGAAGGTGGTGTATTGAGATTTGCCAGACTCCACAACATTTGTCCTGTGCACCTGACCTCCAATACTGCCACCTCTCTCAGCTGTTGGATCCCTTCTTCCCCCCTCAAGGGTCTTCCAGCACATTCTATGCTCCTGCATTCTCTCCCTGTGGACAAACCTCTCTCTGGCACTCATTAAAAGCCACTCCCAGAGGGAAAGGGACCCTGGCTCCCTTACAAAAATCTGATTCATACCTGAGTCCTGGGTCAAAGGTCCCAGATTCCTTGCCTCATCACCATCCAGCTGCACACCTGTACCCATAAGGTCCCAGACCCGAAGTAGCCAGGTTGTATAAGTCTCACGTCCCCATCGTACAATGACTTTGTGCAGATTACAGAGACTTCGGTACATCAAGGACTCAGTGATGATCTCAGCTGTTGTCTCTCCTGCGGGTTGTGAGGGCCCTCCTTTCTTATCCTCATCTGGGTGCTCCGGCTTCATCTTAGATCTCCTTGTTTCCACCAGGGCAACTGCTGCTGGCTGTGATTGCCTTTGTGGTTCAGCTGGAACCTGGACAGTTGTAACATCTGTGGCTTCCACTGTGGCACCATCAAACTCTCCCTCTTTGAGGCAGGGGGAGGGTTTTTCACCAGCTCTGGAAATGTACTCCTTCAGCATCTGGCCCATCTCTTTCACTAGAACCCCCATCCAACCTGGCTGGTTCATTTCTGAGATGGGCTGTGGGGCAGGGTCAGGCTCTGGGGCAGCAGCATCCCTTGTCTCTGGGGTAGGTGTCAGCATGGTTATTCAGGTTAATCTTCCCTCATCTCTGAATGCTAAATGTAACAGGCCTGTCAGAAACCCCAACCACTGTATGGTATCATTAGCATTTAGAGTGGATCTGAACCCTTTGGAAACTGGTGGGGCAGACCAGAAGAGCTGTGTGAAGGGCTGGGAGAAAATTTCCCCCAGTGTCATTTCCTCACAGTAAGTACCATTATTAAAGTAACCCCAAAAACATACACTTAGTGTCTGATAGCTCTGAATCCATGTGCCTGCCTTCCAGAGGAAGTTAAAAATCCATTAATTCCTCACCTTATTAAGCCATAAAGCAAACTGGATAATAGCCACAGCAGCCTTAGTTATGGTTAGCTTGTGTTCCCAGGGATGGCCAGGCTGCTCCTGATGGGGCAGAAGGAAGAGCTCCAGGCCCTCTGTGAGGGTGAGTGAGGGCAGCAGGCTGTCAGCGGGTGCTGGCTGGGTGAGCTGCAATGCCTGGGCAGGGAGCTGCAATCCCTGCCCTGGCTGCAGTGGGCTTTGCTCCTTGTGTGTACGAGGGGTGGTGTGGGCAGAGCACACAGAGATTTCAGGGATGTGGGCAGGGGGATTCATGGTCAGCACTTTGCAGCTGATCCCCTGGGCCCCTCCTCTCTCATGGTCATGGCAAGACCTGGGTGGGTTGGCTGTGGCAGAAAGGTCTCCTTGGATTCCTGCACATCCAGGTTCTGACTGTGGCTCTATTCCTCTGTCTTTCAGCCCTTCAAGGCCCAAGTGAAGACAACAGCCCCTCCTGCATAAGCATATTTGTTCAGGTGATATTCGAGAGAAGAGCTGCAGAAGTACTTTCATCTGCTGGCTCAGAAGAAGCAGTGTCTCTTTAAGACCTCCAGATCCCTTGGAAGGTGAGACCACCTGGAGACCAGAGGAGACCAGCTGGAGCTCCAGGCACAGCTGATGATTGGCACAGCTGAGCCTGTTGGAATCTCCCATAGCTCCCGCCTTCTCCCTCCCTGTTGATAGCTCCTTCCCTCCAGCCCTCAGAACCTGCCCATCCCCTTTCTTCCCTCCCAGCTCATCCCTTTGCTTTGCTTTCCATTAATAAACAGTTTGGCTTCTTTGCTTTACCTGCATCTCTGTGGAGCTGGAGCGATGCGAATCTTAAGCCCTGGGACACACAGGCCCCTCCTACCATTCTCTTCCACACCGTGTTTTGTGCACAGACACAGAGGAACCAAGCCAGATCAGGCTGGAAAGGTCCCTGTGCTGAAGGTCCAGTTCCACAATACTGTGGAGTTACAGATCTTGCTGAGCACCCTGGAGCCCCTGGACTTTGGAAGAGCAGAGCAAACTTGAGGATGCTCTGAACCCAGCTGGAAGGGATTCCATGGCAAGCATCCATGGAGGGCAAAGGAGATTGGAAGGCTGGAAGCTTTCAAGAACAGCTTCCTGAAAGCACAGCAGTGCTGCATCCCTGCAAAGGATCAGGAAGAGGGCAGAACCAGAGACCATCTGGGCTTAACAGAGAGCTTTGGGTGTGCCTAAGGGCAAATGAAGAAGCAGCACGGTGCTGGAGACTCGGAGTCACAACCGTGCCAGTGCCCGGAGCGCTGTCAGGCAGTGCTGGGATCCTGGTTGTGGTTCTGGTCCCCCACAACCAAGGAATGGCAGCTGCAGGCTCAGACCCAGTCAGAAAGCCAACCAAGTGAGACCAGAGGGAGGGCACCCTTCCAGTTGCTCTTGGGCATGACTGCAAAACAGCCCCTTCTGTTTCTTCCTCTGCCTGTGTTTGGGTGTGCTGGTGGCAGAGCCAGTCAGGTTGTGCTCTGCATTCCAAAGCCTGTTGGGAGTGGGCATGAAAAGCGCTGTGTGCACAGCCGAGAGTCCTGGAAGGTGCTGGCAAGAGCGTCCTGCTGGAACAGGGCTCTGGGCTCTGGCTGGGAACAGCCTGGTTTTGCTGCTGTGACCGCAGGCAGGAGTTGAGGCAGGTGAAGAGGCAGCAGGCAGCTTGTGTTTGTAGAGGGCCTGGGCCTGCACCTCTGAACCTCCACCTGGAAACACACTTGGGGGAATACGAGCTAGAGCTGAAGTGCCTGTCCTGAAAGGACCTGAAGTCATTCAGCCTTGTCAGCTTTTCTTAAGAGTGTATTGGTGTTCCCCAGGAAAGCTACACATTTGGGGAAATGCCTTTAGAGGAAAGGGGCTTGCTTCTCAAGGAAAGTGCTTCCCAGGGAGCTCCCAGGGAGGTGGGATGATCCAGGAGCCATAGGCCTGGCAGCCTGAGCTTGCCACCAAGGAAGGCCTTGGAGCAGATCCTACTGAGTGCCATCCCATAGCATGTGCAGGGAACTAGGGGGTGTGCTGGAGGGTGGGAAAGGTCTGCGGAGGGACAGGGAGAGTTTGGGCCCTGGTGGGGTGTTGAGGGCTTCTTTAGGGCTGTTTGGGGAGGTTGGTGTTGGTGGGGTGTCAGGGAAGGAGTTGTCTGCAAGGTGAGAGGTCTAGGCTGGAATTTGAGTCAGTTTGAAGGCAGCATCTGTGGTTTGGCACAGCTTTGGTTAGGAAGGGCAGAAAGAGTATCTGTGATTTTTCCTGGTTATGGTCCTGATTCTCCTGCAGGGAACAAGAGGGGAGAGCTGTACTTTACTGGCCATTTAGATATCTGTACCAGGGGAAGGATTAGCCCTTTTGCCATCTCCTCATTTGTTTGGGCTACTTTTGTAACAGTGAGCGGACTTGAATTTCTTGAGAGCTTTTATTCTTTAAGAAAATTAGGATACTATCATCCCTTCATAGAAAACCATTTGCAAACCAAAGAATGGCCCTTTTTTATCTCTGTGCAGTGTTATGTTAAGTGACTCTCAGTGGATGATTTTAAAGCAAATGAATTGCTGCTTTGAGACAGGAAGCAAAATTC
This sequence comes from Fringilla coelebs, assembly GCF_963513975.1. NCBI lineage: Eukaryota > Metazoa > Chordata > Aves > Passeriformes > Fringillidae > Fringilla > Fringilla coelebs. The sequence goes on from NW_028167583.1 coordinate 1,599,077, forward strand.
CAACTCTTCACCTTCTCAGGCCATCCCAATGAAGTTGGGAAGTTTGCAACTTTTTGGAACTACTTGAGTTGAGCAATGGGAAGTAAAGCTTTCCTGAAGTAAGGATTCCTAAATGCCAGATTTTTCTGTGCCTTTGCCACTAAGGTGTTTTTGTGCTGAAGGAAATGAATTCAATGAGAAAATAATTTCGGCTTGGAGTGACAGCTTCTGACAGACACCAAGTGTTGCCAGCAGTTGCTCCCGGTGCTCCTGCCAACAGCCCCTGCAGGAAGGAGCACAGCCCCCAATGCACGTGGGCTTTGGCTCCCTCTGGCACAGAAGCCCCCCGGGGCCACAGGTCTCTGAGGCAGGAGACAGGCACCAGCACTGCCAGGGCTGGGGGGTGGCAGGTCTGCTTGGGTGGGGACTCTGCCACTGCTGCTGATGTCAGTGCTCCCTGAGCGCCAGGGGTCAGAGCAGAATTCGTGCCCAGTCCCACATGTTCCCTGTCCATGTCACACCTGTGGGTTTAGGATGGCCACCAGCCAGGATGTTTCCCAAGGAGGCTGAGCCAGCTCCTGTGGAAAGCCCCATGCCCTTCCCAGTGGAGCCCTGGGGGCTCTTTCTGCTGCCCTGAGCCCACAGAGCAGGGCAGTGTTTGCTGATGGTTTGAGCTCTTCCTAAAGAATCTGTTGGGGTGTCTTGGACACTTGGGGTGAGAGATCCCTTCCACCCTGGGCAACACTGGGTGGGCTGAGGGTGGCCCCAGGACAGGGGGCAGTGTGTGCAGGGGGCCTTTGTGACATGGTGCAGCACGGTCACTGTGGCATAGAACGGGTGTCCAAGGGCCCTTTGTGACACGTGGTGACATAGGAGCTGGCAGGGACAAGTGCACGCCACAGTGCTCGGAGCACGCGATGGGACAAGACGGGACAGAGCAGTGCCGTGAGGAGCCCCCGCACAGCGCGCTCGTTCGTCTCCCACCCGGAGCTTTTCTGAAGCATTGTTCCTGCAGCTGAGCTCAAGGCCAGACCACAGGACTTGCTGACCTGTGGCCTTCCTGAGGCTTCGCTTCTGCAGGGACCTTTGAGGCCAGACCCAATCCTTGACAGGATTGTCCTGTCACATCTGTCCTTGTGGCAGGAGCCATTGAGACCGATTGCAGGACTTGGTGACTTGGAGCTTTTCCAAGGCATCTCTCCTGCAAATACCAACAAATCCAGTCAGAGACATGGAGCAGAGACCCCCGAGAGTGCCCAAGCTGGCCTGGGTAGAGGAGGAGGAGGAAGAACGCCCTGGAGCTGCCCCAGCACAGGAGACTGAAGAGGTGGTGCCGTTCCAGCCACCGCAGGAGGGTGAGTGGCAGAGCTGACCCGAAGGACTGGTGCCTGCAGCTGGCTTGACCCAATGCCATGCCATGCCATGCCATGCCATGCCATGCCATGCCATGCCATGCCATGCCATGCTATCCCCTGGGGACATGCCCATGGACAGGACAGAAGAGGGGCCGGCAGACACCCCGCAGTGGCCGTGCTCCATCCCCCTGGGGCATCCTGAGGCTCCTCTTGCCTGGGGAGCAAAGGGCTGGGCTCTGTTCTCCGGCCTCTCCCGCAGCCCCTCAGCTCTGGCTGCACTCTTTCTTTTCCAGATGCAGCTGTGGAGCGCACGCCAGAGCAGGAATCCAGCCGTGGCCGCTTCCGCAGCACAGCGCAGGTACCTGCAGGTACCCCCAGCTGAGCTGGGCTTGCTGTCCCTGCTCAGCTGAGCACCGTGTGTGCAGCAGTCCATGCAACATCCCTGGCTTCTTGCCCCTCTCCTACAGTTCATCTGCAAATTCATCAAGAAAATTCAGGAGGAAGTGACCATCACCATGGGCACTGGGCGCAGAACATACTCGCCCATCTTCCAAACCCAGACCAGTGCTGCCCTCCTGTGTATGCTTGTAGAGGAAGATTTTTATTATCCAGACCAAGTAAGCAGCCTGTGGCCCGGGTTTGATTCTCCCAGGAATTGCTTGCCTCTCAAGCCACGCATGCTGGTTGCTGTGAGCCTTTGAGGCCACATGGCAGTGCGGTGAGAAGGGAAGCACTTCTCTGGGGAAGCTGGGAACATTGCTCCCTCTGGCAGCTTTCCAAGTCTCCCTGTGCTTTCTCCAGGTGCCTGCCATGGTGAGGTACATCCACCAGTGGCTCATGGCAAACGAGGATGACGAGCACAGGCTGGATGAGCCCCTCCTGGACCTCACAGAAGCACAGCCAGATGACGTAGTTGTGACGCTCCTGCGTGTGGCCCCGTCCTGTGACAGGTATGGGGCCCACCTGCCCAGAGGGCTCAGGGCTCCCCAGCCCATCACCCTGTACAACCTGTCCCAAGTGTCTGACCAACAGAGAGTTCCAGCCCTGCCATGTCAGCCCCCGAGCCAGCTGCCATGCTCCCTCCCTGCCCCTCAGGGGTTTGTCCCGACTGGGCTGGGCTGCCTGGGTGCTGCTGGCGAGTTGCAGTGGGCAGAGGCAGAACTGGCAGCCAGCTCAGCTCCCCCTGGTGCTGTGTCTGAGACCCCCTGAGACAGAGCTCTAACCCCGCAGAGCTGCCATGGCCATGTGGAAGACCGTCATGGGCTCAGCCAGGACTGTGGAGCTGGCACAGCAGATACTCCTGGATGTGCTGGGGAGCTGGCCAGAGCACAGCACATGCACCTCCGATGGGGATAACACAGATGTCTCTGCCCTGGCTGTGAGTTTCTTCAACTGGCCTTTGCTGGCCCCAAAGACACCTCTCCAGCACCTGTCCATCCTCCTTCCCCCACTGCATCTCCCTGCCTCAGGCGCTGGCCTGAAACCTGACCCAGGGGCAGCTTTAGCCCCACCAGGCCCCATGCTCCCACTGCACAGTCTCTCCTTGCCTCTCCCTGCCACACTCGGGCCCTGCCACACGGACACCTCGGCACTGAGCGCTGTCTCGGGGGGGCTTTGTCCTTTGCAGGCAACCGTGGTGATGTGGAAGATCCTCCAGGTGCCCTGTTTGCCACGTGTATTGAAGATGTATTTCCCCCGCCTATTTGTGCATCTGCTATTCCAAGTGTTCTGCAGCACTCTGGATATGCCAGAGGAGGTTGATACCTTCTGGAAAGAATGCCAGGAAGAGCACAGCCTTGCCACCAGCCCCAACAGGTGCTCCATCCTGTGTCCCTGCCACGTGGCCTGGGAAGGAGCCAGTGCTGCCAGAGTGACCTGGGCTTTGCTCTGCACACAGGTTTGCAGTGGAGACCCTGAAGTCCCCGCTCTGCCTTCTCCGCTGTGAGCATGTGGTGGTGGCAATGGAACGCAGGCGTGGCTGGGACACGCTGCTCTCTGTTGACACCCACCACTTTGCCGTGGCTCTGCTGGCTAGGTGAGACCCCCTTCTCCCCACTGCCTCAGACATTTGTGCTCTGTGCCCAGGTGGCCCACACAGTCCCTGTGGTCATGGGCCAGAGTGTCTTGTCACTTATGGATGCCAAGCACACTGGAAAAGGCTGGGAGAGGAGGGTACTCATGAACAACCAACTCCCACATGGCCCATGTCCCCTTGCTGGAAGACTGGTGGGGAAAGATGAGAACTGTGTGAGTCACTCCTGGGAGAGGTTTGCCCACTGGCTCAGGGTCTTGTTTCCTTTTTCCTCTTGTCAGAGAAATTTGCCATTCAGCCGACCACTTTTGTTCTGGGGTCGCATTCTATCTGCTCAGCCTGCTCAGCGAAGAGGTGCCCTACTGGGATTTCCCTGCCCTGGCATTCCTTGTGGAGGTGAGCCTGAAGGCCAGCCCTGCCTCGCTGAGCTGCCTCCCAGCTCTCTGCCCTCTCGTAACCACAGCTGCCAGGACAGTGCCCACGCCCTGTGCCGCTGCCTGGGCCCAGCCCTGTGTGGTTCCAGGCTCCTGCCAGCCGGGTCCCCTGTTACTGCCCTGTGCCTTTCAGGTGCTTGAGTGCCTGGACTTGGGGGAATGCAGTGACAGTGTCCTGGACGTCATGTCACAGAACCTGCAGAGCGAGCACAGGGCGAGGCGTTACTTGGCACTCAGAGGCCTCGTAGTACTCAGCAAGAATCTCTTCATGGTGAGAAAGAGGCAGTGGCTGAAGCCGTGCAGGCAGCGTGGGGCTGGGCAATGAAGTCACTTGGCCATGCCTGGGCTTCGGGCGCTGGGGCAGCTGCTCCCAGCTCTCCTGCCTCCCACTTCAGCTTCCCAAGTGGTTCGGGACAGGCCTTTGGCCTCTGGGCCCTGCGGCAGCAGGGCGGTGTTTCACAAACTTGTGTTCCACACAGGCTGAAAAAATGGGGAGCCTGACTGAAAGTCTTGTGGAGCTCCTGGAGGAAAATGATACCGATATGGTCAGGATGACCATTCTTCTACTTAGATATTTGGTCCTGGATAGTGGTGCCCCAATACCCACCCCCATTGCTCTGCAGCTGGCTGAGGCGCTCCTGCCACTCTTTGACTGCGTAAGGCTCTGTGCCCACAGCCACGGCCACTGGGTGCTGCCCAGACACTCGGTGCCCTGTGGAGATGCCAGCCTGTGCCCTGGCGGGCCTGAAGCAGCTGATGCTGAGGTGTTTTGCCCTTCCTTTCATACAGGATGATAGCCAGGTGCAGCTGAGCTCCATGTGTGTCTATCAAGAGATGCTGGACTTATTAACGCAAGAGGGAAGAAAGGCCCTGAAGTCCCACGTGCGCCAGAGCCTGCTGCCACTCTACTTCCACTGCCATGATGACAATCAGATTGTTGCTGAGGTGAGGACTTGTGGCCGGCTGCTGTTCCCTGGAAGGGGGCTGGGCTGCCTCCTGCCTTGGCACCTTGTGGGCTGCAGCCTCCTCCAGGCTGTGGCACTGCGATGTTTCTGTGCCCCGGCCTGTGCGGCCATCTGTGCGTCTCTGCTGCTCTCCAGGCCTCCCGGGAAACACTGCTTTGTGCGGTGAAGTTCATGAAGAGGAATAATCTCAAAAAGCTGGTGAAGGAGGAGAAACTGTGGAAGTTCAGCAAGTACCTGGTAAGGACGACTGAGAATCCCCAGCCTCAGCCTGGAGAAGGCCCCCGAGGGCGGTGCTCAGCGTGCGGGCCGGGTTGCTGTGCCTCTGCCCGCTGCTGCACCCAGAGGCTGCGTGGGCTCTTCTCCAGGCTCCCGTGGGCCCGAGCCGGGTGCCCGTGGAGCCCGGGCCCGGCGGGGCTGCGGGGCGGGCCGCCACCACGGCTCCCCGGGCAGCAGCCGGCCCTCTGCCCTGTCCCCTCGGGAGCCCGGCGCCAGCGGCTGCTGGCCGCGCCTCAGGGCTCTGCGGGCAGGGGAGGCTGGGGCTGGGCGAAGGCAGCGCCCGGCCGAGAGGGCTGAGCCCGCGCCGACCCTTCCTTCCCTCCCGCCGCTCTCTCCAGCTGGCAGAGGACAGGAGCAGAGCGGCCGAGCACCTGTGCCGGGCCCTGCGCTACCTGCAGAGCCCACAGGAGTCCCTGCGAGAGGCGGCCATCAGGTTCATGGGTGAGCCACGAGCCCCGCGCTCCCTCCCCGGCCCGCCATAGCTCGGCCCCAGCCCCGCCTGCTGCCCCGGCAGCGCCTCCCTGGCCCGGCGCCGTGGAGCCCCGCCCGGGGGCGGCGGGGCTGCCGCCCTCTGGCAGCCGTGCCCTGGGGCGGCAGCGTGCGGCAAGGGCCGGGCTGAGCCCTGCCGGGCCAGCAGCGCCGTGTGGCCACAGCGCTGGCAGCGCCGCTGGCAGGGAGCTGTGCCGCTGGGGCCGTGACAGGCTCTGTGTTCACAGGGATGGCCGGGCAGAGCTTGAGGGGGCAGCAGCAAGAGCTCCTGATGATCTGCAGTGGTGAGTGAGGAGAGCGGGCTGACAGTAGCGGCTGGCTGGTGGAGCTGCAAGCTGCCCCGGCTGCGGAGGCCTCTGCTCCTGTGGGCAGAGCACACTGAGATTTCAGGACCACATGGGGGATTCATGGCCGGCACATTCGGGCTGATCCCCGTGGTCCCTGCTCCCTCCTGGCCATGTCAAGAGCCGGCTGGGTGGCCCTTGCAAGGGGTTCTCCTCGGCTCCCTGCAGATTCAGCATCTGACCTTGGCTCTGTTCCTCTCTCAGGCAGCCCTGCAACGCCTGACTGAGGACACAAGCAGTGCCGTGTCAGAGCTGGCACTGGAAACACTGCATGTCCTCCGAGCAACAGCAAGTGGGCGATATTCCATCTTCCAGAGGCTGCAAGATCAGCTGCGCAGGGCATGGATGACTCGGCCTCAGACTCGTCTGTTGCGGCTAAGCTGGCTGCGCTGCTGGAGCTCTGTAGAGAGCTGATCAGGAGGCTCTCTTCACTGGGGCAACCTTAGCCAGTGTGGATTTTCTTTTTATTTGTGATTTTTCTTTTCTTCTATTGCATTTTTTATCTTATGTAAATATAGAATGTGTTATAATATACAGACTCTCAGGAGCTTTTCTTTGCTGCCAAGGGTCTGTAGGGCCTAGGGGAGGAGGGGGAAAAGGGTGCTTGTACTTAGCCTCCTGTCCAGGTGTGCAGTGCCACAGGGAAAATGGCCAGAAGCCCCTTGGCCTTTGGTGGCTCCACTGAAGCCTTTGTGCTGCCCACAGAGCGGCTGGGCAGGGGCCGGAGCTGCGGGGATCCCTTCCAGAGCGGTGCCTGGAGATGGCCACAAGCCCCGTGCCAGGCATGAAGCGCCATCTGTGTCCTCCTGCCCGTGGGCTGCTGGCTGCGTTGCTGAGGGCTCCAAGGTGCCTCTGGATGGGGCTGCTCCAGAGCTGCTGTGGGGCTGCGGCGCTGCTGCCAGGAAGCTTGACCAAGGTGGGGGGCTGCCGCCTTGATCCTGACAGCCAGCTGCTCTTGCACTTTCTCAGGGGGTGGTTGGAGGGACCCCCTGGAATCAGGTGTGGAACCCTGGTTCCCAGCCTTTCAGGGCTGTGAGGCCAGGAGTTGTTGGGCTGGGCATGTGCCCTCCCTGTACTGGAGACTGGAGCCTCCAGCCCCTCAGCCTTAGGCATGGAGCTCCACTGCCTGCTTGCAGAGTCTTGTTCCTGTTGCCATGGTGGAGGCTGAGCTCTGTGGCTTTAGGCAGGATTGAGCCAGAAGAGCAGCAGCTTTGAGCCCGGTGGGTGGGGCACAGAAAGGCCCTCTGGACAAAGGGCATTCCTGGCACTCCCAGGGCAGGGACACATGAGAGTGTGGCGGGCACCTTCAGGGTGCCATGCTGGCTTTGCACTGGGCCACCTCCCTGTGTGTGCAGGGCTGGCTCTTTGCTTTGCTGTCCTTTGCCTTTTGCCATTGTGCTCTTTTGGCTGCCTGCAGAGAGGGGCAGCCCTACAAGGAGGGTGAAAGGCCCTGTCTCCAACATCTCAAGGGGGAAATGGAGCTCTCCCGGCCCTCAGCCCACGCTGTAAGCAGAGCAGAGCCTTTTCCCCAGCCCTCATGGCTTTCTGCCTGCTGCTGGCCCCTGGCCACCATGACCCACTGCACTCACTCTGAGTCACCTACAGGATGGCTGGTGCCTCTTGATTTGCTGACAGGACGTGAGGGTCACTGAAGGAAATATGGGTGTCCTAATGCTGAGCACAACAAGCAGACTTGAGGCTTCCCCAGCAGGTTGCAGGTGCCCAATGTGTCACTGAAGGGAAGGCAGATGCCCCGTGTGTGGCTGAGGTGTCATGACTGTCTCTGAATGGCACGCAGATGTCCTGCATGCCACTGAGGGCACGTGAGAGTCCCTGAGGGGAGGCGGGTGTCTGTCTGTCCCTCAGGGTCCTTTGGTGTCACAGAGGGAATGTGAGCGTCACTTGAGGGGGACACGGGCACGCCGCGTGTCGCTGAGCGCACATGCCGCTGGCTGAAGGGACGCCAGGGCCGCTGAGGGGACGTGGGCTCGCCCTGGGGGACACGGCAGGGCCGGGCCGGGCCCCGCTGCGCCGCCGCCGCCCGCTCCCCGCCGCAGGGAGCGTTTCCCGCCCAGCGCGGGCGGCCCCGCCCCGCCGGTCCCCTCAGCCGCGGGCGGGAACTCCGACCCGCTGTGGCCGCCCCTCGGGGCCGGGCGCCGGGCGGCCTTCCAGAAGCCGTGGGGGAGCTGCCCTGGGGCTGCCCTGCGCTCATACACACCGAGGAGGATGAGGCAGTGTCGGCTCAGGAGAAGGGAGTGTTTCATTTTGCGAGGGGTAAAGCTGCAGTAGCTTAGAGCGAGAGAACTTCATAGCACAGTAATGCTGGAATTACCTGGTGTCACCTGTAGGGCACAGAATGGACATTTGGGCTTTAAAGTGCAGGTAATCACTGGACTGTGAGAATAATAAAATCGGAGGTGATCTGTCGAGTACATGTAGTGGATATTTGCGCAGGAAGATTTGAGGCGATCTCCATGGGAACAAAATTACTTTTGAGGAAAAGTCTGTGTCATTCCTAGAGGGCACATAGAGATAATTTTGTGACAAAACCTGAGGTAAATGTTAGGACAAAGAAAGAACATTTGAGGGGTAAAATCTCAGGTTCTCTGCCTTCCCACTACCTCATCCCATGCCCCAGCAGGGGAGCTTTGCCCTCCCTGTCCCCAGCCAGCCCAGCCTGGGCACCTCAGGGCTGCCCCCACCCTCCTGCTGAGGCCCGGCCTCGAGGGCTTCTGCCGCAGGCCTGGGAGACGCTCTGGGGAAGCGCCCGAGCAGCCGGGTGCCAGGGACAAGGCGGCTGCCCGGGGGCTGCTTGTGGCCTCTGACACCCAATTGCTCAGGGCTTCCCACCGCCCCGGCTCCTCAGGGGCCTCCTAGTGATCTGCCAATTGACAGAGGCAATTTAAAGGACACACCACTGGAAATAATGTTCCTATTTCACTATGAATATTAAGGAACCACAGTATACAATGATACATTCAATAAAAATGTGTGTGTGCTTTTAGTGAGAAGCAAAAACAAACAAGGTAGTGCATCTAAATCAGTACTGTAAGAGAGAAAGGAGAGCGATTTAGAAAGATGCATCACCAATGGCCTAAACTGCTTCTCATCTTGCAGATCCACATTTCCTGAGGAGCCCCATTTTACACCAAGGAGCTGGAAACCCATTCCCAGCAATAGGCAAAATCCGAGGTGGTCCATCCACCCATTGATGAGGTCTCCAAATTTGCCCCAAAAGTGGGTCCAGCTTTTATAGGCCAAAAAGAGCAAGTCCGACTGACTTGATATTTTTAGCCCAGAAAGCCCTGCAGCTGGTGGCACACTTCACAATCAGCAGGGACACAGCTAGGCCAAAGCCCAGACCTCTGCTGGGAGGCTTTCTCTTCAAATACCCTTCAAACAACCCTCTCTTCAAGTCACTTGGAAAAGTTTCTTAAAATAATACATTTCTGGCACATTGCTACACAGGGTTATGTGAAAGTTTCTGAAGCAACTGCTTTGGAGTCAAAGAGCCAGCATCAAGAGTCCTTGTCATCTGTTTGGAGCTAAATCACAGTTCGGGGGATTTGAAGGAGTTTGGAATGAGCTCGAGAGCGGACCTCTGAGTTTTTTAGATGATGCCATTTCTTTTCCTTATCTTCTACATAGCCAGGAAGGGTGAGTTTGGCTCACATCTCCACCGCATGGCTCACAAGGCTGCCAAGACTTCTAGTTACAAGAGCTTTTAAGCATTTATTTCCCAATAAGACACTGCCAAGAGGGATATCTGTGTTTTAGACCCAATCCTTCAATATTTCGTATTATGGACTCATGCTACAGTGTAAGCTTCCTTAGCCAATCATGTTATGACACACAAACCTATGGCACTGCATCCTAAACTTCTTGTTTGCCATTGTAACTACTTTTATTTTTTCTAGATCTTGAACCCTACGACTTGAAACTTTCCTCCACTTTGACTTTCCTCCACATGTCTCTGGTATAAACTGTAAATCCACATTCTTGCTTCTAGCACCTAAGTTTGGAAGCCCTTTCCAAGGTCTCTGATCAAATCCTGTGTTTAATTCTAAGCTTTGCTGGCAAGACCAAAGGTCTGAGAATTCCCTGCCTTTCGGTTTCCAACAACACTGAAGCTGTCATTTCCAGAGTTCCCAGGATCCATCTGGAACTGTCAACTCTAGCAGGAACAAGGTGGCTTCCAGGGGGCTGCTTATGGTCTCTGACCCCCGATTGCTCAGGGCTTCCCAGTTCCCCAGCCCCTTGGGGTCTCCCCAGCCCAGCCAAGCTGCCTGGCAGCAGCGCCACAGCCCCACAGCAGCTCCGGAGCAGCCCCAGCCAGAGGCACCTCGGAGCCCTCAACAGCACAGCCAGCAGCTCACGGGCAGGAGGACACGGATGACGCTTCCTGCCTGGCACGGGCCTTTGTGGCCATCTCCAGGCACCGCTCTGGCAGGGATCCCTGCAGCTCCGGCCCCTGCCCAGCCACTCTGTGGGCAGCACAAAGGCTTCAGCAGAACCACCAAAAGCCAAGGGGCTTCTGGCCCTTTTCCCTGCGGCACTGCATGCCTGGGCAGCTGGTTGAGCACAAGCACCCTTTTCCCCCTCCTCCCCTATGCCCTGCAGACCCTGGGCAGCAAAAGAAAGATCCTGGGAGCCTGTGTAGTATAACACAGTCTACATTTACATTGCAAAGGAAAACAAAAAAAAAAAGAAAATAAAAGAACATTCTTGAAGGGAAAGAAAATGCCTCCTGACTCAGGAGGCCTAAGCAAAAAGAGCCTCTCTTATCAGCTCTCCACAGAGCTCCGGCAGGGCAGGCAGCCGAGCTGTGACAGGCGAGGCTGTGTCTTCCATGCCCTGCGCAGGTGTTTTTGGAGCCACTGGAACATGACGATGGGAGCCGGGTCCAGGGACTTGAGGATGCACAGCGTTTGAATTGCCAGGCTCCCGATGGCGAGGCTGACATCATTTGTTTTGTCTTCAAGGGCTGCAAGAAAGAGCCACGGTCAGATCCCAGATCTTCGGAGATGCCAGGAGAGCCCCTGGCCAAGGCCATCCCAGCTGGCTCTTGCCATGGCCAGGAGGGAGCAGGGACCCAGGGGATCAGCCAGAAGCTGCTGGCCAAGCTCTCCCCCTGCCAGCCCCCACTGTCAGCCTGCTGCTTTCACTCACCGCTGCAGATCATCAGGAGCTCTTGCTGCTGCCCCCTCAAGCTCTGCCCTGCCATCCCTGTGAACACAGAGCCTGTCACGGCCCCAGCGGCACAGCTCCCTGCCAGCGGCGCTGCCGGCGCTGTGGCCACAGGCCCTGCTGGCCCGGCACGGCTCAGCCTGGCCCTTGCCGCACGCTGCCAGAGGGCGACAGCAGCGCCGAGGACGGGCGGGGCTCCACGGTACTGGGCCCGGCCCGGGTGGCGCTGCCGGGGCAGCAGGCGGGGCTGGGGCCGAGCCACGGCGGGCCAGGGAGGGACTGCGGGCTTGTGGCTCACCCATGAACCTGACGGCCGCCTCTCGCAGGGACTCCTGTGAGGGGCTCTGCAGGTAGCGCAGGGCCCGGCGCAGGTGCTCGGCCGCTCTGCTCCTGTCCTCTGCCAGCTGGAGAGAGCGGTGGGAGGGAAAGAAGGGTTGGCGCGGGCTCAGCCCCTCGGCCGGGCGCTGCCTGCGCCCAGTGGCGGGTGTCAGCACAGAGCAGCGTGTCCCAGCAACGCTTGCGTTCCATGGACACCACTACATCCTTGTGCTGCTTTTGGCAGCAGAGCAGGGACTTCAGAATTTGCACTGCAAACCTGTGTGCAGAGCAAAGCCAAGGTCACACTGGCAGCTCTGGCTCCTTTGCAGGCCACGTGGCAGGGACAGGAGGACTGGGATGGAGCACCTGTTGGGGCAGGTGGCAAGGCCGTGCTCTTCCTGGCATTCTTTCCAGAAGGTGTTGACCTCCTCTGGCATCTCTTCTGTGCTGAAGAACACTTGGAAGAGCAGATGTACAAATAGGCGGGGGAAATATGCCTTCACTACACGTGGGACGCGGGGCTCCTGCAGGATCTTCCACATCACCACGGATGCCTGCAAAGGACAAAGTCCCCCCGAGACAGCGCTCAGAGCCGAGGTGTCCGTGTGGCAGGGCCTGAGCGTGCAGGGAGAGGCCCGGAGAGACCGTGCACGGGGAGCACGGGGCCTGGCGGGCCTGAAGCTGCCCCTTGGCCAGGTTTCTGTCCAGCGCCTGAGGCAGGGAGTTGCAGTGGGGGAAGGAGGATGGAGAGCTGCTGGAGAGGTGGCCTTGGGGCCAGCAAATGCCAGTTGCAGAAACTCACAGCCAGGACAAAGACAGGCGTTTTGTCCCCAGCAGAGGTGCACATGGTGCGCTCTGGCCAGCTCCCCAGCACATCCAGGTGGATCAGCAGCACTGACTCCGCAGTCCTGGGCGAGCACATGATGGTCTTCCACATGGCTGTGGCAGCTCTGTGGGGTTAGAGCTCTGTCTCAGGGCGGGTCTAAGCACCGTGGCCTGGGCATCCATAGGGGCCCGGGCTGACCGCTGGCTCTGCCTCTGCCCACTGGCCCTTGCCGGCGGCACCCAGGCAGCCCAGCCCTGTGGGGACAGAGCCCTGAGGGGCAGCAAGGGAGCATGGCAGAAGGCTCGGGGGCTGACATGCCAGGGCTGGGAAAGGCAGCAGCCAGAGGGCCCTGGAACTCTCTGTTGGTGAGACACCTGGCACTGGCTGTACAGGGTGACAGGCTGGGGAGCCCTGAGCCCTCTGGGCAGGTGGGCCCCATACCTGTCACAGGACAGGGCCACACGCAGGAGCGTCACGACCGTGTCATCCGGGTGTTCTCTGGTGACATTCAGCAGGGTCTTGTCCAGCCTGTGCTCGGCAGAACCATTGGCCGTGAGCCATTGGTGAATGTAGCTCACCACGGCGGGCACCTGGAGAAGGCACGGAGAGACTCAGAAAGCTGCCAGAGGGAGCCATGTCCCCAGCGTCTGCAGAGAAGTGCTTCCCTTCCCAGTGCACTGCCGTGGCCTCAAAGGCTCCCAGGGACCAGCAGGCGTGGCTTGGGAAGCCACGTGACTCACGGGGGAATTGAAGCCAGGAGCAAATCCAGCAGGGCGGCACTGGTCTCCTGTCCGAGGAGCTCCGAGTGAGCTCTGAGCCCAGTGCCCGTGGTGCTGGTCTTTCCCTGCCGGATGCGCGGGATGAAGCTGATAACAAACTGTAGGAGAAGGGCAAGAAGCCAGGGATGTTGCATGGACTGCTCCACACACGGTGCTCAGCTGAGCAGGGACAGCAGGCCCAGCCCAGCTGGGGGTGGCTGCAGGTACCTGCGCTGTTCTGCGGAAGCAGCCATGGCTGGATTCCTGCTCTGGCGTGTGCTCCACAGCTGCATCTGGCAAAGAGAGAGCACAGCCAGAGCTGAGGGGCTGCGGGAGAGGCCAGAGAACACAGCCCAGCCGTGCGCTCCCCAGGCAGGGAGAGCCCCAGGATGCCCCAGGGGGATGGAGCACGGCCACTGCGGGGTGTCTGCCCGGCCCCTCTTCCGTCCTGTCCGTGGGCATGTCCCCAGGGGATGGCATGTCATGGGATGGGGCCAAATTGGCTGCAGGCCCCAACCCTGCAGCCCAGCTCTGCCACTCACCCTCCTGTGGTGGATGGAATGGCACCACCTCTTCCGTCTCCTGTGCTGGGGCAGCTCCAAGGCCTTCTTCCTCCTCCTCCTCCTCCACCCAGGCCAGCTTGGGCACTCTCGGGGGTCTTCGCTCCATGTCCATGACTGGAGTTACTTGCAGGAGAGATGCCTTGGAAAAGCTCCAAGGCACCAAGTCCCACGCTCTGCCGGTGAGGGCAGCTGCAGAATAGAAGCCTCAGAAGGCCACGGGTCAGCAATTCCTGTGCTCTGGACTCAAGCTCAGCCACAGGAACAATGCCGCGGAAAAGCTCCGGCTCAGACGGGAATGAGTGCGCTGTGCGGGGACTCCTCACGGCACCACTCTGTCCCGTTCTGCGCCGTTGCCTGTTCTGTGCACCCGGGCAAGCTTCTATTCCCCACGTGTCACAAAGGGCCCTTGGACACCGGCTTCTGTTGCATGCCACGGTGACCGTGCCACCCAGGGCCCTTGCACACGCGGCCTTCTGCCCTGGGGCCGCCCCCAGCCCACCCAAAGTGGCCCAGGTTGGAGGGAATCCCTGGCCCCAGGTGTCTAAGACAGCCCGACAGGATCTTTAGGAAGGGCTCAGACCATCAGCAAATACTGCCCTGCTCTGTGGGCTCAGTCCTATTCCCATACGTTTCCCTAAGAGCATTTCAGTGTCTAAATGATAATCATTTGAAGGGAGGGAATTTACATTTTCCATTTCATAGAAGGCTTCTGCCTTCCTTAGCAGACACCTGGCTTTTCAAACCAAGACAATTGTTTCTCATCTTGCAGATGCGCAGCTGCTGGGGAGCCCCGTTTTTACACCGGGGACCTGGAGAATCATTCCCAGCAATTGGGAAAATCCTAGATGGTCCATCCACCCACTGATGAGGTCTCCAAATTTGCCCCGAAAGTGGGTCCCACTTTTATAGGCCAAAAAGAGCAAGTCAGAGTGACTCGATGGTATTTTTAGCCCAGAAAACCCTGCAGCTGGTGGCACACTTCACAATCAGCAGAGACACAGCTAGGCCAAAACCCAGACCTCTGCTGGGAGGCTTTCTCTTCAAATATCCTTCAAACAAACCTCTATTATAGTCAGCTGGGAAAGTTGCTTAAAATGATACATTTCTGCTACATTGCTCCACAGGTTTGCATGAAAGATACTAAAGCAGCTGCTTTGGAGTCAAAGAGCCAGCATTAATAGAAGTTGTCATCTGTTTGTAGCTAAATCACGCTTTGGGGGATTTGAAGGAGATTGGAACGAGCTAGAGAGCAGACCACTGAGTTTTTTAGATGATGCCATTTCTTTTCCTTATTTTCCACATAGACAGGAAGGGTGAGTTTGGCTCACATCTCCACCGCATGGCTAGCAAGGTCACAAGACTTGTAGTTACAAGAGCTTTTAAGGATTTATTGGCCAATAAGACACTGCCAAGAGGGATATCTGTGTTTTCGACCCAATCTTTCAAGATTTTGTCTTATGGACTCATGCTACATTGTAAGCTTTTTTAGCCAACCATGTTAGGACACACAAACCTAAGGCACTGCATCCTAAACTTCTTGTTTGCCATTGTAACTACTTTTATTTTTTCTAGATCTTGAACTCTACAACTTGAAACTTTCTTCCACTTTGACTTTCCTCTATGTGTCTCTGCTATAAACTGTAAATCCACATTCTCGCTTCTAGCACCTAAGACCCTTTCCAAAGTCTCAGATCAAATCCTGTCTTTAATTCTAAGCTTTGCTGGCAAGACCAAAGGTCTGAGAATTCCCTGCATTTCAGTTTCCAACAACACCGATGCTGTTAGTTCCAGAGTGCCCAGGATCTGCCTTGCAAGTCAACTCTGGCAGGAACAAGGCGGCTGCCAGGGGGCTGCTTATGGTCTCTGACACCCAATTGCTCAGGGCTTCCCAGTGCCCCAGCCCCTCAGGGTCTCCCTCAGCCCGGCCAAACTGCCCGGCAGCAGCGCCACAGCCCCACAGCAGCTCCGGAGCAGCCCCAGCCAGAGGCACCTCGGAGCCCTCAGCAAGGCAGGCAGCAGCACAGGGGCAGGAGGACACGGATGGCGCTTCCTGCCTGGCACGGGGCTTGTGGCCATCTCCAGGCACCGCTCTGGCAGGGATCCCCGCAGCTCCGGCCCCTGCCCAGCCGCTCTGTGGGCAGCACAAAGGCTTCAGCGGAACCACCAAAAGCCAAGGGGCTTCTGGCCCTTTTCCCTGCGGCACTGCACGCCTGGGCAGCCGGCTGAGCAGAAGCACCCTTTTCCCCCTCAGGGCCTCAGGACCCCTCAGCCTGCTGTTCTGCCAAGCACAAGCACCCTTTTGTCCCTTTCCTGCGTCTTGCCCTGCAGACCCTGAGCAGGAAAGAAAAGTTCCTAGTAGTCTGTGTATCATAACACATTCTATAATTAATTTATTTACAATAATCTGTAATATAGAATCATATATATACACTGTATAATTTATTTACTAAATAATCTATAATCTAAAATAATATATATGATAATAGATAGTCTATAATTTAATTATTCACAATATATAAAAAAGGGAAAAGAAAAAAGAAAAATCTTAAAGAAAAGGAAAATTGCCCCTGGCTCAGGTTGCCCCAGCAAAGAGAGCCTCCCCACATCAGCTCTCCCCAGAGCTCCTGCAGCGCAGCCAGCCGAGCCCCAAGAGAGGAGGCTGAGTGCTCCGTGCCCTGCCCAGCTGATCTCACAGCCTCTGAATGATGGAATTAGGGCCAGGCTCTATTGCCCGGAGGAAACGCAGTGTTTCCAGTGCCAGCTCTGACACGACACTGCTCGTCTCCTCCGTCAGGCCTTCCAGGGCTTCAAGAGAGAGGAACAGAGCCAGGGTCAGAAGCTGCATCTGCGGGGAGCCAAGGAGAGCCCCCTGCAAGGGCCATCCCAAACTCTTGCCATGGCCAGGAGGGAGCAGGGACCCAGGGGATCAGCCCTGTGAAAAATGCATATTTTATGATTGGCTTTTTGCAAATATTGAAATGAAAATGACATGTGTTGTGTTAGAAAGTAATGCTGTATTAATTCTCTTAAGCACTGTGTTCAATCTAGTTTTAGGTTATAAAAAAATGTTAAGATGGAAACTATGCTATGTAGGATACTTTTTTTAAAGAAAGGACTTGCAGCGAGATAGCAGCCACAGGACACCTAAATCTTTCAGAGAAAAAGAATTTATTGCCCTCTTAGAAGAAACAAACTTCTTCCTGCCTAAAAGGCGCTGTTAGGATTAGGAGGAAGAAGGTGATGATGACTAGACCAAATCCTTTATTTGAATGGCATTTATGCATCATGTATGAAGTGTGTGAATATGCAACAGGCTGTTGTTTTTAAGGATGAATCATTTGTTAACAGGTGCCCTTTTTCGGGCTTGTGTTGCCCAGAAAAAGGTACCCAGACATCCATAGCTCTTTGTTTCTATTGTCTCATATAGTCTTAATTAAAATTGTCTAAATTATTATTACTGTAATGTATTACTATTTTTAAACCCACCTTTTTACTATTAAACCTTTAAAATTTAAAAACACCCAAGTGATTGGTGTTTTTCACAGAGGATGATTAAAACACCTCGCTGATGGTGCTTTAGGAGAGTCAGAGCAGGGAGGCCGCCCTGCCCGATTTGGCAGCCTCGCTCTGTTTCCCCTGGGGTGACCGACAGACGCAGGTTACGATCGTGGACAAAAGGAGGCAATAAAACAAAGAGAAGGGAAAAAGGCTCCCTACAACCACGGTAATTGGCCCCCTAAGACTAGTAGTGCACACGAAGAACCCGGGAAGGAAAAGGGGCTGGTAAGCATTTCTCGGGGGGCCGTGGGGCAGATGAATGTGTGTGAATGAGAGGTGGGCTGGTTGTCCCAGACCTGCCCAGTGAGTACTGGAGTCTCCCATGCTGCAGTTCCGACTTTTTGTGAGAAAAACAGCCAGTAAAGAGATGAGCGAGTGATAAACGGAGTGAAAGAATCCCCCGGGGTAACTGGGGACTGGGTCTCAGGGAAGGGTTGGACACCTTAGAGGTAGGGAGCAATGTTTCCTAGCCCACTCCACTAGGAAACAGGACAGGAGGGGCCCCTAAAAACCTGCTGGGTTGAGGGATTTACATTCCAATAGCATCCAAGAGCAGTGTTGAGCAGAATTCTGCCGGAGTGAGGATATACCCAAGAGCATCCAGGGTTGGACAACACAGCCAAATAAATGCCCGAGAGCATCTGTAGTTGTACCACACCGCTGGCTTAATTAATAAATGCCCAAGAACATCTGGGGTTGGATAACACAGCTGGATGGAGGGATATCCAATAGCACCGGGATTGGCCAGAAACACCTAAACTTGTAATAGGAGATGTGAGAGTAAAAGGTACCTTATTGTTGTCTTGTGTGTGTGAGAGTGAGTCACACACAAAGTCAGCCTCAACTTCCCGGGCGGGTGGGAGGTGGGGGGCAATGGAAAAAGGCTGCAAATCAGGCTGCAGTCCCCAGACAGGTGGGGGCTCTATAGAAGGGTTTGTTTGTGACCTGTGCATCA
This sequence comes from Fringilla coelebs, assembly GCF_963513975.1. Taxonomy (NCBI): domain Eukaryota; kingdom Metazoa; phylum Chordata; class Aves; order Passeriformes; family Fringillidae; genus Fringilla; species Fringilla coelebs. The sequence goes on from NW_028167583.1 coordinate 1,617,116, forward strand.
GGCTGCTGTCCCCGGACAGGGAGGGGCTTTAGCCGAAGGGTTTGTGTGTGACCTGTGCATCAGGCTGCCGTCCCCGGACAGGTGGGGGCTTTAGCCGAAGCTGAAGAGTGTGAGTGACACGCAGAAAGCCTCACAGGTGAACGGGCACAGGAGGCGACCAGAGTCAGGGCCCTTCCAGGAGGCCCAGAGATACTGAGACCTTGAGTCCAACCCCAAAGCCAGAGGGGCTACAGGGACCTGTGATTTTCTGGCGACAAGGATCCACTTTGTGTCTGGAGGGTGTGAAGGAATGTGTGAAGGTGAATGAGAAATAAAAGTGAGTGAATGTAGACAAATGAAAGTATGGGTAATGTGGATTGTGCATTTTAAGCTTTAGCACATCTCCTTGGAGGGAGGTGTATTGTGTTGAAAAGTAGTGTGGGGGAAAAGGTTTGTTTTGGGTGTAAGTGGTTGAAAGAAAAGTGGTATTTAAGCTGTTAGTGAAAGTGAGAAACAGAGCCAAGGGATGAATAGATAAGGGCTTGAAAATGGAACAGAAAATCAGTAAATTGGTGTGATAATCTGTCCGAATTTTCTCTCATTTGTCTCATGATTTTCGTCATGAAAAAGGACAGAAACTGAGACCACTGAAAGATCCTGTTTTATATCCGGGTTTGATGAAGTCTGCCAGGCTTACAAGGCTGAGACATAACTCCCAGCCTGCCAAGTAATTGTGCAAAGGAGCACCTTGAGCCGTTTTGCAACAATAAGGCTTGGAATTTCCCTGCCTCTCAGCTTGGATGGACTCTTTTCTGGAATAACCTTTAGGTGGTCCCCACAGAAGACCCTTCATCTGTTCTGCAACCACTGTGACTGACTGACTGAGATGGGAGAAGCCTCTTCTCCAAGGACTGAGACATGAAACCCTCACATACAGAAAACTCCTTTTCTTCCCAAGGATTGAGACTGAAACCTGGGGGGAACTGGCAGGGGAGAGCAGAACAGACTGTGATGTTTGCTTGCGGGTAGTGATTATTGGGACTATTGGACCAAGAAGACAATGGCTTCTGCCCACAGCTGATTTGAAACTATTGCATTATTTCCCCCCCCCTCTTTCACAATCCTCCATAGGATAAAAACCTCCAGGTTAGCTAGTCCAATTTGAAGATCTTCCCCGCGCTTGGAACGACTCCTCGACTGACGGAACCTCGGCTGGACCCCAAAGGACCCCGTCACTTCCACGGGCAGTAGCTATAGCCTCCTCTTTTCTCTTTACCCCCCTACTTTTCCATATGCTTTCCCCGCTTTCCCTCTTTTCCCTCACACGCATTTTTGCTGTAATCATTCAATAAAGTACACTGTTTTGATTGTTACTGCAAACTCCCTTTGCCGTGTTAGTATTTTGTACTGAGAAATCCTTTGGAAACGAATCATCACGAAATCAGTCAATAAGGACGGTTTGTGACAGGGCTGCTGATGGCCTCTGAGACCCAATTCCTCAGGGCATCCCACCAGCCTGTGTTCCTAGCCACTCCTGCCCCCTTGGAGCCTCCTGCCCCCCACTCTCTCCCACAGGGCCCTCGTGCCTTCCCACTGCCTTGTCCCGTCAGGGCCTGCGCAGCACCTCATCCCTTCACGGCCTCCCGCCGCCCCTCAGGCTCCCCTCAGGGTCTCCCCCAGCCCGACCAACCTGCCCGGCAGCGGCGCAGCCCCGAGGGAGCTCCAGAGGAGTTGGATCAAGAGGCACCTCAGAGCCCTCAGCAATGCAGCCAGCAACACACGGGCAGGAGGACACAGATGACCCTTCCTGCCTGGGCAGGGGGGCTTGTGGCCATCTCCAGGCACCGCTCTGGCAGGGATCCCCACAGCTCCGGCCCCTGCCCAGCCGCTCTGTCGCCAGCACAAAGGCTTCAGCAGAACCATCAAAGGCCAAGGGCCTTCTGGCCATTTCCCCTTCCCTACTGCATGCCTGGGCAGCTTGCTTGGTACAAGGACCCGTTTTCCCTTTCTTTCCCGCTGCCCTGCCGACACTGGGCACCAAAGAAAGCTCCTGGGAGTCAGGGTATTAGAACACATTCTATATTTGTAGCCTAAATTGCAACTAAAAAGAAGGAAAAAAACCAATCTGAAAGAAAAGAAAAATCCCCCCTGGCTCAGATGGCCCTAGCAGACAGAGAGACTCTCAAATCAGTGTTCCTCAGAGCTCCAGCAACACAGCCAGTGGTGGCCCCAGAGACAAGGCCGTTTCTTGCGTGCCCTGAGAAAGCGATCTTGCAGCTTCTGCAGGATGGAGCCTGGAGCTCTCTCCACAGCCCGGAGGACAAAGGCTGTTTCAAGAGCCAGGCTTCTGGTGCAAGGGCTGGTGTCCTCTGCCTTGTCTTCAAGGACTGCAAGAGAGGGGAACAGAGCCACGGTCAGATCCTGGATTTGCAGGGACCTTAGGAGACCTGCCCCGTGCCAGGGCCATGCCGGCTGGCTCTGGCCATGGCCAGGAGGGAGCAGGGAGCAAGGGGATCAGCCCGAAGCTGCCGGACAGTATTGCCCCACGTGGGCCTGAAATCGGTGCGTGTGTTCCAGCCACACCAGCCCTGCTCTGCACAGGGAGCAGAGCCCTCGGCAGCAGCGGGGCAGGGATTGCAGCTCCCCCCAGCAGTGGGGGCCGGCAGCCCTGAGCCCTCACTCACCCTGACAGATGTGCCGGAGCTCTCGCTTGTGGCCCCTGAGGTGCCGCCCAGCCATCCCTGAGAACACAGAGCCTGTCACAGCGCCAGCGGCACAGCTCCCTGCCAGCGGTGATGCCAGCCCTGGGGCCACACGGCCTGCTGGCCCCGGCAGGGCTCGGGCCGGGCCCTCGCTGCACGCTGCCGCCCCAGGGCACGGCTGCCAGAGGGCGGCAGCAGCGCCGAGGGCAGGCAGGGCTCCCCAGGGCAGGGCACAGATGGCGCCGCCGGGGCAGTGGCCGGGGCTGGAACCGAGCTGCGGCGGGCCAAGGTGGGGAAGGGAAGGGAAGGTCAGCCCAGGCTGGTGGCTCACCGATGAACCTGATGGCCGCCTGTCGCAGGGACTCCTGTGGGCTCTCCAGGTACTGCAGGGCGTGGCGCACGTGCTCGGCCGCTCGGCTCCTGTCCTCTGCCAGCTGCGGAGAGCGCCAGGAGGGTGCACTTGGTGCAGGCTCTGCCCCTTGGCCGGGCGCTCCGTGCGGCCAGCACTGGTCTCCCCTGCCCGCTGAGCCCTGTCCGGTGGCCAGCAGCCATCAGCCGCTGGCGCCGGGCTCTGGAGGGGGCAGCGGGCCGGCTGCTGCCCGGGGAGCCGCCCTGCAGCCCAGCTGGGTGGTGCTCCATCGGGGTGACAGGAGCCTGGAGCAGAGCCCGCGTGGCCCAGGGAAGGCAGCGGCGTGTGGGGCGCTGGCTGGGGCCCCTGGCTGCAGCCCTGGGCAGGGGCGCAGATGCCAGCCACACGCACTGAGCAGAGTGCTCAGGGGGCTTCTCCAGCCTGAGGCTGGGGCTTGCGGGCCGTCTTTACCAGGCCCTCGCCGAACCTCCAGGTCTGATCCAGCCGCAGCATGTGTTGGAGATCCCTCCTGTGCAGGAATGTGGCTGAGCAATGCAGCGTTTCCCGCGAGGCCTGGAGAGCAGCAGAGACCCGGAGATGGCACCACAGCCCAGGGCACAGGACTCGCCCAGGTCACTGTACCAAGGCCAGGAGGAAGCTGCAGCCCGCCAGGCGCCAGAGCCGGAGGCAGCCCAGCCCCCCTGACAGGGGTGCAGCAATTTTCTGGCAAAGAAAGCCAAAACCTGGCAGCTTCCTGGTGCTGCCACCAGTATCGCCCATATCTGGTGTTTGCTGCCACTGCCTGTGCTCAGATCCAGACATTTCGTGGTTCCAGCCCAAATGCAGGAATTTCTTGGAAAAGAGAGACAAAACCCAGCAATTTTCTCATGCCAGGACTGTCACTGCCCCAGTCTCGGGTTTCCTGGAACTGCCAGTGCGCAGATGCAGAAACTTGGGCTGCTTGGAGAGCCCAAGAGTTGCAATTTGCTGGCACAGAGATCCAAAATCCAGCAAATACCTGGTGCCAGCACCACTCAGATCTGGTGTTTGCCAGCACTGCCAGTGCCCAGATCCAGCAATTTCCTGGTGCTGGTACAGTCCCAGTGCAGCAATTTGCTAGCAAAGAAAGCCAAAACCAGGCAAATACCTGGTACCTACAGGAACCCGATGTCGTGTTTGCTGGCACTGCCTCTGCCCAGATCTGGAAATTTCCCTATTCTGGCACAGCCCAAGTGCAGCAATTTGCTGGCACAGAAATCCCAAACCTGGCAGCTTCCTGTTACTGGCTTTGGCACCTCCCACATCTTGTATTTGCTGCGCCAGTTCACAGATTTAGAAATTTCCCGGTGCCAGCAGAGCCCAAATCTGGCAGATTTCTGTCACTGGCAATGACACGACCCAGATCTGGTGTTTGCTGGCAGCGCCAGTGCCCAGATCTGAAAACGTCCTGGTGCTGGCACAGCTCAGGTCCGGTGATTTGCTGGCACAGAAAGTCAAAATTTGGAAATTTCCAAGTTCTGGCTCCACCAGCACCATCCAGATCTGGTGTTTGCTAGGACCACCAGTGCCCAGATTTGGAAATTTCCCGGTGCCTCCACAGGCCAGGTCTAGCAATTTCTTTTTTAGCTAGCTTAGGCAGACAAGTTCCTTGGACTGTGACTTCCTTTTTTCTTGGAACTGTTTAAACCTGCTCTGGACTAAAAACCCAGGAAAACACTGGCAGCTCACACCTGTGCCCCACTGAGGTCTGGGACACTGCATTGCAGCATCAGAGAGACTTAGAAGAGACCGAGTGAGCCAACTACAACCCACAAAAAGGACTTTCTGAATGTGCAATCTCTTCAGAGCTGTGAGAGGTTTCATTTAATATTATTCATTTCTCATGCTTGTGAATACTTTACTTGTTAAATAAACTGGTTTTTTCCACTTTTCTCCAGGCAAGTCTTTTCCTGAATTAGTAGGGGGAGGGGCCGCATGAACTTGCTTTCTAGACTGACCCTTTTTGGAGGTTTCCTCCCTAAATTTCTCCTAAACCAGCAAAAACAGTCACAATGAAATCTTCACCAGTGGCACAACTCCCCTGCCTACCAGGAAAAGAACGGACATGTAAAGTTCTCAAAACATTTGTCCTGCTTTCCTGCAAAAGTCCTGCTGCACACACAGTGCAGTGTGGAAAGCTAAGAGAAGCTGCAGCTGGTGGCAAATCTTGTGACAGAAGCTCGACCGTGCTCTCCACAAGAGGTTCTTGAGAAGAGCAGAGAGGAGAAGATTCCTGGAAAACTGAAACAGCTTTCCAGAAGTGAAATGAAAACGAAAGAAAGAATCCAAGATGTTTTCCTCTATTTATTTGTATGCTCCCCTTTTCCATGTTGTACTACTTCTCAATCCCGTGAATTCCAGATGCACCTCACCTCCAAGATTGGTGACTTAGCCAGTTCTAGACACTAAAATACCATTAGCCACACACAGTTTTCCTTCCCCTGTTTTTACTGGAAAGCAACACTGGAGATGTAAGTACAGTGCTGGGGTCAGGTAGGAATCCTACACCAAGGGAAGGTGCCCCGACAGTGTTTGACCCTCAGCAAGGACAATGCACAGCAGCAAGCGAGGGAATTGCTCTGCCAGCGTGCAGGAGTCAGGGCTGTGCATCTGGGCTCAACGCTGCAAAGTTCCCGTGTTTGGACAGACTCAGGGGCTGTCCCCGGGGGGCGCGGGGCTCGGCCGTGGGGCTCGTGGGGCGAGCGGGGAACGGACACGGGGACGAACGGCCCCGGTGCTTCAGTTGCAGCAGCGGCAGCGGCGGCAGCAGCAGCAGCAGCAGCAGCGGTGGCAGAGGCGGCGGCAGCAGCAGCGGCGGCAGCGGCAGAAAAAAGACATTATCTTTCTCTTTCTTTCTGTCTCTTTCCCTTTCCCTTTCTCTTTCTCTCCCTTTCCCACCATCGGGCGCCCTTTTCTCGGGGTCCGTTCCCGTCCTCCCTCTCTTCTCCCCGCCTCCCTCTCCCCTTGCCGGGCCGGGCCATGCCCCCGGCCCGCCCCCGGCCCCGGGCGGGGCTGCCCCGTGCCCGGCCCCGGGCGTCCCGCCGCGGTCTCGCCTCCGCCCGGCTCTGGCCGTACTGGCGGCGGCGCCGCTGGGCGGGCATCAGTGCCTGGGGCTGGGGCGGCATCGCCTCCCTTTACCTCCGCCTGGCCCGGCCCCAGCCCCGACCCCGACCCCGACCCCAACCCCGGTCCCGGTCCCGGTCCCGGTCCCGGTCCCGGTCCCGGTCCCGGTCCCGGCTCCTCCCGGGGCCCGCGGAGGACACAGGCGGCGCGGCCGCTCCCGCCGCCTCCCCTGCGGCTTCCCCGGCCCGAGCTCCGCCGCTCGGCAGCGCGGCCGCCGGCCCCGAGCCTCCCGTGCCACGTTCCAAGGAGCGAACGCCTGGGCATGGCCGGCCCGGGGCGGGTGAGGGGCGCTCGGGGGCCGTTGCTGGCCCCGGGCCGAGCGCTGACAGCCGCGTCCCGCCCGCAGGGAAGGCGCAGGAGGCCCTGCAGGAGCGGTACCGGCTGGGTTCGCTGCTGGGGCGCGGCGGCTTCGGCAGCGTCTTCGCGGCCACGCGGCTCTCGGACGGCGCCAAGGTGAGGGGTGGGGGCCGCGGCGGGTGCAGGAGGAGGAGGAGGATGGGGATGGGGAGGATGGGCAGGGCAGGGCAGACTTGGAGCTCATCCCGCTGCTCCCCTTGGCTTGCAGGTGGCTATCAAAAGGGTGCCACGGAACCGCGTCCGGCACTGGGGCGAGCTGGTGAGTGAGCGGGGCCAGCGGCAGAAGCCGGGGCTGCCGGGCGGGGATGAGCCGAGGCCCGGCAGGGTGGAAGCCGCCAGGAGGGCTCGAGGGGGAGCGGGCGTGGGGCCAGCGCAGGGCGCAGAGCATCCCGGGCTGGGTGAGGGCTTCCCCAGGTCTAGCACGGCATCAGCCCCCCCTGATGGCATCATGCTCCTCCCGCAGCCCGACGGCACCAGCGCACCGCTGGAGGTGGTGCTGCTGGCCAAGGTGTCCACCGGCTTCCCAGGTGTGGTGCAGCTGCTGGAATGGCTCGAGCTCCCCAACTACATCGTGATGGTGCTGGAGCGGCCAGAGCGGTGTCAGGACCTGTGGCGTTTTATTCGGGCACGGGGGTTCCTGCCCGAGGAGGAGGCGCGGGAGCTGTTCCGCCAGGTGCTGGAGGCCGTGCGGCACTGCACCAGCTGCGGGGTCCTGCACCGTGACATCAAGCCAGGGAACATCCTGGTTGACCTGGGCACCAGGCAGGCCAAACTGATTGACTTTGGCTGTGGCACCTACCTGCAGGACACTGTTTACACTCACTTTGCAGGTGAGCCTACACAGGGGTGTGCTCCCTGTGCTAGCATCTCATGGCCCAGCATCTCCCACCCCAAGGGTGCTGTGGCAGCAGGGATTCTCCCTTTTGCTGCCAGTCAGGGGCCAGAGTCTTCAGCTGAGTTGCTTTAGAGCGGGGCTGGGTGGGGAGCCATCTTCCAGCCCTGCTGGCAGCCTTTGCCAGCCACTCTGCCCAGGACTGGGGCTCGGCTGGGGCAGCCAGCCTGACAAAACCCCCCGTGGGTGGGGGTAGCAGAGCAGGGGGGCCAGAACCTGTGCCCCAGCCAGTTTAGTGTGCAGGTGAGAGGAAGGGCTTGGACTGTTCCACTCACCCTCTTTGCCTTGGCTTCATAATATTTTTGGGGCAATGCAGGCAGGGAGGATAAGGGCATGTTTTTTCCCCAGCACAGAGGGGGTTTTCCCTTTGACTGTCATGGTCAGGCCTAGCCAGGACTGCCCTCTTCCGACACCAGTGGCTTCTTTTCCAAGCCTAAGTTTGTGCACAAGTCCCAGGTGCTGGCAAGAGGGCAGTGGTCACCCTGTGTGCCACTGAGGCAGCCCCCACACGCCCAGGGATGCTGGGGCCAGGCAGCAGCATCCCCCTGCTGAACTCCATCTGTATTCCATAGGGACACCGTCATACAGCCCCCCGGAATGGAACCACTCTGGCTGGTACCATGGCGAGCCAGCAACAATTTGGTCCCTGGGCATCCTGCTGCACCAGATGGTCTGCGGGGAGCATCCTTTCAGGAGAGGCTGGAACATCTGCTGGGGCCAGCTCTCGCTGCCACAAAGGCTCTCTCAAGGTGGATCCTCTTCTCTGGGCACAGGGGGAATACCAGCGCTGGGAGGCAGCAGTGGGCTCGTGAGCATCCTGCTCTGGCAGCTGCTGAGGAGGTGGCACATGTCCTGCTCTCCTCCAGAACAGGGAATTGATGGGAAAGTTCAGGCCCAGCTCTGAACGCATCCAGAATGGCCTGGGCATGGGAATAGTGGGGCAAAGCAGACAGGAGCCTTCTCTAGCTGACAGCAGTTTCTGCTTTCTCTCCGCAGAGTGCAAAGATCTGATCAGGTGGTGTTTATCCGTGCACTTCTTGGACAGACCCACATTAGAAGACCTGCTCTGTGATCCTTGGGTGCAGGATATTCCTCTGCCGTAGCAGAAGAGAGAGAGCCCAGGCACACTTTGATCCAGGGCCAAGGTAAGTTCCAGCTCCACACATGCCTGGGCAATCAGAAGCAAAGAAACCCAGACTTTTTGTCTTGCCTGTGTCACTGCCCCGGGCTCATGGGATGGGAACACGCAGCCCTTGTGCTGGAGCTGAGCTGCTCTGCCCAGCAGTGTTGGCCACCATCCAAGCTGGTTTTGCTTGTCCTGGTTCCCTGACAGCTGGGGCCCTGGGCAGAGCCCTGAGCACCTGGTCTTACCAGGCTCTAGGGAGATTGACTGGGGTGGGTAGAAAATAGGAGTGGGCTCCTGGCCCTGCCAACAGCCCCCAGCACCCACCGTGGCCTGGGCTGGGGCAGCCAGCCCGACACACAGAAAGGCCCATGGTGGGAGCAGAGGTGGGACTCCAGAAGCTGTGCACAGCTGCTTTGATTTGAAGGCAAGGAAGGGCTTGAGCTGCTCCACTGCCCTTGTGTGCTTTGGGATCACCGTGATTTTGGGGGGCAGAGATGGGGGGAAGAGAGAAAGTGTGGGCTTCCCTCCCCCATGGCTGGGTTTTTCCCTAGCGTGTCGGGGTTGGCCCTTCCTCAAGGCCCTGACAGAGATAAGAGTTTTTACCTTGTTTCTTGTTTACCCTTTTTGTCTCTAATCTCTTTTCAATAATGTGTTATTTGTTTTTCCAGAGGAAGCATTCTAGGTGGTCCAGTGTGGATGGGGAAGTGCTTGGGAGCAGCTGTGGAGTGGATGGGCCGTGCCCTTGGAGAAGGCTGAGGCCATGGTTTGGGAGCAGCTTTTCTTCCAGCCGTGGATGGCGTGAGGTGGGTCCCTGTGTGCTTGGCAGGGTGGGATCAGAGCTTTTGGGAGATGGCAGCGAGCACAGGAGCATCCCGCTCTGGGCAGCTGCTGAGGGCTGGATGTGCCGTGGCTGGCTGCAGGCTGGGCACATGTCCTGCCCTCCTGCTCTGCTGCCAAAGGCAGCAGGGATGGGCAGCTCTGGGCACAGCTCTGGGCACAGCCAGCATGGCCTGGGCACCGCAGGCCTTGGCACAAGGGGACAGGAGCCCTCAGCTGACGGGCAGTTTCTGCTTTCTCTCCTTGCAGCTGGGCTCTGCAGGTGCTGAGGCTGCTCTGGGCTCTGCCAGGGCTCTTCTGGGCTCAGCCCTGGGCCCAGCTGGGCTGGCTCTGCCCTCACATTGCCATGACAGCTTTGCATCAGACGAGCCCCTTCCGAGCACAGCGCCTGAGCTTTCTGCTTTGGCAGGTGAGTGAGACTCTGCTGCAGGCCCAGAGATTGCAGCTGGGGACTCACATCCAATTGGCAAGGACCCAGAGTCTCAATAGCCCCAGCTGAATGCCTGGATCTGCACAGGCTGTTTTGTCTGTCCCATTCTTCCTTCTTTTTTGGCTGGAATTGTGCAGTTCCACTTTCTTCCTCCTCTAGAAGTGCCAAGAGTGGGCCAAAGCTGGCGAGTGGGCCGTGTTCCTGAGGCAGTGCAGGCTGGAGCTGATGGATGGAGAATTGCCCTTCTGCGCTTCCCAACCAGAGCAAAAAACTGTAAGTGGGACTTGGTGTCTTTAGAGAAATCCCTGACAGTTTCAAAGGGAATGTGCAGCTCATTACCAGGCTGAGAATGAAGGGCATCTTCTAAAGGATTTGGGGTTTGACAGAGTTTCCATTCCCAGTCCTGCTTGGAGCTGTAAGGGCACAAAGCAATTTCCTCTTGCTTCGACCACAATTTCAAATACCAATGTTGGAAACAAAGCCCAAAATTTTTTAAAAGGCTGCTGAGGTCATTAAGATGGATCCATGCCATCTGCACATTTACAATGTTAATAACTAAGTTCTCTTTTTAGAAACATCATTTATGTCTAAATGCAAAGTTACAGAATGTAACTTTGTATTTATGTTTTGTTTTCTTCCCCAACCATTATGTTATGGTTTTTTACTACCTCTTAGATTTTATTCTTATCTTTTATAATTTATAATTTTTTTTTCTTTTTCCTTTTTTTCCATTAAATAGAAAATGTGTCCTACAGAAGGAATGTTCTTGGCTCCTGGTTCCCGTGTGGAGCAGCTCCCTTCCCGCTGGCTGAGCTGCTCAGGCAGAGCCCGGCAGCTCCTGGCCCTGCAGGGCTGAGGCTTTTCCCCATTGCTGGGCACAGACTGATGGAGCAGCACTGCTGAACACGGGCACAGCCAGAGGGACCAGCAGCAGCTGCCTTTGGCCACCTGAGGCTCCAAGGCCCAAACTCTGAGCAGACAGGGCTGGAAGAGACTGGCAGGCTCCCTGTTGGCTGTGCTGCCCCACTTGTGCCCGGCCCAGCTTTGCTTGGGGCAGGGGGAGAACAAGGGGCAGCTCCCTGCCAGCCCCAGCCCAGGGACCCCTCCAGCCCCGGGACTTGGGGCACTGTCAGCACCTGCTGCTCCAGCCAGGGCTTCTGCTGGCCCTGACAGCAACACCCAAAGTGGGGCTGATCCCGAGGGAGCAGCAGCAGGGCCTGGATCTGATCCCTGACTCTGAGCCAGGGCTGCACAAATGACCCCACAGCAGCAGCAGCAGCAGCAGCAGCAGATGGAGCTGACTTTGAGCACAGCCCCTGCCCCTCTTCCCTGCCATGTGCAGCGGTGTCACAGCAGCCTGAGGCACCTGGGAGCCCCTAGTGCCAGCAGGGACTTGAGATGGCAGCCCTGGGCTCCTAGAGGTTGTGCAGGGAACGGAGCTAGGGACTCCCTGTGCATGTGGAGCTTCCAGATGGAAAAGGCTGCTGTGCCCAGGCAGCTCCAAGGGCACAGAAAGGAGGGTCTGGAGCACTGGATCTGTGCCAGTCCCTCAGTCCTGGGCAGCAGGCAGCGAGCCCTGGGGGAACAGAGGGCACAGCAAGAGGGACAGAAGCAGGCAAGGTCAGAGACTGGAGAGAGCCAAGCCCATGAGCAGGAACAGCTGCTCCATTGCACTCTTGGAGAAAGCTCTTGGCTGGTTCAAAGCTCTGAAAGGCGTGAGGGGCAGAGATGAGGCCACAGCAAACAATGCTCCTGTTTGCACAGCCTCCCCTCTCCGTGTCCCAGCAGGAATTGGATGGACTGTATTCGTCTCTGCGAGTCGTCTCGTTCAGCATGAGCAGCTCAGCACCAGGAGCTGAAGGAGCTGAAGCCTCAGGCCACAGGAGCTGGGCAAGAGGGAACTTTGTCAGCAAAGTCATGCTGCTAAAACAGACCCAGCTGAATGGAGTGGATATAATCATGGAATGACAGAATCCTTTCTGTTGGAAAAGACCTCTGAGCTCCCCCAGTGCAGCCGGTCAGCCAGCAGTGCCAAGGCCAGCACTAAACCACGTCCCTGAAGTGCCAAGGCCTGGACAAGAGCCCTGAGTGAGGCCTGGACAGCAGCCCTGAGCCAAAGGTGCCTCTGCATGAACCTTCCAGCCAAAGGTTATCTTTGTATCTGCTCCCTAATGGAATGTGCATGGTCATTAGCACTGTGATAGATGTAGGCACTCCTTAGTGAAACATGTATTGACCTTTGTGTATTTAGAAGGCAGACAAGGCCATGAAATCTGACATCTGGCCTTGTTTGGGGCTGAAGGATCAAAGTCAGCTGCCTTGGTTCCTCCTTGAGCCCTGGCCAGGCTTTGGGAGGGAGCCAAGAGGAGGATGAACCCAGATGTTCCCGCACTGGAAGTGTTGTCAGTTTGTTCATTCAGCACTGTCAGAGCTGGGCCCTCTCCCAGCGGGGTTGGAGCCTCACCTGTGGCTGGAGGCACCTGCAGGAATTCCCAGTGCCCAGGAGTGGCTCTGCAGCCCTGGGCTGTGACAGCTTCCCCCAGCTGCTGGGTGGATCTGGGGGATGGTAAAGGCTGAGGGTAAAGGCTGCTGGACCTTTGTTAATCCCTGCAGGCAATATTTGGTGGGGATGATTGGGTGCATTGCTGAGCTGCTCCTTTTGTGATTCTTTGCTGCTTTGAGCTGCAGTAAATGACACTGATTCCTTCAGCTGGAGTCTGTGTCTTTGGTGCTGACCCTGCCCACTGGTAAAACAAAACTGGCACAGTCTGGCCAGATGACAACAAAATGTCACTTGTTCAGTGTAAATGTGAGGAATCAGTCCCATCAGGAATTCCCACATGGGAAGCCCTTCCCTGGAGTTCCCTGGCTCTGGAGTGGGCTGAGGTGGGAGCACCGTGTGAGCAGTGGGGCAGTCGGTTAAAAGGATCTGGACCCCTGGATGTCTTCAAATGCATCCAAAAATTGCATGTGGAAAAGGAAAGGAACTTGTGGGTTTGGGCCAACCAAGATGAATTTAAGAGTACATTGGAAACAGAACCTTCAGATGGAAAAATTATCATTGGAATGCTCCCACATGGAGCAATAGAAGGAGGTTTTAATATTGAGCACAGATGCATTTTTGCAAGTGAAATATCAATATAATATATAACTATATACACATTTTTGGTATAATAAGGCCTTAAAATGTATTTATATATGTATTTGTATATTTATGTATATTTTATGTATGTATATGTCTATATCTATCTATATCTTTATTTCTAAAACAATATGTCTATGTAAACTAATAACAGTGTGAAATAGTGTTGACAATACTAATTTGAAGCTTTGGCTGCTCAGGGATGTAACACTAAATACCCTACAGAACAGGACTGGCCAGGACCCTATCGGTGTTCAACTTTGTAAGGTTGTATACAATGAGAAAAGGAGGAAGGGATGAAATTGGTTATTTTACAGGGTTTGCTGATACTGTGATGTAGAGTGCTTTGTCTGTTCCTGTGAAAAATACAGTGATGAAGCCTGCAGGGTTTTTTATGTCCCAGACTATCCACAAGTTACAGGATTGGTTGAACCGGTGAAGGGGTTGTTAAAAGAGCAGCTGAAAAAATGAGGAGATGGGAACCTGTGCTCATGGAGAACCCATCTCCCAGATGTGCTCCATGCCCTTAACAATGGCCCACTGGGGAAGTGGAAACCCCCTGGCTGTGCACGGCTGCACCCAATTTGCAAATCCAGCCATGGGCAGTGAGACTTGGACTGCCTGGAAATTGTTCTGGCTGTGATGGCCCCTGGCAGGGCCAGCCCAGAGGCTGCAGGGCTGGGCCTTCATGCACTGGAATGGATTAGGATAAATTCAAAGCAAATGAGAGCTGTCAATACTGAAACAGGAATTCCGATTCCTCCAGGACACTTTGCTTTGGACACTGCTGGCTTGGAGCTTGGCCTTGCAAAGTGTTCATGTCATGGCAGGAGGAATTGATGCAGAATATCAAGGAGAAATGACAGTAATTCTGTTAAAAAATAGTGAAAAAGATTGGATTGTTCAACCCCGTGACAGCGTAGCACAATTACTGATATTGCAATTTTAAGAACCATTGTGAAAAAAGGAGCTTCTCCTCCAATCACCACCATTTGTGGAGATAAAGGGTTTGGATCCAACATTCCTAATAATGGAGCCAGAGTGTGGGTCCTGAGGCCAAAAGGCCCTCCTGAGGCAGCTGAAGGAGCAGCTCCTAGGAAAGACAACTCTGAGTGCTGAAACCTGGGCAGGAACAATGGGAATGTATCCCTGCAGCCAAGTGTTCTGTGTGAGAACAAGTAGATCTGACAGGATATTGTTTTACACATCCTGCCAGACCAAATCTCCCTGTTTGCCCCAAGGGCCCCTTTGGAAAATGCTCTGATCCCTAGGGCTCCATGTGAAGGCTGCTGTGACCCTGAGGGACTTGCACAGGAATTCCATCCAGGAGCCTGGGTGCCCCTCAGGGACTGGGACCCAGCCCCCTTCCAGCCAGAGGGGAAAGGGCCCCCCAAGCCTTGTTAGGCACAGACAACATGGTAAAGCTGAACAGCAAAGGGCCTGGGGGCATTATTCTGGAATTAAAAAGGCACCAGCTCCATGGACAACAGAATTATTGTTCCTAACTCGAATGAGATTGAGAAAAAAGAATGAAGAACGGTGTCACTAAAGTACTGCTGATGTCTGTGAGTTGTACCTTGATGGTCAGCCAGAATCTTTGTCTGCCACAAACACCTCTAGTGTTTGACCAAGGGGTTAGTGATCAAAATGGAATGATTAGTTATGAAAATGTAAAGATCAGGGTAGCCAAAGTACTGCATGTCAGCAATTTCTGGGTGTGTTCTCAGCTGAAGTTGGGAGGAATGGGGTTCCCTTGGAGGGCCCACCCTGTGGGGTGGCCAGAACTCTGTCCATGGGCTCTGACTTGTCACTGTCAGTGAGGGGACAGTTAAAGAAAACACAGGAATACAGTGATCAGTTGGACAGGATTCCCTAAGATTTCCCTTCAGGAGAAACCAAACCCTGTTCTAGTTCTAGAGGCCAGAGTGTGAGAGGATTTCTGTGCATTCCCATCCCTGCCAGTGTCAGTAGAACTTGGGGTGCTGGAGCTGGTCGGTGTCAGTGTCACACCACTCTTGGCTGCAGGGCCACCATTTCGGGTCCTTCAGCCACAACCACAAGGAAGAGTTGGGGCCCAGGGAACATTTTCCCCCCAAGGAGTGCCTTGGCTTTCAGAAAGCAAAAGATTCTGGTTCCTCCTGTGCCCCATGTGTGCTTCCCCGTCCAGTGGAGTTTGCATGAATCAGCTGAATGGATTATTAGCAGAAGCAGCAAATGATGCTGTTAAAATGTGCAATAGCACATCCTGTGAGCTCCAACAAACACAAATGGGGACTGCACAGAACCGCATGGCCTTGGATTATCTGCTTGCTGGCCAAGGAGGAGCCTGGGCTGCCATGGGACAGGAATGTTGCACTGCTCTCAGGGATGGGTTTGAAGGCCAACAGTCAGGAATCACCTTGACACAAAGAGCAGCAGAAGAGTGGCAGAAAGAAGAAAATTCTTCTTGGTGGGATTGCCTTTGGGGCTGCTAAATTGGAGGCTGCTGTGAAATGCGTTTGTGGCAGTGCCTGTCATCACTGCAGCGTGTGCACTTGGTGTGCACTCTGACATTCCATGTTAGAGTTGTTGTGACGCTTTGTGCTGGAGTATTGAGACTTGTCTGAAAAGAGACAGTCTCGAGAAAAGAGAGGCATTTGATAAATAGCAGAGAATAGCAGCAACTATTTAGGCATGTTTTAAAAGGAACGTGAATAGCTCAGAGTAATGAAATTAAACAGCACTTAATTGAAGCACAAGAGGAGATGCCTTTATGCGTAATATGTAAATCTAAACTGTGTTTTTGAAAGAATTGTTATGAAGGTTGTAGTTCATTGTAGGTCTGAGGACTGATCAAAGCACCAAGGCCTGAACAGGCCCTGAGGCAAAGTTCACCTCTGGATGAACCTTCCAACCAAATGTATGTTTGTATCCACTACTTAAGGAAGGATTATTAACAGCATGATCAGTGTATGTGTTCCTTGATCAAACATGGATTTGTCTTTCTGTATTTAGAAACCAGACCAGGCCCCATCTGGCCTTGTTTGGGGCTGAAGGATCAATGTCAACTCCCTTGGTTCCTCTTTAAGCCCTGGCCAGGCTTTGGGAGAAGCCAACGAAGAGAATGAAACCAGATGTTCCCACACTAGCAGTGATGTCAGCTTGTTTGTTTAGCAGTGTAAAAGCTGTGTCCTCTCCAAGCGGGCTTGGAGCCTCCTTGGCTGCAAAGGTGGAGGCACCTGCAGGAATTCCCAGTGTCTGGAGTGGCTCTGCAGTCCTTGGCTTCCCCAGCTGATGTGTGGATCTGGGTGATGGTGAAGTCTGAGGGGAACTGCTGATGGATCTTTCTTTAATCACTGCAGGCAATCTTTGGTAGTAATGACTGGATGGATTGCTGAGCTTCTTTTGTAATTCTTTGCTAATGATGATGTGCTTTGCTGAGCTTATCCTTTTGTAATTCTTTGCAGCTGTGCATGATATAAATGATACAATTCCTTAAATTGGTGTCTGTGTCTTTGGTAGTGACCCTGCCCACTGGTGAAACAGGGCCCCCTCTTGCCTAAGTGTTACCTGGCAAGGCAAAACCCCTCCCTCCAAAATTCCTCCCTTCCTCCTTGTTCCCCCCCTTCATACACTGAGCATGATGTCCTATGGTCTGGGGTATCCCTGGGCTCAGCTGGGGTCACCTGTCCTGGCTGTGTCCCCTGCCAAGCTGCCCCGCAGCCCCAGCCCCTCCCCAGCGTGGCTGGACGAGGGGCAGGACAGGCCTTGGCTCTGCTGCAGCTCAGCAAGAACAAAACCATCTCTGCGTGCTCAGCCCTGTGCTCAGCACCGGCCCAGCAGTGTCTCAGTGCCAGTGTCTGTGCCCTCAGTGCCTGCCAGGGGTTTCCATGGCAACTGCCAGCACAGGTGACCCAGGTGTCACCCCCCAGTGCCGGTTGCCATGGAAACAGTGCCCAGCACTGCCCCTTTCTGTCTGGCTGACCTGGCCTTTGGCCCTGGCAGTGGCATTGGCTGCTGGTTCCTGGTGCCTGCCCGGCCAGCGCGGCACAGGGCAGGTGGCCATGGCACGAGCCCCCAGCAAGGGATCCCCTCTGGCTCTGGGCACTGACACCAGCCCTGAGCAAGGGGCCCAGGGCAGGTTTCCATGGCCACCAACCACCACAGCGGGTCCGGGCATTGGTTGCCATGGCACCAAACCAAGGAACGGGTCCCTGTGGCCGTTGCCATGGCACCTGGTGGCACCAAGGAGTGTCATTGCAATTGTACCTGGAACAGCCCTGGCACAGCTTTGTACTGAGGGTTGCCATGGCAGCCCAGGGCAGCAACAGCTCTGCAGGCAAGTGGCCATGGAACCTGGCTGCAGAAATGGCTCCTTGGGCTGGTTTCCAAGGAAACCTGAACTGATGGGGGTTGCCATGGCAACCAAACCCAGCAGTGGGGTCACTGTAGTGTCCATGGCAACAGTCCCTTATAATGGCCCACTGCAGGCTGGGATGATGATCCACCCTCACAGCTGGCCCAGGGCAGGTCTGGAGTGCTCTTGGTGGCACCTTGGGCTTGGCACACACTTGAGGAGGATGTCTGTTTGCAATGGGGAAACTCAGGAGTTTTAGATGGCTTCAAAAATCAAAGAAGGAAAATTCCTCTTTGGCTGTGTGCAGCCAGTTCTCCAAGCAAAGCAGGTCCCAGGTGAGATTGTCCACACTGGGTGAGACCTCAAGGCACAGCTGCTCTGAGCAGGCCAGACCTCCTTAGGAGAGTCCCTGCTTCAATATCAGTCACTGAATGCTGCAATCACCTCTTGTGTTATAAGAACAGCAATTAAAGATGCCCATAAAAGAAGAATCCATATTTCCTAGAAGCTCTTTGAGCTATTTCTCCATAACTGTAAAAGGAAACCCTCCTTATGAACTGCACTAGAGCAGAGGGAAATCAAGGCAGAGCCGTGGTTTGTCAGGACTTGCTTGATCCTAATGAGCCTCACTGTGCATTTGGAACTGAGCCCTTGAACCTCAGGGCCTGGGAGGAGATTACACAAACCTTTCCAGGAGTCAGAGTCAGAGGAAACACCCAAAGTGTCTCGAGGCATTCATGGGTCCCACTGAGGTCCCTCTCCAACACAGGCTCCTCATGGACTCCTTGGAGGAGAGAATTGGTGGCCAGGATGGCACAAAAACCTCTCAGACACTCAGTGTGGAAAGGAAAATTCTTTAAGTATCCTGAACACCTTGAGTGTCTCAAAGCATAAATGAGCCTCAGGTGGGACTTGGGCTCATTTGGTCCCTCAGGAGCTGGGCTGGGGGCTCCAGAGGTGGCTGTGGAGCATTGCCTGTGCTGTGCCAGGGACTGGCAGGCACTGCTGGGCTGGGATAGAGGCTCTGGGGGGATTGGGGTTCCAGGGCACGGCAGGGCTGAACCTGCCCCTTCCTCTCCCCCACACACAAAATGTTTCTAGTTAAGTGTCCTGCAGTCTCTTACAGTAAGGCAGTGTTGGAGGTGAAATCCCAATTCTGGCCATGGGCATCTGGAGGAGAAGGACAGTTCTTTTCCATAGGAAGGAAAGCACAGACCCCAATGTTTGGAAGGCAGGTGAGTGTCTCACTAGTCCAAGGCCAGCCAGACTTGTCAGCAAAGGAAGATTGTGTTTGGGAGCAGCCTTTGGATTTTGGAAATTTCGGAGTTGAACCCAGTTTTGGCCATGGGCACCTGGAGAAGCAGGACAGTTCTTTCCATAGGAAGGAGAGCATGAAGTCTTCCCCAGGGTTTTGGGGATGGATGAGACCTGACCCGCTTGAAACCATTGCCATCCACACTTGTCCTGGCAATATTCCTATGGGAATCATCCCTGGATATTAGGAAATTTGGAGGTGAAATCCGAATTTTGGCTATGGGTGCCTGGAGGAGAATGACAGATCTTTTCCATTGGGAAGGAAAGCACAGAGCCCCAGTGTTCCAGCAGCAGATGAGAAGAGACCCTCAACATGCCAAGGTCAGCTGGACCAGTCAGGCAGTCCATGGGAGGCCAAACCAGCCAGGCCTGTTCTGTGTTCCCTTGGTTTTATGGGGCTCCAGAGTGTCACAATAGTGCCTTGGATCCACGGGACCATGCAGTGTCATAAGGGTGACTTGATTCCATGGGTTCCAGCAGTGTCACAATGGCCCCTTGATTACAGGAAGACCTGCAGTGTCACACTGGCCCCTAGGCTTGATGGGGTCCCACAATGTTCCAGTGGCCCCCAGGTGTCATAAGGCCCCTCAGTGTCACAATGGTCTCCATGGTTCCCCAGGCCCCACAATGTCATGTGACTCCTCTGTTCCATGAGCCCTGCAATGTCACAATGGAGCTTTGGACCCTGGGGGTTTGCTGTGTCACAATGGTCTCCTTTGGCTCCACAGTGTCACAATGCACCATTGATGACAGGAGCCCACTCTGTGTCACCCTGGAGCTTTGGTTCCATGCAGCCCTGCAGTGTCACAATGGTCTCCTTTTGTTCCCCAGTGTCACAATGGACCACTGACAACATGAGGCACCGCAGTGTCACAATGGACCTTTGGTTCCATGCAGCCCTGCAGTGTCACAAAGGCCTCTTGGTTTCACCAGACCCCACAATATCACAATGGTCCTCTTGGTTCTGTGGGGACCCCCAGGGTCACAATGGTCTCACTGGTTCCATGAGGCCTCACAGTGTCACAATGCTTTGCTTATCCCATGGGGCCTCATAGTGTCACAATGGTCTCAGTGATTCCATGGTGCCCCTCAGTGTCACAATGGCCCCTTGGTTCCATGAGGCTGTGAAATGTCTGAATTGTGTTTGCATGGTTCCATGAGGCCTTGCAATGTCACAATGGACGTTTAGTTCCATGGAGTCTCACAGTGTCAAAATGGCCCCTTGGTTCCATGACACCTCAAAGTGCCACAATAGGCTCCATCGTTCCATGAGGCTCCTCAGTGTCACATTGGACCCTTGGTTAGATGGGGCCCCTCAGTGTCACAATGATCCCTACATTCCATGGACCCACACAGCATCAGTACAGTCCCCTTGGTTCCATGAGGCCAAGCAATGTCACAGTGCTCTCCATGATTCCATGAGGCCCCACAGTGTCACAAGGCTCCCTTGGTCTCACAGGGCCCCACAGTGTCACAAGGCTCCCTTGGTTCCATGGCCCTGTGCTGCTGCATTCCCCCCTCCCCTTCTCACGCCGCCCTGCCAGCTGAGAAATGCTCCTTGGGCCTCGGCCTTGGCCAAAAGCCCCTGGGCTCAGCTCCTCTGCAGCTCATCACAAACACTGTCTGCTCCAGGCACTGCTGCTGCCCAAACAGCTCCTGCTTCCTTTAGGAGCAGCCCTGGGAGCTGTTTCTGTTCCCTCCGTGGCACAACATCCCTGTTCTCACACTGCCAAAGAAAGCTGCTGATGCCAAGTGTGGCCAGGATGAACCATTGCTGGGACTGAAGCCCCTCTCGTGGGGCCCTGCAAACAGCGCTCCAAAAGGAGCCCTTGGAGCTCTCCTGGGCCAGCGACTCCCTCTGAGTGGGGCCTCTCCCAGCCGGGAACTCTCCCGTTTGCTGCACTCGGGGATCCCAAACAACCACAGAGCCTGGGCAGATCCCCCCACTCCTCCAGGCTCAACCCTTCACCTGCTGGGGAGATGCCAAAGCATCAGCAGTGAGCATTCCCTGCCCTCAGGGGAATTTCTCCCAGGTGCCTTGCACTGACTCTTGGTGTCTGTGTGCACACAGGAGTGCCTGTGCTGGGGAAATGTGGCAGAAATGCTGCTCCCTGAGGGGTTTGAGTGCCTTGGATAGCTGAGTGAGTCAGGCCTGTAAGTGAGGTTAAATCACAAGGTCTAAGTGAAGTTAAATGCTGCTAAGAGTTGTTCTTTTGCTAAGTTGTTTAATATATGTTAAAAGCGGAGTTAAATACTGTTAAATTATATTCCTCTTTTAAATTGCAAAGTCATAGATTTTAAGTTAGGTTAAATACAGTTAATTGCTATTCTTTGCTAAATTGTGAAGTTGAAGGTATCATTAAAGGTTAAGGTATAAGTTAAGTCCTCTTATGTTTGAGCTCTCTTAAGCTTTTAGGCGATATTCCTTTTATCCTTGCACTCACTGTCCTTGTGTCACACACACACACAGGGACAGTTCTCAGTTCATTTCTGGTTTGATTGCCTGGATTCTGTTTGGTTTTGTTGTTGCTTTGTTTCCCTGTAATGCCTGAAGTGTCCAGCCAGGAGCAGAGTGACTCTTGCCAAGGAATTTTGTGCTGCTGTCCCTTAATATTAAATCTGGTTTTTGCTGATCCCTTGCTGGGGATTTTTTCAGCGCTCTCAAGCCCTCGTTCGTAACAGGGTGAAGGAGCCCTGGCCCAGGCTCTGGCCCTGGGGAACACGGGGATGCTCCCGGGGGTCCCTGTCCCTCTGTCCCACCCCCAGGGCCCCGTCCCCCCGTCCCCGTGTCAGGCTCTGGGGTCAATCTCGTGGAACATCCTCTGGGGGAGGCTGCGGCGCTGGGGGCGGGGGGACCCAGGGGGACAGGGGACCCTGCTGTGCACGAGCAGTGTTGGACTGTACTGGGGGGAACTGTGAGGGGGGACAGGGCAGAGTGACCTCCCCAGTGACCTCACACAGCCTTTGAGATGTCACACAGCCACTGTGATGTCACACTGACCCTGTGATGTCACACTGACCTGTGATGTCACACTACCCCAATGATGTCACACAGCCATCTCTGTGACCTCACACAGCCCCTGTGATATCACATTGCCCCTGTGATGTCACAGAGCCTCCTGTTATGTCACAGCCCACTGCGAGACCTCACACAGCACCCTTGTGATGTCACAGAGCCAACTCTGGGATTTCACCCTGGAATGTCAGTCATGCAGTTGCAATGTGATGTCACAGAAGACTCTGTGATGTCACAAAGTCACCATGTGATATCACTGTCTGTTCTGTGATGTCACAGCCTGCTCTATGATGTTACACAGCCACCCACTGATGTCACCACCCACCCTCTAATTTCACAGGGCCACCCTCTATGGTGGCAGGATCTGCTGTCTGGCCTCACACCCCACTCTATGATGTCAGAGACAGCTGTGTGATGTCACAACCCCCTCTGTTATGTCACAAAAACCCTCTCTGTGATGTCATACTGCCACTCTGTAATGTCACAGCACACAGTTTGACCTAACAGCCTGTTCTGTGATGTCAGAGAATCTCCTTTGTGGTGCTGCAGCTGCTCAGTGTCCTCACACAACAAACTCTGTGAAGTCATAACCAACCTGTGACCTCACACAGCCCACTCTGTGCTGTCACGCAGCCCCTTGCTGACATCACAGCTGCTCTGTGCCTCTATGACACAGCCACAGAGGTGCTGCTGTGACACAGCCCCCTCTGGGACATGCCACAGCCCCTGCCAGTGCTGAGCCCTTGTGAGCTCTGTCTGTGCCCTGCTGGTGTCCCTGAGGTGCCCTGGCAGTGCCCCAGCCCTGCTGGGCTGTGCACAGGAGCTGCTCCTGGCCAGAGCTGTCTCTCTGCAGCGCTGCCCTTGCCAGGAGCTGCCTCTGGGCCAGGAGCCCAGCCCAGCTCAGCAGCACAGACACAGCACAAGGACTGTAATCACCCTCTGGGGCTTTGGTGCTCTTTGCATCAGACTCAGTCCTTCAAAGTGTGCTCAAAGCACCTGGACAAGGCAGACAGTTCTTTTCTACAGGAAGGAAACCACAGAACCCCAGGGTTTAAAGGCAGATGAGAGGCAGTCACCAGAGGCCAAGGCAAGCCACATCTGTCTGTCCTTGCAGCTTTTGTCTGAAAGCAACCTTTGGATATATGGGGCGTTTTGGGGGTGGAATTCCATTTCAGCAATGGGTTCCTGGATTGGAATGACAGTTCTCCATAGGAAGAAAAGGGCAGAGCCCCAGTGTTTCAAAGGCTGATTAGAGGCAGCCTCAAGGAGGTCAAGGCCAGCCAGACCTGTTGTCAGGGAAGAATCCTTGGATAGACAGAACTTAGGAGGCCAAACCCCACTTTTGTCTGTGGGCATCTGGACAGGAAGGACAGTTCTTTTCCATAGGAAGGAAAGTGCAGAACCCCAGTGTTTTGAAGGCAGATGAGAGCTGGCCCTGAGGAATCCAAGGGAACCTGGACAATCCTGGCAGCTTTTGTCTGATAGGTGTCCTTGGATATAAGGAATTTTGGAGGCTGATTCTCAGTTTTGGCCATGGACGCCTGGACTTGAAACATGATTTTTTTCCATGGGAAGAAAAGCACAGCCCACACTGTTTTGAGGGCAGATGAGAGGTGGCCCCCAAGAGGCCAAGGCCAGCCAGAGCTGTCTGTCCTGGCAGGTTTCATATGGGAATAATCCTTGGATATCATCAAATTTGGAGGAGGAATCCCAATTTCTGCCATGAACCCCTGGAGGAGGAAGACAGTTCTTTCCCACAGGAAGGAATGCACAGGACTCCAGGGTTTCTATGCACAGGACTCCAGGGGTGATGAGAAGTGACCCTCAACATGCCAAGGTCAGCTGGACCAGTCAGGCAGCCCCCAGTAGGCCCAGCCCGCCAGACTTGTTCCATGTTCTTGGATCCTTGGGACCCTGCAGCATCACAATATCCCCTTGGTTCCATGAGTCCCTGCAGGATCACAACAGATCTTTGTTTCCATGAGGCCCAGTGATGTAACAATGGTCTCCTTGGCTCCACAGTAGCACAATGGCCCCTTGCTTCCATGAGACCTTGCAGTATCAAAACGGTTTCCTTGTTTCCATGGGACTGCACAATGCCACAATGGCCCATTTGTTCCATGAGGTCAGAGTTTCAAAATAGCCCCTTGGTTTGATTTGGTTCCCCTGGATCATAAGGGTCCCTTGGTTCCACAAGGCCTGGATGTTTTACACTAGTCCCTTGCTTCCATGGGAACTCACAGCGTCACAATGGCTCCTTGCTTCCATGAGACCTCTCAGTGTCTGTTCCAGATTGCAAGGCAAGATGTATTCTATTGCCATCTGTATGGCAGTTGTCTGGTGTCAAGTGGGTAATTCTCCTTATCTCTCTTCCTGAGTGATCATAATCAAGGTCCCTCAGCAGGGAACATCTGCTGATAAGAGGTTACTGAATGTCACCACATGACTGATAAGAACTATACCATCCCATTGTGAGATGCTCCACCCAGAGGGAGGAGCCAAGCAGTGCCATGCAGATATAACCTGGAAGATTCTGACACGCCAGCCAGTGCTTTCTCCACTGGACTCCCCAGAGGAACAGCAGCTGCTTCTACTTCCACGGATCTGTGGAGGAAGAATACACCCCTTTCCTACAGGACTCCCTGCTCCAACAGAACTACACCTGACACTCCAGGAGGACTGCAGCCCCTTTTCCAACTGGACTGCTACCAACACCCTGACCAGCAGGGTATCAGGTAGAGTTCTGACTCTGACAGTGTTGTTCTAGTGTATTTTATCATTTTATTTTATCCTTTTATTTTTTTTCCTCCCCTATTAAAGAACTGTTATTTCCTGCTCCCATATTTTTTGCCTGAGAGCCCCTTATTTAAAATTCATAGCAATTCGGAGGGGTGGGGAGGGTTTGCATTCTCCATTTCAGGGGAGGCTCTTGTCTCCTTTAGCAGGCACCTGTCTTTCCAAACCAACACAAGCCCCTGCAGCTCAGGGCAGAGAATGAGGGGAGAAGGGACCCCGGGAGCCCAAACAGCCCTGGCATCCCAAAATGGGGAGAGCGAAGAGGGGGAACCTTTGGGATTGCTGGGACTGCCAGCAGCCTGGAGAACGCAGGCACCGAAGAGAAGGGGGACTCCTAATCCAAGGGTGACCCCAAGCACCTGGGAAAGGGGGGAACCCCCCAAACAACAGAGGGGAGGGACCAGGAATGGGGAACTCCTGGGAGGTTTTTCAGGGCTGAATCTTGGTGTTGGGAAGGTTTTTCTGTAGCCCAGATGGCCGGTGACTTGTAGAGATGGAGTCAGGCAGAGAGACCTTCAAACTTAATGTGCTCATCCCTTGTTTTCTCCAAACCAGGATTTCCCATTCCCAACCTCTGGGAGGCTGTGAGGAAGAGGAAGATGCCCTGGGACACTGAGACAGGTGAGGAGGAAGTCAGTGCCCTGTTCTCCCCTGTGCTGCTCCATCTCCCAGCCCAGCACGGCCCCTGGCTGCAGGACAGCCCTGGGGGATCTCCTTCCCTTTTCCTGTGGCACGGAGGCAAATCCCATCCTGTCGTTGTCCTTCCTCCCCCAGAGCAGGAGCTGAGCATGGAGAGCAGGGAGGACAAATCCCCAAGGCAGAACCTGGCGGAAGAGGCCGTTTTGAGCAGCTCCACAGCACAGGAACCCAACAGGGAGGAAAAGCCCCGGAGATCCCGTACGAGGAGGGGCTGCAAACGCAGATCACGGGGATCTGAGGGGGAAAGACCCAGCCTGGGCCGGGAAGGCGGCCGGAGATCGAGCCAGAGCTCAAAGCTGGTGCTCCATGAGCAGCTCCGTGATGGGGAGAAGCCCCACAAGTGCTTGGAGTGTGGGAAGAGCTTCAGGTGGAGCTCCCAGCTGATCAGGCACCAGAGGATCCACACTGGGGAACGGCCTTACGAGTGTGATCAGTGCAGGAAGAGGTTTCAGAACAGCTCCCATCTCCTGCAGCACCTGCGCACGCACACAGAGGAGAGGCCCTTCCTCTGCCCTGACTGCGGGCAGGGCTTCAGGCACAACTCCAGTCTTGTCACTCACCAGCGCATCCACACTGGGGAGAGGCCCCACGAGTGTGAGGAGTGTGGGAAGAGCTTCAGCCAGAGCTCCCACCTGATTGAGCACCAAAGGACCCACGCTGGGGAACGGCCCTATCAGTGTGAGGAGTGTGGGAAGAGCTTCAGCCAGAGCTCCAACCTGATCCAGCACCAAAGGACCCACACTGGGGAACGGCCCCACGAGTGTGGGGAATGTGGGAAGAGCTGCAGGAAGCGTTCTGCCCTGACCGACCACCAAAAGATCCACACTGGGGAGAGGCCCTACGAGTGTGATAAATGCAGGAAGAGGTTTAAGACCAGCTCACATCTCCTAAGGCACTATCAGATTCACACAGAGGAGAGGCCTTTCCAGTGCCCCGACTGTGGGAAGGGATTCAGGGACAACTCCAACCTCGTCAGGCACCGGCACATCCACACCGGGGAGAGGCCCTACGAGTGTCCCCAGTGTGGGAAGAGCTTCTCACAGCGCTCTCACTTGACCCAACACCAACGGAGGCACTGGTGAGGGAAGCCCTGTGAGTGCCTCGAGTGCGGGAAGAGCTTCGTGCGCTGCTCCAGCTCCATCCCCCGCTGGATGCCCCACATTGGCCACAGCCCTGGTGCCCCACATTCCCTGTGATCCATGTTGGGAACACAGCTGGCTGCTTCTCCTTTTGGTTTGCCTTAATTTTCTTCTGCTTCATCTTTATCCCTTAAAAACAGCACAAACAGGGTTAAATGAAGGAAATTGTTCAAAGATGTCTTAAGTCCCACCATTTCCCAGATGTTGGAGGGGGAATTTAGGATTTGGGGACATATTTTGTGTGGAGTACCCATGTTGCTAAGAGGCAGGAATTTGATCTCACCCTTCTTGTGTTGCTAAGATCTCCTCCCCTGACCCAAACTCTAACTCTAGCCCTGGGATACCCTATAAAAACCCCACGGCCCTGCCTTTGCCCTGTCTTTTGGGGGTCACAAATGGATTCTGGAGCTTTCTTAAACCAACACTTGTCTCGTTTGTTCCTGGCACCGGCAGCTGCAGCCTCCCTGGACACTATGAACTCTGGAGAATGGGGGCAGGCAGTGTGGACAGGTCCTAGATTGCAAGATAAGTGTGTGTTCTGTTTGCCATCTGTCAGAGGTGGGGCAGTTATCTTCTGGTCATTGGGCAGTTTTCTTTATCTCGTCCGCAGCCCATCCTCCCTCCCGAAGTTATCTTCTGATAATAGGCTAATAATTATTAATTATCTGCTGTTAATGGGCCATTGAGTGTCACTGCCTGGCTGATAAAACGTCATCATCTCATTGGGAGATGCTCTGCCCAGTGGGAGGAGCCAAGCATTCCTACCTGGATAGAATCTCAGGTTTGGAACACTGCAGGCAGCCTTTTCCTACTGGATTTCCAGAGAAGCAGCATTCTTCTCCCTTGCAATCCCAGAAGATCAGCCCTTTTCCCACTGGATTCCCAGAGGAGCCGCCTTTTCCCACCGGATTTCCAGGGGAGCCGCTTCCTTCTCTACTGGATTCTACTGCATTTGTATTTTTATTTTTTCCTAAAAAAAGAACTGTTATTCCTATTCCCATATCTTTGCCTGAGAGCCCTTAATTTTAAAATTATAACAATTCAGAGGGAGGGGGTTTTCATTTTCCATTCCATGGGAGGCTCCTGCCTTCCTTAGGAGGCATCTGGCTTTTCAAACCAAGACAATAACAAAGTTATTTTAACACCACAGATATAAAATTCATTTTAATATCTGTGAAAAGCCAATATTTTAATATCTGTGAAAAGCCAATATCTGTGAAAAGCCAATAATTTAATATCTGTGAAAAGCCAATATTACAATAGTGACCTCAAAAACATGGGGGTAAAAAGCTTACAGGGAGGGGAGTTCCCAGTAAGGGGAGCAAAATGCCCAGTACTGGGACTGGGCTATGGGAGTGACATCTACCATCACTCAGTGAGAGGTTTATTGTTATGGATACATATTGTAATATTGCCTTTTCACACATATTAAAATAGATTTTAAATGTGTGGTGTTAAAGTAACTTTGTTGTAAAGATATAGTTTTTATTTCTGATGTTAATTAAGCTCAGAGAAATAGCTGCTTGTTAAAATGCCTCCTTGGATGGGATAACATCCAATGCACACAGGATGAGGACACCTGTACAGATCTGCCAACTATCCTCACTCATTGTCTGAAGGCAGAGTGGACCAAGGCGCAGTAACTGGAGGTGATAAGAATGGACTAAAACCACAAGCAAGGAATCAGCATGCTCTTAAAAGGCAGATCCAAGGAGGAACCATGCTAAACAGTTCTTGGAACATGTGAACTAGTTTGGGGAAAAGTTTGCTATGCATGAGGGTCTATGGATATCCAACAGGCTGATGTAAGGGAAAAGGTATTTCAGTGGGATTCTGAAGGTAACAGCGTGCTCCTGGCTGAGTGCCAAGATGCACCCAGTAGTAATAACCTTTGCTCCCTGGTCCTGGTCTCCCATAGTCCTTTATTAAACTTTTTACATTTTCACAGGAGAGTGAACAAGCAGTGTTGGACTGTTGTGGGGGAGCTGTGACAGGGGGAGGCAGGGTGAAATGACCTCCCCAGTGGCCTCACACAGCCCCTATGATGTCACACAGCCCCCTGTGATGTCACACAGCCCCTGTGATATCACTGGCTACTGGTGATTTCATACAGCCTTCTCTGATGTCACACAACCACTCTGGTCACACCACCTCCATGTGATGTTTTTCAGCTGCTATGTGGTGTCATAGAGCCGCCTTCTGTGATGTCACAGCTAGCTCTGCGATGTCACAGCCCCCTCAGTGATGTCATACAGCCCAGTCTGTGCTGTCACACAGCCCCTTTCTGACATCCCACCTGCTCTGTGGCTCTGTGACACAGCCACAGAGGTGCCGTGCGGAGGGTCATTACCGGGACATCACGCCATGATCAATATGATCAAGTGAAGCCAATTTATTACATAAAGCAAGCCATTTTTATACTATTCGCAATTGTTCACGTGTCAAGCTAATACATGATTGCTTAAATCCTTTGTACGCACGCATTTTAATATTTTGGTTCATTTTAGTAAACCTTCCTTCTTCATGCATCTCACTGCAGTTTTCTTGTCTGCCTTTGCATCCTGAACTGTCTGCTTTTGAGCGTGTTCTTCTCCTTTCGTGTCCTTCAAGGGCATGGTGACCTTACTCAGTATCTATGAAATCTGGACTGTGCATATGTTGTGTATGTCCATTGTCCTGCAAAAAGCTCTCAACAGTGCTGCTGTGACACAGCCCCCTCAGGGATGTCCCACAGCCCCTGCCAGTGCTGAGCCCCTGTGAGCTCTGTCTGTGCCCTGCTGGTGTCCCTGAGATGCCCTGGCAGTGCCCCAGCCCTGCTGGGCTGTGCACAGGAGCTGCTCCTGGCCAGAGCTGTCTCTCTGCAGCACTGCCCTTGCCAGGAGCTGCCTCTGGGCCAGGAGCCCAGCCCAGCTCAGCAGCACAGACACAGCACCAGGACTGTAATGACCCTCTGGGGCTCTGCTGCTCTTTGCATCAGACCCAGTCCCTCAGAGTGTGCTCAAAGAACTTCTCAAGCACTCAAAGTGAGATTGAAACCCACTTTGTGTTTCTTGTACTTTAAAGAGATCCCTGTGAAGGACAGGACTGAGAAAGTGTCCCCTGGTTCCACCTAGAGCAGAACACTGGAGGCAGTGTTGACAGGTGGGGACAAGCAAGGGAAAGGTTTCTCTGGTGCTGAGCAAATCTGGATGTGTTTCAGGAATGCAAAGGGCCAAGGCCTGAGCCCCAGCCCCTGGCCAGGCAGATCCTGTCCCTCCCTCATTGCTCAGGGCTCTTCCTGGGATGTGCACTGGGATGTGGGGATGGGCAATGCCAAGGGCAGGACTATGGGGCAGCCCCTGCCAGGCTGCTGAGCAGGGACAAGGAGGAAATGAGGCCCCAGGGCTATAGGGTCACCTCGTGTCCCCTCGTGGTCCCAGGGCCAGCAGCCATGGCCAAAGTGCTGCAGGAGTTGGCTCTGTCAGGGCCTTGCAGCTGCTGCCCATCCCTGTGCCCTGTGCAGCCCAGGCTGTCCTACGGTTTCCCTGCCCTGGCGTCTGTCCCTGCAGGCTGCCGTCATCCCCCGGCTGCCCCACCTGGCTGGCCCCTTCCTTTGCTGACAGCTCTGCCTCCTGCCTGCCTCTGCCTGCCCACACAAAGCCTTGGGCTGCTCCAGGCTCCTGCTGGGGGACGTGTTGCACCACAGCCCTGCCCTGGGAGAGAAATTCTTTTCTCCTTATGTCCAGTCTGGGCCTCCTCAGCTGCCCTTGGTGCCATTATTTCTTTCTCTGGCTGATTTATGCAATTAAGAAAAGCTCCAGCCTCTCTGAATCCCTCCCACCTGTCAATCCCTCCCAGGCTACTCCTGTTCTGTCCTCAGTCTCCACACCACTGACCCCAGAGCCCTCAGCCCATCCCTGCTGGTTCTGTGATGTGGCCTCCAAACCCTTGCCTGGGAGATTTTTGTTTCCTTTTCAAGATCTGTGAAAATGGAAGAATAGTGGTCAAAATTATTTTCTCCTAAATCTTTCCATGACAGAACAAGGGTCAGTATCTCCAAAGTGAATGAGGGTGAAATTACATTTGTCAGAAAGAGGAAATATTTTACAATTATGAAAGTGGAAAACCTGCAACTGTTCTCTTCCAGAGAAGTGGATGCCCAATCCCAGGAATGCTCCAAGATCAGGAGTTTTGTGCAACCTGACCCAGTCAAACCCCCTCCCCTCCCCAAGGATGGAATTCCTGTAATGTGGGCTCTCTGATGTGCTGGTGCCCTCACAACACTTCTGGCCAGAATGTCTGCTGAGGGCAGCCAGGCTGCTGCAGGGGCAGTGACCTCACAGCCATCACCATGGTAGCCCTGTTCCCTGGGCCTGGCTCTCCCCTTTCCTCTGCCCCTGCCTTGTCTCTGCTGCCATGAAGAGTTTTGTCATTAATATCTTGTCTCCAAGGTGCTGGGGCCAATTGCTTCCCAGTCAGGCTCCTGGAGCACAAGTGGCTTTTCAGAGCCCAGCCAGAAAGGAGCCCTGAGGCAGCAGCTCTGCAGTGGTGGCCACCAGGCCGGGTTGCCAAGGGAGGCTTCTGGCCATGCCCTGCAAGCAGCTGCTGCTGCCAAGGTACCTTTGGTGCCCCAGGCTCTCCCTGGCACAGCTGCCAGCACGGCACTCTGCCCTTGTGCCCGAGGCCTTCCCTGTGCTGGGGCTGGCCTGGGGCTTTTCCTGCAGCGGGACCTGCCCTGCTCATGG
This sequence comes from Fringilla coelebs, assembly GCF_963513975.1. NCBI lineage: Eukaryota > Metazoa > Chordata > Aves > Passeriformes > Fringillidae > Fringilla > Fringilla coelebs. The sequence continues at coordinate 1,648,116 of NW_028167583.1, forward strand.
CACAGGAAAGGCAGTTCCTGCTGGAGCAGGAGGCTCTGCCTGCAATGGGCTCCAACAACTGCAGCAAGGCCCTGTTCACTTCAAAATTGCTTCCTAGAGCAGAATATTCTAATAATTGTTATAGCTCCTGTACTGTGGAGTAAATAAGACTGGTTAGGATCTTCCTGTCTAATCATGATCAGAATCAATCACAGCTGTATTTATGTAAATATATGTGGTATTCTATCATTAATCCTGTGGGTCAAATTGCTTTAAAGTTCAATTCCATCTGTCTGATCTTTTACACCTTTGAAAAATTTTGGAGTTACCAATCTTCCCTTTTAGAAGAAATTTTAGAAGTCATGGGGTCTTGCAGGGGTTTGAGGATCCATGGTGGTTGTTGGATATCATTTCTCCACATCACGTCTCAGCAGGAGTTTCTCCAAAAAAGAAAAAAAGCATTTGCTTGAAGCTCCCACTGTGCCCATGACAGGAACTCCTGTGAGTGTCTGGGACATCCTGGCTCTTGGGCAGCCTGGGGACTCCTGGGATGTCACCGTGGAGCCCCCGTGAGTGCCTGTGATAGATCGGTGCCTTTGCAGCCCAAGGTCCCCAGGGATGTCACCATGGAATGGCTGTGACTGCCCCAGACCACATGGCTCCTTACCATCCCCAGAAAGCCCTGGGAGGTCACCATGGAGCCCCTGTCTCTGCCTGTGACATTCCAGCTCTTGAACAGCCTGGAGACTCTTGGAAAATCCCCATGGAACCCCTCTGAGGGCCTGTGACAAATCTGATCCTTAGCATTTCCACGGCAACCATCACCCTGTTGCTATATTCAGTCCCTTGGCAGCTCCATGGAGACCCCATGCCAGGGGTGGTTGCCATGGACACCAGCTCAGGCCTGCAGACAGAGCCCGTTGCCATGGCAACCATTTTCAGTCCCATCCCCAGGGTCATGGGATCCCAGAACCACACAATTGGCTGAGGTGGGAGGGACCCATCAGGATCCTCGAGTCCAACTGCTGGCCCTGCACAGGACACCCCAACAATGCCAGCCTGGGCCTGGCAGCGCTGTCCAAACGCTGCTGCAGCTCAGAGAGCCCTGGAGCTGGGACCCTTCCCTCGGGAGCCTGGGCAGGGCCCCAGCAGCCTCTGGGGAAAAACCTTTTCCTGAGATCCAACCTCAGCCTGCCCCGAGTCAGCTGCAGCCGTTCCCTCCACTCCTGTCCCTGGACACCAGAGTGAAGAGGTTCCCACAGCCCCAGCCAGGGCCCCGCTCCCAAGGCTGTTGCCATGGCCACCCAGGCTGGGACCAGCTGGGATGCTCGGTTTCCATGGGCCAGGGTTCAGGAATGGGATTCCCCAATTTCCTGCTCCCTCTAAAACTGCACTGCCCCAGCTGCCCTCCCGCCTCCCATGGAAAGAACAAAAGGCAAAGATCCTGGGCTGGGATAAGAACAATTTATTTGGAACAGCAATGAAATAAGCAACAAACAGGAACAGAAACAATATTGATAACAGAAGGGTAAGTAAAACTATTTACAGGAAAAAAACAACAGCTGGCTCTTCCTGCCAACGCATTTCCCCTGCCCAGAAAGGGCACCCTTCTCCTCAGGGAGAGAGAGAGAGTGAGTCCCTTTTCTGTCCCTGGCAATGACCTGAGGTGGCAGTGAATGTAATGTCATGGCCATGGCTAGACCCTCATGTTCTTCAATCCCACATCATGTCATTGGCAGGGGCAACAAAAGGCACAGGTGTTTTCCCAGCATGGATAACAGGCACCATGGATCATCAGGGCTCTTCCCAACGTAGGACCTCCAATGGGGAATGAAGCTGGAGCAGGGCACGAAGCTCTTCCTGCAGTTGGGGCAGTGACAGGGCTTCCCTTACCGGTGCCTCCGTTGGTGTTTGGTCAAGTGAGAGCTCTGGGTGAAGCTTTTCCCACACTGGGGACACTCGTAGGGCCTCTCCCCAGTGTGGATGCGCCGGTGAATGACGAGGTTGGAGTTGCGGTTGAAGCCCTTCCCACAGTCAGGGCAGCGGAAGGGCCTCTCATCCGTGTGGATCCGCTCATGCAGGAGGAGATTGGAGCTGGTCTGAAACCTCTTCCCACACTGGGGACACTCATAAGGCCTCTCCCCAGTGTGGATGCGCTGGTGCCTGACAAGGTTGGAGTTTTGCTTGAAGCCCTTCCCGCAGTCAGGACAGCCGAAGGGCCTCTCCTCTGCGTGAATTTGCTGGTGCTGGAGAAGATGGGAGCTTGTCTGAAACCTCTTCTTACACTCAGTACACTCGTAAGGCCTCTCCCCCATGTGGATGCGTTGGTGGATCACAAGGGTGGATCTGTAGACGAAGCCCTTCCCACACTCCCCACACTCGTAGGGCCATTCCCCAGTGTGGATCATCTGGTGGCTGAGCAGGTGGTTGCTCTTGCTGATGCTCTTCCCACACTCCAAACACTTGTACGGCTTCTCCACATCAGGAAGCTGCTCATGGACCATCAGCTTTGAGCTCCGGCTGAAGCTCTGTCCACCTTCCTGGCCCAGGGTGGGTCTTTCATCCTCAGAGCACCCAGGGCTTACTTTGGACCCCCTCCTCCTGCAGGATCTCTGGGGATTTTCCTCCCCGTTGGATTCCTGTGCCATGGAGTCACTCAAAACTTCTTCCACGAGGTTCAGCTGTGGGGATTTGTTCTCCCCGATCACCATCCTCAGCTCCTTGTCTGGGGGAGGAAGGACAAGGAGAGGATGGGATTTTCCTCCATGCCAGAGGGAAGGGGAAGGAGATCCCCCTAGTGCATCCCTGACAGGACAACATTGGCACCAGGGTTGTCCTGCAGCCGAGGGCCATGCTGGTCTGGGAGATGGAGCAGGAGAGAGGGGGAAAGGGGACCTGATTTTTTCCTCACTTGCTTGGGTGTCCTGGGGCATCTTCCTCTTCATCGCAGCCTCTTCCTCCATCTGGCGAAGGTTTGGGTATGGGCTATCCTGCTTTGGGAAGAAAACAAGAGATGAGTACATTGAGTTTTATACTGGATTGAAGGCAAACCAGGGGGAAAACCTAAACCAGAACCACAATTCAATAAGAAAATTAAGATCAAGGCAATGATACAGAAACACTGCCTTAAGCTGACAGAGTCAGGATATAACCTGACACCTTGTTGGTCAGGGTGGTCGCAGCAGTCCCATGAAATGGTGGCTGCAGTCCTGTTGGAGTGATGAATGTGATTCTGTCAAAGCAGTGATCCTGTAGAAGGGTCTGGTCTTCCTCTGAAAGTCCAGCGGTGGTTATGGAGCTCTTGTCCTCTGGGAATCCAGTAGGCAAGGTGCTCCTTGTGTTGCAGCCTCAGATTATATCCAGGTAGGAATGCTTGGATCCTCCCCCTGGATGGAGCATCCCACAATGGGAGGATGTAATTTTATCAGCCCTGCAGTGACACTCAATGGCCCATTCACAGAAGATAGCCCCTGGAGGGCGTTATCAGGGGTGAGTCATGGAAGAGATAAAGAACACTGCTCGGCCTGTTTATAGCAGTTTTTGAAGATGGTGATGGAAAACATGCTTTTTGTTACATCTTACATTGCAACCTGAAACAGTGGGGTAATCCCTGCTCAGGGGGGTGAACACCACCCCCCTTTACCCAGACTGGACTGGCTCAGGTGTAAAACCCTCACCCCAGGAAGGCCACATACACAAGGGACAATGTCACACTTGCCCTGCCCCAGAGGAGGTCTCTGTCCCTTTCACTTCCTTGCTCTCCCCTCTTTTCTTTTCTTTCCATATCTCTCTCTACCTCAGATTTACTGTTCAATAAAATCCACATTGGATTTGGTCTCATTAATACCTTAATTTGGGCAGAGCAATTTTCTTAACCAGATTGCAACATTATTTTGGCACAGTGAGTTTAGGCACTGTTCTCTGACCCCAAGTGCCTTGGACAACAGCATGGTTCCCTCCTCTGAAGAGGTTGTGGTTCTTTTTGGAGGAACTCTTGGAAACTTGGACACAGCTTCCTCTGAGTAACTTATGGGAGAACTGATGAGGAAAGTTGCTGTCGTGGGTAGCCAGTGTAAAGAAAATATTTTGTTGTCCTTTCTTGAAAAGTTTGTTAAAATCACTAAAGGTAAGAGAGCAAATGTTAGCAGCAAGACTGACAAGGTTCATTCAGCCCAAGTTGAGAAACACAAGGCTGCTAAAAGTCCCATAAGAAGCCCAGCTCAAGTAGCTAAATTCCTGAGTGAGTCCCGAATTCACAGGCTTGGGGGCTTTGCTAAATGTGAGAATAATTATTCTCTTTGTCCCTGACACCTTTGTGACAGCTACACAGAGCTTCCCCTTTTAATAATCTGTATTGGGACAAATTTCCAGTTTTCTTTTATTGGAACCCTCCAGCAGCTGAGCTGGAGCTGTGCAAGAACCGATTGAACTTGGAATTGCCACAGAATTCCTTCTATTGTTAGTTTATTCATATTTGGGATTTGTTCACATCTTCATCACATATGACTTGTAGGAAAATCAAGTATTCATCAAAGTATTTTATGTAGGGTTAAGTTTGATTTCTGCCAAGTTTATTTTATCCAGTGCCCAGGGGATGCTCGAGGGGTCTCTGTGCATCTGGCCCTGGTGAATGCCTGGGAGGGGCTTGGAGAGGGTTTCCCTGTCACTGCAGGCCATTTCCCAGCGTGTGTCCCTGCCCCTCTCACTCTAGGCCAGTCCCCAGGGGTTCTCCATTGTTATCACCAAAGGGAATGCCTGGGGGGGTCTCCCTCCCTCTCACCCCTGTGCCGGGGGGTGCTTGGGCAGCCTCTGTCCCCCTCAGCCCAGGGGATGCTCGGGGGTCTCTGTCCCCTCACCCTGGGGGATGCTCGGGGGGTCTCCATCCCTCTGGCCTCAGGGAATGCCTGTGCAGGGCTGGGGACCAGGGGCTCTGTGTCCCTCTCACCGCTGAGGGTGCTCGGGGCTGGGGGACTCTCCGACCTTCTCACACCTGGGGAGGCTGGGGGGGGGGGTCCCCTGTCCCTCTCAGCCCTGGTGTGACCCCACCCAAAGATCATGGGGTCAGAGGGACAGAGACATCCCGAAATTCCCGGAAGGGAAAAACCTGGGATTTGGTTAGGGTCTGAGGATCTAGGAAGGGGCTGGAACTGTGGCTGGGGTTGGAGTTGGGGCTGAGATTTGAATTTGAGCTGGGATTGGAGTTAAGGCTTTAGGGCTGGGGTTGGAATTGGGTCTGGAGCTAGACAGGTCTAGCACTGGGATGGGATTAAATACAGAACTATGAGTGTGTCTAAACATGGAGGGAGATTGAGACCAGGATCAGGGTAAGCCTTGGGACTGAGCTCACCCAGAGCAGGACTGAGGGGATGTCACTGCAGGATGTCCCTGGAATCGTCCCTGCCCTCCTCAGGCACCTCCAAACACGGGAGGCAGCTGGGTGCTCCAAGATCCAGGTGCTCCCACCCTTCCCCTCAGTACCAGGCGAGCATTCCCTGAGGGCAGTCCTGACTCTGACCCTTGGGGCTCTGGGATCAGCCCTCACATCCCTGTGGGAGCAGCTGCAGAAGGGATGAGAGATTTCCCCCTCCCTCATTCCTGTGGAAGGATGAAGCCCAGCTGCCCTTTTCTTCTCGTGCTTTCTCCTCTCCTCAGCTGAGGATGTCAAACTCCCCAGGAGCAGGAAAATCCCCATTCCCTGTTTCCTTATGGATGCAACCTGGAACATCGACTCAGAACAAAAAACTTTCTGACAGTCCTGCTGAATGACACCGGGAGGAGGTTTGTGAGAAAGGGAGGAAATTGTGTTTTGATAGGAAATAAAGTTACAAAATTATTTCTTTCTGTTGCATTCATTTTCAGTCAGTTTTAGTTCTGTTTTCAGAGTGCCACCTTCTCAGCTGGTTATGTTTGTGTCCTCCTTTCTCTCCTGCATTTCTCTGCCTGCTCTGTTTCTCTTTCAGGGACTCCCCTGACCCAGGGCAGCTCCCACCAATGACCCTGCCCTGATTTAATTCCCAGTCTAGGAGCTACAACAACAATGGGTGAAGTTATGAAGCCTGGCAGTGAAATATCACTGTAAGATCTTGCTCCACTTGGCTTTTGGGTCTTTCTTGAGAGCTTTGCCTTCCAGGGCAGGAACATCTTTTCCTGGCTGGGAACTGGAATTCCAGCGCCTGGTAGTGTGTGCCATGGATCCCAGAGGGGCATTTCTGGGGCTACCAGGGTGCTGCTCCTGCCACGCCTCCCAAGGAGCTGTGCAGGGCCAGGGGATGGGGTCTAGCAGCTCTGTGGGTTCCCAGAACACGCAGCAAAGGTGGCTTTGCTGGGCATTTTCCAGCACATTTCTGGCTGGAACCAGAGGGAGGGAGAAAATGGAAGCGAGTCCCCGACAGAATCCTGGAACGATTGGGGTGGGAAGGACCCTGCCCATGGGTTACGATCTCACGAGGGAGAGATGCCTCTGCCCCAGTGAAGGTGCAAATGAGAGCGTGGGAATGCAACCTGTGGATCTGCTCGAACTTGGCTTGAACTGAACAAGAAATGGGGAAGATAAAGGGAGAGAAATAAATCGGGAAGAGGTCTCAGAGGGACAGAAAGAAATAGGAAGGAGATCACTGGGGGAGAAAGAAACAGGAAAAATATCTCAGATGGAGGGAAAGAAATCAGGAAAAGTTCTCATAGGGAGAGAAAGAAATCGTTAAAAGTTCTCATAGGAAGAGAGAGAAAGAAAGAGGAAAAGTCTCTGGTCCGGACACTGCAGCTCCCAGGGGCACCCGCAGGGCACAGCGCATTTCACAATTCCAGCCAATCAGAGAACCTGCTGAACAATTTTCAGCCAACCAGAGCTTTTCTCGCCGATGACTCACCACTTGCCAGGCGGACCCGCGGAGCCCAGCGGCCCCCGGAGCTGAATTTGGGGCTCGGGCCGGGCCGACGGATCCGTACCAGGGGGGTCCCCGAGCCCCCTGCCCACCCCTGGGGCCGATCGGGGGCTCCCCCCAGCCAGCAGCCGGTGCTGCGGCGACCGTGGGGCAGAGGGGTGGGAAAGGGGGATCCGGGCTGGGAGTGGAGGAAATGCGGGGGCCGGTGCCGAGCACAGGGCTGAGCACGCAGAGATGGTTTTGTTCTTGCTGAGCTCGCACTGAGCCAAGGCCTGTCCTGCCCCTCGTCCGGCCAATTTGCGGAGGGCCTGGGGCTGTGGGGGAGGTTGGGAGGGGACACAGCCAGGACAGGTGACCCCAACTGACCCCGGGGATACCCCAGACCATAGGACATCATGATCAGTGTATAATGTGGGGAGAACAAAGAGGAAGGAGGGACATTTGGAGTGAGGGTTTTGGTCTTCTCAGGTAACACTTAGGCAGGATGGGGCCCTGTTTCACTGGTGGGCAGGGTCAGTACAAAAGACACAGACACAAACTTTACTTTAGGAACAGTGTAATTTCGATAATGCAAATTTGCAAAAAATTACAAAAGTATTAGAAAGAGCAAAAAATCCCTAGTAAATAATTCCAAAAGAGAAGATGTTGAAATGATTATCACACAACTCTCCATTTCTGGCTGCAGGCTCTGGAGATTCTATCTCTACCTTCAGTCAGGGTTGCATTCCCTGTAAAATCCTGGTACCAAATCCTGGTTTCCAAGGCTGGAACAGTGTCTCAGGTTTAGCTGGGTGTGTATACAATTACCATCTGTTAAAGGTGGGGCAGATATCTTGTGTTAATTGAGCAGTTTACTTTATCTCTTCCACAGTGAATCCTCCCTCTGGGGAGATATCTTCTGTGAATGGGCCATTGAATGTCACTGCAGGACTGATAAAAATTCCATCATCCCATTGTGAGGTGCTCCGCCCAGAGGGAGGAGCCAAGCATTCCTAACTGGATATAAGCTGAGAATCTGAACAGCAGAGACAGCCTTCTCCCACAGGATTCTCAGCAAAGCAGCTTTCAGCTCCACTGCTTCCCAGAGGAAGACCAGGCCCATCGTCACCACCGCTGGACCTTCAGAGTAAAACTCCACCCTTCTACAGGATCATTGCTCCAACAAATCCACATCTGTCACTGCAGGAGGACAGCAGCCACCATTTAACGGGAGTGCTACCAACACACTGACCCACAGCATGTCAGGTTGTATTCTGACTGTGTAAGTAGTTTTTTAGTATTACTGCATTTCTATTTTTAATTTTCCTACTAAAGAACTGTGATTCCTATTCCCATAGCTTTTACTTGACAGCCCTTCTTTTGAAAATTATAATTCCAAGGGAGGGGGTTAACATTTTCTATTTCAAGGGAGGCTCCTGCCTTCCTTTGCAGACACTGTCTTTTCAAACTAACACAATGCCCCTGGACACCCAGGCAGGTGAGGAGGAAGTCAGTGCCCCTTTCCCCCTCTCTCCTGCTCCATCTCCCAGCCCAGCATGGTCCCCAGCTGCAGGACAACCCCAGCGCAAATGCCGTCCTGCTGGGGATGCACTGAGGGGATGTCCTTTCCATTCCCTCTGGCATGGAGGCAAATCCCATCCTCTCCTTTTCCTTCCTCCACCAGAGAAGGAACTAAGTATGGAGACCAGGGAGGAAAAATCCCCATGGCAGAACCTCATGGAAGAGACCCCCTACAAATGCTTGGAGTGTGGGAAGAACTTCAAGCAGAGCTCTGACCTGTTTTGCCACCAGATGATCCACACCAGGGAATGGCCCGGTGAGTGTAGGGAGTGTGGGAAGGGCTTCAGCTACAACTCCAACCTCATCAGCCACCAACGCATCTGCACTGAGGAGAGGTCCTTCCCCTGCCCTGACTGCGTCAAGGGCTTCAAGCACAACTCCCACCTCTTCAGGCACCGGCTCATCCACAACAGAGAGAGGCCCTATGAGTGCACCCAATGTCAGAAGAGGTTTCAGACCAGCTCCAGTCTCCTCCTGCATGAGCACATTCACACTGAGCAGAGGCCCTTCCACTGCCCTGCGTGTGGGAAGGGCTTCAAGCAAAACCCCACCCTTATCAGGCACCGGTGTATCCACACTGGGGAGAGGCCTGACGAATGTAGGAAATGTGGGATGAGCTCCAGCGAGAGTTCTGCCTTGACCAGACACCAATGGAGACAGCGGTAAGGGAAGCCCTTCCACTGCCCCAATTACAGGAGGAGCTTCGTTCACTGCTCCAGCTTTATCCCCCATTGGAGGTCCCATGTTGGGAAGAGCCCTGGTGATCCATTTTCCCCATGATCCATGTTCCCCATGATTCATGCTTTTCCTGCCCCTGCCAATGACATGGTGAGGGATTGAAGAACATGAGGGTCTGACCATGGCCCTGTCATTACATTCACTCCCGCCTCAAGTCATTGCCAGGGGCAGGAAAGGGACTCTCTGTCTCTCCCTGAGGAGAAGGGTGTCCTTTCCAGGCAGGGGAAATACGTGGCCAGGAAGAGCCAGTTGTTGGTGTTGTAGTTTTTCCTGTAAATAGTTTTACTTACCCTTCTGGTACCAATATATTTTTTCATTTCTCTTTGTTCCTTATCTTGTTGCTGTTCCCAATAAATTGTTCTTATCCCAGCCTGGGATCTTTGCCTTTTTGTGCTTTCCATGGGAGGTGGGAGGACAGTGAGGGCAGCGTGGTTTTAATGGGAGTAGGAAATTGGGGAATCCCATTCCTGGACCCTGGCTCATGGAAATCAAGCATCCCAGCTGGTCCCAGTCCTGGTGGCCATGGCAACAGCCTTGGGAGCGGGTCCCTGGCTGGGGCTGTAGGAACCTCTTCACTTTGGTGCCCAGGGACAGGACTGGAGGGAACGGCTGCAGCTGAGTCGGGGCAGGCTTAGGTTGGATGTCAGGAAAAAGTTTTTCCCCAGAGCCTGCTGGGGCCCTGCCCAGGTTCCCCAGGGAAGGGTCCCAGCTCCAGGGCTCTCTGAGCTCCAGCAGCGTTTGGACAGCACTGCCAGGCCCAGGCTGGCATTGTTGGGGTGTCCTGTGCAGGGCCAGCAGTTGGACTGGAGGATCCTGATGGGTCCCTCCCAGCTCAGCCAATTCTGTGGTTCTGGGATCCTGTGACCCTGGGGATGGGACTGGAAATGGTTGCCATGGCAATGGGCTCTGTCTGCAGGCCTGAGCTGGTGTCCATGGCAACCACCCCTGGCATGGGGTCTCCATGGAGCTGCTGAGGGACTGAGCATAGCAACAGAGGGCTGGTGATGGTTGCCATGGAGACTGACCATAGCAGCAGGGTCCTGGTGATGGTTGCCTGCTAAGGATCAGATTCATCACAGGCCCTCATGAGGACTTTCCAAGAGTCTCCAGGCTGTTCAAGAGCTGGAATGTCACAGGCAGAGACAGAGACTCCATGGAGACCTCCCAGGGCTTTCTGGGGATGGTAAAGAGCCGTGTGGTCATAGGCAGTCACAGCCATTCCATGGTGACATTCCAGGGGACCTTGGGCTGCAAAGGCACCGATCTGTCACAGGCACTCACAGGGGCTCCACGGTGACATCCCAGGAGTCCTCAGGCTGCCCAAGAGTCGGGATGTCCCAGACACTCACAGGAATTCCTGTAATGGGCAGAGGGGGAGCTTCACGCAAAGGCTTTATTTTCTTATTAGAGAAACTCCTGTTGAGACATGAGGTGGAGAAATGACACCCAATGGCCACCGTGGATCCTCAAACCCCTGCAAGGCCCCTAGACTTCTAAAATCCTTCTAAGAGAGGAGACTGAGAGCTGCTGCATCCTACTTCAGCCCCAGACTTTGCCAAAGGTATAAAAGATTGGACAAGTGGAACTGAATCTTAATGCAATTTTCCCCACTGGATTAATAATGGAATACCAGATAAATTTACATAAATACATCTCTGATTGATTCTGATCATGATTAGCCTGAAAGGTTTATTTACACGAGAGAGTAAATTTTAAAAAAGAGTTATTTACTCCACAGTACAGGAGCTATAACAATTATTAGAATATTCTTCTCTAGGAAGCAATTTTGAAGTCAACAGGGCTTTGCTGGTGTTGTTGGAGCCCATTGCAGGCAGAGCCTCCTGCTCCAGCAGGAACTGCCTTTCCTGTGCCATGAGCAGGGCAGGTCCCGCTGCAGGAAAAGTCCCAGGCCAGCCCCAGCACAGGGAAGGCCTCGGGCAGAGTGCCGTGCTGGGAGCTGTGCCAGGGAGAGCCTGGGGCACCAAAGGCACCTTGGCAGCAGCAGCTGCTTGCAGGGCATGGCCAGAAGCCTCCCTTGGCAACCCGGCCTGGTGGCCACCACTGCAGAGCTGCTGCCTCAGAGCTCATTTCTTGGCAGGGGCAGAGCAAAGGGGAAAGCCAGGCCCAGGGACAGGGCTGCCATGGTGATGGCTGTGAGGTCACTGCCTCTGCAGCAGCCTGGCTGCCCTCAGCAGACATTCTGGCCAGAAGTGTTGTGAGGACACCCAGCACATCAGAGAACCCACACAAAAGAAATTCCATCCTTGGGGAGGGGAGGGGATTTAACTGGGTCAGGTTGCGCAAAACTCCTGATCTTGGAGCATTCCTGGGATTGGGCATCCACTTCTCTGGAAGATAACAGTTGCAGGTTTTTGCCACTTTCATCATTGTAAGATATTTCCTCTTTCTGACAAATGTAATTTCACCCTCATTCACTTTGGAGATACTGACCCTTGTTCTGTCATGGAGAGATTTAGGAGAAAATAACTTTGACCACCATTCTTCCATTTTCACAGACCTTGAAAAGGAAACAAAAATCTCCCAGGCAAGGGTTTGGAGGCCACATCACAGAACCAGCAGGGATGGGCTGAGGGCTCTGGGGTCAGTGGCGTGGAGACTGAGGACAGAACAGGAGTAGCCTGGGAGGGATAAGGATTGACAGGTGGTTTCAGAGAGGCTGGAGATTTTCTTCATTGTATAAATCAGCCAGAGAAAGAAATAATGGCACCAAGGGCAGCTGGAGAGGCCCAGACTGGACATAAGGAGAAAAGAATTTCCCTGCCAGGGCAGGGCTATGGTGCAGCACATCCCCAGCAGGAGCCTGGAGCAGCCCAAGGCTTTGTGTGGGCAAGCAGAGGCAGGCAGGAGGCAGAGCTGTAAGCAAAGGAAAGGGCCAGCCAGGTGGGGCAGCCGGGGGATGACGACAGCCTGCTGGGACAGAGGCCAGGGCAGGGACACCACAGGACAGCCTGGGCTGCACAGGGCACAGGGATGGGCAGCAGCTGCAAGGCCCTGACAGAGCCAACTCCTGCAGCACTTTGGCCATGGCTGCTGGCCCTGGGACCACGAGGGGACAAGTGACCCTTGCAGCCCTGGGGCCTCATTGCCTCCTTGTCCCTGCTCAGCAGCCTGGCAGGGGCTGCCCCATGGTCCTGCCCTTGGCATTGCACATCCCCACATCCCAGTGCCCATCCCGGGAAGAGCCCTGAGCAATGAGGGAGGGACAGGATCTGCCTTGGCTGGGGCTCAGGACTTGGCACTTGGCATTCCTGAAACACATCCAGGTTTGCTCAGCACCAGAGACACCTTTGCCTTGCTTGTCCCCAGCTGTCATCACTGCCTGTAGTGTTCTGCTCTACCTGGAACCTGGGAACAATTTCACAGTCGTGTCCCTCAGAAGGATCTATTTTATGTATGAGAAACTTCAGTGTTTCAACCACATTTTGAGTTCTTGAGAAGTTCTTTGAGCACACTCTCAGGGACTGAATCTGATGCAAAGAGCAACAGAGCTCCAGAGGGTGATTAAAGTCCTGGTGCTGTGTCTGTGCTGCTGAGCTAGGCCGGGCTCCAGGCCCAGAGGCAGCTCCTGGCAAGGGCAGCACTGCAGAGAGACAGCTCTGGCCAGGAGCAGCTCCTGTGCACAGCCCAGCAGGGCTGGGGCACTGCCAGGGCACCTCAGGGACACCAGCAGGGCACAGACAGAGCTCACAGGGGCTCAGCACTGCCAGGGGCTATGTGATGTCCCAGAGGGGGCTGTGTCACAGCAGCACCTCTGTGGCTGTGTCAGAGAGGCACAGAGCAGCTGTGATGTCAGGAAGGGGCTGTGTGAAAGCACGGAGAGGGTGGTGTGATGTCACAGATTGGGCTGTGACATCACAGGATCTGTTGTGTGATGTCATTGAGCAGCTACAGCATCATAGAGGGGATTCTGTGGCATCACAGAGCATGTGGCTGTGACAGCAAGGCATGGCTGTGTGACATCATAGAGTGGGCTTTGAGGTCAAAAGGGGTGCTGTGACATTACAGAGTGGCAGTATGACAATACAGGGAGGGTTTTGTGATGTCACTGAAGAGGTTGTGACATCACATAGCTGTCTGTGACCTCACAGAGTAGGGTGTGAGGCCATAAAGCAGACTCTCCCATCACAGAGGGTTTCTCTGTGACATCAGAGAGAGGATTGTGGCTGTGTAACATCATAGAGAAGGTTGTGGCATCACAAAACAGATTCTGGGATCATGGAGTGAATTTGTGACATCACAGTCTTCTGTGATGTAACAGCACTGCTGTCTGGCATCAAAGGGTGACATCATAGAGTTGGGTCTGTGACATCTCAGGGACTGTGTGACTTTAGAGAGGCTGTGTGACATCACAGGAGGCTGCGTGACATCACAATGGGCTGTGTGACATCACAGGAGGCAGTGTGACATCACAGGGGCAGTGTGACATCACAGAAGTGTGTGAGGTCACTGAGGAGGTCACTCTACCCTGTCCCCCCTCACAGTTTCCCCCAGAGCAGTCTAACCCTGCTCGTGCACAGCAGGGTCCCCTGTCCCCCCAGGTCCCCCCGCCCCCGGCGCCGCAGCCTCCCCCAGAGGATGTTCCACGAGATCGACCCCAGAGCCTGACACGGGGACGGGGGGCCGGGGCCCTGGGGGTGGGACAGGGGGACAGGGACCCCCCGGGAGCGTCCCCGTGTCCCCCAGGGCCAGAGCCTGGGCCAGGGCTCCTTCACCCTGTTACGAACGAGGCCTTGAAAGCGCTGAAAAAATCCCCAGCAAGGGATCAGCAAAAACGAGATTTAATATTAAGGGACAGCAGCACAAAGTTCCTTGGCAAGAGTCACTCTGCTCCTGACTGGACACTTCAGGCCCACCAAGGAAACAAAACAACAATAAAACCAAACAGAATCCAGGCAATCAAACCAGAAATGAACTGAGAACTGTCCTTCTGTGTGTGTGTGTGTGTGTGTGTGACACAAGGGCAGTGAGGGCAAGGATAAAAGGAATACAGACCAAAAGGTTAACAGAGCTCAAACATAAGAGGACTTAACTTATACCTTAACTTTGAATGATACCTTAAACATCAAACTTTATCAAAACAACAGCACTTAACAGTATTTAACCTAACTCATAACCTATGACTTTCTAATTTAACAGAGGAAAACACTTAACAATATTTAACTCCACTAATAAATTAAATTAAAGGTAACAACTTAGCAAAAAAACAACTCTTAGCAGCATTTAACTTTGTTTACACCTCATAACCTAACCTCACTTACAGGCCTGACTCACTCAGCTATCCAAGGCACTCAAACCCCTCCGAGAGCAGCATTTCTGCCACATTTCCCCAGCACAGGCACTCCTGTGTGCACACAGACACCAAGAGTCAGTGCAAGGCACCTGGGAGAAATTCCCCTGAGGGCAGGGAATGCTCACTGCTGATGCTTTGGCATCTCCGTGGGTGAAGGGTTGAGCCTGGAGGAGTGGGGAGATCAGCCCAGGCTCTGTGGTTGTTTGGGATCCCCGAGTGCAGCAAACGGGAGAGTTCCCGGCTGGGAGAGGCCCCACTCAGAGGGAGTCGCTGGCCCAGGAGAGCTCCAAGGGCTCCTTTTGGAGCGCTGTTTGCAGGGCCCCACGAGAGGGGCTTCAGTCCCAGCAATGGCTCATCCTGGCCACACTTGGCATCAGCAGCTTTCTCTGGCAGGGTGAGAACAGGGATGTTGTGTCACTGAGGGAACAGAAACAGCTCCCAGGGCTGCTCCTAAAGGAGCCAGGAGCTGTTTGGGCAGCAGCAGTGCCTGGGGCAGACAGTGTTTGTGATGAGCTGCAGAGGAGCTGAGCCCAGGGGCTGTTGGCCAAGGCCGAGGCCCAAGGAGCATTTCTCATCTGGCAGGGCAGCCTGAGAAGGGGAGGGGGGAATGCAGCAGCACAGGGCCATGGAACCAAGGGAGCCTTGTGACACTGTGGGGCCCTGTGAGACCAAGGGAGCCTTGTGACACTGTGGGGCCTCATGGAATCATGGAGAGCACTGTGACATTGCTTGGCCTCATGGAACCAAGGGGACTGTACTGATGCTGTGTGGGTCCATGGAATATAGGGATCATTGTGACACTGAGAGCCCCCATCAAATCAAGGGTCCGTTGTGACACTGCAAGACTCCATGGAGCCAAAAGTCCATTGTGACCTTGCAAGGCCTCATGGAACAATGGAGAGACCATTAGGACACTTCACCGGCTCATGGAACCAAGAGGCCATTGTGACACTGAGGGGCACCATGGAATCACAGAGACCATTGTGACATGGAGGGGAATCATGGAAGCATGGAGACCATTGTGACACTATGAGACCCCATGGAATAAGCAAAGCAGTGTGACACTGTGAGGCCTCATGGAACCAGTGAGACCATTGTGACCCTGGGGGTCCCCACAGAACCAAGAGGACCATTGTGATATTGTGGGGCCTGGTGAAACCAAGAGGGCTTTGTGACACTGCAGGGCTTCATGGAACCAAAGGTCCATTGTGACACTGCAGGGCCTCATGTTGTCAGTGGTCCATTGTGACACTGGAAAACCAAAGGAGACCATTGTGACACTGCAGGGCTGCATGGAACCAAAGCTCCAGGGTGATCCAGAGTGGCCTCCTGTCATCAATGGTCCATTGTGACACTGTGGAGCCAAAGGAGACCATTGTGACACAGCAAACCCCCAGGGTCCAAAGCTCCATTGTGACATTGCAGGGCTCATGGAACAGAGGAGTCATGTGACATTGTGGGGCCTGGGGAGCCATAGAGGCCATTGTGACACTGCAAAGCCTCATGGAATCGTTGGGACCATTGTGACCCTGCGGGGCCTTATGACACCTGGGGACCACTGGGACGTTGTGGGCCCTCATCAAACCTAGGGGCCATTGTGACACTGCAGGTCTTCTTGTAATCAAGGGGCCATTGTGACACTGCTGGAACCCATGGAATCAAGTCACCTTTATGACACTGAGGGGCCCCGTGGATCCAAGGCACCATTGTGACACTATGGAGCCCCATAAAAGCAAGGGAACACAGAACAGGTCTGACTGGTTTGGCCTCCCAGGGACTGCCTGACTGTTCCAGCTGACCTTGGCATGTTGAGGGTCTCTCCTCATCTGCTGCTGAAACACTGGGGCTCCGTGCTATCCTTCCTATGGAAAAGATCTCTCCTTCTCTGCAGGCACCCATGGGGATTGGGATTTCACCTCCAAATTTCCTTATATCCAGAGATTGTTCCCATAGGAATATTGCCAGGACAAGTCTGGCTGGCAGTGGCTTCACAAGGGTCACCTCTCATCTCTCCCCAAAACATTGGGGAAGGGTCCATGCTCTCCTTGCTCCATGGGAAAGAACTGTCCTGCTTCTCCAGGTGCCCATGGCCGAGATTGGGTTTCCACCTCCAAAATTCCCTAAATTCAAAGACTGGTCCCAGGCAAAATCTGCTATTACTGACAAGTCTAGCTGGCCTTGGCCTGCTGAGGCTCTCACCTGTCTTGCAGACCTTGGGGCTCTGTGCTTTTCTTCCTATGGAAAACTGTCCTTCCCAGCCATGTGCCCATGGCCACAATTGGGATTTCATCTCCAACATTGCCTGTTTTGACAGACTGGAGGTGATTGTTGGCTCTAAACATTTTGTGTGTGGGGGAGGAAGGGGCAGGTCCAGTCTTTCCCTGCCCTGTAACCCCAGCACTGCTCTGGGCTGTAACCCCAATCCCCCCAGTGGCCTCCAGTGGGTTTATGGTTTCTACCTGAAGCGCAGCACACTGAATGCCCAGCACTGACCCTGGGCACTGGGGCCCTCTTGGCTCTGCTCCGTGCTGCTGCTGTACTCGGGGCACCCTGAACCCTGGTGGAACCCGTGTCCCCCCACTCCAGGGATTGTGTGCCACTCACACTACCCCAATCCTCCATGCACCTGGGGCTCTGTTCGGGGTTTGCATGCCATCTCACCAATTCTTCTACCAACTTTTCTCGAGTTTGGTGCACAGGAGAAACACCAGCCAGATATCGTCAAGAGGTCAAAATGACACAAAATTTTACTGGCAAAAAGCCAGTACAAAAAACCAAGAAACTTTGGAAGAGGATTTAATGCAACATCCAATTATACATAAAACACGTATCATGGCAGTAACTTTGTCACCGTTAGGCCGGACGTGACATACAGACATGATCAGGGTCCAAGAAGAAAAAAGTTTTTATTTTGCGTGTTCTCCAGTTTATATACTCTTTACAAAGTGTGATCTTAAGTCATTAACTACATCACAATAACTTATTATATTAATTGGTGCAAAGCAATTAACATCAATATAATTGGCAAAAGTTTTACAGAAATTTAATAAGGCACATATACACATCTACTTAGGCACATAGTATAGCTTACAAAAGTTTTCATGTATCTTTTCTAATCAGTTTCCATGCTGATGGCCTTGTCTTCTTCCCTGCTATGGATTCACTTGAAAATCATCAATTGTTATTTCTTCTATTAACTCAGCTTTGCTTGCAGGCCAGCTGTCAAGCCCTTCCATAGAACTTCATTAACTTAGCTCATTTAACCTAGAAACCTTAAAACACGTAAGCTATTGAGGTACCCCAAAATGTTCCATATAAAGAGCATTAGAAGGAGAAGAGAGAGAGACAGAAGGATGGAAGTTCTATAGAAAGACATGCATATGACTATCAGTTCCTAGGGTTCCAGGGTGGATAAGACACAAACCCCAGGAGAAGGCAAGGGCTGACCTTGTGCTCTGTGTTTTTAATCCCCTGGCCTTTGTTGCCTTCCCCCCAGGTGGGATTTCTGATCACTTGGGCAATCAGGGCTGGGTTAGCGCTGTCCCCACTGTGTGACTGATTGACAGCTCACCCCACAGTGTCTCAGGACATTGATCTCATCCAGCCTCTGACAGTGACCATGGTGACACTGGGGAACCTCATGGAACCATGGGTCAGTTGTGACAATGCAGGTCCAAGGACACCACGGTGAAACTACGGAACCTCATGGAACCAAGGGGCCATGGTGACATATCAGGGCATTGTGGAACCACGAAGCCATTGTGACACTGCAAGGCCACATGGAAGCACAGGGCCATTGTGACACTACAGAAACAAGGGGAACATTGTGACACTCCAGGGCCTCATGGAACCAAGGAGACCATTGTGACACTGTAGGGTTCCATGAAACCAAGGGAACATGGAACAGCTCTGGCTGGCTGGGCCTCCTGGGGACCACCTGACAGGTCCAGCTGACCTTGGCATGTCGAGGGCTGCTTCTCATCTGCCCTGAAGCACTGGGGCTCTGGGCTTTCCTTCCTATAGGAGAGAACTGTCCTTTTCCTCCAGGGGCCCATTGACAAAATCGGGATTCCTCCTCCAAATTTCTTTATATGCAAAGATTGTTCCCAGATGAAATCTGCCAGGAGAGACAGATCTGGCTGCCTTGGCAACTCAGGGCCCACCTCTCATCTGCCTTTGAAACTCTAGGGCCATGTGCTTTTCTTTCTTAGGGGAAAAACCATCCATCTCGACCAGGCACCCATGGCCACAACTGGGCATCTGCCTCCAGAATTCCCTATATCCAAGGATAGTTTCCAGACAAAAGCTGCCAGGACTGACAAGTCTGGCTGGCCTTGGCTTCCTGAGAGCTGGCACTCATCTGCCACTGAAACACCGAGGCTCTGTCCTTTCCTTCCTCATGAAAAGAACTCTTCTTCCTGTCCAGGCACCCACAACCGAAATGGAGATTCCACCTCCAAAATGTCCTTTGTCCAAGGACAGCCCCTAGATGAAATCTGCCAGGAGAGACAGGTCTGGCTGGCTTGGCCTGAGGGTGGCCACCTCTCATCTTCTTCAGAACACTTGTACTTTGCGCTTTTCTTTCCTATGGGAAAAACACATCCATCTTGACCAGGTGTCCATGGCCAAATCTGGGATTCCCCATCTGAAATTCAGTACATCCAAGGATTGCTCCCAAGTGAAAGCTGCCAGGACAGACAGGTCTGGCTGCCCTTGGCCTCTTGGGGGCTGCCTCTCACCTGCTTTTGGAACATCATGACTCAGTGCTTTCCTTCCTAAGGAAAAGAACTATCCTACTTCCCATGGTGTCTGTGGTCAAAGTTGTGATTCCTCCTCCCAAATTCCATATATCCAAGAATTCCTCCATGACAAAAGCTGCCAGGAAAACAGCTCTGGCTGGCTTGGCCTCCGAGGAGCTACCTCTCTCCTCTTCTCCTTTTAGAACACTTGGTCTAGATGTTTTCCTTCCTTTAGAAAAGAATCATCCTTCTTATCTAGGCAGAAATGGCCAAAATTGGTTTTCTACCTCCCAAATATCCAAGGGTTACGGACAAAAGCTGCCAGGAGAGTCTGGCTTGCCTAGGCCTCTGATGGCCGCCTTTCATCTGCCCCTCAAACACTGGTGATCCGTGCTTTCCTTCCTATGGAAAAGAACCATCCTTTGCCTCCTGGTGTCCATGTCTGAAATTGGAATTCCACCTCTAAAATTCTGTATATCCAAGGGTTGCTCCCAGGCAAAATCTGCCAGTACCGTCAAGTCTGGCTGGCCTTGGGCTCTGGTGGCTGCCCTGCCACACTGGGGCTGGGTTCTTTCTTTCCCATGGAAATCACTGGGACACTGTGGGGACCTCATGGAACCAAGGGGATCGTTGTGGCACCACTGGAGCCCATGGTACCAAGGGACCATGGTGACACAGCGGGGCTTCATGGAACCGAGAGACCATTATGGCTCTGTGGGGCCTGATGGAACCATGGAGATCATTGTGACCCTTCAGGGCCTGGTGTCACCAAGGGGGCATTATGGCACCTCAGGGCCTCATGGAAGCAAGGGACCATGGAGACACAGTGGGGCACTATGGAACCGAGGGAACATGAAACGGGTCTGGCTGGCTTGGCCTCCCAGGGTCCACAGGTCTGGCTGATGTTGGGACGTCAAGGGCTGCCTCTATTCAGCTCCTGGAGCACTGGGGCTCTGTGCTTTCCTTGCTATGGAAAAGAACCATGCATCTTTTCAGATGCCCATTGCCAAAATGGGTACTCTCCCTAAAAAATTTGCTATATGCAAGAACAAAATCTGCAGTCTCTGGCTGGCCTTGGCCTCTGGTGGTTACCTCTCATCTTCCCCTGAAACACTGGGGCACTGTTCCTTCCTTCCTATGAAAAAACCCCGACCTTCTTGCCAAGGGACCATGGCCAAAATTAGATATTGGCGTCCATATATCCAAGGATTGCTCCCAGATAAAAGCAGCCAGGAAAAACTGGTCAGGCTGGCCCCGTCCTCTGCTGATTTTCTTAGAGTCTTAGCTGAATGTTTTCAATTGAATACCCCTTGGAGAGGGCCAAGAGATCTCCAAAGAGGGGGTTTTAGGCCTCGGGCACATGACCACGACATAGGGACAAAGGAGCTGTGTGCTCTGTGCTGTTGTGCTGGTTTTGCATCATGGGAATGATGTTCTAAGAGAAGCTGCTAGCAGTTTCCTCCGTGTCTGACAAAAAACCAATCAGTAATTAGCTTTGAGAACTGACAATCCATAAAACCACTAAGGAACCTCTACACGCCTCTGTGAAGACACATGTTTAAGACAAAAAAGCCTGGGAGGGTCTCTTTCCCTTCTGGCTGGCAAAGAGGTAAAAAGGCTGACCCAGCCCCAGTCTCAGCCAGGGCAGCCCAGGAGGCTCCTTGCAGTGGGGCTGGGCCCCTTCCCAGGGACCCCGCCAGGGCCCATCAGCTGCCGGGCAAGGGGAGGAGAAGCCATCAGTCCCCAGCCATGCTGCTGCTGTGTTCTGGCCTGGCTGCTGAAATCCTGGCCCTCCTCCCA
Source organism: Fringilla coelebs (assembly GCF_963513975.1). Lineage (NCBI taxonomy): Eukaryota > Metazoa > Chordata > Aves > Passeriformes > Fringillidae > Fringilla > Fringilla coelebs. The sequence goes on from NW_028167583.1 coordinate 1,669,124, forward strand.
GCGTGGCCCATCCTGACACAGCCCCAGCACAGCCACTGCAGAAACCTCCATCGTAAAACAGCTCCGGCAACAAGGACCGAGCCCGGCCGGGGTCACAGAAGCATCTACAGGCCCCAGGTGAGATATGAAGTCTTTCAGTGCTTCCATCCTCCCTCGAGTGAGAGAAAAGGACAAAGTGCAGGCACATACAGGAGCAGCATGAAGACACTGAGGTCATTGAAGGGGAAGTTGAGTTCCAGATAGGAGGGATGAGGAGATGCCTTGATCTTGGGGCTGAAATCCTCTTGTAAAGCTATGGAGAAGGATGGAATTCATACATCAGATTCCCTGTTGCACATTGAAAAGTATGGGGAGATGACTTGTTCAGCAAAGGCCTCCATTCTAAAGTAAGCAAATATTGAAGTAGCTGTCATCCCATGAGAAGTTTGAACAGAGAAAAAGAAAGGAGTGATGAGACCTGGTGCCCTCATGGAGAGAAGATTACTTCTATTTCTAGAGATGAAGATGATGTCACATATGGATGAAGAGAACCCTTGCTCTTAAAAAGCTCATCTTTAAACTAATACCCCAGAAGTTCACATGGTCCAAAAACACAGCTGTGGGACAGGCTGTGAAAAAATGGGAGGTACCTCATGATTGCAGATTTTTCAAGGTGTCTATTATTCGTGAAAATTGAGAGCCACAAGACAACTGTTTTCTTACTGAGAAGTCTCCTTAGCATGAAAGAGACTCCTCTCCCAAAGTGAACTGAAGAAAGGCTATTCTAGAGGTCGTAGACTGACTGAAAATTTTAGGTTTTGTCTCTTTACATTGCCAGTAAGAAAGAAAAGGATGTAGGGAGAGGAAAAATGTTCTGAAAGTTTTGTTCTGATCCTTATCACTCTTTCTTTTATTTAATTTTAATAAATTTTTCTTTGTACCTTTTATACCTTTTAAAGTTCTGAGCCTACATTGCCTTTCTCCTAATCCTATCTCACAGCAGGAAATGAGTAAGGATATTCTAGTGAGTGCACTGGTAATTAGCCAATACTAGACCCACCACAATAATTGCTGCATTCTCCGAGAAATCTCAAATTGGCAAACCAAAACCACTACAGAAACATTTCTGTTGAACTGCAATAGAACGGAGGAAAATCAAGGCAGAGCCATGGTTTCTCAGAACTGCTTGATTCTCATGAGCCTCACTGTGCATTTGGAGCTGAGCTCTGGAACCTCAGGGCCTGAGAGGAGATTGCACAAACGTTTCCAGGAGTCAAAGTCAGAGGAAACACCCAAAGTGTCTCAAGGCATGAACGGATCCCACTGAGGTCCATCCCCAACACAGGCTCCTCATGGACTACTTGGAAAAGAGAATTGGAGGCCAGGATGGCACAAAACCTTCTCAGACACTCAGTGTAGAAAGGAAATTCCAAAGTACCTGAAAAACCTGGAGTATCTCAAAGTATTAATGAGCCCCACTGAGTGTCACTACAAAGCTCTCAAGGGACTCATTAAAGAGGATAATCAGGGCCATGATTGCACAAACCTCTCCCAGAGTTTGTATCAAAAGAGAAACACCAAGTACCTTAAAATAAGTGAAGTTTCTTGAAGCATTAATGAGCCCCACTGAGTGTTGTTACTGACAAAGCCTCTCCAGGGACAGAGCCTCTCCAGGGACTAATTACAGCAGATAATTGGAGGCCATGATTGCACAAACCTCTCAGATTCTCCAAGGCAAAAGAAAACTCAAAGTCCTTTGAAAAACCTGCACAGATGCTCCTGTCAAGAGGCAGCTCCTGGCAAGGGCAGCACTGCAGAGAGACAGCTCTGGCCAGGAGCAGCTCCTGTGCACAGCCCAGCAGGGCTGGGGCACTGCCTGCAGCCACCCTGGGCACAGCACAGGGGCACAGACAGGTTAACCTCAGCCTGGGCTGGGAGCACAAAGCAGAGCTCACTCAGGGCTCACTAAAGCAGAAATCATCCCAGGTTTGAAACAGTCATTCCCTGGCTGTGGGAAGAGAAGCTGCAGTTTCTGCAGGGATCTCCTGGAACTGGCACATCCCACAGCTTTGAAGACCTTTCAGAAGGACTCTCAGAGCTGCTCCAGGGCTGGGCTGTGGCCCTAGGGCAGGGCTGGCTTTCCCTGCTGCCCCAGCCCAGGCACAGCCCAAGGCAGCTCCTGTTGCCAGGCTCTGCTGCAGGGCTGAGCAGCCGGGGCTGCAGCCAGGGGTGCCCAGGGCTGTCCTGCAGAGCAGGGTCCTGCAGCCCAGGGTGCTGTGCTGGGGCAGGGACTCTGCTGCCTGACAGGGACAGCTCTAAGCTGGCCCGGGGAGCTGCTCCCAGCGCTGGGGAGAAGCTATGGGGGGAAGGAGCCACCCTGAGCAGGGCAGGTGCTGCTGCTGAGAGGGGCTGGGTAGGGCAGGGCTGCTCCCAGCTCCAGACCAGCCTGGGCACAGCTCCAGAGGAGTTCCCAAAGTTCCAGTTCCCAAAGAAGGTAAGTCTGGCATTGCTGGAAAGATCAGGAGCTTTCCTGAGAGTGATTTTAATTTCCTGCTTGGAGAAGTTAGGAGAGTTGGGGTGATGATAAAAAGATTTTTGATTTTTATACATTTTTATATATTCACAGGTCTGTAAATTACTATTATATAGTTATAAAACTATAATCCTTACTTAACTCTATTAAACTCTTTATAAACTCCATTAAACTACTATTATTTACTTCCATATCTATAATCCTTAATTAAGTCCAGTACTTTTCCTAACCTTTCTCTTAGATTTTAGAACAATAAGCTGTCTCTCATGGTCTGTCTCCCAAAAAACTCACTTCCTTTTCAAACCAGGACACTGTCTAAATACATACCTGAAATACTGTCTTATTATCAGTCTTATTCTCAAAAGATCTTATTATCAGGAAGAGAACATACGAGAACATTTTTTTTAACTGACTAAATGTGAGCAGTCACAACAAAAAGTGAAGGCAAAGAAGCTCTTGGACCTACTCCAATGGGTTGACCCAGGGGTGTGTAACTAGGGCAACTGAATCTCTTATTGGATGTTCCTGTTAAATATCCTAATTTATCAACCTTCATAAAATGTTGAAATCAGGGGCTGGGTGTGTCCCATCCCCACTGGGACACCTGGAAGCTTCCAATTAATATTTTTTCCTTTAGTGTTCTAACACTGTTGCAGGGTTTTTTTTCTTTAGGATTATAGGCAACAGGGGGATGAGAGAAGCGGAACAGGACTTGTAATCCCAGAATTACAGAACATTCTGAGTTGAAAGGGACACACAAGATCTTCCAAGGAATGTTTGAACATTTACAGAGACTCCAGAACTGTAACTTTGGGTGGTCAGTCTCTCTGCTGGGAGCCTCCCAAAGGGCCCTCAGCCACTCCTCAGCCCTGGACAGCAGCAGCATCACCTTTGCAGGGCCCAGCAGGGCTCTCCTGAGCTGCCCCAGCCAGGGCCCTGCAGGTTTCTCTGCCCTGCCCTCTCAGGCACAGCACCACAACATCTTCTCTTGTTTCTGCACTGCCCTGATATTGTCACTGTTATCTGCTGCTCCCAGGGAGGCTCTGGCATTTGCAGCAGCTGAGTCAGGCACTGCCCTTGGCATTCCTGCCAGGCAGGGGTGTGTCCATGGGAATTGGGTGTCCAAGCTTCCCTGGGGCCTGTGGGGCTGTGGGCAAAGCCATCCATGGGAAAGGGGAATGAGCTGAGCCCCCTCCCTGAGATCCCATCATGGGCACAGCCAGGGATCTCCTTGCTGTGCCCTTCCGAGCTCTGAGCTGCCCTCCTGGGTGCAAATCTGTGCCCGGATCTCTTGGAGTTCCAGCCTCTTGGAGTATCCCAATGTGACCCGGGAGTGTGATTGTGCTCTGATTGCAGCCGAAGGTGCAGAGCCAGGGCAGCTGGGAACAAGCCCATCCAGCCCTTCACCTTCCCTCAGCCACAGGGAATCCTTTTCCTCTACTGCCTCACAGTGGCAAGCTCTGAGTGTAGCAGAAATGCTGGGGATTTCTGACCTCAGAGAGCCAGGAATGATCTGTGGGTAGCAAAACAGTGACTAAACCTACCCCTGCTATTTCGTTTAGAACTGTGAGTGCAGATGCTACCAAGCCTGTCTGCAGTAGGAGTGATTCCCCTGAAAAATCCTGAATATCCAGCTTTGTGCCTTTGCCCCATGGCCACAAACCCAGGGTAGTGGGGCAGGGGATGGCTCCTTGTGAGCCCCCACACACAGACCTGGCTGCTCCTGGCACACTCAGCCAGCACAACTGGAGCTCAGGCAGGGACCTAGCTGAAGATTTTTCTAGAGCAGGAACAAGTGTGGGTGAGCCCCAGCAGGACAGTCTAAAAGGAATGGCCTAGGTTTGGCTCAAAGCAGCCTCTCCTGACTTGTCACTGTCCTTTCTCCATCAACAGGTCCCCATGGCCAGCCCCAGCAAATGTCCAACGTCAGCTGCATCAGCCACTTCCTCCTGCTGGCATTGGCAGACACGCGGCAGCTGTAGCTCCTGCACTTCTGCCTCTTGCTGGGCATCTCCCTGGCTGCCCTCCTGGGCAACAGCCTCATCATCAGTGCCGTAGCCTGCAGCCACCACCTTGACACACCCATGTACTTCTTCCTGCTCAACCTGGCCCTCGCTGACCTGGGCTCCATCTGCACCACTGTCCCCAAAGCCATGCACAATTCCCTCTGGGACACCAGGAACATCTCCTACACAGGATGTGCTGCACAGTTCTTTTTGTTTGTTTTCTTTGGTACAACAGAGTATTTCCTCCTGACCATCATGTGCTATGACCGCTACGTGTCCATCTGCAAACCCCTGCACTACGAGACTCTCCTGGGCAGCAGAGCTTGTGCCCACATGGCAGCAGCTGCCTGGGCCAGTGCCTTTTTGTATTCACTGCTGCACACAGCCAATACATTTTCCCTGCCCCTGTGCAATGGCAATGCCTTGTCTCAGTTCTTCTGTGACATACCACAGATCCTCAAGCTTTCCTGCTCCAAATCCTATCTCAGAGAACTTGGGCTTTTTACAGTTAGTGTCTGTTTGGCATTTGGCGGTTTTGTGTTCATTGTTTTCTCCTATGTGCAGATCTTCAGGGTTGTGCTGAGGATCCCCTCTGAGCAGGGACAGCACAAAGCCTTTTCCACCTGCCTCCCTCACCTGGTTGTTGTTTCTGTGTTTGTCAGCACTGTAGCAGTTGCCTATCTGAAGCCCCCTTCCATGTCCTCCCCATCCCTGGATCTGGCCCTGTCAGTTTTGTACTCGGTGGTGCCTCCAGCCCTGAACCCCCTCATCTACAGCCTGAGGAACCAGGAGGTCAAGGCTGCAGTGCGGAGACTGATGACTGGATGACTTCAGGAACATTAAACTTCTGGCTAATTTCTTCAAATCACTTGTAATAAACGTGATCTTTGATACTTCTTGTTGGTTTGGTTCTGGGGTCTTTTTTCCTTTGTTTTAGTTTTTCATAATGTCCACAAAGAAATGTGATTGTGCCATTTCTCATTTTGTTTCTCTCCACCTTCCCTATGGCCACAGACTGTGTTAATGAGGGGTTCCATTCTCAGTGGCTTTAAATGAACTAAAGGACGTCCCAGCAAAATTTTCTGCAGAGATGCCCTTTTGTTAGCTTCTCCTGAGCTGCAGCACCAATGTCTGTGTGCAGAGCTGGGGGCAGATCAGTGCTGGAACAGCAGCTGTGCCCAGGAGCAGCAGTAGTTGGTGTTGCCAGTGCTTGTCCTGTGTCCCTGCGCCGCTGCCCTGGTGGCCCTGGTGTTTCTGTAGGGCCTGAGTGCTCTCGGAGCCGGGCACAGTCCTGGGGTAACAGTGCCAGGGCTTCAGCAGGGACAGGCCATGGGCACTGCTGGGGCAGCGCTGACGCCTCAGGCCAGGCCCTGGGGGCTCCAGGCTCCTTGCCCAGGCTTTTTCAAGAACACCACCTGGCCAATGCTGAGCACAGAAAACCTCCGTGACCAGCCCCAGGCTGGCCATGAGCAGCCTGGGGGAATACAGCATTGCTGGTGCTCTGTAAGGGCCCTGGGGGAGATGGGAAGGAGTAGCAAAGCAGGACCTGATCTATCCCCAGTGCACTGGACAGCCCAGGGCAGCATCCCAGAGCATCCTCATGGAGCTTCCAACAACATCCTCCCTCTGCAGCCTTGGCCTCTTCCTCAGCTCACACAGGTGCCCCATCCTTGCAGGCACAGACACAGCAGCACTGGCTCAGGAGCCCCTATTTGCATCGCAAAGAGCAGGTTGGAGCATCCCCATTGCTGTTGGTGTGGGGACATGAACCTGAGGGAGCACAAATGCCATCAGCCCCTGGGGCCAGCAAGGGCTGAGACACACCATGGAAACCACTCAGCTTTGTCCTAGCCTCTGCAGTCAGCCAGTAAGTTTGTTCCCATCAGCTGGGAGTTTCCTGTCCCACTGCAGACGCTGTTGCTCAGAGCCAGGGCTGCCTGGCAGCCACCCCCAAACAGCCATGAGCATTTCCTTGGCTTCACCTTTGATTTCTTTCCTCTCCCCTGGTTGAGATTTCTTCCTCTTGCCTCCCCCTGTTCCCTCCCCTGCAAACAGCCCATCCCTGTTTGCCCTTTCCTCTCTGGCCCCAGTCCCCATTGCAGTTCCTGACTTGGCACCATGGGAACATCCCTTGGGGAGCAGGATTATCCTACAAGTGCTGCAGGAATTGTCTGCAGGCTCCTACAGTGCCTCGTGCTGCTACCTTGCCACAGGCACCACAGGCCAGGGGGCTGCTGTGCCTGCCTCTGGGGCTCCCTGTTCTGGGCAATGAGGAGGAGTTGCAGAGGCTCTGCAGGACTGACAGGATGGGTTTTGGGGCTGGCACGAGAAGCTGAGGGACCTGGGCTGCTGGAGCTTCTGCAGAGGAGGCCAAGGGCTCATCTTGCAACTGCTCCAAGGGTGAACCAGCAAGGGTGGAACAGGCCATGGAGATCCTCAAGTCCAACCTGTGCACTGACACCACCTTGAGAGTCCTCTACTCCAGTATAAACAACCCCAGCTCCCTCAGCTGCTCCTCACAGGACTTGTGCTCCAGACCCCTCACCAGCCTTGTTGCTCTTCCCTGGACATGTTCCAGCCTATCCATGTCCTTCCTAAATTGGCGGCCCCAGAACTGGAAACAGCACTCCAGGTGCTGCCCAACCAGTGCCCAGCACAGGGGAAGAATCACTGCCCTGCTCCTGCTGGCAACACCATTCCTGATCCAGGCCAGGAGCCATTGGCCTTCTTGGCTACCTGGGCACACTGCTGGCTCCTGTCCAGCTTGCTGTCCATCAGTCCCTGCAGGTGCCTTTCTGTCAGCCTGCTGTCCAGCCACTCTGTCCCTGGCCTGTAGTGCTGCAGGGCTCGTTGTGGCCAAAGTGCAGGACCCAGCACCTGGACTTGTTAAACCTGACCTTGTTGGATTTGGTCCCTGGATCCAGCCTGTCCAGAGCCCTGTTAAGAGCCCTCCTACCCTCCAGCTGACCAAAACTGCCAGCTAACTTGGTGTCAGCACAGTTCCATGAGGCCCCAGAGTGTCACAATGGTCTCCATGATTCCATGAGGCCCTGCAATGTCACAAAGTCCCGTTGGTTCCATGGCACCCCTTGGTGTCACAAAGTCCCTTGGATCCTTGGGCCCTACAGTGTCACAATGTCCCTTGGTCCCTCAAGGCCTGCAGTGTCACAATGGATCCTTGGTTCCATAAGGTCTGGCAGTGCAGCAATGCTCTCCTTGGTTCCACAGTGTCACAATGGCCTCTTGGTCCCAAGGGCCACCATGGTGGCAAACATGTTTCTTTAATTCCAGGACTCCCTGAGGAGCAGCACTGGCCCCTTGGTTCTAGGGGGCCCTGCAGTGTCACAATGGCCCCATCATGACACCAGGTCCTGCTCTGTAACAATGCTCTGCATGGTTCCACAAGGCCCTGCAGGGTCACAGTGGCCTCTTTGTTCCAGGAGGCCTCAGAGTGCCACAATGAATTCCTTAGTGCTGCAGTGTCACAATGGAGCCCTGGTGACACAAGATCCTTCAGTGTCACCAGGGACCCTTGATTCCATGGGCCACCACAGAATCACAACTATTCCCTCAGTTTCTGAGTCCTTGCAATGGAGCAATGGCCCCTTGATTCCATTGTCCCCAGGCTCTCCCGAGGGTCTCTTTGGTTCCACAGTGGCACAATGGCCCCTTGGTTCCACAAGGCCCTGCAGGGTCACACTGGCCTCTGTGGTTCCACCAGGACCCAGACTGTCACAATGGACTCCTTGCTTCCATTCAGCCCCACAGTGTCACCATGGCCCCTTGGCTCTGTGCTGCCATGTCGTATACAGTGTCACCATGGTCCTCTTAGTGCCACCAGGCCCTGCAGCGTCACAATGGCCTCTTGCTTCCCCAAAACCCTGCAGTGTCACAATCATCAGAGAATCAACCAGGCTGGAAAAGAACTTGAAGAGCATGAAGTCCAACCTGGGACTCAACACCACCTTGTCACCCAGGCCATGGCACTGAGTGCCACATCCAGTCTTTCCTTAAACACTTTCAGGGACGGTGACTTAGCCATCCCCCTGGACAGCCCATTGCAATGCCAAATCACCCTTTGTGTGAGGAATATTTTCTAATGTCCAGCCTAAATGTCCCCTGGTGCAGCTGAAGGCTTTGTCCTCCGTTACTGTCACTGTTCTCTGAGAAAAGGGCCCAACCCCCACCTGCCTTCACCCTCCTGTCAGGGAGTTGTAGAGAGTGATGAGGTCTCCCCTGAGCTTCCTCTTTTCCAGGATAAACAACCCCAGCTTCCTCAGCCACTCCTCACAGGACTTGGTTTCCTGTCCCCTCACCAGTCTTGTTGCCCTTCTCTGGACACACTCCAGCCCCTCCATGTCCTTCATAATTTGGGGGGCCCAGAACTGGACACAGCACTTGAGGTGCTGTCCCACTAGTGATGAGCAAAGGGGAAGAATCACTGCCCTACTCCTGCTGGCCACACCATTCCTGATCCATAGGAGTGCTAGGGGTTTGATGAGGGAAATGGTGGGGATGTGGTGGGGACAATGTCTGATTGATTGTTGGCCATGAAGGGTCTGGATTTTCATATCTGTTCAGACTGCATTAGAAGGTGCTGGAGGTCAATATCAATTGTACCTTGCTGATACCAAACTATAAACAGGAAAATAAAACAAGACAAAACAGTTCTCTCTTCTTTTTTTCAATATAGCAGATTCACTTTGAAGACCCTTCTGAAATATATCTAATTAACCACAGAAAAATTGAAAACTTAGATTATTCCTTGGGGCTTTTCCTGTTCAGGTGTTTAGGAATAAATGTTTATCAGCCTTTTACAGTGAATACCTGAACTGAAGAGCTCAAGAAAGAAGAGGCCTCTGGAGGAATAAAATTCATCAGCAACCTCCCAGTGGCTGAGGATCCATCCTCATCAGAGCAGCAATGAACAGGAATGGGCACAGCTCTGTGGCTGCCCCAGCTTTAGCATGGGCCCTGGGTCTAGAGCAGGAGCAGCTCTGGAGGGCCCCAAGGCCGGGGCTCTTGTGCTGCCCTGGGCAGATGGGATGGCAGCAGGGCCTGCAGAGCTCTCAGCACTTCAGCCAGAGGAGAGCAGAGCACCCAGGGAGCCTCCTTGTGCCTTGAACAAGCTCCTTCCTCCATGGCTGGGGCTGAGTCCTGTGGCAGCTGCAGCTGCTGCTGTGCCCTTGCCAGGGGCTGAGGCCATGGGGCCAGTGCCCAGAGCAGCCTGGCCTGAGCAGAGCTGTGGGGCCAGAGGTGGCTGGGCTGGGCTGGCCAGAGGCCCTTGGTGCTGCCCAGAGCTCAGGGCAGCTGGCAGAGCTTGCAGGGAGCTGGGCTGGGCTCAGAGAACCCGGCACAGACACCATCAGTGTCCATCTCAGCCTGGCTGAGCGTGCAGGGGCAGGACTCAGGCCAGGCCTTGTGGGGCAGGGCCAGCGCCTGTGCCAAGCATTGAAAACAGGCAAGTGCCCCAGAGAGGAGGCTGCTCTGTGCCCTGGGGGACATGGACAGAGCAGGGAGGGGGCCCAGGACATTTGTCAGCACCAGCCTCTGTGCCCAGCCCTTGGCAGCCCTGGCTGCTGAGCCCAGCTTTGCCCTGGGCTGAGTTTGGCCGTGGTCCAGCTCCATCCTCCTGCGGGGCTCAGGGCCTGCTCCCGGCCATGGCCAGCCCTGGCTGCCTCTCTGCTGGCCCAGAGGCCGGCAGAGCCCGGGCAGGGCTGTCTGTGCAGCCCACAGGTGCCACGGGCTCTGCAGGAGCTGGCAGAGGCTGCCCAGCAGGGAGGCCATGGGGCACAGAGCCCCAAGGCTGCTGTGGGCACCACGGCACAGGGGCCCTTCCCAGCCGCAATGCTCCTGGCCTGGGCTGGGCCTGCACAGGGGCTGTGCCACCATGGCTGGGCCAGCACAGGGCCACAAAGGGGCCACGCAGCCGCTGCCAGGGCTGACAGCAAGGCCAGGCACAGACAGGGAATTGCTGAGCATTCTCTGCGCTGGGCAGGGCTGAGTGTGCCAAAGGCAGAGCTCAGCTACCCTTGGGGGCTGCAGGAACAGTCCAGAGCCCAAAGAGCCTCCATGGCTGTGCTGCAGACCGAGGCTGGAGCAGGGAAATGCAGGGCTGCTGCGGGATGGGGAGGGCATTGAATTCCAGCACACACCTCAGCTCTCTGATGATCCCGGCACCACACTGGGCCCTGTTCCAGACTGGAGCAGAGCAGATGTTGATGGGACAGGAGCCCTGCGGGGCTGTCAGGGACCTGCAGCTCGCAAGGTGCTCTGCTCTCCCTCAGGTGCTCTCGGAGAGATCCAATCCCAGCTGGGCACCTCAGGGCACAAGTGGCACTGCCTGTTCATGGGCACACAGCTGATGTCTGCCTATAAAGGGGCACAGGTTTTAATACTTGTACCTTTCATATTATATGAGCAAAGTTTTTATCATCTGGGTGACATGAGTACTTTCAAGAAATGACAGAGTTCTCCCACCAGGAACAGGAATTTCCTGGAAGTGATGGCAGGAGAAGAAATACTGACCTTCCCCTCTACTCCTGTAACCAATGATCAGTCTGGTATTTCCTCTCCCTCTTCCTTCAGGTGTTTCTACCTCTCCTGTTTGAATGGCCATGTGTAAGAACATCTCTTCACTAGACCAGCTGGATCCATGTCCTTCCTGCTGCTTTCCCATTTCCTCCTCCAGATGCTCTCTGGTCATTGAAGCACCTCTCAACTGACTGGTTGGTGCTTTGAGCTTCAGGCAGTGGCCAAATCATTCAAGTTCAAATCAATATGAATTAAATAGCTCACTGTGGTTATATCTATCACTGAATTACCTTTTTTTATGTCTCTGCCTAAAACTGTTTGGAAATCCCTTGGGGATGGGGGACATTTCAGATGCTGCTGGGACATCACAGAGAACTGAGGGAAGAGCTGTGATGGTTATTGAACTGTTCAAATGTTCACCTTGTGTTTGTTGGCAAGAAACCTTTCTGTGCCTCTGAGTGTCGCCAGTCCCTGAGCCCAAAGGACACAAACCTGATGAGTTGTGGTTCCCACTGCAGGGGCACTTGGACCTTGGATCTGCACAGGAGAGCTCTTCCTCCCATTTCTCTCTTTTCCTCCCTCTGGGCGTGGAGGGAGCTCCTGACTTCAGCGTGTGACTTGTGTGTGCAAAGAGCAAATCTGGGCAGAATCGAGGCAGGGAGGGTTTGGGGCACATTGGGATCTGTGCTGGGCACAGAAGGTGTTTTCCATTGCTCTGAGACTGCCTGCTGTGGAAAGTGGATTTAACATCCAGCAGAGAAATGACTTTTGCATTTGAAGGAGCTGTGCCTTCCCTTGGCTTTGTTGGCTGACAAGAAATGAACATCCCTCTGTGTCTCGGGCAGCTCCTTCTCCAAGGAAAGCAGGTGGGAGTTGGAGCCAAGGAGCTGAAAGCTGCAGGTGCAGCCTGGGCTGGAGGGAGCTCAGATTTGCACAAGGCTGCTCTGAGTGCCAGGGCTTGCATGGGGGAAATGGTGGGCTGGAGGTAGGGACAGAGTCTGATTGATTGTCAGCCATGAAGTGTCTTAGATATATATTCATATCTATTCCAACTGCATGAGGAGGTACTTGGATGGAGATTGCACATATCCATTTATGAACAGGAAAAATAAATTAAAGAGGACCTAAAAAATGGTTTCTCACTGTCTTTGTAAATATAATACATTCACTTTGAATACAGTTCTGAAATCTGTTGAATTATTCACAAAACTTTGTGCTGCTGTCCCTTAATATTAAATCTGGTTTTTACTGATCCCTTGCTGGGGATTTTTTCAGCGCTCTCAAGGCCTCATTCGTTACAGGGTGAAGGAGCCCTGGTCCAGGCTCTGGCCCTGGGGGACACGGGGACGCTGCTGGGGAGTCCCTGTCCCCCTGTCCCACCCCCAGGGCCCCAGCCCCCCGTCCCTGTGTCAGGCTGTGGGGTCGATCTCATGGAACATCCTCTGGGGGAGGCTGCGGCACCGGGGGCGGGGGGACCCAGGAGGATAGGGGACCCTGCTGTGCATGAGCAGGGTTGGACTGCTCTGGGGGGAACTGTGAGGGGGGACAGGGCAGAGTGACCTCCCCAGTAACCTCACACAGCCCCTGGGATGTCACACAGCCACCTGTGATGTACACAGCCACCTGTGATGTCACACAGGCTCTTATGATATCAAACAGCACCCTTGTGATGTCACAGAGCCAGCTCTGGGATGTCACCCTGGAATGTCATGCACTTGCACTTTGACGTCACAGAAGACTCTCTGACATCACAAACCCACCCTGTAATGTCACTGTCTGGTCTGTGATGTCACAGCCTACTCTAAATGTTTCACAGCCACCCAGTGATGTCACAACCCCCTCACTGATGTCACAGAGCCACCCTCTATGATGGCAGGATCTGCTCTATCACCTCACACCTTACTCTGTGATGTCACAGACAGCTCTGTGATGGCACAACCCCCTCAGTGATTTCACAAAACCTTCCCTGTGATGTCATACTGCTACTCTGTAATGTCACAGCAAACACTTTGACCTCACAGCCTGCTCTGTGATGCCATATAGCCATACCATGATGTCACATACTGCTTTGGGATGTAACAGTATCCCTTCTATGATAGCCCTTCCTCCTTGTTCCCCCCCCCCCTTCATGCACTGAGCATGATGTCCTATGGTCTGGGGTATCCCCAGGCTCAGCTGGGGTCACCTGTCCTGGCTGTGTCCCCTGCCAAGCTGCCCCGCAGCCTCAGCCCCTCCCCAGCGTGGCTGGACGAGGGGCAGGACAGGCCTTGGCTCTGCTGCAGCTCAGCAAGAACAAAACCATCTCTGCATGCTCAGCCCTGTCCTCAGCACCGGCCCAGCAGTGTCTCAGTGCCAGTGTCTGTGCCCTCAGTGCCTGCCAGGGGTTTCCATGGCAACTGCCAGCACAGGTGACCCAGGTGTCACCCCCAGTGCCGGTTGCCATGGAAACAGTGCCCAGCACTGCCCCTTTCTGTCTGGCTGACCTGGCCTTTGGCCCTGGCAGTGGCGTTGGCTGCTGGTTCCTGGTGCCTGCCCGGCCAGCGCGGCACAGGGCAGGTGGCCATGGCACGAGCCCCCAGCAAGGGATCCCCTCTGGCTCTGGGCACTGACACCAGCCCTGAGCAAGGGGCCCAGGGCAGGTTTCCATGGCCACCAACCACCACAGCGGGTCCGGGCATTGGTTGCCATGGCACCAAACCAAGGAACAGGTCCCCGTGGCCGTTGCCATGGCACCTGGTGGCACCAAGGAGTGTCACTGCAATTGTACCTGGAGCAGCCCTGGCACCGCTTTGTCCTGAGGGTTGCCATGGCAGCCCAGGGCAGCAACAGCTCTGTAGGCAAGTGGCCATGGAAGCTGGCTGCAGAAATGGCTCCTGGGGCTGGTTTCCAAGGAAACCTGAACTGATGGGGGTTGCCATGGCACCCAAACCCAGCAGTGGGGTCAGTGCAGTGTCCATGGCAACAGTCCCTTGCAATGGCCCACTGCAGGCTGGGATGATGATCCACCCTCACAGCTGGCCCAGGGCAGGTCTGGAGTGCTCTTGGTGGCACCTTGGGCTTGGCACACACTTGAGGAGGATGTCTGTTTGCAATGGGGAAACTCAGGAGTTTTAGATTGCTTCAAAAATAAAAGAAGGAAAATTCCTCTTTGGCTGTGTGCAGCCAGTTCTCCAAGCAAAGCAGGTCCCAGGTAAGTGAGGAGAGACATGATGGGCTTGGGGAATGTGGAGCAAGGTTGTCCACACTGGCTCAAACCTCAAGGCACAACTGCTCTGAGCAGGCCTGACCTCCTTAGGAGAGTCCCTGCATCAATATCAGTCACAGAATTCTGCAATCACCTCTTGTGTAATAAGAGCAGCAATAAAAAACACCATTTAAAATAGGATTCCATTTTTCCCAGAAGCTCTTTGAACTCTTTTTCCTTAACTGCAAAAGGAAACCCTCCTGATGAACTGCACTGGCACAGAAGGAAATCAAGGCAGAGCCGTGGATTGTCAGGACTTGCTTGATCCTAATGAGCCTCCCTGTGCATTTGGAGCTGAGCGCTTGAACCTCAGGGCCTGGGAGGAGATTTCCAGGAGTCAGAGTCAGAGGAAACAGCCAAAGTGTCTCAAGGCATTAATGGGTCCCACTGAGGTCCCTCTCCAACACAGGCTCCTCATGGACTCCTTGGAGGAGAGAATTGGTGGCCAGGATGGCACAAAAACCTCTCAGATGCTCAGTGTGGAAAGAAAAATCCTTGAAGTATCCTAAACCCCTTGAGAGTTTCAAAGCATGAATGAGCCTCAGGTGGGACTTGGGGTCATTTGGTCACTCAGGAGCTGGGCTGGGGGCTCCAGAGGTGTCTGTGGAGCATTGCCTGTGCTGTGCCAGGGACTGGCAGGCACTGCTGAGCTGGGATAGAGGCTCTGGGGTTCCAGGGCAGGGCAGGGCTGGGGTTCCATGGCAGGGCAGTGCTGAACCTGCCCCTTCCTCCCCTCACACATGAAATGTTTCCAGCCAACAATCTCCTACATTCTGTCACAACAGGGAATGCTGGAAGTGAGATCCCAATTTTGGCCATGGGCACCTGGACAAGAAGAACAATTCTTTCCCATAGGAAGGAAAGCATGGAGCTTCCCCCTGTGTTTTAGGGATTGATGAGACCTGACCTGCTTGAAAGCATTGCCATCCAGACTTTTCTTGGCAATATTCCTATGGGAACAATCCCTGGATATAAGAAAATTTGGAGGTAAAACCCCAATTCTCGCCATGGGTGCCTGGAGCAGTAGGACAGTTCTTTTCCATAGGAATGAAAGCGCAGAGCCCCAGTTTTTTAGGGATTAATGAGACCTGACCTGCTTGAAAGCATTGCCATCCAGACTTTTCTTGGCAATAGTCCTATGGGAACAATCCCTGGATATAAGAAAATTTGGAGGTAAAACCCCAATTCTCGCCATGGGTGCCTGGAGCAGTAGGACAGTTCTTTTCCATAGGAATGAAAGCACAGAGCCCCAGTGTTTCAGCAGCAGATGAGAAGAGACCCTCAACATGCCAAGGTCAGCTGGACCAGTCTGGTGGCCCCTGGGAGGCCAAACCAGCCAGGCCTGTTCTGATTTCCCTTGGTTTTATGGGGCTCCAGAGTGTCTCAATGGTGCCTTGGATCCATGGGGCCCCGCAGTGTCATAATGGTGACTTGATTCCATGACTTCCAGCAATGTCTCAATGGCCCCTGGATTACAAGAAGACCTGCAGTGTCACACTGGCCCCAAGGTTTGATTGGGTCCCACAATGTCCCAGTGGCCCCCAGGTGTCATAAGGCCCCTCAGTGTCACATTGGTCCCAATGTTTCCATGAGGCCTTGCAGTGTCACAATGGTCTCCATGGCCCCCCAGTCCCCACAGTGTCATGTGACTCCTCTGTTCCATGAGCCCTGCAATGTCACAATGGAGCTTTGGACCCTGGGGGTTTGCTGTGTCACAATGGTCTCCTTTGGCTCCACAGTGTCACCATGGACCATTGATGACAGGAAGCCACTCTGTGTCACCCTGGAGATTTGGTTCCATGAGGCCCTGCAGTATCACAATGGTCTCCTTTGGCTGACCAGTGTCACAATGGACCCCTGATGCCATGAGGCCCTGCAGTGTCACAATGGACCTTTGGTTCCATGCAGCCCTGCAGTGTCACAAAGGCCTCTTGGTTTCACTAGGCCTCACAAGATCACAATGGTCCTCTTGGTTCTGTGGGGACCCCCAGGGTCACAATGGTCTCACTGGTTCCATGAGGCCTCACAGTGTCACAATGCTTTGCTTATTCCATGGGGCCTCATAGTGTCACAATGATCTCCGTGCTTCCATGAGTCCCCTGAGGTCACAATGGTCTCCGTGTTTCCATGGTGCCCCTCAGTGTCACAATGGCCCCGTGGTTCCATGAAGCTGTGAAGTGTCTTAATTGTTTTTGCATGGTTCCATGAGGCTTTGCAATGTCACAATGCACCTTTGGTTCCATGGAGTCTTACAGTGTCACAATGGCCCCTTGGTTCCATGACACCCCAAAGTGTCACAATGGTCTCCATGGTTCCATGATGCCCCACGGTGTCACAATGGACCCTTGGTTTGATGGGGCCTCTCAGTGTCACAATGATCCCTACATTCCATGGACTCACACAGCGTCAGTACAGTCCCCTTGGTTCCATGAGGCCCAGCAATGTCACAGTGCTCTCCATGATTCCATGAGGTCCCACAGTGTCACAAGGCTCCCTTGGTTCCATGGCCCTGTGCTGCTGCATTCCCCCCTCCCCTTCTCAGGCCGCCCTGCCAGCTGAGAAATGCTCCTTGGGCCTCGGCCTTGGCCAACAGCCCCTGGGCTCAGCTCCTCTGCAGCTCATCATAAACACTCTCTGCTCCAGGCACTGCTGCTGCCCAAACAGCTCCTGCTTCCTTTAGGAGCAGCCCTGGGAGCTGTTTCTGCTCCCTCAGTGGCACAACATCCCTGTTCTCACACTGCCAAAGAAAGCTGCTGATGCCAAGTGTGTCCAGGATGAGCCATTGCTGTGACTGAAGCCCCTCTCGTGGGGCCCTGCAAACAGCGCTCCAAAAGGAGCCCTTGGAGCTCTCCTGGGCCAGCGACTCCCTCTGAGTGGGGCCTCTCCCAGCTGGGAACTCTCCCGTTTGCTGCACTCGGGGATCCCAAACAACCACAGAGCCTGGGCCGATCCCCCCACTCCTCCACGCTCAGCCCTTCACCCACTGGGGAGATGCCAAAGCATCAGCAGTGAGCATTCCCTGCCCTCAGGGGAATTCCTCACAGGTGCCTTGCACTAACTCTTTGTGTCTGTGTGCACCCAGGAGTGCCTGTGCTGGGGAAATGTGGCAGAAATGCTGCTCTCTGAGGGTTTGAGTGCCTTGGATAGCTGAGTCAGTCAGGCCTGTAGGTAAGTTTACAACACAAGGTCTAAGTGTAGTTGCATGCTTCTAAGATTTGTTCTTTTGCTAAGCTGTTATATTTAATATAACTTATAAGCTAAGCAAAATATTGTGAAGTTTTATTCTTCTGGTAAATTGCAAAATCATAGATTTTAAGTTAGGTTAAGTGCTGTTCTTTTGCTAAATTGTGAAGTTAAAGATCTCAGTTAAGGCATCAGTTAAGTCCTCTTATGTTTGAGCTCTGTTAAGCTTTTGGGCTGTATTCCTTTAATCCTTGCCCTCACTGCCATTTTGCCACACACACACAGAGGAACAGATCTCAGTTCATTTCTGGTTTGATTGCCTGGATTCTGTTTGGTTTTCTTGGTGCTTTGTTTTCTTGGTGTGCCTGAAGTGTCCAGTCAGGAGCAGAGTGACTCTTGCCAAGGAACTTTTGCTGCTGTCCATTAATATTAAATCTGGTTTTTGCTGATCCCTTGCCTGGGATTTTTTCAGCGTTCTCAAGCCCTCGTTCATAACAGGGTGAAGGAGCCCTGGCCCAGGCTCTGGCCCTGGGGGACACGGGGACGCTGCCGAGGGGTCCCTGTCCCCCTGTCCCACCCCCCATGGCCCCCGCCCCGCGTCCCCGTGTCAGGCTCTGGGGTCGATCTCGTGGAACATCCTCTGGGGGAGGCTGCGGCACCAGGGGCGGGGGGACCCAGGGGGGAGAGGGGACCCTGCTGTGCACGAGCAGGGTTGGACTGCTCTGGGGGGAACTGTGAGGGGGGACAGGGCAGAGTGACCTCCCCAGTGACCTCACACAGCCCCTGGGATGTCACACAGACACTGTGATGTCACACTGACCCTGTGATGTCACACTACCCCAATGATGTCACACAGCCATCTCTGTGACCTCACACAGCCTCCTGTGATATCACATTGCCCCTGTGATGTCACAGAGCCTCATGTGATGTCACAGCCCACTGCGAGACCTCACACATCACCCTTGTGATGTCACAGAGCCAACTCTGGGATTTCACTCTGGAATGTCAGTCATGCAGCTGTAATATGATGTCACAGAAGACTCTGTAATTTCACAAAGTCACCATGTGATATCACTGTCTGTTCTGTGATGTCACAGCCTGCTCTATGATGTTACACAGCCACCCACTGATGTCACAACCCACCCTCTAATTTCACAGGGCCACCCTCTATGGTGGCAGGATCTGCTCTCTGGTCTCACACCCCACTCTATGATGTCAGAGACAGCTGTGTGATGTCACAACCCCCTCCGTTATGTCGCAAAAACCCTCTCTCTGATGTCATACTGCCACTCCTTTATATCCCAGCACATAGTTTGACCTAACAGCCTGCTCTGTGATGTCACAGAATCTCCTTTGTGATGCTGCAACTGCTCAGTGTCCTCACACAACAAACTCTGTGAAGTCATAACCAAACCAGTGACCTCACACAGCCCACTCTGTGCTGTCACACAGCCCCTTGCTGACATCAAAGCTGCTCTGTGCCTCCATGACACAGCCACAGAGGTGATGCTGTGACACAGCCCCTTCTGGGACATGCCACAGCCCCTGGCAGCGCTGAGCCCCTGTGAGCTCTGTCTGTGCCCTGCTGGTGTCCCTGAGGTGCCCTGGCAGTGCCCCAGCCCTGCTGGGCTGTGCACAGGAGCTGCTCCTGGCCAGAGCTGTCTCTCTGCAGTGCTGCCCTTGCCAGGAGCTGCCTCTGGGCCAGGAGCCCAGCCCAGCTCAGCAGCACAGACACAGCACCAGGACTTTAATCACCCTCTGGGGCTTTGGTGCTCTTTGAATCAGACTCAGTCCCTCAAATTGTGCTCAAAGCACCTGGACAAGGCGGACAGTTCTTTTCTACAGGAAGGAAACCAAAGAACCCCAGGGTTTAAAGGCAGATGAGAGGCAGTCACCAGAGGCCAAGGCAAGCCAGACCTGTCTGTCCTTGCAGCTTTTGTCCTAAAGCAACCTTTGGATATATGGAGAGTTTTGGGGGTGGAATTCCATTTCAGCTGTGGGTTCCTGGACTGGAATGACGGTTCTCCATAGGAAGGAAAGGGTAGAGTCCCAGTGTTTCAAAGGCTGATTAGAGGCAGCCCCAAGGAGGTCAAAGCCAGCCAGACCTGTTGTCATAGAAGAATCCTTGGATAGACAGAACTTGGGAGGCCAAACCCCACTTTTGTCTCTGGGCATCTGGACAGGAAGGACAGTTCTTTTCCATAGGAAGGAAAGTGCAGAACCCCAGTGTTTCAAAGGCAGATGAGAGCTGACCCTGAGGAAGCCGAGGGAACCTGGACAATCCTGGCAGCTTTTGTCTGGGAGCTATCCTTGGATATAAGGAAGTTTGGAGGCTGATTCCCCGTTTTGGCC
This sequence comes from Fringilla coelebs, assembly GCF_963513975.1. Lineage (NCBI taxonomy): Eukaryota > Metazoa > Chordata > Aves > Passeriformes > Fringillidae > Fringilla > Fringilla coelebs. The sequence continues at coordinate 1,688,955 of NW_028167583.1, forward strand.
ATGGATGCCTGGACTTGAAACATGATTTTTTCCATGGGAAGAAAAGCAAAGCCCACACTGTTTTGAGGGCAGATGAGAGGTGGCCCCCATGAGGCCAAGGCCAGCCAGAGCTGTCTGTCCTGGCAGGTTTCATATGGGAATAATCCTTGGATATAATCAAATTTGGAGGAGGAATCCCAATTTCTGCCATGAACCCCTGGAGGAGACAGTTCTTTCCCACAGGAAGGAAAGCACAGAACTCCAGGGTTTCGGGGGGGGGATGAGAAGTGACCCTCAACATGCCATGGCCAGCTGGACCAGTCAGGCAGCCCCAAGGAGGCCCAGCCAGCATGACCTGTTCCATGTTCTTGCATCCTTGGGCCCTGCAGCATCACAATTGCCCCTTGGTTCCATGAGGCCCTGGGGGATCAATACAGATCTTTGTTTCCATGAGGTCCAGTGACATAACAATGGTCTCCTTGGCCCTACAGTGGCACAATGGCCCCTTGCTTCCATGAGGCCTTGCAGTGTCAAAATGGTTTCCTTGTTTCCATGGGGCTGCACAATGCCACAATGCCCATTGGTTCCATGAGGTCAGAGTCTCAAAATGGCCCGTTGGTTCTATTGGGTTCCCCAGGATCACAATGGCCTCTTGGTTCCACCAGGCCTGGATGTGTCACACTGGCTCCTTGCTTCCATGGGAACTCACAGTGTCACAATGGCCCCTTGCTTCCATGACGCCTTGCAGTGTCACAGTGGTTGCCTTGGTTCTGTGAGGCCCTGTAGTGTCACAACGGCCCCTTGCCCGTTCCATGGGCACTCAGAGTGTCAGAATGGTCTCATTGATTCCATGAAGCCCCACAGTGTCACAATGGTCTCTTTTGGTTCTGCAGTGTCACAATGGCACCTTGGTTCCGTGAAGCCCTGAAGTATGGAATGGCCCCTTGGTTCCATTGGGCTCCTCACTGTCACACGAGTTCTCAGTTCCACGGAGCCCTGCAGTGTCACAGTGCTCTCCTGGGTTCTATGGTGCCACACAGGGTCACAAGGGCCCCTCAGTTCTACAAGGCCCCACAGTGTCACAATGTCCCCTTGCTCCCATGAGGCTGTGCCATGTCACAATGGTCTCATTGGTTCCATGAGGCCCTGCAGTACCACAATGGCCCTTGAAGTGTCACAAGAGTCTCAGTGGGTTCCCCCGCTGGTTCACAATGGCCTCCTTGGTTCCATGATGCCCAGAAGGGTTACAATGGTATCCTTGGTTCCACAGTCAGAATGGCCCCATGGTCTCATGGAGCCCCACAGGCCCTTACAGAGCCCCACGGCCACTTATGGAGCCCCACAGGGTCACTGTGATCCCCTTGAGTCCATGAGGCCCTGCCATGATAAAAGGACCCCTTGGTTATACAAGGCCCTGCAGTGTCAAAATGGCCCCTTGGTTCCAGTGGGTCCTGAAGTGTCATAAGGGTGTCCATGGTTCCATGAGGCCCCACAAGGTCACAATGGACTTTTGGTTCCGTGAGCTTTCGTACTGCCAACAACAGTCTCCTTGGTTCCATAGTGTCACCATGGTCCCTTTGGTTCCACAAGGCCCTGCTGGGCCACAATGGTTCTGTGAGGTTCCGTCCTGTCAACAATGATCTCCTTGGTTCCGCGGTGTCACAATGGACCCTTGGTTCCATGGTGTGCCTGGCCTCCCACAGCCCCTCACAGCCCCTCACGGCCCCTCACAGCCTCCCACAGCTCCTCATGGCCCCTCACAGCCCCCGGCCTGGGGCTCCTCCCACAGGACGAGTGCTGGGGCCCTGCTTGTTCTCTTTTCATTTCAGTCCCTTCCCAGCCACGAGTGAAGAAAGGCTGAAATGGAGCCTTTCCCCGGCATTTCCCTCGGGGTTCATTGCGGGCTGAAGCTCTGTGCTGGCGCTGGCCCGAGCGCCACCATCCCTGCAGCCGCCAGGCCTTTGCTGTCCCCCCGTGTCCGTTCCCTGTGCCCGAGTCCCGCCTGGCTCTGGCAGCAGCAGCAGCCGCAGCGCAGGGGGCGCCGGCCCGGCCCAGCCGGGGCTCCCGGCCAGGAGCAGCAGCAGCCCCGGCCCCTTGCCGCCTGCTCCTGCCTCGGCTCCCAAGGGCTTTTTCCAGCTGAATTCGGGACTGGAGCAACAAACACCCACACACAGCCCTGACTCCTCAGGGCCCGCCTGTGCTGCCCTGAGCCTGGGCTCAGAGGAAGAAAGGATCGGGTTCCAGCGCTCTTTTCAGCTCTGTTTGACTCACCCTGAGCTGACAGCAGGAGGCTGCCTTGGGAATTGGAGATCACAGCTGCTCTTGGCCCTCTTCTGATTGCCACCTGAATTTGATCAGTACAACTTCACTTGGCTCTTTCAATCACTGCTATCCACTGTGCTTTTGTGATGGTGAACTCAGGGGCTGTGTCACAGGCATCATGATTAGTACAGATTATAATGCTCACAAGTCATTGAGCACTAAGTCAACGGGAATGAAAGCCTCACAGACCAAATTGCAGCACTCAAACACAGCCCTACTGCTGGTGCTGTTGAAATAAAATCAACTTACAGAGACCATCACAGAAATTGCCGCTGGAGTGGCAAATCAAATGAAAAATATCCACCAGGAGAAAGAAAAAACATAACTTGACTGGCTTCATTGCTTCCTCAGAGCAGCAGAAAGTGGAGATGCCCAGAGGTATTTCCAGCTGCTGCTGATCCCAATTGGAGCCCAGCCCTCTGCAGAGTCCAAGCGGGAACCTGAGCCCAGGCCAGGGAGCTCCCAGAGTGTCCTGGAGATTCTTTCTCTGCATTCAGTCAGGCTTGCATTCCCCAGCAAGTCCCCAACAAAACCTCCTGTTTTCTTGGGTTAGAACAGGCACCATGAAAAACTCAGCAATGGCACAACTCCCCAGCCCACGAGGAAAAGAAAGGACAAGTTGTCAAGTAATCCAAGCATTTGTCTTGCTTTGCTGCAGAAGTCATGCTGCACTCGCAGTGTGGAAAGCCAAGAGAAGGTGCAGCTGGGGGCACATCTTGTGACAGAAGCTGCAGCTCGTTCTCCAGGAAAGGTTTTTGAAAAGGGCAGACAGGACTGTGGAGAAGATTCCTGGAAAAGTGAAACAGCTTTGCAGAAGTGAAAAGAAAATGGAAAGGAACAATCAGAGATGGTGTTTCCTCTATTTATTTCCATGCTCCTCTTTTCCATGTTGCACTACTTCTCCATGCCATGAATTCCAAATGCATCTCACCTCTCAGATGGATGACTTAGCGAGTTTTGGTCACTCCAAAATACCACACACAGTTTTCCTTGCCCTGGTGTTGTTGGAAAGCAATGCCGGAGCCATAAGTGCAGTGCTTGGGTCAGGCACGAATCCTGCAGGCAGGGAATGTGCCCCGACAGTGTCTGAGCCTCAGCATGGACAATGCACAGCAGCAAGCGAGGGATTTCTCTGCCCCTGAGCAGGAGTCAGGACTCTGGATCTGGGCTCAACAGGGCGAAGTTCCCATGTTTGGACAGACTCAGGGGCTGTCCCGAGGCCAGCGAATGGGAGAGTTCCGGGCTCGCAGAGGCCCCAGCAGAGGAGGGGATCTTGTCCCTTCTCAAGGCCCTTTAAGGATCTTCAGGCCCTTTGAAGTGGAGGTTTTCTCTTTTTAGGGTTTTTTGGGGGGGGGAATCCTACCACTCCAAGGGTGTTTTTCCCCCGCCATTTAAGGGTGTTTGTGGGTCCGCAGCCACACAAGCCCCTTTCAAGTGGGGATCATGACAGCTTTAAGTGACTTTTCTATGGGCCCCCCCCACTCCAAGCCCATGTAGGGGATGTTTTGCCTCTCAGGGTGGATTTTTGGGGTTCTCCTACCAGCACTGTTTTATGGCCAGGTCCCACTATAAGTCCCCTTAAAAGGTCAACACCACTCCCGCTGATTCCGACAGCGGAGCCAGGGCAGGGCTGTCTGTGCAGGCCCACAGGTGCCACGGGCTCTGCAGGAGCTGGCAGAGGCTGCCCAGCAGGAAGGCCATGGGGCACAGAACCCCAAGGCTGCTGTGGGCACCACGGCACAGGGGCCCTTCCCAGCCACAATGCTCCTGGCCTGGGCTGGGCCTGCACAGGGGCTGTGCCACCATGGCTGGGCCAGCACAGGGCCACAAAGGGGCCACGCAGCCACTGCCGGGGCTGACAGCAAGGCCAGACACAGACAGGGAATTACTGAGCATGGCCTGCGCTGGGCAGGGCTGAGTGTGCCAAAGGCAGAGCTCAGCTGCCCCTGGGGGCTGCAGGAACTGTCAAGAGCCCAAAGAGCCCCCATGGCTGTGCTGGAGACCAAGGCTGCAGGAGAGAAATGCAGGGCTGCTGTGGAATGGGAGGGGATGGAATTCCAGCAGAGACATCAGCTTGCAAGGTGCTCTGCTCTCCCTCAGCTCCTCTCCGAGAGATGCCATTGCCAGCTCAGCACCTCAGGCTACTGAGGCTCTACAAGGAGAGCTGCCTGTTCATGGGCACATAAGTGATGTCTGCCTGGAATGGGGCACAGGTTTTAATACCTATTTGTTTCATCATCTATAAGCAAATCTTTATTATTTGTGTCACCTGAGTACTTTGAAGAAATGGCCAAGTTTTCCCACCAGGAACAGGAGTTTTCTGGATCTAATGTTTTCTTCTACTGATGGCAGGAGAAGAAATACTGATCATCCCCTCTACCTTTGCCACCAACATTCAGTCTAATATTTCATTCCCTTCTTCCTTCAGGTGCTTCCAGCTCTCCTGGTTAAATGGCCGTGTCCAAGGACATCTCTTCATTTAGAGCAGCTGCATCTCTGTCATTCCTGTTGCCCCCAGATTTCCTCCTGCAGCAGTTGACTGGTCATTCCAATGCATCTCCCTTCAATTTCTTCATCCTTTGAGCTTTCAGAAGTTTAAATATCTCCTTACTCAGCATCCTGGGTGTATTTTTATCTTTTATATCACATGTTCATATGATTTTGTCTAATATCCTTCCTGTATGGTCATCCCATGTGGATGGTGGACATGCCAGATGCTGCTGCGATGTCAAAGGAGCTGACGGAAAGGTCTGGATGTCTATTAAATTTTATCATTTTCACATTTTTTTATGTTGGCCAAGAAGAAAAACCTTTTTGTGCATCTGAGTCTTAAAAGTTTGTCAAAGGACACAAACCTGATGAGTTGTGGTTCTCACTCCAGTGGCTGAATTTGCACCTCTCTCCATAGCCAGAGCAGAGCTCCCTTGTCCCAGAAAGTCCCTGGCAGCAGAGTGATGAAGGAAACTGTCAAGGACTTTTTGCAGATAGAGGAGTGTTTGCAGAACAATGGCCATGATCAGCTGATGCCCAAATCAGCCTGCTTGGGATAATGGACAATGGACATGTTTACAAACAGTAATGGACATATTCAGAAAATGGGGTTGGGATATCCTTGAAAAAGATACAAGAAGAGTCATCTGGACTCAGCAAGTTTGTTAGTGAGCTTGGGAAAGTAAGAAAGAAGACAGTTCATGGGTGGGACAGAAAACTACAGCCAGACGCATGAAAAATTAGTTGATCCAATCAGCATCCTATTTTTGACATGTGAACAGTTCAGTCTAATCTATCATGTCTTAGCTAGAGACGTGTGGACACATGAGAATCATTATCATTATAGTCTTTTTATGGATAATAAATTTGGCTTCACTGGATCATATTGGTTATGGTGTGATGTCCCTGAACCTCCGCATCCCGCAATTTTTCCCCCACAGGAAACAGGACAGGCTGTGGGGATCAGGGTCAGGGCAGAGCCAGGGAGAAGAATGACTTTTGCATTTGATGGAGCTGTGCCTTCCCTTGGCTTTGTTGGCTGACAATAAATGAACATCCCTCTGTGTCTCGGGCAGCTCCTTTTGCAAGAAAAACAGGTGGGAATTGGAGCCAAGGAGCTGAAAGCTGCAGGTGCAGCCTGGGCTGGAGGGAGCTCAGATTTGCACAAAGGCTGCTCTGAGTGCCAGGCCTTGGATGGGGGAAATGGTGGGGAGAGAGTAGAGACAGAGTCTGACTGATTGTCAGCCATGGAGGGTCTTGATTTTCATATCCATTCAAAACGGCATGAGGAGGTACTTGGATTCAGTGTCAATTGGAGACTGCAAATATCCATGTATTAACAGGAAGAAATACCTAAGCAGGGCCTAAAAATCTTTTCTCACTGTCATTTTAAATATTATAAATTCAGTTTAAATACACTGCAATCCTCTGGGCCGTAAAGTTCAGCAGCAGCCTCCAAGCTGCTGAGGATGTCAGCAGCCCCCACTGAGGCCATCCCTGCCCAGAGCCCGTGGGGGAATGGGCAGACAAGGAGAGCATCCCTGGGGCTGGGGCAGCACAACTCAGAGGCACCAGTGGCTCCAGCTGGGAAGTGGAGTGTGGAATGTGGCTGGGAAAGCCCTGCCTGGGCTGTGCCAAGCATGACAGAAAAGCACTGACCCCCATCCCCCAAACAACTCTCTCAAAGAGAGATTTAAAAGGAATTACAATTGCTTATGTCCTCTGAGTAGGATGCACTGGAGAAATACTGACAAGAGATTCCCAGGGGCTCAAAACAACGAAAAAGCCTTTAATAGCAATTTCAACAAATTAGAGAAACTTGGCAAAAGGTTTAATACAACATTCACTAACCAAAAAATACTTCTCAAAGCATTAAGTTTGCCCATTCAACTTCGCAAACTCTAAGCCTGTTCAATTTTAAAGTTAATCAAAATTTGAAACGGGAGAGAATTAGAAGAAGAAGACACAGAAAGAGAGAAAGACCAAAAAGATACAGAGAAGCACACACACAGCTACCAACTCCAGATTTCAGTGGTGTTCAGATGGAAGTTCCAAGAAGAGGTAGGGTCAAAATATGTGCTTGCCTCATGGTCAGCCTCTTAATACCCCTTGGTCTTCCTGGGCCCTTCCCCCAGGTAGGACTTGGGCTCATTTGGTCCCTCAGGAGCTGGGCTGGGGGCTCCAGAGGTGGCTGTGGACCATTGCCTGTGCTATGCCAGGGACTGACAGACACTGCTGGGCTGGGATGGAGGCTCTGGGGGAATTTGGGTTCCAGGGCAGGGCAAGGCAGCACCTGCCCCTTCCTCCCCCACACATAAAATGTTTAGAGCCAGCAATCTCCTCCAGTCTGACACAATAGGGAATGTTGGATGCCCAAATTTCATGGTCATCTGGAGAAGGACAGTTCTGTTCCATAGGAAGGAAAGCCCCAGTTCATGGTTCATTTCTGGTTTGATTGCCTGGATTTTGTTTGTTTTTGCTGTTGCTTTGTTTCCCTGGTGTGCCTGAAGTATCCAGTCAGGAGCAGAGTGACTCTTGCCAAGGAACTTTGTGTTGCTGTCCCTTAATATCAAATCTGGTTTTTGCTGATCCCTTGCCAGGGATTTTTAAGCTCTCAAAGCTTTGTTCGTAACAGGGTGAAGGAGCCCTGGCCCAGGCTCTGGCCCTGGGGGACATGAGGACGCTGCTCGAGGGTTCCTCCCGCCCTGTTCCACCGCCCAGTGCCCCAGCCCCCCGTCCCCATGTCAGGCTCTGGGGTCGTTCTCGTGGAACATCCTCTGGGGGAGGCTGCAGCACCGGGGGCAGGGGAACCCGGGGGGACAGGGGACCGCGCTGTGCACGAGCAGGGTTGGACTGCTCTGGGGGGAACTGTGAGGGGGGACAGGGCAGAGTGACCTCCCCAGTGACCTCACACAGCCCTTGTGATGTCACACTGCCCCTGTGATTTCATATAGTCACCCTGTGAGGTCTTACAGCCTCCTGTGATGTCACAGCCCTTGTTATGATGTCACAATTAATGTTGTGATGTAACACAGCCATTATATGATGTCACAACCTGGTCTGTGATGTCACAGCCCCTCTGTGATGTCACAGAGATAGCCTGTGATGACAGCATCCATTCTATGATGTCCTGCCTATGATGTCACAAAGCCTACTCTGTGATATCACAGGAGACTCCATGATCACACACAGCTGCTCTGTGATGTCACAAAGCTCCTTCGTGATATCACAGGATCTGTGCTGGGATATAACTCTGTGATGTCCTACAGCTGCTCTGTGAGGTCACAGAAGATGCTGGGATGCCACAAAGTCACCCTGTGACATCACAGTCTGTTCTGTGATTTCATAGCCTGCTCTATGAAGTTACACAGCCACCCAGTGGTGTCACAACCTACTCTCTGATGTCACAGAGCCACCCTCTATGATGGCAGAGTCTGCTCTACGGCTCTACTCTATTTTGTCACTGTCAGCTGTGTGATGTCACAACCCCCTCAGTGATGTCACAAAGCTCGCTCTGTGTTGTCATACTCCCACTCTGAAATGGCACAGCACACACATTCATCTCACAGCCTACTCTATGATGTAATGCAGCCATGCCATGATGTCACAGCCTGCACTGTGATGTCACAGAATCCCATCTATGATTGTGTAGCTGCTCCATGACTTGTCACAAAAAACTCTGTGATGTCATAGCCCAATCTGGGACCTCACACAACCCACTCTGTTCTGCCCTTGGCCTCCTGGGGGCCACCTCTCATCTGCTTTCAAATCACTGGGGGCCTCTGCTTTTCTTCTCATGGAAAAAATCATGTTTCAAGTCCAGGCATTCATGGCCAAAATTGAGAATCCGCCTCTGAAATTCCTTATATTTAAGGATAGCTCCCAGACAAAAGCTGCCAGGACTGTCCAGGTTCCCTTGGCTTCCGGAGGGCCAGCTCTCATCTGCCTTTGAAACTCTGGGAATCCGTACTTTCCATCCTATGCAAAAGAACTGTCCTTCCTGTCCAGATGCCCAGAGACAAAAGTGGGGTTTGGCCTGCCAAATCCTGTCTGTCCAAGGATTCCTCCCTGACAACAGGTCTGGCTGCCTTGACCTCCTTGGGGCTGCCTCTAATCAGCCTTTGAAACACTGGGGCTCTGCCCTTTCTTTCCTATGGAGAACTGTCATTCCAGTCCAGGAACCCACAGCTGAAATGGAATTCCACCCCCAAAACTCTCCATATATCCAAAGGTTGCTTTCAGACAAAAGCTGCAAGGACAGACAGGTCTGGCTTGCCTTGGCCTCTGGTGACTGCCTCTCATCTGCCTTTAAACCCTGGGGTTCATTGGTTTCCTTCCTGTAGAAAAGAACTGTCCCTCCTGTCCAGGTGCTCTTGGCCTCAAGCACTTGACCACTCTATAGGAACATGGGAGCTCTGTGCTCAGTGGGGTGGAGACTGAGGACAGCAGAGGAGAGCCCTAGGAGGGATTGAAGGGTGGTTTCAGAGATGGTGGATCCTTTTGACATAGCAGAGAACAGCCAGAGAAAGAAAAATTAATGTCAAAGGCAGCTGGGGAAGCCCAGACTGGATACCAGGAGAAAGGAATTTCCCACCCCAGGCTGGGCTGTGGTGCAGCACGTTCCCCAGGAGCCTGGAGCAGCCCAAGGCTTTGTGTGGGCAGGTAGAGGCAGGCAGGAGGCAGAGCTGTCAGCAAAGGAAGGGGCCAGCCAGGTGAGGCAGCCAGGGGATGCCGGCAGCCTGCAGGGACAGAGGCGCAGGGCAGGGACACCATAGGACAGCCTGGGCTGCACAGGGCACAGGGATGGGCAGCAGCTGCAAGGCCCTGACAGAGCAAACTCCTGCAGCACTTTGGCCATGGCTGCTGGCCCTGAGGCCACGAGGGGACAGGTGATCCTTGCAGGCCTGGGGCCTCATTGCCTCCTTGTCCCTGCTCAGCAGCCTGGCAGGGGCCACTCCATGGTCCTGCCCTTGGCATTGCCCATCCCCACATCCCAGTGCCCATCCCAGGAAGAGCCCTGAGTAATGAGGGAGGGACAGGATCTGCCTGGCCAGGGGCTGGGGCTCAGGCCTTGGCCCTTTGCATTCCTGAAACACATCCAGGTTTGCTCAGCACCAGAGACACCTTTCCCTGGCTTGTTCCCACCTGTCATCACTTCCTCCAGTGTTCTGCTCTAGCTGGAACCTGGGGTTATATTGTCAGTCGTGTCCCTCAGAAGGATCTATTTTATGTATGAGAAACTTCAGTGTTTCAACCACACTTCGAATTCTTGAGAAGTTCTTTGAGCACAATCTGAGGGACTGGGTCTGATGCAAAGAGCACCAAAGCCCCAGAGGATCATTCAAGTCCTTGTGCTGTGTCTGTGCTGCTGAGCTGGGCCGGGCTCCTGGCCCAGAGGCAGCTCCTGGCAAGGGCAGCACTGCAGAGAGACAGCTCTGGCCAGGAGCAGCTCCTGTGCACAGCCCAGCAGGGCTGGGGCACTGCCAGGGCACCTCAGGGACACCAGCAGGGCACAGACAGAGCTCACAGGGGCTCAGCACTGCCAGGGGCTGTGGCATGTCTCAGAGGGGGCTGTGTCACAGCAGCACCTCTGTGGCTGTGTCATGGAGGCATAGAGTAGCTGTGATGTCAGCAAAGGGCTGTGTGACAGCACAGAGTGGGCTGTGTGAGGTCACTGGTTTGGTTATGAGTTCACAGAGTTTGTTGTGCGAGGATACTAAGCAGCTGCAGCATCACAAAGGAGATTCTGTGACATCACAGAACAGGCTGTTAGGTCAAACTATGTGCTGGGATATAAAGGAGTGGCAGTATGACGTCACAGAGAGGGTTTTTGCGACATAACGGAGGGGGTTGTGACATCACACAGCTGCCTCTGACATCACTGAGGGGGGTGTGAGGCCAGAGAGCAGGTCCTGCCACCATAGAGGTTGGCCCTGTGAAATTAGAGGGTGGGTTGTGACATCAGTGGGTGCTGTGTAACATCATAGAGCAGGCTGTGACATCACAGAACAGAATGTGATATCACATGGTGACTTTGTGAAATCACAGAGTCTTCTGTGACATCACATTGCAGCTGCATGACTGACATTCCAGGGTGAAATCCCAGAGTGTGCTCTGTGACATCACAAGGGTGCTGTGTGAGGTCTCGCAGTGGGCTGTGACATCACATGAGGCTCTGTAACATCACAGGGGCAATGTGATATCACAGGGGGCTGTGTGAGGTCACAGAGATGGCTGTGTGACATCATTGGGGTAGTGTGACATCACAGGGTCAGTGTGACATCACAGGGTCAGTGTGACATCACAGTGTCTGTGTGACATCACAGGGGCTGTGTGAGGTCACTGGGGAGGTCACTCTGCCCTGTCCCCCCTCACAGTTCCCCCCAGAGCAGTCCAACCCTGCTCGTGCACAGCGGGGTCCCCTGTCCCCCCGGGTCCCCCCACCCCCGGCGCCCAGCCTCCCCCAGATGATGTTCCACAAGATCGACCCCAGAGCCTGGCATGGGGATGGGGGGACGGGGACCTGGGGGTGGGAGAGGGGGACAGGGACTCCCTGGCAGTGTCCCTGTGTCCCCCAGGGCCAGAGCCTGGGCCAAGGCTCCTTCACCCTGTTACGAACGAGGGCTTGAGAGCGCTGAAAAAATCCCCAGCAAGGGAGCAGCAAAACCCAGATTTAATATTAAGGGACAGCAGCACAAAGTTCCTTGGCAAGAGCCACTCTTCTCCTGACTGGACACTTCAGGCACACCAAAGAAAAAAAGCAACAACAAAACCAAACAGAATCCAGGCAATCAAACCAGAGAAGAACCAAGAACTCTTTCTCTGCATGTGTGTGACACAAGGATAGTTAAGGCAAGGATAAAAGGAATATGGCCTAAAAGCTTAACACAGCTCAAACTTTTTTGGACTTAACTTGTACCTTAACCTTAAATGATACCTTCACTTCACAATTTAGTAAAAGAACAGCACTTATCACTATTTAACCTAACTTAAAACCTGTGACTTCACAATTTAACAGAGGAATAACTCTTTACAATATTTACTTAGCTAAAAACTTTATATAAACTTAACAAGTTAGAAATAGAACAAGTCTTAGAGACATTTCACTTAGCTTAGACCTCATAACCTAACCTTACTTACAGGCCTGACTGACTCAGCTATCCAAGGCACTCAGACCCTCAGAGAGCAGCATTTCTGCCACATTTCCCCAGCACAGGCACTCCTGTGTGCACACACACAAAGAGTCAGTGCAAGGCACCTGGGAGAAATTCCCCTGAGGGCAGGGAATGCTCACTGCTGATGCTTTGGCATCTCCCCAGCAGGTGAAGGGTTGAGCCTGGAGGAGTGGGGGGATCTGCCCAGGCTCTGTGGTTGTTTGGGATCCCCGAGTGCAGCAAACCGGAGAGTTCCCAGCTGGGAGAGGCCCCACTCAGAGGGAGTCGCTGGCCCAGGAGAGCTCCAAGGGCTCCTTTTGGAGCGCTGTTTGCAGGGCCCCACGAGAGGGGCTTCAGTCCCAGCAATGGCTCATCCTGGACACACTTGGTATCAGCAGCTTTCTTTGGCAGTGTGAGAACAGGGATGTTGTGCCACGGAGGGAACAGAAACAGCTCCCAGGGCTGCTCCTAAAGGAAGCAGGAGCTGTTTGGGCAGCAGCAGTGCCTGGAGCAGACAGTGTTTGTGATGAGCTGCAGAGGAGCTGAGCCCAGGGGCTGTTGGCCAAGGCCGAGGCCCAAGGAGCATTTCTCAGCTGGCAGGGCGGCCTGAGAAGGGGAGGGGGGAATGCAGCAGCACAGGGCCATGGAACCAAGGGAGCCTTTTGACACTGTGGGGGGGCCCTGTGACACCAAGGGACCATTGTGACACTGTGGGGCCCTGTGAGACCAAGGGACCCTTGAAACACTGTGGGGTCCTGTGAGACCAAGGGACCATTGTGACACTGTGGGGCCTCATGGAATCATGGAGAGCACTGTGACATTGCTGGGCCTCATGGAACCAAGGGGACTGTGCTGATGCTCTGTGGCTCCATGGAATATAGGGATCATTGTGACACTAAGAGGTCCCATCAAACCAAGGGTCCATTGTGACACCGTGGGGCCTCATGAAACTGTGGAGACCATTGTGACACTTTGGGGTGTCATGGGACCAAGGGGCCATTCTGGACACTGCAAGACTCCATGGAGCTGAAGGTCCATTTTGACATTGCAAAGCCTCATGGAACAATGGAGAGACCATTAGGACACTTCACAGGCTCATGGAACCAAGGGGCCATTGTGACACTGAGGGGCACCATGGAATCACAGAGACCATTGTGACATGGAGGGGAATCATGGAATCATTGAGACCATTGTGACACTATGAGGGCCCATGGAATAAGCAAAGCAGTGTGACACTGTGAGGCCTCATGGAACCAGTGAGACCATTGTGACCCTGGGGGTCCCCACAGAACCAAGAGGACCATTGTGATATTGTGGGGTCTGGTAAAACCAAGAGGCCTTTGTGACACTGCAGGGCTGCACGGAACCAAAGGTCCATTGTGACACTGCAGAGTCTCATGTCATCAGTGGTCCATCGTGACACTGGAGAGTCTCATGTCATCAGTGGTCCATCGTGACACTGGGGAATCAAAGGAGACCATTATGACAGTTCAGGGCATCTTGGAACCAAGGGGCCATGGTGACATTTTAGAACCCCATTGAGCCAAGGGTTCATTGTGACACTGCAGGGCTGCATGGAACCAAAGCTCCAGGATGACACAGAGAGGCCACCTGTCATCAATGGTCCATTGTGACACTGTGGAGCCAAAGGAGACCATTGTGACACAGCAAACTCCAAGGGTCCAAAGGTCCATTTTGACAATACAGGGCTCATGGAACAGAGGAGTCACCTGACATTGTGTGGTCTGGGGAACCATGGAGACCATTGTGATACTGCAAGGCCTCATGGAATCCTTGGGACCATTGTGACACTGCAGGGCCTTCTGGAACCTAGTGGCCATAGCAACACTGTGGAACCCAATCAAACCAAGGGTCCATTGTGACACTGCTGGACCCCGTGGAAACAAGGCACCCATGTGACACTGTGGGGCACCATACAACCAAGGGAACATGGAACAGGTCTGGCTGGTTTGGACTCCTGGGGCCACCTGACTGGTCTGGCTGACCTTGGCATGTTGAGGGTCTCTTCTCATCTGCTGCTGGAACACTGGGGCTCTGTGCTTTCCTTCCCATGGAAAAGAATTATCCTTCTCCAGGCACCCATTGCCAGAATTGGGGTTTCACTCCAAATTTCCTTATATCCAGGGATTGTTCCCATAGGAATATTGCCAGGACAAGTCTGGCTGGCAATAGTTTCAAGGGGGTCAGGTCTCATCCATGCCAAAACACTGGGGAAGGCTCCATGCTTTCTTATGGGAAAGAATTGTTCTTCTTGTCCAGGTGCCCATGGCCAAAATTGGGATTTCACCTCTAACACTGCCTGTTGTGACAGGCTGAAGGAGATTGTTGGCTCTAAACATTTTGTGTGTGGGGAAGGAAGGGGCAGGTCCAGCCTTGCCCTGCCCTGGAACCCCAATCTCCCCAGAGCCTCTATCCCAGCCCAGCAATGTCTGCCAGTCCCTGGCACAGCACAGGCAATGCTCCAGAGCCACCTCTGGAGCCCCCAGCCCAGCTCCTGAGGGACCAAATGACCCCAAGTCCCACCTGGGGGAAGGGCCCAGGAAAACCAAGGGCTTTTTAAGGCTTACCATGATACAAGTACACATCTTGACCCTGCATCCTCTTGGAATTTCCATCTGAACATTACAGGAATCCAGGAGTTGGTAGCTGTGCGTGTGTGCTTCTCTGTATCTTTTTTGTCATTCTCTCTTTCTAATTCCCTCTTCTTGCAAATTTTGAGTAAGTTGAAATTTAACTTAGGCTTAGATTTTGTGAAGTTGAATGGGCGAAGTCAGTGCTTTGAGAGATGTTTTTGGTTGATTGAATGTTGTATTAAACATTTTGCCAAAGTTTCTCTGATTTTCTAAAGTTGCCAAAAAAGGCTGTTTTGTTTGAGCTCCTTACAATCTCTTGTTGGGATTTCTCCAGTGCATTCAAGTCAGAGTACACAAACAATTGTAATTCCTTTTAAATGTCTCATTGAGGGAGCTTTTTGGGGAATGGGAGTCAGGGCTTGTCCGTCCTGCTTGGCCCATCCCAGGCAGGGCTTTCCCAGCCTCATTCCACACTCCATTTCCCAGCTGGAGCCACTGGTTCCTCTCAGTTGTGCTGCTTGCCCAGCCCCAGGGACGCTCTCCTTGTCTGCCCATTCCCGTACGGGCTCTGGGCAGGGATGGCCTCAGTGGGGGCTGCTGACATGCTCAGCAACTTGGAGGCTGCTGCTGAATTTTACTGCTCCGGAAGCTTGAAGTGTATTAGGTTTTTCTTCCCGTTAATACATGGATATGTGCAATCTCCAATTGACACTGGATCCAAGTACCTCCTCATGCTGTTTGAATGGATATGAAAATCAAGACCCTTCATGGCTGACAATCAGTCAGACTCTGTCCCTACCCCCAGCCCACCATTTCCCCCATCCAAGCCCTGGCACTTAGAGCAGCCTTTTGCAAATCTGAGCTGCCTCCAGCCCAGGCTGCACCTGCAGCTTTCAGCTCCTTGGCTCCAACTCCCACCTGCTTTCCATGCAGACGGAGCTGCTCGAGACACAGAGGGATGTTCATTTATTGTCAGCCAACAAAGCCAAGGGAAGGCACAGCTCCATCGAATGCAAAAGTCATTCTTCTCCCTGCCTCTGCCCTGCTTCTGATCCCCACAGCCTGTCCTGTTTCCTTCATCCCTCCTTTGCCAGGGAATTTCTGGGACAAGGGAGCTCTGCTCTGGCTATGAAGGGAGGTGCAAGTGCAGCCACTGGAGTGGGAACCACAACTCATCAGGTTTGTGTCTTTTAGGCATCAGGAACAGGGGACACTCAGAGGCACAGAAAGTTTCTCTTCATGGCCAACAGACCACAGTTGAACAGGACACAATTTAAGAACAATCTCGCTCTTCCCTGAGCTATGTGCAACGCCCCAGCAGCATCTGATGAGTCCACCATCCACAAGTGATGTCTGAATTTAATTAGTTTTATACAAAAGTGGTTCTGTGATAGATATAAACACAATTAAGTTCTTTTATCAGGATGCTCGTCCTGGAGTGGGGGCAAAACACCTCAAACAATTCCTGATTTACAAAGCTGTCAGTGGTGGATGGAGAAGGGAGGTCAGGCTGCTCTTGGTGTTGAGGAAATGCTGAAACCAGCCTGACTCATTTCATCTCCTCCTGTCCTGTCTGGTCTCCCCTCTTTCCCCTCCCACCCATTTGCTTTTGTCTCCCACCAGGCCCCCAGTGAAGAGCCTGGCTCTGTGTCCTCCATCACCTCCTCACTGGCACTGCCAGGTTGGGATGAGGAGCCCCTCAGCCTTTCCTGATCTGGGCTGGACAAGCCCAGTTCCCTCAGCATCTGCTCACAGCCCAAGGGCTCCAGCCCCACCTTGGAGGCCCTTCCCAGGCCCTCCTCCAGCTGCCAGACATCTTTCCTGCCCTGGGCCACCCAAACCAGGCCACAGTGCCATGGATAATCCATGTCCTTGGTGTCCTGGTCACACAGCCCTGGCCCCTTGTCCCCATGTCAGTCTCTGGCGTGGATCCTGTGGAACATCCTTTGGTGGAGGCTGTGGCTCCAGGTGGGCCGGGAGGATCCCAGGGGACAGGGACCCTGCTGGGCATGAACAGCATTGGACTTGTTGGGGGAAACTGTGAGGGGCAGCTGGGGCAGAGTGACCAATCCAGTGACCTCACACAGCCCTGCTGGGATGTCACACAGCCCCTCTGGGATGTCACAGCCTGCTCTGTGATGTCACAGCCCATCTTCTAATGTCCCACAGCTGGTCTCTGATGTCACAGCCAACTCTGTGATGTCATAGTCTGCTCTGCGATGCCAGACATCTGCTCTGTGATGTCACAGCTGGCTCTGTGATGTCACAGATGCAGCCTGTGATGTCATAGCTTCTTGATGACCTCACATAACTCACTCTTTGATGTTACAACCCTCTCTGTGACCTCTTATTACCAGATGATAAATTGTCTCCACCAGCTGAGCTCACACTTGGGGCTTGTTCTCCAAAACCCCAGGACTATGGAAAGCACACAATGCCTATTGTGTGAGAAGGGGAACTGGAAGTTCACCAGCCTCAGTGTCCTGCCAGCTCAGCCAGGCCCACTGGAACATTGAGGTCCATGACCACCAGGGACCACCAGAGAGACCCCCAGGACAGAAGAACACATGGGTAAAGGGGAGGGGAAATATGTTAATGAATTTGGGGAAATGATTATCATATGAATGTTTAGCCCAGGACAATCAATGAATATGTGTGCAAAATACAGAATAGAAACAGAAACTTTCCTGTTCTCAGCCTGCACGGCTTTGGGAGGAGCTATCCCCCATGCATCCAGCTGAATAAAGAATGCTGGTTCTTAATGCTGCATTGGTGTTAATGAGTTTTCTCTTTTACCGATTTTTTGGTAACACTTCCACTCCCAAGGAAAGCTCTGTCTCCTGCTGTTCACAAACAGAGAAGGGCTGGTGGCAGATGTGGGGGTCAGAGGTGCCGGGGATACAGTGACCATGAAATAATCAAGTTTTCAATGTTGTGTGAAAGAAGGAGGGGCAGCAACAAAACTTCTGCACAGGAATTAGGAAGGGCAGACTTTGGCCTGTTTCGGATGCAGGTTTGGGGAGTACCAAATCAGGTACTGATTTTTTTAAGCCCTTAAAAACAAAGGGGTCCAGGAAGGATGGACACATTTCAAGACAGTAATCTTAGAAGGGGAAGGAGCAGACAGTCCCAGTGTGGCAAAGGATGAGCTAGTGAGGTAAATGACTGTCCTGGCTGCCCATGGAGCTTTTGTTGGAAATCAGGGAAAAAAAGAGGGTGCATCACCTTTGAACAGAAGGTCAGGAAACTTAAGAAGTGTTTAACGATGTTGTTAGGTCATACAGAAAGAAAATTTGAGAGGTGAAAGCTCAATTATAGCTTAACCTGGCCACTTCTGTGAAAAATAATAAAAAATTATTCTATAAAAGAATTAATAGCAAAATATGGAATAAGGAGAACTTCTACTATTTATTGGATGCAGGGGAGAATAGAGAAACTAAAGAGAAGGAAAAGGCTGAGCTACTTAACACTTTATTTGTCTCAGTTTTCAATATTAGGAGAGGTTGTCCTCAGGACAAGTGTTCTCCTGAGATGGTAGATGGGCACAGGAAGCAGAACAGCCCCTGTAATCCAGGAGGAAGCAGCTAGTAACCTGCTGAGCCACTCAGATGCTCACAGGTGTATGGGATTCGATGGAATCCATCATAGGGGGATGGGGGAGGTGGTGGATGAGCTCCCCAAGCTGCTCTCCATCATTTACCATCAGTCCTGGCTCAGCAGGGAGGTTCCAGAGGACTAGAGGTGACAGTGTGAGCCCATCCCCAAGAAGGGCTGGAGGGAGGATCTGGGGAACTCCAGGCCTGTCAGCCTGACCTCAGTGCCCAGCAAGGAAATGGAACAGATCACCTTGAGTGCCATCCCAGGGCACCCACAGGATGGCCGAGGGATCAGAACCAGCCAGCGCAGATTTAGGAGGGGCAGGTCCTGCCTGACAATCCTGGTCTCCTTTTATGACCAGGTGACCCACCTGTGGATGTGGGAAAGGCTGTGGATGTTGTGTGCCTTTGACACAGTAAGCCACAGAATTCCCTGGAAAAGCTGCAGCCCATAGGTTAGACATGTTCACCCTTCCCGGGTAAAGAGCTGGCTGGAGGTTGGGCCCAGAGCGGTATGGGGATGGTGCTGCATCCATTGCGTGTCCAGTCTCCAGTGGTGTCTCCCAAGGGTCTGTGTTGGGCCCAGTGCTGTTTAAAATCTTCATTGACAATGTGGATGAGAAGACTGAGCCCACTATTAACAAGTTTGCAGATGACACCAAGCTGGGTGGATCTGATGGCGGGTAAGAGGGCTCTGCACAAGACTCTGGACCAGCTTAATCCAGGGGCCAAACCCAACAAGGTGAGGTTTAACAAGTGCAAGTGCCGGGTCTTGCACTTTTTGCCACAACAAGCCTTGCAGCACGACAGGCTGGGGACAGAGGGGCTGGATAGCAGGCAGGCAGAAAGGGACCTGCAGGGACTGATGGACAGCAGGCTGGACATGAGTCAGCAGTGTGCCCAGGTGGTCAAGAAGGCCAATGGCTCTTGGCCTGGATCACGAATGGTGTGGCCAGCAGGAGCAGGGCAGTGATTCTTCCCCAATTCTCGGGGACACTGGTTGGGCAGCACCTCGAGTGCTGTGTCCAGTTCTTGGCCCCCAATTTAGGAAGAACATGGCGGGGCTGGAGCATGTCCAGAGAAGGCCAACAAGGCTGGTGAGAGGTCTGTAACACAAGTCCTGCGAGGAGCAGCTGAGGGAGCTGGAGTTGTTTTTCCTGGAGAAGGGGAGGCTCAGGGGAGACCTCATCACTCTCTACAATTCCCTGACAGGAAGGAGCAGCCAGCTGGGGATCAGGCTCTTTTCCAAGAGAACAGTAACAGGACAAGAGCATAGAGGCTTAAGCTGCACCAGGGAAAGTTTAGCCTGGACGTTAGGAAATATTCTTCACACAAAGTGTGATCGGGCTTTGGAACGGGCTGCCCGGGAAGATGGGTGAGTCACCATCCCTGGAAATGTTTAAAGAAGACTGGATGTGGCACTCAGTGCCATGGCCTGGGTGACAAGGTGGTGTTGGATCGCAGGTTGGACTTGATGTTCTCCGAGGTGTTTTCCAGCCTGGTTGATTCTCTGATGATTGTGACACTGCAGGGCCCTGGGGAAGCAAGGGGCCATTGTGATAATTTAGGGCTTGGTGGCACTGGGAGGACCATGGTGACACTGTGTACGACATGGCAGCACAGAGCCAAGGGGGCATTGTGACACTGTGGGGCTGAATGGAAACGAGAAGTCAATGGTGACAGTCTGGGTCCTGGTGGAACCACAGAGGCCACTGTGACCCTGCAGGGCCTTGTGGAACCATGCAGAGCATTGTGACAGAGCAGGACCTGGTGTCATGATGGGGCTATTGTGACACAGCAGGGCCCCATGGAACCAAGGGGCCAGTGCTGCTCCTCAGGGACTCCTGCAATGAAGGAAACATGTTTGCCACCATGGTGGTCCTTGGGACCATGAGGCCATTGTGACGTTGTGGAACCAAGGAGAACATTGCTGCACTGCCAGACCTCATGGAACCAAGGATCCATTGTGACACTGCAGGGCCCAAAGATCCGGGACTTTGTGACACCAAGGGGTGCCATGGAACCAAAGGGACATTGTGACACTGGGAGGCCTCAAGGAATCATGGAGACCATTGGGACACTCTAGGGGTTCATGGTGACACCAAGTTGTCTGAGAGTATTGACCTGCTGAAGGGTAGGAGGGCTCTGCACAGGGCACCAGACAGGCTGTATCCTGGGACCAAATCCAACAAGGTCAGGTTTAACAAGTCCAAGTGCTGGGTCCTGCACTTTGGGCACAACAACCCCTGCAGCAGTACAGGCTGGGGACAGAGTGGTTGGACAGCAGCCAGGCAAAAAGGGACCTGCAGGGACTGATGGACAGCAGGCTGGACAGGAGGCAGCAGTGTGCCCAGGCGGCCAAGAAGGCCAAAGGCTCCTGGCCTGGATCAGGAATGGTGTGGCCAGTAGGAGCAGGGCAGTGATTCTTCCCCTGTGCTCAGCACTGGTTGGGCAGCACCTCGAGTGCTGTGTCCAGTTCTTGGCCCCCAATTTAGGAAGAACATGGAGGGGCTGGAGCGTGTCCAGAGAAGGGCACCAAGGCTGGTGAGAGGTCTGTAACACAAGTCCTGTGAGGAGAGGCAGAGAGCTGGGGTTGTTTTTCCTGGAGAAGAGAAGGCTCAGGGGAGACAAGGCACTGTCAGGACACAGATAGGACTTGATGATCTCCAAGGCCTTTTCCAACCTTGATGATTCTGTGATTCTCTGAAGCCACCCTTGGAGCAGTTGCACGATGAGCCCTGGGCCTCCTCTTGAGAAGTTCCAGCAGTCCAGGTCCCTCAGCTTCTGCCAGCCCAAAATCCCATCCTGTCAGTCCTGCAGAGTCTCTGCAGCTCCTCCTCATGGCCCAGAACAGGGAGCCCCAGAGGCAGACACAGCAGCCCAGATGTGTCCCCTGGCCTGTGGTGCCTGTGACAAGGGAGCAGCACGAAGCACTGCAGGAGCCTGCAGATAATTCCTGCAGCACTTGTAGGATGATCCTGCTGCCCAAAGGACGTTCCCATGCTGCCACGTCAGGAACTGCAATGGGGAGCGGAGCCAGAGAATGAAAGGGCAAATAGGGATGGGCTGTTTTCAGGGGAGGGAACAGGGCTGGGCAAGAAGAAGAACTTTGTAGCAGGAAGAGTAAAGTGAGCAAAGGTGAAGCAAAGGAAATGCTCAGGGCAGTTGTGGGGGTGGCTGCCAGGCAGGCCTGGCTCTGAGCAACAGCGTCTGCAGTGGGACAGGAAACTCCCAGCTGATGGAAACAAACTTTCTGGCTGACTGCAGAGGCCACAACAAAGCTGAGTGGTTTCTCTGGTGTCCCCCAGCCCTTCCAGGCCCCAGGGGCTGATGGCGTTTGTGCTCCCTCAGGTTCATGTCCCCACAGCAACAGCATGGGTATGCTCCTGCCTGCTCTGTGCAATACAAACGGGGCTGCTGGGCCAGTGCTGCCGTGTCTGTGCCTGCAAGGATAGGGCACCTGTGTGAGCTGGGGGAGAGGCCAGAGCTGCAGAGGGGGGATGTTGTTGGCAGCTCCAGGAGGATGCTCTGGGATGCTGCCCTGGGACGTCCAGCGCACTGGGGATGGATCAGCCAATGCTCATTTTGCTCTCTCCCCGGGCCCTTGCAGAGCACCAGCCATGCTGTTTGCCCCCAGCCTTCCCTGGGGATGCTCATGGGGGTTTTCTGTGCTCAGCATTGGCCTGGGCATGTTCTTGAGAAAGCCTGGGCAAGGAGCCTGGAGTGCTCAATGTTAATAAACTAAAACAAAGAAAGACACCCTCCATGACACCAACAAGAAGTA
The DNA here is from genome assembly GCF_963513975.1 of Fringilla coelebs. Lineage (NCBI taxonomy): Eukaryota > Metazoa > Chordata > Aves > Passeriformes > Fringillidae > Fringilla > Fringilla coelebs. Next base: position 1,710,874 of record NW_028167583.1, read on the forward strand.
TCAAAGATAATTTTATTACAAGTGATTGTCAGAAATTTGCATGCAGTTTAATGCTTCTGAAACCATCCACTCATCAGTCTCCACACTGCAGCCTTGAGCTCCTGGTTCCTCAGGCTGTAGATGAGGGGGTTCAGGGCTGGAGGCACCACTGAGTACAGAACTGAAAGGGCCAGATCCAGGGATGGGGAGGACATGGAGGGGGGCTTCAGGTAAGCAAATGCTGCAGTGCTGAGGAACAAGGAGATCACAGCCAGGTGAGGGAGGCAGGTGGAAAAGGCTTTGTGCCGTCCCTGCTCAGAGGGGATCCTCAGCACAGCCCTGAAGATCTGCACATAGGAGAAAACAATGAACACAAAACATCCAAATGATAAACTGGCACTAATAGCAAGAAGCCCAAGTTCCCTGAAGTGGGATTTGGAGCAGGAAAGCTTGAGGATGTGTGGGATTTCACAGAAGAACTGGCCCAGGGCATTGCCATGGCACAGGGGCAGGGAAAATGTATTGGCTGTGTGCATGAGAGCATTAAGAAAGGCACTGGCCCAGGCAGCTGCTGCCATGTGGGCACAAGCTCTGCTGCCCAGGAGGGTCCCATAGTGCAGGGGTTTGCAGATGGACACGTAGCGGTCGTAGCACATGATGGTCAGGAGGGAAAACTCTGCTCCAATGAAGAACATAAAGAAATAGATTTGTGCTGCACATCCTTTGTAGGAGATGTTCCTGGTGTCCCAGAGGGAATTGTGCATGGCTTTGGGGACAGTGGTGCAGATGCAACCCAGGTCAGTGAGGGCCAGGTTGAGCAGGAAGAAGTACATGGGCTTGTGCTGGAGGTGGCTGCAGGCTACGGTGCTGATGATGAGGCCGTTGCCCAGGAGGGCAGCCAGGGAGATGGCCAGCAAGAGGCAGAAGTGCAGGAGCTGCAGCTGCCGTGTGTCTGCCAGTGCCAGCAGGAGGAAGTGGCTGATGGAGCTGCTGTTGGACATTTGCTGGGGCTGTACATGGGTATCTGTTAAAAAAAAAATCATGGAATAATTGAGTTTGGAGAGTACTTTATTATCCCCAACACATCTTGAGGGCGCTTTTCCCCCAGTGCCTGCCCAGGGCTCTGCTGCCTGGAGCTGTCCCTGCCAGCAGCTGCTACCCTGTGCCCAGGGCTGGGCTCTGCCAGTGCTGCCAGAGCCCAGCCCAGCCCTGGGGGCTCAGCTCTGCCCTGCAGAACACTCCCTGCTCTGGCACTGCCCAGGGGCAGTTCTGGCTCTGCAGGCTCTGATGGCAACATCAGAGGAACCCTGAGGAGCCTGGAAAAGCAACACTGATGCTGCCTATGAGGGGCCCTGTGCTGAATTCTGTCACTGCCTGGGTTATTCAAATCTGAGATTTTGGTTTTTAAATTCTCAGCCTTAACTGAGAGATGAATATCTATGTGTAATTTCCCATCCAGGCAACCCAGAACAGTAGATTAAAAAATAGGCTATCACCATTCATGCAGCCTTTGCATTGCTGTACTCCCTGTTTAATCTACTTGGAAATATTCTGCAGTTAAATGTCTTCCTGGGAGCAGTCCTGAACAATGCAGCATTTTTCCCAAACAAGGAGAACACTTCCAAGCCTTACCAGCTCTCTCCTCCCACCCAGATCCTGTTCCCCAGTGCTAGGAGCAGCTGCCAGGGCTGGCTGAGAGCTGTCCCTGCCAGGCAGCAAAGTCCCTGCCCCACACAGTGCCCTGGGCTGCAAGACCCTGTTCTGCAGGACAGCCCTGGGCATCCCTGGCTGCTCTGCACAAGAGATAATCAGTGAATGTACTCACCGTGTCTGTAGGGATTGGGATATTCCAGATTTAGGAGATTTTTCCAGGAGCTGTAGCTGCATTGTCCTGCAGCCAGAGATTCCTGTGCCAAGGGTTGGCAGTGATTGTCCTCCAGGCACTTCTCAGCACCTTCCCAGCCCTGACTGATTGAAGCTCTCTGTGCCTCTGTGCTGTGTCCAGGGTGGCTGCAGGCAGTGCCCCAGTCCTGCTGGGCTGGGAGAGGAGCAGCTCATCAAGAGAAATGTGCTTTTGAAGCTCTTCTTGGTTACCAGGAGCTGCCTCTGTGCCAGGAGCCCAGCCCAGCTCAGCAGCACAGACACAGCACAAGGACTTTAATGAGCCTCTGGGGCTTTGTGCTCAGGCCCTGAACATCAGTCCCTGAGAGGGAGCCGAAGAAAACTCTCCACAATTCCAAGTCAGAATCCAACTCCAAAGTTTCTTGGACTTTTAATGGGTCCCACTGAGGGCCACAACAGAGAAAGTGTCCCCAGGCCCCAGGCAGAGCACAGAACTGGAGGCAGTGATGACAGGTGGGGACAAAGAGAAACCAAGTCTTGGTGCCCTGGGCCACAGCAGGGTCTGTGCCACCAAGGGCTGTGAGGAGACACCTTGTCCTGAGGCACTGGGGCCTCCTGGCACATACCCAGCCAGGCTGGGCACTGTCAGCCCCTTGTCCTGCCCTCTGCATCCCCCTCTAGCCCACATCCCAGTGGCCTCAAGGATCTGCTGGAAGGAGTCCCTGGGGACCCTTGCTCAGGAATGGCCCTGGGGGCTCCTGAATGCTCCCAGGGACTGCAGGTTTTTCAAAGGACTTTGGGTTTGTCTTTTCAGCTTAGAGTTTCTGAGAGGTTTCAGAAATCATGGCCTCCAATGATCTGCTGTAATTAGTCCTTGGAGAGGCTTTGTCAGTAACAACACTCAGAGGGGCTCATTAATGCTTCAGGGTACTTCAGTTCTTTTAAGGTACTTGGTGTTTCCCTTTTGATACAGACTCTGGGAGAGTTTTGTGCAATCATGGCCCCAATTATCTGCTTTAATGAGTCCCTTGAGAGCTTTGTAGTGACAGTCAGAGGGGCTCATTAGTACTTTTAGATACTCAAGGTTTTTAAGGTACTTTGGAATTTCCTTTCTACTTTGAGTCTTTTAGAAGGTTTTGTGCCATCCTGGCCACCAATTCTCTCCGCCAAGGAGTCCATGAGGAGCCTGTGGTGGGGATGGACCTCAGTGGGACCCATTAATACTTTGAGAGACTTTGGGGTTTTTCTCTGGCTTTGACTCCTCGACAGTTTGTGCAATCTCCTCTTAGGCCCTGAGGTTCCAGGGCTCAGCTCCAAATGCACCACAGGGCTCATTGGGATCAGGCAATTCTTGACAAACTATGGCTCTGCCTTGATTTCCCTCTGCTCTCATGCAGTTCATCAGGAAGGTTTCTGTAGTGGTTTTGTTTCACCAGTTTGCAATTTCTTGGGGAATGCATCAATCCTTGTGGCAGGTTCAGGGTTGGCTACTTACCAGTGCACTCACTAGAATATCCTTACTCATTTCCTTCTGTGAGATAGGATTAGGAGAAAGGCAAAGTAGGCTTAAAACTTTAAAAGGGTATAAAGAAAAGTTTATTACCAGTAAGTAAAAGAAAGAGTAATAAGAATCAGAACAAAACTTTCAGAACACTTCTCCTCTCTCTACACATCTTTCTTTCTTACTCACAATGTAAAGAGACAACACCTAGAATTTTCAGTCAGTTTACCACCTCTAGAATAGTCTTTCTTCAGTTCACTTAGGGAGAGGAGACTCGTTTGGGCTATGAAGACTTCTCCATAAGAAGACAGTTCTCTTGTGGCTCTCAGTTTTCAAGAACAGAAGCCACCAGGAAAATCTGCACTTGTGAAGTCCCTCAGATTTTTTCACAGCTTTTCCCACAGTTGTGTTTATGGAGTATGTCAGCTTACAGGGTATTAATTTAAAGATGGGCTGTTTAAGAGCAGAGGATTTCTTCATCTACTTCTGAAATCATTTTCATGTCTAGGAACAGAGATCTTCTCCCCATAAGGGCACAGGGTCTCATCATTCTTTCCTTTTTGTCTATTCAAACTTCTCATGGGATCAGAGCTACTTAAACATTTGCTTACTTTAGCATGGAGGCCTTTGCTGAACAAGTCATCTGTCCACACTTTTCAATGCATTACAGGGAAAAAGAGATTCTGATGTATCAATTACATCCTTTTCCATAGCTTTACAAGAAGATTTCAGCCCCAAGATCAAGGCAGCTCCTCCAATCTGGGACTCAACTTCCTCTTCACTGACCTCAGTGTCTTCATGTTGCTCCTCTGAGTCCCTGCACTTTGTCCTTTTCTCTCACTCGAGGGAGGATGGAAGCACTGAAAGAGTTCATATCTCACCCGGGGCCTGCAGATGGTTCCGTGACCCCGGCTGGTCTCAGTCCTTGCGGCCAGAGCTGTTTTACGATGGAGGTTTCTGCAGCGGCTGCGCTGGGGCTGTGTCAGGATGGGCCGCATTGGGGGAGGGCCAGGATCTCAGCAGCCAGGCCAGAACACAGCAGCAGCACGGCCAGGTCCGATGGCTTCTTCTCCCCCAGCAAGGGGTTGCGGGCAAACCCCAGCAGTTTTTCATCTTTAAAATGTGTCTTCACAGAGCCATGTACAGTTTCTTTAGTGGTTTAATAGATTTTCAGATCTCAAATCTAATTGCTGATTGGTTTCTTCCTGAGACACGAAGGAAACTGCTATCAGCTTCTCTTAGGACATCACTTCTGTGATGCAAAACCCCCACAACAGCACAGAGCACAGAGCTCCTTTGTGCATATGTGGTGGTTATACGCCCAAGGCCTACAAACCCCTCTTTGGGAGATCTCTGGGCACTCCCCAAGGTGTTTTCAATGAAAAATTCAGCTCATAGTCTAAGAAAATCACCAGACGACAGGGCCAGCCTGACCTGTCTGTCTTGGCTGCTTTTGTCTGGGAGGAATCCTTGGATATACAAAATTTGGGAGGCCAAATTTCAATTTTGGCCATGGCCCTTGGACATGAAAGCTGGTTCTTTTCAATAGGAATGAAGGGACAGGGCATTAGTATTTCAGGGGCAGATGAGAGGTGCCCACCAGAGGCCAAGGCCAGCAAGAGCTGGCAGGTTTTTTTCTGAGAGATACCCATCCTATAGGAAATATTTTAGGGAGAGTACCAAGTTTGGCAATGGGCATCTGAAAAGAGGGACACTTCTTTTCCATAGCAAGGAAAGAACAGAAGCCCCAGTGCTCCAAGAGCTGATGAGAGGCAGCCCTTGACATCCCAACATCAGCCAGACATGTCAGGTGGCCCCTGGGAGGCCAAGCCAGCCAGACCTGTTCCATGTTCCCTGGGTTCCATGGGGGCCCCACAGTGTCCCAGTGGTCCCTTGCTTCCAAGAGGCCCTGAGGTGCCATAATGCCCCCTTGGTGACACCAGACCCTGAAGGGTCACCGTGTTCTCCATGGTTCCATCTGGCCTCACAGAGCCATAATGGTCTCTGGGTTCCATGAAGCCCCACTGTGTCACCATGACCCCTTGGTTCCATGGGCTCCAGTGGTACCACAATGATCCCCTTGGTTCCATGGGCTCCAGTGGTACCACAATGATCCCCTTGGTTCCATGGGCTCCAGTGGTGCCACAATGATCCCCTTGGTTCCATGAGGTCCCCACAGTGTCCCAGTGATCTCCATGGGAAGGAAAGAACTCAGCCCCAGTGATGTAGGGGCAGTCACTAGAGGCCAAGTGTCATAGGGTGACAAGGAAGTGAGTGTTCTTGGAAAGTTATAGCCAAACCAATCAGTGCTCACATTTAAATATTGACATTTGGTGTAACCACGGAAGACATGGACACACCTCTGAGAACACAGGGGGTTAAAAGCAGAGAACTCCCAGGGGAACACTCTTTTGTTCTGGTCAGTGAAGGGTTCAGAGCCCCCTGCCCTTCCACATGCTGGGTGGGGGAGGGGAAGCCGTGCAGCCTAGGCTGAGGTAGGCTGGAACCCAGGACAGAGAAGGGGGTGAAGGGAGTGGAACCAGGCATGGCCCCTGCAGGAATGGAGGGGTGGAGAAGCACTGAGATGTCCTGGGCAGCCTCTCCAGAGAGAGTTCCCCCCTGAGAGAGAGAGCCTGTGCCACCTTGAAATTTGATATCATGTCCTGGCAGCATGGCCAGCAGAGGAGAAAGAGAAGGGAGGCAGAAGGTGCCCAGCTGTGGAAGTCCTGGGCAGACTGCTGTGAGATTTCAGTTGTCCTGAGGGCAGCAGAGGCCAAGACTTTAACCCTTCCTTAGACAAAGAAAACTTTGTGAAACACTAATCCTTCATCTGAAAGAGAAAAGACACAGCCTTGGACCTGAGATGTCAGGAGAAGATGGGAAAGAATCCTAGGTGAGAAGAGATCATGGAGTGGCCTTTGGCTGGACTTTTCTTTGTATAGCCATAGACTGAACCAATTTTCCTGTAACACAGAGACTGCATTTAGGGGAATGCAATGGCCTGAGCCAAGAAAGTGACCTGCTGCAGTGATTGCCAGTGCAGGAGTGAGAGTGACCTGCTGCAGTGACACCACGTGCAGGAGTGAAGTGAACAGAGAAAGGTGAGCAGGGTGTGGTGGTGCCCTCTGGCTTCAGGGAAGAAGAAGATCTCTGTTCTCAAGTCCCTCGGCCCCAGGGAAGTGTGAAAATGGGGGGTATGTTGTCCCAAAAAACTGTCATTCGTTGGTACTTGGCAAAGCATCCTTAAAAGGAAGCCTTTAAGAAGTGTTGGTCCATGGACGGTGGTGAGAGCATGAAAGGAGGAGATCACAATGGCAGATTTCTCCTGGCAGTGCCATGTGTGACATGGAAACACAAGAGGTTTCAACCTGTGGAAGACTATGGTACAAGAGAGACTCCTCTCTCCCTTGATGAACTAAGAATTGATTACCTGAGAGGTGGTAACTTAACTGAGAATCCAAGGTTTTGTCTCATTGTGCTTTGTTGGAAATTGGGTCGGGGGAGTAGGAATGTTTTGGAAGGTTTTAGTTTTGAATTTTGTTTCTTTTATTATAGTGTAGCTTAATAAACTTTTTTTCCCCTTTATTTCTAAGCTTGAGCCTCGTCTGCTCTGTTTCTGGTCACATATCACAGCAGACATTTGAGAAAAATATATTTTCATGGGTGCACTGGCATTGCACCACTGCCAACCCATGACACTGAGAAAGGCCAGAAGGGCAGGGAAGACACCAGGAATTGGTCACATTTTCTCCCGTCACAACCATGACTCAGGGAGTAGGATTAAACCTGGAAAGGCTCAGGCACATTACTGACCTCGTGCTGCCTAAGGAAAGAAAGAGAAATGAAGATAATTTGTCCCTTTTTGGGTTCTCCAGTTCAAAAAAGACACTGAGTCAATCAAGGTCAGGAAAGCTGGATATACAAGGATTTACAAGGGGAAGCTGGGAGTAGAAGATGTGCCCATACTCATGGTGAAGGAAAATCCTGTTCTTGGATGAAATTCCCTAAGGGAAGGATCCCTTGGAAGAAGATGGATCCCAACTCTTGGGGATACTAACATTTTGACTGGAAATTATGTGACCTGAACTGCTGGGTTCTATTTGAACAGGTTTTTCAAAAGAGGTTATTTCAAAAGAGGATATCCAATCTAAATTATTCTCAAGTTTTATGTAAAGGGTTCCATCTGAACTGGGTCACCAAAATCTTCCTCCAGAGCCAGTGGATGTGGAATTTTGGGTATAAAATCCAGTGGCTTCACTGAATATTCCTCCATTGTTAGAACTTTAAATATTTACCTCCAACAGAAGAAGAAAAACACCAGAGTAGACACCAAATGTTAAAAAAAAATTTAGTAATTCTCTTTTTTTTCTGTTTCTCCAGTCTCCATGCTTTCTCTCTACTATCCGGCATTTTCCTAGGAATTTCTCAGCACCCTCTGGCTCCTTTTTCTATCCTACATGCCTTAAACTTTAAAGGCTTTAAACAGCAGCATTTAAAGTCTCCCTGTCCTGGTGTTACCACGTGTTTTGAATTTGGGTTTCCCAGGACACGCACTGCTGAAGATTACAAATTACTTTATGCTGTTCCTGCTGTCTCCTGGAATGATTTCACCCCAGACATAGCTGGAACAGTTCCTATGAAAAATATTTATTATCCATTTACCACTGTCCCTCTGCTCTTGACACAACTCTTTCTTCATCCTTATGGATGGAGAAAATGTGCTCTCTCCGAGGGGATAGAAGGGAATAGAAACTCTGCTCTGGAACTCCATCCAGACTGTGCATATGAGGAGGACAAAATGCCTGAAATATGAAATATGCTTTTTATCTGTCTAATCTTAGCCAGACCTGGTGTCTTCTCCCAACCAGTCCTTTCAGTCCATGAAGATAAAACAGAGAATATTGACCTCATTTTTTCTACTGTTGAATATGTTGATATTTTTATTTACCCTTACAAGTTAAAAATTAATTAAATTCTTCCTGTGGAGAAACTGAGGTACAGGAGAAGACTGGGATTCATCTGCAAAATTTGGGGTGTCTGTAATATATACATCTTAATTTAATTATCATCAATAAAGACAATCCAATCAACAAACTGAATAGAGTTTAGAATGTGAATCACCTGACCTGGTGCACATCTGGTTTAGGGTGAAATAAATCTCAGAATGGGTTGGGTTGGAAAAAACCTTCAAGATCATTGTCTTGATTTGGAAAGACAGGTGCCTGCTAAAGGAGAAAGGAGCCTCCCCTGAAATGGAGAATTGCTATGAATTTTAAATTAAGGGACTCTCAGGCAAAAAATATGGGAGCTGAAAATAACAGTTCTTTAATAGGGAAGGGCAAAAAAATAAAATGATAAAACAATGCAATACACTAGAACAACACTGACAGAGTCAGAACTCAACCTGACACCCTGTGGGTCAGGGTGTTGGTAGCAGTCCAGTTGGAAAAGGGGCTGCAGTCCTCCAGAGTGTCAGGTGTGGTTCTGTTGGAGCAGGGGAGTCCTGTAGGAAAGGGGTGTATTCTTCCTCTGCAGATCTGTGGAAGTAGAAGCAGCTGCTGTTTCTCTGGGGAGTCCAGTGGAGAAGAGCTGTGCTGGTGTGTCAGAATCTCCAGGTTATATCTGGGTAGAAATGCTTGGTTCCTCCCTCTGGGCGGAGCATCTCACAATGGGATGTTATAGGTCTTATCAGTCATATGGTGACATTCAACAGCCCCTTATCAGCAGATGTTCCCTGCTGAGGGACCCTGATTACAATCACTCAGGAAGAGAGATAAGGAAAATGGCCCACTTGACATCAGACAACTGCCATACAGATGGCAATAGAATACATCTTGCCTTGCAATCTGGAACACAGTCCCTCTGGCACTGGAAATGCCATGGCCCAGGCCAGAACCAACCCGGTGGGCCACAGGTGTGAGCGGCCGATGGTGTTGTGGGTGTTCAGTCCAGAGCAGGTTTAAACAGCTCCAAAGAAAAAGAAAAACCCCAGCCCAAGGAACTTCTCTGCCTCAGCAAGCTAAAAACTAACTAAAAGCAAAGGAGAGCTCTGTCCTACTGTCTGTCCATCCACAGACCAGAGATACCTTAGGTTTTAAGTTTTTCTGTATTGTTTTGGTGTGCAGCTTTTAGCTTTTTATTAAGTGTCACTGGGATCTTTTCACAAGGTGGTGAAGACAAAACAATCCTATTCTCAAGGACAATCTCTTCAAACTTCAGGCCCAAAGCACAAACAACATGACAAGAGGAGGGCAGGCAAGCAAGCAAGGAGGATGAAACTTCATAATTTGAAGGTATTAATTGGGCAGTTAACTCTTATATGCAAATGGACTAAAACTTATAAAAAATGTGAGATCTCGTGACCAAGCCCTCTTTTGCTCCCATCTTGGAGCCATCCAGGCAGAGCCACAGCTGTGCCTCTGGTACTGGCAGACTGTGGCCTTGGAAGGCACTTCAATAAAAATCCACTTCATTCCTCTTAAATCCCTCTGGCCTCTGTTCCAGCTCCTTAAGGCATCACAACAGTCCAGGAGCTGGAATGTGGAGGAGTAAATGCAGTTTCTGAAAACAAACTGCTGCTTCTTCCTCTTCCCCTCGCTCTCAGAACCAGCCTTAAAGGTGCAGAACTCATTTCTGGGCTGAACGGACTGATGGGGTACGAGCATCATGTCAGGGTCAGAGGGTCCCGTCCCCGCCTCATCTCCGGGCTGCCGGGGGTCCTCCAGATCTGGTATCGCCCCTTCCCCTCTCCTCAACCTGGGGGTTCCCCGTTCTACAGCCCTGGCTCTCACGGGGATCCCCAAAACCAATGGCCTGCCCTGTCGGTACCTGGCCAACCCAGCGTGGAACCCCCAAGGCCGTCCCCAGGAGCAATGATTCCTCCACTCTACCAAAAAAAGCTCCTCTTAGGGAGCCCAGAGATATCCTACTTCTCCTCCTCCTCTTCCTCCTCGTCCTCGTCATCCTCCTTGTCCTCCTCCATGTCCTCGTCCTCCTACTCCTCCTATTCTTCCTCATCCTCCTCCTCATCCTCCCCCTCCTCCTCCTCCACATGCTCCTCCTACTCGTCCTCCTCCCCCTCCTTGTCCTTCTCCTCATCCTCAGTCTCCTCCTCCACCTCCTCCACATCCTCCTCTGCCTCCTCCTTCTTTTCGTCTTCCTCCTCTACCTCCTCATCCTCCTCCTGCTTCTCCTCCTCCTCTTCCTCATCCTCATCATCCTCCTCCTTGTCCTTGTCCTACTCCCCCTCCTTCTGCTCTTCCTCCTCTTCAACTTACACCTCCTCGTCCTACTCCGCCTCCTCCTCATTGTCCTCTGCCTCCTCATCTATCTCCTCCTCCTCATCGTTGTCCTCCTCCTACTCATCCTACTCCTTGTACTTCTCCCCCTCCTCAGCCTCATCTTCCTCTTCATCCTCCTCCCCCTCGTCCTCATCCTCCTCCTTATCCATGTCATCATCCTCATCCTCCTCCTGCTACTCCTCTTTATCCTCTTCCTCACCCTCCTCCTTCTCCTCATCCTCCACCTCCTCCTCATCTTCCTTCTCCTTTTCCTTGTCCTCCTCCTCCTCGACCTCCTTCTCCACATTCTCCTTGTACTCCTCTTCCTCGTCATTCTCCTCTTCCTCATCTGTGTGCTCGTCCCCCTCGTCATCCCTAGCTCTTGTCCCCAGCCTCCTCCTCCAACTCCTCCACATCCTTGTCCTTGTCCTTATCCTCCTCTTCCTCTTCCTCATGCTCGTCCTCTACCTCATCTTCCATCTCCTCCTCCTCGTCATCCTCCTCCTCATCATCATCCTCCTCCTCATCCTCTTCGTCTGGCTCCTCGTCCTCCTCATACTCTTTCTCCTTATCCTCCTCCTTGTCCTCATCCTCTGCCTCCTAGTACTCCTCTTCCTCCACCTCCTCATCCTCCTACTCGTCCAATTCTTCCTCATCCTCTTTCTGGTCCTCCTCCTTGTCCTCATCCTCTTCTTCTTCCACCTCCTCATCCTCCTCCTCGTCCATGTCCTCCTCCACATCCATCTCCTCATCCTCTTCCTCCTCCTCATTGACCTCCTCCTCTTCCTCCTCATCTTCCTCTGACTCCTCCTCATCCTCCTCCCCATCTTCTTCTTCCGCCTTCTCATCCTCTTCCTTGTCCTCCATCTCCTCTTCCTCCTTGTTCTCCTCTTCCTCCTCGACCTCCTCCTCCACATTCTCCTTGTACTCCTCTTCCTCGTCATCCTCCTCTTCCTCATCTGTGTGCTCGTCCCCGTTGTCCTCCTCCTTCTGCTCATCCTTGTCTATCTCCTTGTCCCTGGCCTCCTCCTCCACCTCCTCCACATCCTCGCCCTTGTCCTCATCCTCCTCTTCCTCCTCCTCCTCGTCCTCCTACTCCTCCTATTCTTCCTCATCCTACTTCTCATCCTCTTCTTCCTGGTCCTCCACCTTCTCATTCTCCTCATCCTCGTCCTCCTTGTCCTCCTCGTCCTCCAGCTCCTCATCCTCCTCATCATCCTCCTCCGCCTCCTCCTCAACCTCATCCTTCTCCTCGTCTTCCTCCTCTTGGCCTCCTTCAACTCATCATACTCCTTTTCTTTGTCCTCTTCCTCATCATCTTTGTCCTCCTACTTGTCCTCCCCCTCCTCTACCTCATCATCCTCCTCCTCCTCATCCTCCTCTGCCTCGTCCTCATCCTCCTCCTCACTGTCCTCTTCCTCCTCATCCTCATCCTTATGCTCATCCTCATCATTGTCCTCCTCCTCCTGCTACTCCTCCTCCTCATCCTTGTCCTACTACCCCTCCTTCTCCTCTTCCTCCTCCTCAACCTACACCTCCACGTCCACATCCTCATCCTCCTCGTCCTTGTCTGCCTCCTCCTCGTCCTACTCTGCCTCCTTCTCCTTCTCGTCTTCTGCCTCCTTGTCTACCTCCTCATCCTCCTCCTCATCGTCGTCCTCCTCCTCAACCTTCTCCCCCTCCTCAGCCTCATCCTCTTCCTCATTATCCTCTGCCTCATCCTCATCCTCCTCCCCCGTGTTATTGTCCTCATCCTCCTCCTGCTACTCTTCTTCCTCCTCCTTCTCCACCTCATCCTCCTCCTCGTCCTCCTACTTGTCTTATTCTTCTTACCCCTCCTCCTCATCTTCCTCCTCCTCCTCACCCTCCTCCTTCTCCACCTCATCCTCCTCCTCGTTCTCCTACTTGTCTTATTCTTCTTCATCCTCCTCCTCCGCTTCACCCTCCTCCTCCTTCTCCACCTCATCCTCCTCATCCTGCCCGTTCTCCTCCTTCTCTACCTCCTCTTTTTCTTCCTCCTCCTCCTCGTCCTCCTCCCCCTCTGCCTCCTCATTCTTCTCTTCCTCATCATCCTCCTTCTTCTCATCGTCCTTGTCCTCCTTGTCGTCCTCCTCCTCATCCTCCTCATCCTCCTCTTCGTCCACCTCCTCCTCTTCCTCATCCTCCTCATCCTCTTTTGCCTCTTCCTCCACCTCCTCCTCATCTTCCTCTGCCTCTTCCTCTACCTTCTCCTCTTCATCCTCTTCATCCACCTCCTCCTTGTCCTACTCCTCCTCCTCTGCCTCCTCATCCACCTCCTCGTCCTCTTCCTCCCCCCATCATCCTCCTCCTTGTCCTACTCCTCCTCGTCCTTCTCCCCCCACTCAACCTCATCCTCCTCATCCTTAGCATCGTCCTTGTCCTCCTCTGGCTACTCCTCTTTCTGATCCTCCTCACCCTCCTCCTCCTTCTACACCTCATCCTCCTCCTTCTCCTCCTCCTTGTCTTCCCCGTTCTCTTCCTCATCCTCTTCTTCCTCTTTTTCTTCCTCCTCCTCATCCTTGTCCTCCTCTTCCTCATTTTCCTCCTCCTCCACCTCCTCCTCCTCTTCGTCCTCCTCTACGTTCTCCTTGTACCCCTTCTCCTCATCTGCCTCCTCCTCTTCCTTGTCCTTCTCCACCTCCTCCACATCTTCTTCCTTGTCCTCATCATCCTCCTCCTCCTCATTGTCCTCCTCCTCCTCTGCCCCCTTGTTCTTCTCTTCCTCCTCATCCTACTCCTCCTCATCATCCTCCACCTCCTTGTCCTTCTCCACGTCCTCCTCCTCTTCCTCCTCCTCCTCATCCACCTCTTCCTCATCCTCCTCCACCTCGTTCTCCTCCTCCTCATCCTCCGCGTCTGTCTCCTCCTCCCTCTCCTCAACCTAATCCTCCTCATCTTTGTACTCCTCCTCATCCTCCTCCTCCTCTTCCTCATCCTCGTCCTCCTCTTCCTCCTCCTCCTCCTCGTTGTCCTCATCCTCATCATTGTCCTCGTGCTCCTCCTACTACTCCTCCTCATCCTCGTCATCTTCCTCCTCATCATCATCCAACTTCCTCTCCTTGTCCTCTTCCTCCTCCTCAACCTACACATCCACGTCCACCTCCTCATCCTCCTCCTTGTCCGCCTCCTCCTCCTCGCTCCACTCCTTGTCCTCCTCGTCTTCATCCCCCTCGTCCTCCTCCTCTGCCTTCTCGTCTACTTCCTCGTTCTCCTCTTCCTCCTTAGTCCTCCTCCTCCTTTTCCTCCTCCTCATCCTCCTCTTCCTCCTCATCCTCAACCTCCTTGTCTTCACCTTCTTCGTATTCCTCCTCCTCATCCCCCTCCTCCTCTCCCTCTTTCTCATCCTTGTCCTCTGCCTCCTTGTTAACCTCCTTGTCTTCCTTGTCCTCGTCCTCATCCTCCTCCATGTCTCCATTGTCCTCCTCCATCTCTCCCTTTACCTCCTTCTCCTCCTCCTCTTCCTCCTCCTCATCCTCATCATCTTCGTGTCCCTCTTCCTCCTCCTCTTCCTCATCTTCCTCCTCCTCTTCATTCCCCTCCTCGTCCTCCTCCTCCCTCCTCGTCCCCCTCCTCATTTTCCTCCTCCTCATCCTCCACGTCTTCATCCTCCTACTCCTTGTCCTCCTCATTCTCCTCATCCTCCTTGTTCATGGCCTCCTCCTCCTCCACATCCTCATCCTCCTCCTCATTGTCCTCATCCTCCTCTTCCTCCTCCTCGTTGTTGTCCTCCTCCTCCTCGTCCTCTTCTTCCTTGTCCTCCTCATCCTCCTCCTTGTCGTTCTCGTCCTCCTCGTGTTTCTTGTCCTCGTCATCCTCCTCGTTGAGAGGATGGGATATTTTCCCCTTCCTCTTTTCTGTGGAACAATAAAGCCCAGCTGCTGATTCCTTCTGGTGCCTTGTTCTTTCTTCATCTGGGGATGTCAAACTCACCAGGAGCAGGAAAATCCCCATTCCCTGTTTCCTTGTGGCTGCAGCCTGGAACATTCTCTCCGAACAAAAACTTTCTGACAGTCTGTAGCAGACACTGAGATGGCTAGGGCCCTGTGGAGGATGTAAGCCTGAGATAAGCAATTGCTGGGGTCCTCACTTAGGTCCTCTGGCCTAGCTTATCGCCGTGTGACCCTATAGGCTAATTTCCCTAACCCTTACAATTGGTCAGTTTTCAATCCCTCCTAACCTTATATAAGTAGCGATTATTGCCTGTTCTGGTAGAAGAGCTGCTGTAGGAAACCTTCACGACCCCTGCAAATAAACCATCGTGGAATCTCCAAGGCTGCCTTCTCCTCTCTCTCCGTCTGCTCTGTGGAAGCCACTGAGGCCAGCATCTTAGCAAGCAAAGAGCTGAAAATCACTAAGAGCTGAAAATCACTAAGCTTGCTAACATGTCAGGCTTGGGACACTTAGGCCTCGGACACTGGGCCTGCTGAAGGCTGAGCTGCCCAGCCCGAGACTGTTCGCCTGAAGGAACCCTGGACCCGTCTCGCTATCCGGCAAGAAGAGGCCCAGTGGCGGTACACAACAGTCCTGCTGAATGACACCAGGAGGAGGTTTGCGAGAAAGGGAGGAAATTGTGTTTTGATGGGAAATAAAAGTTGCAAAATTATTTCTTTCTGTCCTACTTGTTTTCCATCAATTCCAGTTCTGTTTTCAGAGTGCCACCTTCTCAGCTGATTGTGTTTGTGTCCTCCTTTCTCTCCTGCCTTTCTTTGCCTGTTCTGTTTCTCTCTCAGTGTCTCCCTTGACCCAGGGCAGCTCCCACCAAAGACCCTGCCCTGATTTGATCCCCCATCCAGGAGCTATAGCAACCATGGGTGAAGTTATGAAGGCTGGCACTGAAATGTCACTGTAAGATCTTCCTCCACTTGGCATTTGTCTCCAACTTTAGAGCTTTGCCTTCAAGGGCAGGAACATCTTTTCCTGGTTGGGAACTGGAATTCCAGTCCCTGGGAGTGTGGGCCATGGATCCCAGAGGGGCATTCCTGAGGCTCCCAGGGTGCTGCTCCTGCCGTGCCTCCCAAGGAGCTGTGCAGGGCCAGGGGACAAGATCCAGCAGCTCTGTTGGTTCTGCAGTGCCACAAGGGCCCCTGGTTCCATGAGTTTCCTTACTGCCAACAGCGGTTCCTTGGTTCCCATGATGCCCTGCTGTGTCACCATGGATATTTGGTGCCATGAAGTTCTTCAGTATCACAATGGCCTCCCTCGCTCCATGAGCTTCCACAGTGTCACAATGGCCTCCTTGGATGGGCAGTGTCACCATGGACCATTGGCTCCATGCAGCCCCGCTGGGTCACCATGCACTCCTTGGTTCCATGAGGTTCAGAGTGTGTCTCCATGGTCTCCTTGGATCCACAGTGTCACAATGGACCACTGGATCCACGTGGCCCTGCTGTGTCACCATGGCCCCTTGGTTCCATGGGACCCCAGGGTTACAATTGACTTCTTGCTTCAACATCACCCCCTCTGCCAAAATTGCCGTCTTTCCATGGTGAACACAAAAGTTTTGTAGAAACATTGAGCAAATCCTGCTTAACATGCCTGGGAACATCTGTTTGCATTCAAGAGAGAGGTTAAAGGTGAGGATGGCACCAGCAGCTTCCATCTGCAACAGAGATCCAGGGAAAGGACAGGGACAGAGAACTCAGCTGAAAGACTCAGAGAATTCTGCTTCCAGAGATCATTTCTGCTCACATTGTCCCTTGGAGAAAAGAGACACCATTCCAGGCAGCCTGTACTGAGCAGGTGGTTCCTGAGTCAGGTTTGTTGTTCAGGAAACCTGCTCAGGCTTTTCTATTCTTTCCTCACTAACAGGAAAAATCCTAGGCCTGTGTGCAGGCAGAGCCCTGAGGAGAGCAGGCGGGACAGGGTGCAATGGGCTTGGACATGGAGCTTCAGAGCTCAGGGGACAAGGTTCTGCTGCAGGGCACAGGGATGTCAGTCCCAGGTTGGCCATGTCAGACATGGTGAGGCTGGGGGTGAGGAGCAGGTCATCCAAACAGGGCCAGTCCTCAAGGCACTCATTCTTCTCCATGCCCAGACTTACTAAGGAGACATTCAGGATCAAGATCACCTGGGGAATGCTTCTATTAGCTCTTCTCTGAACTGGAAAATAAAAAATTACTCACTTGATTAAAGAAGAAAAGTCATGAGGTGCACTTTGAAATCTTCTTCCTTAAGAGAATTTCAAACTGTCTCCAATCAGCAGCACAAGTCCTGGAGAATTGAAGACCACTGAAGGCAGGGAAAGAGCCCCCAAGAGCTTTCTGTATTTTAATGATCACAACAGTGAATTTGGGGCTGAATGCAGGACCCTCAGGCACTGAGAGAAGGCTGAAGAAGCTTCTCAAGGAGTCAAAAGCAAAACTCCAAGTGCCTTGGAGCATCACTGGGCTCCACTGAGGGCAGGGAGTACCAAAGGCTGCCCAGGGAGTGCTGAGAGCAGATCCTTGAAGCCAGGATTGCAGGGAACCAAAAGCTCTGAGCAGGGAACTGCAATGCTAAGCAAGGTCTGGCTTGGCTACAGGAATCAGAAAGGCCAAGCCCTGAGCCCAGCCTGGGACAGCAGGGCCTGTCCCTCACTGGGGGCTTGGGGCTGTTTGTGGGGCAGTAGGATGTGAGGGGCAGCAAGGACAAATGTCATAAACCTGCGTGACACTCCAGATCCTCATGGAACCAAGGGGCCAGTGTGACACCGTGGAAAGTGGTGGAACCAAGGGGATCATTATAGCATTGCTGGGCCCATGGAAACAAGGGGCCAGGGTGACACTGTGGGGCCTCATGGAAAGAGAGGCCATTGTGAGCCTGCAGGGCTGCAATGCCCTAGAACACTGAAATGCTGGGGGTAAGCAAAGGTTCCTTGACTTGAGTTTGGTGCACAGGAGAAACACCAAACAGATATTCTCAACATGGCCAGATGCAAAGAATATTCTTGGTAGGAAGGGACCCTCAGGGATCATCAAGTCCAGATCTTAAGTGAATGGCCCACACGGGGATTGAACCCACAGCCTCAGTGATTTCAGCACCATGCTCTGACCAATGGAGCTAAGATGTCAAAATGACACCAAATTTTACTGGCAGAATACAGACAATCAAGGAACTTTGTCAAAGGGTTTAATGCAACATTCACTGCAACATACAACTCTTATCATAGCATTAACTTCATTAACTTAGCCCATTAAACCTAAAATCCCTTAACACTTAAGATGTGAAGTTACCCTACAATGTTCCAGGTAAATAAAATTAGAAGGAGAAGAAACACAGAAAAACAGCAAGACAGAAGATCTATAGAAAGACTCGTACATAGGCACCAACTGCTCAGGTTCCAGCATCACCAACAGAGGAATCCCAACAGAAGGCGAGATCCAGACCATGGGGTAGCCTCGTGCTCTGGCTTTTAACCCCTTGGGCCTCCATGCACCCACCCCTGGGGTGGGACTGCCAGTTGCTTGTCCAATCAGAGTCACGGTAGCACCACCTGACCCTGTTGTGTGATTGATTGACAGCTCGACCAATCAGAGCTGGGTTTGCACCACCCCTGCTGTGTGATTGACAGCTCTGCCAGGCCAGGCACTCTGTCCCACCACAAAACAAGGCCTGACCCAGCCCTAGCCCCACACGGGCATTCTGAGCATCCCAAGGTGTCTCGGGACATCGATTTCATCCAGCCTCTGACAGCGCAAACGGTGACACTATGGAACCTCATGGATCCATGGGTCAGCTGTGACAATGCGGGTCCAAGGACACCACAGTGACACTACGGAACCTCATGGAACCAAGGGGCCATTGTGACACTGTGGTGCCTCAGGGAATCAAGGAGACCATTGTGAAACTCAGGAGCCCCAAAGAACCAAGGGTCCATGGTGACCTTATGGAGCCCAGAGTGTCACGGAGGAGCCCCTGTGACACAGCGAGGGCGCATGGAGCTGAGGGGCCATGGTGGCACATCAGGGTTCATGGAACCATGAAGCCATTGTGACATTTTAAGGCCTCATGGAAGCACAGGGCCATTGTGACACTACAGAAGCAAGAGGAACATTGTGACATTCCAGGGCCTCATGGAACCAAGGAGACCATTGTGACACTGTGGGGTCTCACAAAACCAAGGGAACATGGAACAGGTCTGGCTGGCTGGGCCTCCTGGGGACACCTGACAGGTCCAGCTGACCTTGGCATGTTGAGGGCTGCATCTCATCTGCCCCTGGAGCACTGGGGCTCTGGGCTTTCCATCCTATGGGAGAGAACTGTCCTTCTCCCCCAGGGACACATGGCCAAAATTGGGATTCTACCTCCAAATTTCCTTATATGCAAAGATGAAATCTGCCAGGAGAGACAGATTTGGCTGCCTTGGCAACCCAGGGGCCACCTCTCATCTGCCTATGAAAACTTTGATCATGTGCTTTTCTTTCTTGGGGAGAACAGTATCTTGACCAGGCACCCATGGCTAAAATTGGGCATCTGCCTCTACCATACCCTATATCCAAGGATAGCTCTCTGACAATAGGTTCCAGGACTGACAAATCTAGCTGGCCTTGGCTTTCTGAGGGCTGGTGCTCATCTGCCTCTGAAGCACTGGGGCTCTGTGCTTTCCTTCCTAGTAAAAAGAACTCCTCTTCCTGAACCAGGTGCCCATGGCCAAAAATGAGATTGCACCTCCAAAATGCCTGTGTCCAAGGACAGCCCCTAGATGAAAGGTGCCAGGAGAGACAGGTCTGGCTGGCTTGGCCTAAGAGTCGCCACGTGACATCTTCTTCCGGAACACCTGGACTTCACGCTTTTCTTTCTTATGGGAAAAACACATCCATCTTGTCCAGGTGCCCCAGGCCAAACCTGGGATTCCAGGTCTGAAAGTCTGTACATCCAAGGATTGCTCTCAAGTGAGAGCAGCGAGGACAGAAAAGTGTGGCTGCCCTTGGCCTCTTGGGAGCTGCCTCTCACCTGATTTGGAACTACTGGGGCTCAGTGATTTCCTTCCAAAGAAAAAGAACCATCCTTCTACTCAAAGTGTCTCTGGTCAAAATGGAGATTCCTCCTCCCAAATTCCATATACCCAAGGATTCCTCCCTGAAAAAAGCTGCAAGGACAAACAGGTCTGGATGGCTGGGCCTCCCAGGAGCCACGTCTCTCATCTGCCTTTGAAACACTTGGGCTCTGTGCTTTCCTTCCTATGGAAAAGAACCTTCTTTTCTATGCAGAAAGAGCCTCCTCTTCTATGCAGAAAGGGCCGAAACTTGGATTCCACCTTCCAAATTCCCTATATCCAAGGGCTGCTTTCAGACAAAAGCTACCAGAACAGAGAGGTCTGGCTGGCCTCGGCCACTGGCAGTCACCTTTCATCTCTCCCTGAAACACTGGTGTTCCCTGCTTTCTTCCTATGGAAAAGAGCTGTCGTTCTCCTCCGGGTGTTCATGGCTGAAATTGGAATTCCACCTCTAAAATTCTGTATATCCAAGGGTTGCTCCCAGGCAAAATTTTCCAGTACCATCAAGTCAGGCTGGCCTTGGCCTCTGGTGGCGGCCCCTGCAACACTGGGGCTGGGTTCTTTCCTTCCCATTGGAGATCACTGGGATACTGTGGGGACCTCATGGAACCAAGGGGATCATTGTGGCACCACTGGAGCCCATGGAACCAAGGGGCCATGGTGACCCAGTGGGGCTTTATGGAACCCGGAGACCATTATGGCTCTGAAGGGCCTGATGCAACCATGGAGACCATTGTGACTCTTCAGGGCCTGGTGTCACCAAGGGGGCATTATGACACCTCAGGGCCTCAGGGAAGAGAGGGACACTTGCGACACTGTGGGGTCTCATGAATCTGAGGGAACATGGAACAGGTCTGGCTGGCTTGGCCTCCCAGGGGCCACCTGACATGTCTCGCTGATGTTGGGATGTCAAGGGCTGCCTCTCCTCAACTCCTGGAGCACTAGGGCTCCTTGCCATGGAAATAGACTGTCTTTTCAGATGCCCATTGCCAAAATTGTTACACCCCCTAAAAAAATTTCCTATATGCAAGGGTATCTCTCAGAACAAGTTGTGATTTGCCTTAGCCTCTGGTGGTCACCTCTCATCTGCCCCTGAATCACTGGAGCTCTGTTCCTTCCGTCCTATGGAAAAGAACCTGCCTTCTTCCCAAAAGACTGTGGACAAAATTAGACTTTGGCCTCCCAAATTCCGTATATCCAAGGATTGGTCCCAAACAAAAGTAGCCAGGAAAGACAGGTCAGACTGGCCCTGTCCTCTGGTGATTTCCTTAGAGTATGATCTGAATGTTTTCATTTGAAAACACCTTGGAGAGGGCCCAGAGATCTCCTAAGGAGGGGATTTGTGGCCTCAGGCGCATGAGCAGTACATATGGACAAAGGAGCTCTGTGCTCTGTGCTGAAACAACACCTGTCACAGCCAGGGCAGGCTGTGTGGCTCCTGCTGTGGGGCCGGGCCTCTTCCCAGGGACCCCACCAGGCCCCATCGGCTGCCGGGCAGGGCAGGGAAGGCTACAGGGCCAAGGCCGGGCTGGGCTATGTCTGCAGTTGCCAACATCTGGGCACTGCTGAGCCCTGCCGACCCGCTAGCCCAGGCTGAGCCAGAATCCGCCGGGCCCGAGAAGTAGCCCCGGGCTGGGCCAGCTAAGCCAAGATTCTGCCACCGTTGGGGTTCGCCTGCAATCTCCCGCAGGGGGAGAAGAAGCCATCGGGCCCCGGCCATGCTGCTGTTGTGCTCTGGCCTGGCTGCTGAGATCCTGGCCCTACCCCCAGCGTGGCCATGGCCATCCTGACACAGCCCCAGCGCCGCTGCTGCAGAAAAACCTCCATTGTAAAACAGCTCCGGCCTCAAGGACTGAGCCCGGCTGGGGTCACGGAACCATCTGCAGGCCCCAGGGTGATATATGAACTCTTTCAGTGCTTCCATCCTCCCTCAAGTGAGAGAAAAGGACTAAGTGCAGGCACACAGAGGAGCAACATGAAGACACCGAGATCAGTGAAGAGGAAGTTGAGTCCCAGATGGGAGGGATGAGGAGATGCCTTGATCCTAGGGCTGAAATCCTCCTGTAAAGCTATGGAGAAAGATGTCATTGATACATCAGACTCTCTTTTTCCCTATAACGCATTGAAAACTATGGGGAGATGACTTGTTCAGCAAAGGCCTCCATGCTAAAGTAAGCAAATATTGAAGTAGCTGTGATCCCATGAGAAGTTTGAACAGAGAAAAAGAGAAGAGTGATGAGACCCTGTGCCCTGAGGGAGAGAAGAAAAAGATCTGTCTTCTCAGGGATGAAGATGATTTCAGAAATAGATGAAGAAAACCTTTGCTGTTAAACACCTCATCTTTAAACTAATACCCGATAAGTTGGCATGGCTCATAAACCCAGGTGTGGGAAAAGCTGTGAAAAAACAGGAGGGACTTCACAAGTGCAGATTTTCGTGGTGGCTGCTATTTGTGGGAATTGAGAGCCATGAGAGAACTGTTTACTTCTGGAGAAGTCTCCATAGAATGAAAGAGAGACTCTTCTCCCTAAGTGAATTGAAGAAAGACTATTCTAGACTTGGTAAACTGACTGAAAATTTTAGGGTTTGTCTCTTTGCATTGTCAGTAAGAAAGAAAAGGTTGTAGGGAGAGGAGAAGTGTTGGGAATTCTTATTACTCATTCTTTTAGTTACTATTGATAAACTTTTCTTTTTACCCTTTTAAAGCTTTGAGCCTACTTTGCCTTTCTCATAATCCTATCTCACAGCAGGAAATAAGTATATTCTAGTGAGTGTGCTGGTAATTAGCCAACACTGAACCCACCATACTAATCAATGCATTGGCTGAGAAATCTCAAATTGGCAAACCAAAACCACTACAGAAACTTTCCTGATGAACTGCACAAGAGCAGAGGGAAATCAAGGCAGAGCTATGGTTTGTCAGGACTTTCTTGATCTTAATGAGATACATGGTGCATTTGGACCTGAGCCCTTGATCCTCAGGGCCTGAATGGAGATTGCACAAACCTTTCCAGGAGTCAAAGTCAGAAGAAACACCCAAAGGGTCTCAAGGCATTAATGGGCCCCACTGAGGTCCATCCCCAACACATGGACTCCTTGGAAGAAAGAACTGGAGGCCAGGATGGCTCAAAAACTTCTCAGAAAACTCAAAGTAGAAAGGAAAATCCAAAGCACCTTGAACTCCTTGAGTATCTCAAAGCATTAATGAGCCCCACTGAGTGTCAGTACAAAGCTCTCAAGGGACTCATTAAAGCAGATAATTGGGACCATGATTGCACATACCTCTCCCAGAGTCTGTATCAAAAGGGAAACACCAAGTACCTTAAAATAACTGAAGTACCTTGAAGCATTAATGAGCACCACTGAGTGTTGTTACTGACAAAGCCTCTCCAGGGACTAATTCCAGCAGATAATTGGAGGCCATGATTGCACAAACCTCTCAGAGACTCCAAGCCAAAAGCCAAACCCAAAGTCCTTTGAAAAATCTGCAGTCCCTGGGAGCATTGAAGAGCCATTCCTGACCAAGGCTTCCCAGGGACTCCTTCCAGCAGATCCTTGAGGCCACTGGGATGTGGGCTAGGGGAGGATGCAGAGGGCAGGACAAGGGAGTGACAGTGCCCAGCCTGGCTGGGGCTGTGCCAGGAGGCCCCAGTGCCTTAGGACAAGGTGTCTCCTCCTAGCCCTTGGTGGCACACACCCTGCTGTGCCCCAGGGCACCAAGACTTGGCTTCTATGTACCCACCTGTCATCCCTGCCTCCAGTTCTCTGCTCTGCCTGGGGCCTGGGGACACTTTCTCTGTTGTGTCCCTCAGTGGGACCCATTAAAAGTCCAAGAAACTTTTGAGGTGTGATTTGGACTTGGAGTTCTGGAGAGGTTTCTTCAGCTCCCTCTCAGGCACTGATGTTCAGGGCCTGAGCACAAAGCCCCAGAGCCTCATTAAAGTCCTTGTGCTGGGTCTGTGCTGCTGAGCTGAGCTGGGCTCTTGGCACAGAGGCAGCTCCTGGTAACCAAGAAGAGCTTCAAAAGCACATTTCTCTTGATGAGCAGCTCTTCTTCCAGGCCAGCAGGCTGGGGCACTGCCTGCAGCCACCCCAGGCTCAGCACAGAGGCACGGAGAGCTTCAATCAGTCAGGGCTGGGAAGGTGCTGAGAAGTGCCTGGGACTGAATCACTGCCAGCCCTTGGCACAGGAACCTCTGGCTGCAGGACAATGCAGCTGCAGCTCCTGGAGCCATCACCTAAAGCTGGAACATCCCAATACCTACAAACTCTGTGAGTACAACTCTGGGTATTTCTGGTGGAGGGGAGGTGAAATGCTCATGAAGCTCTGACATGCTGAGGTTTTCTGATCAGTCCTAGAATATTTCCAAGACAGGGATTTTGATAAAAATTAGAACATTTCCAAATACTTTGTATTCAGTGTCCTACTATTGAGGAATAGCAGGGAGGGGGAAAAATATTAGAGGTTTATTATGAAATATTATTTATGAATTTGACAAGTGCCTGAGACATCCAAATTGTTTCTTTCAGTGATCAATAGGTTCACAGGAGATGCCTAATCAGCTTTCAGCCCCTCTGCCCATGGACAGCAGCAGCATCACCTTTGCTGGAGCCATCAGGCTCGGTTTGAGCCATTCTTTCTCCCAGCTGCAAACTGTACCTGCCCCTAGACAGTGCCCTGCAAACAAGCAGGGTTCTGTCAGGTCAAGTAGAGTGCACAGAGATTTGGGGTCAGTGAGTGCTGGCAGGGACAGATCAGGCACAGAGAAACACCTGCAGGAGAAAAATCTCCAGGAAACAGAGCTAATATCAGGCAATGAGAGAAAACAAACCCCAAAAATTCTGTGGCAGTGAGAGTTTAGAGATGCCCACAGGATCCCCTCCAGTGCAGCCCCTCCCTCTGAACAAGCCCTCTCCCTCCTGTGCCCCCAGCCAAGCCTCTGCCCTCAGGGACGGGGCTCCAAGGCGTGCAGCCCCTCCTGTGCAGGCAGAGCTGCAGTAGAGCCATGGGGCAGCTCTGCAGCCCCAGGGCAGTTCCCTCTGCAGAGCACAGGGATGTAGGCTCTGGAAGGGGGCACAGCTGGCTCAGGCTGGCGCTGTCCCCAGTGCCTGGCTCTGGACAATGCTGTCAGGGCAGCCAGGGAAGGAGCTGCATCCTCCTTTTAACCAATGCCATCATATAGGACACTTGGAAGTCTCCCTGAGATTTCTGTCCAAGCTGGGAGCTACAATCCAGGGTGCAAAGCTGTGCTAGAGCAACTCTGAGTTATAGGATTGATGGGGAGAGACAGAGGCGTTGTGACACTGAAAATGCTGTTGGGTTGGTGAAATGAGCAAAGTGAGTCCTTGCCTACAAAGGTGGAGCTGGGCTGTGGTGGATCCATATGCTCTCAGCAGGGCCTGGTGACATTTTAGGGAAAATGTGGGAAGGTGATCACCCTCCACCTGAGAGAGGTTTAAGCCCAGAGAAACTCTGAACAGGTCAGCATGACTAACCATCTCCACTCAGTCTCCACTCATCACTTTGCGTCACAGAACTTGCTCCGTTTTCCCTGGGTGCAGCAGAAATGCTGAGGGCTTCTAATATCCAAGAATACCAGGAGAGATAAGGGGGAGCTTATAAAGAAAACCTCAAAACGCAAAAAAACTAAAGACTGTGTCTGTGTTTTCCAGGGAAGTGGGAATGGGAAATGGCTTTGATTGTGGTAACAGGTATCTCCTCTAACCCTTCACTGTCCTTTCTCCATGAACAGGTCCCCAAGTGCAGCCACGGCAAATGTCCAACAGCAGCTCCATCAGCCACTTCCTCCTGCTGGCATTGGCAGACACGCGGCGGCTGCAGCTCCTGCACTTCGTCCTCTTGCTGGGCATCTCCCTGGCTGCCCTCCTGGGCAATGGCCTCATCATCAGCGCCGTAGTCTGCGGCCACCACCTTGACACCCCCATGTTTTTCTTCCTGCTCAACCTGGCCCTCACTGATCTGGGCTCCATCTGCACCACTGTCCCCAAAGCCATGCACAATTCCCTCTGGAACATCATGATCATCTCCTACACAGGATGTGCTGCCCAAGTATTTTTTGTTATGTTCTTCATGGGAGCAGAGTTTTCCCTCCTCACCACCATGTGCTATGACCGCTATGTGTCCATCTGCAAACCCCTGCACTACGGGACCCTCCTAGGTAGCAGAGCTTGTGCCCACATGGCAGCAGCTGCCTGGGCCAGTGGCTTGCTCTATTCCCTGCTACACACGGCCAATACATTTTCCCTGCCCCTGTGCCAGGGCAATACCGTGGGCCAGTTCTTCTGTGAAATCCCCCAGATCCTCAAGCTTTCCTGCTCCAAATCCTACCTCAGTGAACTTTGGCTTCTTGCTGTTGGTGCCTGTTTGGTATTTGGCTGCTTTGCGTTTATTGTTTTCTCCTATGTGCAGATCTTCAGGGCTGTGCTGAGAATCCCCTCTGAGCAGAGACGGCACAAAGCCTTTTGCACCTGCCTCCCTCACCTGGCCGTGCTTTCCCTGTTCCTCAGCACTGGCATATTTGCCTATCTGAAGCCCCCCTCCATGTCCTCCCCATCCCTGGATCTGACCCTGTCAGTTCTGTACTCGGTGGTGACTCCAGCCCTGAACCCCCTCATTTACAGCCTGAGGAACAAGGAGCTCAAGGCTGCAGTGTGGACACTGATGACTGGATGCTTTCAAAAACATTAAAGTGCTTGCTGATTTCTGCAAACCACTTCTAATAAAACTCATCTTTGATACTTCTTGTACATCTCATTTTGGAAGTTTTGTTAATTTGTTTTACTTTAATAATAAAGTCCACAAAGAAAAGTTATTCTTTGTGACATTACGCATCTTGTTTCTCTACACTTTCTCTATGGCCACAGAATATGTGAATGAGGAGCTGCACGCTCAGTGGCTTTAAAGGAACTACAGGATCTCCCAGCAACGTTTTCTGCAGAGATGCCCTTTTGTTGCCTTCTCTGGAGCTGCAGCAGCAATGTCTGTGAGGAGAACTGGGGGCAGATCAGTGCTGGCACAGCAGCTGTGCCCAGCAGCAGCAGCACTTGGTGTTGCCAATGCTGCACCTGTGGCCCTGCCCCGCTGCCCTGGTGGCCCTGGTGTTGCTGTAGGGCCTGAGTGCTCTCGGGGCCAGACACAGTGCTGGGGTGGCAGTGCCGGGGCTGCATCAGGGACAGGCCATGGGCACTGCTGGGGCAGCGCTGACGCCTCAGGCCAGTGCCTGGGGGCTCCAGGCTCCTTGCCCAGGCTCTCTCAAGAACACACCCAGGCCAATGCTCAGCACAGAAAACCCCTGTGAGCAGCCTCAGGGTGGCCATGGGCAGGCTGGGGGCAAATAGCATGGCTGGTGCTCTGCAAGGGCCCTGGGGAAGATGGGAAGGAGCAGCAGAGCAGGGGCTGATCCATCCCCAGTGCTCTGGAGAGCCCAGGGCAGTGTCCCAGAGAGTCCTCATAAAGCTGCCAACAACATCCCCCCTCTAAACCCCTGGCCTCTCCCCCAGCTCACACAGGTGCCCCATCCTTGCAGGCACAGCCACGGCAGCACTGGCTCAGGAGACCCTGTTTGCATTGCACAGAGCAGGCGGGAGCACCCCCATGCTGTTGGTGTGGGGACATGAACCTGAGGGAGCACAAATGCCATCAGCCCCTGGGGCCAGCAAGGGCTGGGGAACACCCAGGAAACCACTCAGCTTTGTCCTGGCTTCTGCAGTCAGCCAGAAAGTTTGTTCCAGTCAGCTGGGAGTTTCCTTTCCCACTGCAGATGCTGTTGGTCAGAGCCAGGGCTGCCTGACAGCCACCCCCAATCTGTCCTGAGCATTTCCTTTGCTTCACCTTTGCTTTCTTTACTCTTCCCTTGTAGAAATTTCTTCCTATTGCCCACCACTTTTCCTTCCCTTGCAAACAGTCCATCCTTTCTGCCCTTTCCTCTCTGGCCCCACTCCCCATTCCAGTTCCTGACTTGGCACCATGGGAACATCCCTTGGGGAGCAGGATCATCCTACATGTGCTGCAGGAATTGTCTGCAGGCTCCCGCAGTGCCTCCTACTGCTCCCTTGCCAGAGGCACCACAGGCCAGGGGGGCACATCTGGGCTGCTGTGTCTTTCTCTGGGGCTCCCTGTTCTGGGCAATGAGGAGGAGCTGCAGAGGCTCTGCAGGACTGACAGGATGGGCTATGGAGCTGCCAGGAGAAGCTGAGGGACCTGGGCTGCTGGAGCTTCTCAAGAGGAGGCCCAGGGCTCATCCTGCAACTGCTCCAAGGGTGCTTTCAGAGAACCACAGAATCAGCCAGGTTGGAAATGACCTTTAACATCATCAAATCAGACATGTTCCCTGACACCACATTGTCTCCCCTGAGCCTCCTCTTCTCCCGGATAAACAACCCCAGCTCCCTCAGCCACTCCTCACAGCTCTTGTGTTTCCGACCCCTCCCCAGCCTTGTTGCCCTTCTCTGGACATGCTCCAGCCCCTCCATGTCCTTCCTCAATTGGGGGGCCCTGAACTGGACACAGCACTCAAGGTGCTACCCAACCAGTGTTAAACCTCGCCTTTTTGGATTTGGTCTCTGGATCCAGCCTGTCTGGGGCCCTGTGCAGAGCCCTCCTACCTTCCAGCAGATCAACACTCCCAGCCAACTTGGTGTCACCACAGTTCCTTGAGGCCCCAGAGTGTCACAATGGTCTCCATGATTCCATGAGGCCTCCCAGTGTCACAGTGTCCCTTTGATTCCATGGGACCCCTTGGAGTCACAAAGTCCCTTGTATCCTTGGGGCCCGCAGTGTCACAGTGGTGCTGTGGCCCCCCAAGGCCTGGCAGTGTCACAATGGCCCTTGGTCCCCAAGGCCCTGCAGTGTCACACTGGTTCCATGAGGTCTGACAATGCAGCAATGCTCTCCTTGGTTTCATAGTGTCACAATGGCCTCTTGGTCCCAAGGGCCACCACAGTGTCAAACATGTTTCCTTCATTCCTGGTGTCCCTGAGGAGCAGCACTGGCCCCTTGGTTCCATGGCGCCCTACAGTGTCACAATGGCCCCATTGTGACACCGGGTCCTGCTCTGTCACAATGCTCTGCATGGTTCCACAAGGCCCTGCAGGGTCACAGTGGCCTCTTGGTTCCACCAGGACCCAGACTGTCACCATGGACTCCTTGCTTCCATTCAGCCCCACAGTGTCACAATGACCCCTTGGCTCTGTGCTGCCATGTTGTACACAGTGTCACCATGGTCCTCTTAGTGCCACCAGGCCCCACAGTTTCACAATGGACCCTTGCTTCCCCAGGGCCCTGCAGTGTCCCAATCATCAGAGAATCAACCAGGCTGGAAAAGACTTTGGAGAGCATCAAGTCCAACCTGGGACCCAACACCACCTTGTCACCCAGGCCATGGCACTGAGTGCCACATCCAGTTTTCCTTAAACACTTCCAGGGATGTTGACTCACCCATCTTCCTGGGCAGCCCATTCCAATACCCGATCACACTTTGTGTGAAGAATATTTCCTAACATCCAGGCTAAACTTTCCCTGGTGCAGCTTAAGCCTCTGTGCTCTTGTCCTGTCACTGTTCTCTTGGAAAAGAGCCTGATCCCCAGCTGGCTGCACCCTCCTGTCAGGGAGTGTTAGAGAGTGATGAGGTCTCCCCTGAGCCTCCTCTTCTCCATGAAAAACAACCACAGCTCCCTCAGCCACTCCTCACAGAACTTGTATCGCAGACCCCTCTCCAGCCTTGTTGCCCTTCTCTGAACCCCGCACATCCCTTCCATGTCCTTCCTAAATTGGGGGCCAAGAACTGGACACAGCACTTGAGCTGCTGCCCAACCAATGTCCCCGAGCACCGGGGAAGCATCACTGCCCTGGTCCTGCTGGCCACACCATTCCTGAGCCAGGCCAGGAGCCATTGGCCTTCTTGGCCACCTGGGCACACTGCTGCCTCATGTCCAGCCTGCTGTCCATAATTCCCTGCAGGTCCCTTTCTGCCTGGCTGCTGTCCAGCCACTCTTGTCCCCAGCCTGTAGTGCTGCAGGGGTTGTTGTGACCAAAGTGCATGACCCGGCACTTGGACTTGTTAAACCTCACCTTGTTGGGTTTGGGCCCTGGATGAAGCTGGTCCAGAGCCTTGTGCAGAGCCCTCCTACCCTCCATCAGATCCACACTCACACCCAGCTTGGTGTCCTCTGCAAACTTGTTAATAGTGGGCTCAGTCTTCTCATCCACATTGTCAGTGAAGATTTTAAACAGCACTGGGCCCAGCACAGACCCTTGGGAGACACCAGTGGAGACTGGACACGCAATGGATGCAGCACCATACCCATCATGCTCTGGGCCCAGCCTACAGCCAGCTCTTTACCTGGGAAGGGTGAACATGTCGAACCTATGGGCTGCAGCTTTTCCAGGGAATTCTGTGGCTTACTGTGTCAAAGGCTTTTCTGAAGTCCAGGCACACAACACCCACAGCCTTTCCCACCTCCACAGATAGGTAACCTCGTCATAACAGGAGAGACCAGGTTGGTCAGGCTGGACACCTGCCCCTCCTAAATCCATGCTGGCTTGCTCTGATCCCTTGGCCATCCTGTGGGTGCCCTGAGATGGCACTCAGGGTGATCTGTTTCATTTCCTTGCTGGGCATTGAGGTCAGGTTGACAGGCCTGGAGTTTCCCAGATCCTTCTTCCAGCCCTTCTTGGGGATGGGCTCACACTGCCACCTTCAGTCCTCTAGAACCTCCCTGCTGAGCCAGGACTGATGGTAAATGATGGAGAGCAGCTTGGGGAGCTCATCCATAAGCTCCCTCATTCCCCTGGGATGCAGCCCATCTGATCCCATACACCTGTGAGCATCTGAGTGGCTGAGCAGGTCACCAGCTGTTTCCTCCTGGATTCCAGGGGGCTGTTTTGCTCCCTGTGCCCATCTACCAGCTCAGGGGAACACTGATCCTGAGGCAACCTCTCTTAATACTGAAAATTGAGACAAACAAGGTGTTAAGAAGCTCAGCCTTTTCCTTGTCTTCAGTTACTATATTCTCCACTGAATCCAAAAATGAATAAAGGTTCTCCATCTCCCTCTTTTTGCTATAAATTTTTTTATAATTTTCTTTTTTCCAGAAGTGGCTAGGTTAGCTCTAAATTGAGCTTTCACGTCTCAACTTTTCTTTCTCTATAATTTAATGACACCCTTAAACACTTCCTGAGCTTCCAGTCCTTTTTTTCCCCTGAGTTCCCCACAAAGGCTCCATGGGCAGCCAGGACCATCATTTTCCTCACTAGCTCATCTTTTGCCACCCTGGGACAGGCTGCTTCTTGCCCCTTAAGATTAATTTCTTGAGATCTGTCCATCCTTCATGGACCCCTTTGTTTTTAAGGGCTGTTTTCCTTTAAAAAATCAATACCTGATTCAGTGCTCCCCAAATCTGCATCCTAAATAGGCCAAAGTCTGCCCTTCCTAATTCCAGTGTAGAAGTTTTGTTGCTGCCCCTCCTTATTTCACACAACATTGAAAACTTGATTATTTCATGGTCATTGTGACCCAGGCAGCCTCTGACCCCCACATCTGCCACCAGCCTTTCTCTGTTTGTGAACAGCAGGAGACAGAGCTTTCCTTGGGAGTGGGAGCGTTACCAAAAATTCGGTAAAAGGAAAACTCCTTAACACCAATGTAGCATTACGAAGCAGCATTCTTGATTCAGCTGGATGCATGGGGGAAAGCTCCTCCCAAAGCCATGCATGCTGAGTACAGGAAAGTTTCTGTTTTTTTTCTGTATTTTGCACACATATTCATTGATTGTCCTGGACTAAACATAAATATGATAAAAATTTCCCCAAAATCATAACATATCTCCCCTCCCCTTTACCCATGCACTCTTGTGTCCTGGGGTCTCTCTGGTGGTCCCTGGTGGTCATGGACCTCAATGTTCCAGTGGGCCTGGCTGAGCTGGCAGGACACTGAGGCTGGTGAACTTCCAGTTCCCGTTCTGACACAATGGGCATTTTGTTGTTTCCGTAGGCCTGAAGTTTTGGAGAACAAGCTCCAGGTGTCAGCTTACCTGGTGTAGAAAATGTACCATCTGGAAACATGAGGTCACAGAGAGGGCTATGACATCTCAGAGTGGGTTGTGTGAGGTCATTGAGAGCTATGATATCATAGACTGCATCTGTGACATCATAAGGCCAGCTGTGACATCACAGGGCAGACGGTCTGACATCACAGAGCAGACTATGACATCACAGAGTTGGCTGTGACATCAGAGACCAGCTGTGTGACATTAGAGAATGGGCTGTGACATCACAGAGCAGGCTGTGACATCCCAGCAGGGCTGTGTAAAATCCCAGCAGGGCTGTGTGAGGTCACTGGATTGGTCACTCCGCCCCAGGTCCCCCTAACAGTTTCTCCCAACAAGTCCAATGCTGTTCATGCCCAGCAGGGTCCCTGTCCCCCAGGATTCCCCCAGCCCACCTGGAGCCACAGCCTCCACCAAAGGATGTTCCACAGGATCCACCCCAGAGCCTGACATGGGGAAAACGGGCCAGGGCTGTGTGACCAGCACAACAAGGATGGGGATTATCCAGATGACTGTAGCCTGGTTTGGGTTCCCCAGGGCAGGAAAGATGTCTGGCAGCTGGAGCAGCTGGAGCCCTTGGGCTGTGAGCAGAGGCTGAGGGAGCTGGACTTGTCCAGCCCACAGCAGGGAAGGCTGAGGGGCTCCTCATCCCAGCCTGACAGTGCCAGCAAGGAGCTGATGGAGAACACAGAGCCAGGGTCTTCACCAGGGGTCCTGGTGGGAGACAAAAGCCAATGGGTGGGAGGGGAGAGAGGGGAGATCAGCCAGGACAGGAGGAGATGAAATGAGTCAGGCTGGTTTCAGCATTTCCTCAACACCCAGAGCAGCCTGACCTCCCTTCTCCATCCACCACTGACAGCTTTGCAAAACAGGAATTGTTGGAGCTGTTTTGCCCCCACTCCAGGATGAGCACCCTGATACAAGAATTTAATTGTGTTTATATCTATCACAGAACCACATTTGTCTAAAATTATTTTTAGTATGCAAATCACTTGTGGATGGTGGACTCATCAGATGCTGTTAGGACATCACACATACCTCAGGGAAGAGCAAGATTGTTATTAAATTGTGTCTTGTTCAACTGTGGTCTGTTGGCCATGAAGAGAAACCTTCTGTGCCTCTGAGTCTCACCAGTTCCTGACCCCCAAAGAACACAAACCTGATGAGTTGTGGTTCCCACTCCAGTGACTGCACTTGGACCCCGCCATAGACAGAGCAGAGCTCCCTTGTCCCAGAAATTCTCTGGCAATGCAGGGATGAAGGAAACAGGACAGGCTGTGAGGATCAGGGGCAGGGCAGAGCCAGGGAGAAGAATAACTTTTGCATTTGATGGAGCTGTGCCTTCTCTTGGCTTTGTTGACTGACAATAAATGAACATCCCTCTGTGTCTTGGGCAGCTCCTTCTCCAAGGAAAGCAGGTGGGAGTTGGAGCCAAGGAGCTGAAAGCTGCAGGTGGAGCCTGGGCTGGAGGGATTTGCACAAGGCTGCTCTGAGTGCCAGGTCTTGGATGGGGTAAATGGTGGGGAAGGGGTAGGGACAGAGTCTGATTGATTGTCAGCCAAGAAGGGTCTTGGCTTTCATATCAATTCCAACTGCATGAGGAGGTGCTTGGATTCAGTGTCAATTGGAGATTGCACATATCAATAAATTTACAGGAAAACAAAACTAAACAGGAGCTAAAAAAATCTCATCTTGCTGTCTTTTTAAATATCATGTATTCACTTTGAATACACTTCTGAGAGCTACTTAACTTCAAAGTATTTGGAAACTGAAATCAAACTATTCCCAGAGGTTTGGCTTGTTAAGGTGTTCTGAATGTTAATGAGCCCTGGGACACTGAATTCCTGAACTGAAGAGCTGAAGGCTGAACAAGCCTCTGGAGCAGTAAAATTCAGCAGCAGCCTCCAAGTTGCTGAGGATATCAGCTGCCCCCACTGAGGCCATCCCTGCCCAGAGCCCGTGGGGAAATGGGCAGACAAGGAGAGCATCCCTGGGGCTGGGCAAGCAGCACTCAGAGGCACCAGTGGCTCCAGCTGGGAAATGGAGTGTGGAATGTGGCTGGGAAAGCCCTGCCTGGGCTGTGTCCTGCAGGACGGACAAGCCCTGACTCCCATCCCCCAAACAACTCTCTCAAGGAGATATTTAAAAGCAATTACAATTGTTTGTGTCCTCTGAGTTGGACTCCCTGGAGAAATATCAACAAGAGATTCTCAAGAGCTCCAAACAACCAAACAGCCTTTACTGGGAACTTTAGAAAATCAGATAAACTTTGGCAAAAGGTTTATTTTTGACATTGTAGTGGTTTTGGTTTGTGGATTTAAGATTTTTGTAATCTTGAGATTTCTTAATTAATGGACTGATGAGTGTGGTGGGTTTTAGTGTTGGTTAATTATTTATGTATTCATTTTGTCGTGAGATACGATTAGAAGAAAGGTAAAGTAGGCTTAAAATTTTAAAGGGGTATAAAGAAAATTTTATTAAAAGTAACTAAAAGAAAAAAGACAGTAAGCATTAAAATAAATTCTTTAGAACAACTTTTTTTTAGCAACTTTTTTTTTTAACAACTTTTTTTTTTAACTGACAATGTAAAGAAACAAAACTTTAAATTTCTACAAGTGTTTTTACAAGACGAAAAATATTTTTGAGGGTGGTCTTCCAATTGTCTTGGATAACAGTTTTCTGGGGAACTTTGTTATTGGGAAGTTGTTTTTATTGCTACAAGCTTTTTTACAGCTTGTTGATGGGCCATGTTGACTTTTGGGGTATTGTTTTAAAGATGAGTAATTTAAAGGTAAACATTTTTATTATTTACTTTTAGAATTATTTTTATCCCTGGGAATAGAAATCTTCTCTTGGGGGTACTGCATTACTTTCTTTTCTGTTAAAACTTTTGATGAAAATACAGTTAATTTAACATTTTTTATCTTATTATGGAGGTTTTTGCTTAATATTACTTTGAATATTTTAATTTTTTTTTAGTTTTATGTGTTATAAAGAAAAAGAGTTTTTCCTTTAAAGTTTGTAAGAGGATTTTAGTTTTGAGATTAAGGGTTTTTTTTTTCCTTTTTAATTAGGATTTAATTTCTTCTTTACTGACTTTGATGGTTTGATGCTGTTTTTTTAAATGCTTGTGTTTTGTTTTCCTTTTACTCAAAGGAGGATTGAAGCATTGAAAGGATTAACACCTGACCTGCCAGTAACTTGTGGGGGAAGTTGTGGTTGGGTTGTGTTAGGATTGATTTTATGGTTGGTTTCGGGGGTTTTTTTTGTGTTTAATTTTAGTTGTAGCATTATTTTGTGTGTGTTGTATGTTGTAGAAGTTTTTCCTTTAAATTTTGTTGGGGGGAGGGGACTTGACGGTAAGATTTTAATAGCTGTGGCTAGCTTTGTTCAGGATGGGGTTTTGTAGCCTCTTTTGTTTTCCTGTTTGGGAGTTGTTGGGGTTTGGTTTGGTCAGAATGGGGCCAATGGGGAGGGGATGGACTGGAGAGGGGGGAAGGGGCTTGGCCCATGACAAGGCTGCTTGGTTTGGTTTGGTTTGGTTTGGTTTGGTTTGGTTTGGTTTGGTTTGGTTGAGATGGGGGCTGGGGCCTGTTTCTTCTTTGTTGACTGGAAAAGAAAGAGGAGGTTCCTGGGTTTTTTCATCTTTAACATATGTGTTTCACAGAGGCACGTTCAGTATCCTAGAAATTTAACAGATTGTCAGTTACACAAAAAGTTTTGTATTACTTTTTAAAATTCTTCTCATGTCAAACTACAACAGACATTCAGTAAACAAAACACACTTCTCAAAGCATTGACTTGGCCCATTCAACCTCACAGACTCTAAGCCTGTTCAATTAATCAAAATCTGCAGGAGCATGGAAACAGAAGACAAAGACACAGAAAGAGAGAAAGACAAAAAAGATACAGAGAAGCACACAACCAGAGCTACCAACTCCTGGAATCCAGTGATGTTCAGATGGAAATTCCAAGAGGAGGTAGGGTCAAGATGTGTGCTTGCCTCATGGTCAGCCTTAAATACCCCTTGGTCTTCCTGGGCCCTTTCCCCGGGTATGACCTGGGGTCATTTGGTCCCTCAGGAGCTGGGCTTGGGGCTCCAGTGGTGGCTGTGGAGCATTGCCTGTGCTGTGCCAGAGACTGGCAGGCACTGCTGGGCTGGGATAGAGGCTCTCGGGAGATTGGTCTCCAGGGCAGGGCAGGGCAAGGCTGCACCTGCCCCTTCCTCCCCCACACATGAAATGTTTAGAGCCAACAATCTCCTCCAGTCTCTCACAAGAGGCAATGTTGGAAGTGAAATCCCAATTCGGTCCATGGGTGCCTGGAGGAGAAGGACAGTTCTCTTCCATAGGAAGGAATGCACGGAGCTCCAGTGTTTCAGCAGCAGATGAGAAGAGACCCTCAACATGCCATGGTCAGCCAGACCAGTCAGGTGGCTCCTGGGAGACAAAACCAGCCAGACCTGTTCTGTGTTCCCTTGGTTTTATGGGGCTCCAGAGTGTCACAATGGTGCCTTGGATCCACGGGGCCCCACAGTGTCATAATTGTGACTTGATTCCATGGGTTCCAGCAGTGTCCCAATGACCCCTTGATTACAGGAAGACCTGCAGTGTCACGCTGGCTCCCAGGTGTCATAAGGCCTCAAAGTGTCACAATGATCCCAAGGATTCCATGAGGCCTTGCAGTGTAACAATGGTCTCCGTGGTTCCCTAGGCCCCACAATGTCACCTGACTCCTCTCTTCCATGAGGTCTGCAATGTCACAATGGACCTTTGGACCTTGGGGGTTTGCTGTATCACAATGGTCTCCTTTGGCTCCACAGTGTCACAATGCACCATTGATGACAGGAGGCCACTCTGTGTCACCCTGGAGCTTTGGTTCCATGCAGCCCTGCAGTGTCACAATGGTCTCCTTTTGTTCCCCAGTGTCACAATGGAGCCTTGATGCCATGAGGCCCTGCAATGTCACAATGGCCCCTTGGTTCCATGCACCCCTGCAGTGTCACAAAGGCCAATTGGTTTCACCAGGCCCCACAAAATCACAATGGTCCTCTTGGTTCTGTAGGGACTGCCAGGGTCACAATGGTCTCACTGGTTCAATGAGGCCTCAGAGTGTTACAATGCTTTGCTTATTCCACGGATCCTCACAGTGTCACAATGGTCTCCTTGGATCCATGGTGCTCCTCAGCGTGACAATGCCCCCTTGGTTCCATGACACCCAAAGTATCACAATGGTCTCCATGGTTCCATGAAGCCACACAGTGTCACAATGGACTCTTGGTTTGATGGGGCCTCTCAGTGTCACAATGATCCCTACATTCCATGGAGCCACACAGCATCAGTACAGTCCCCTTGGTTCCATGAGGCCCAGCAATGTCACAGTGCTCTCCATGATTCCATGAGGTCCCACAGTGTCACAAGGCTCCCTTGGTTCCATGGCCCTGTGCTGCTGCATTCCCCCCTCCCCTTCTCAGGCTGCCCTGCCAGCTGAGAAATGCTCCTTGGGCCTTGGCCTTGGCCAACAGCCCCTGGGCTCAGCTCCTCTGCAGCTCATCACAAACACTGTCTGCTCCAGGCACTGCTGCTGCCCAAACAGCTCCTGGTTTCTTTAGGAGCAGCCCTGGGAGCTGTTTCTGTTCCCTCAGTGGCACAACATCCCTGTTCTCACCCTGCCAAAGAAAGCTGCTGATGCCAAGTGTGGCCAGGATGAGCCATTGCTGTGACTGAAGCCCCTCTCGTGGGGCCCTGCAAACAGCGCTCCAAAAGGAGCCCTTGGAGCTCTCCTGGGCCAGCGACTCCCTCTGAGTGGGGCCTCTCCCAGCCGGGAACTCTCCCGTTTGCTGCACTCGGGGATCCCAAACAACCACAGAGCCTGGGACGATCCCCCCACTCCTCCAGGCTCAGCCCTTCACCTGCTGGGGAGATGCCAAAGCATCAGCAGGGAGCATTCCCTGCCCTCAGGGGAATTTCTCCCAGGTGCCTTGCACTGACTCTTGGTGTCTGTGTGCACACAGGAGTGCCTGTGCTGGGGAAATGTGGCAGAAATGCTGCTCTCTGAGGGGTCTGAGTGCCTTGGATAGCTGAGTCAGTCAGGCCTGTAGGTAAGGCTAAATCACAAGGTCTAAGTGAAGTTAAATGCTGCTAAGGGCTGTTCTTTTGCTAAGTTGTTTAATGTATGTTATAAGAGGAGTTAAATACTGTTAAATGTTATTCCTCTGTTTAATTGCAAAGTCATAGATTTAAGTTAAGTTAAATACTGTTACGTGCTGTTCTTTTGCAAAATTGTGAAGTTTCAGGTACCAGTCAAGGTTAAGTCCTGTTAAGTTTGAGCTCTGTTAACCTTTTGGGCTGTGTTCCTTTTATCCTTGCCCTCACTGTTCTTTTGTAAAACACACACAGAGGGACAGTTCTCAGTTCATTTCTGGTTTGATTGCCTGGATTTTGCGTGGTTTTGTTGTTGCTTTGTTTCCTTGGTGTGCCTGAAGTGTCCAGTCAGGAGCAGAATGACTCTTGCCACAAAACTTTGTGCTGCTGTCCCTTAATATTAAATCTGGTATTTGCTGATCCCTTGCTGGGGATTTTTTCAGCGCCCTCAAGCCCTTGTTCGTAACAGGGTGAAGGAGACCTGGCCCAGGCTCTGGCCTGGGGGGACACGGGGACGTTGCCAGGGGGTCCCTGTCCCCCTGTCCCACCCCCAGGGCCCCCGCCCCGCGTCCCCGTGTCAGGCTCTGGGGTCGATCTTCTGGAACATCCTCTGGGGGAGGCTGCAGTGCCAGGGGCGGGGGCCCCTGGGGGGACAGGGGACCCTGCTGTGTTCAAGCAGGGTTGGACTGCTCTGGGGGGAACTGTGAGGGGTGACAGGGCAGAGTGACCTCCCCAGTGACCTCACACAGCTCCTGTGATGTCACACAGCCCACTCTGGGACATCACACAGCCCCAACTCTATGATGTCATCCTGTGATGCCATACATCAGTGCTGCAATGGCACAGAAGACAGTGTTGTTACAAAGTCACTCTGTAATGTCAGAATCTCTTCTGTGATGTCACAGCCTGCCTTATGACATTACACAGCCACCTGGTGATGTCACAACCCTCTCTCTGATGTCACAGAGACACCCTCTGTGATGGCAGGATCTGGTCTGTGGCCTCACACCGTACTCTGTGATGTCACAGACAGCTGCGTGATTCCACAACCCCCTCAGTGATGTCACAAAACCCTCCCTGTAATGTCATACTGCCACTCTGTAGTGTCACAGCACACCTTTTGAAATCAAAGCCCACTCTATGATGTCAGTCATGCCATGATGTCTCAGCCTGCTCTGTGATTTCACAGAATCCAATCTATGATGGTGTAGCTGCTCAGTGACCTCACACAACAAACTCTGTGAGGTCACAGCCCAATCTGTGACCTCACACAGCCCACTCTGTGCTGTCACACAGCCCCTTGCTGACATCACAGCTGCTCTGTGCCTCTCTGACACAGCCACAGAGGTGCTGCTGTGACACAGCCCCCTCTGGGACATCCCACAGCCCCTGCCAATGCTGAGCCCCTGTGAGCTCTGTCTGTGCCCTGCTGGTGTCCCTGAGGTGCCCTGGCAGTGCCCCAGCCCTGCTGGGCTGTGCACAGGAGCTGCTCCTGGCCAGAGCTGTCTCTCTGCAGCGCTGCCCTTGCCAGGAGCTTCCTCTGGGCCAGGAGCCCGGCCCAGCTCAGCAGCACAGACACAGCACAAAGACTTTAATGACCCTCTGGGGCTTTGGTGCTCTTTGCATCAGACTCAGTCCCTCAGAGTGTGCTCAAAGAACTTCTCAAGAATTTGAAGTGTGGTTGAAACACTGAAGTTTCTCATACATAAAATAGATCCTTCTGAGGGACAAGACTGACAATACGTCCCCAGGTTCCAGCTAGAGCAGAACACTGGAGGCAGTGATGAATGGTGGGGACAAGCAAGGCAAAGGTGTCTCTGGTGCTCAGCAAACCTGGATGTGTTTCAGGAATGCAAAGGGCCAAGGCCTGAGCCCCAGTCCCTGGCAAGGCAGATCCTGTCCCTGCCTCATTGCTCAGGGCTCTTCCTGGGATGGGCACTGGGATGTGGGGATGGGCAATGCCAAGGGCAGGACTGTGGGGTGGCCCCTGCCAGGCTGCTGAGCAGGGACAAAGAGGCAATGAGGCCCCAGGCCTGCAAGGGTCACCTGTCCCCTCGTGGTCCCAGGGCCAGCAGCCATGGCCAAAGTGCTGCAGGAGTTGGCTCTGTCAGGGCCTTGCAGCTGCTGCCCATCCCTTTGCCCTGTGCAGCCCAGGCTGTCGTACCATGTCCCTGCCCTGCACCTCTGTCCCTGCAGGCTGTCGTCATCCCCCGGCTACCCCACCTGTCTGGCCCCTTCCTTTGCTGACAGCTCTGCCTCCTGCCTGCCTCTGCCTGCCCACACAAAGCCTTGGGCTGCTTCAGGCTCCTGCTGGGGGATGTGTTGCACCACAGCCCTGCCCTGGCAGGGAAATTCCTTTCTCCTTATGTCCACTGTGGGCCTCCCCAGCTGCCCTTGCTGCCATTATTTCCTTCTCATGCTTATATCCTCTAGGAAGAAAAGCTCCAGCCTCTCTGAAACTACCCTTCAATCCCTTCCAGGCCATTTCTGTTCTGGCCTCAGTCTCCACATGACTGACCCTAGAGCCCTCAGCCTCTCCCTGCTGGTTATGTGATGAGGCCTTCAAACCCCATCTTGGGAGATTTTTGGGTCCATTCCAAGGTCTGTGAAAATGGAAAAATAGTGTTCAAAGGTGTTATATATGTATGGTTAAATCATGCTGTAAAAATATATGTGTATGTATAAAATATTACATTAATCCACCTCATGCCCTTGACCACTCCGGCCAGGAGCATAGTCCCATTTCTATTCAATCAGTTCCCGGAACATGCTAAAGATAATATCAAGTCTTTTGCCTAAGAATGAAGCCTTCCCGGGCCATGAACGTTGTCGTCCTCGACTATTCAAGAAATCGACGCTAGTAGCTGATTACATCAGTTTTCCCAAAACACCGGCACCACCCGAGTACATGTGAAAGAAAGCTATGCAGACATCGAGGCACGCTTTTTGCATCCGTATGGACTCGGTTATCCATGTGAAAAGAACATCCAGGAAGGACCTAGATGGTTGTAGAAGCACCGGGACTGACTTTTGCATCCCTATTTTCTAACTCTACATATGAAGAAACACAAGGGACATCCTGTGTTATTCAGGCCTCGGGGAGAATATAGGGTATATAAGCAGGCTGTACAAGACGATCAGGGTGAACCTCCTGGGAAACGCTGGCACTCTGTCAGTCGGATCCAGGTTCACCCAGCGCCAAATTCTGGAGTTGGCGCTGTCTTGGCTGTGGCGGATATTTTTGGACAATTTGTAATTAATAAATCCTTGTCATTTTTTTTAAAAATTGGCTGGGGAGTCAATAATTTATAACAATTTGGTGACAACCCAACGACATCTGATATTGGGGTTTAGGAAACCATTTTCCCGCCTGGGGGGCACCCCACTGGATCTAGTGGCCCGAGCGGGAATCGGATTCTGAAACCAATCAGATCCACAAAAGAGCCGCAAAAAGCCATGGATGGTAATTGGAGCTGCGTGCTGCAAAAGAGCCACAGCCAAGGGAGATAAAAGGCCCCGATTCTCGGATCAGAAAGATCTAGGGAGATTTCTGAGACTCGAGGTTTTCATCCATAAAAACTCAACGTGCATGAAGAGATCCACGCAAGACAAAGAACCATAAGTATTGTGTGGTTGGGTGGAGCGTGATCGGAAGTGTGTGTGAGACGTGACATTGTCATGAGGTGAGTGCGGAACCCGAGGATGCAGTTCCACTATCTCACGAGGGACGTGGTCAGGCGCGGGGGAAGTGAAAGGCTGTGTTCGAAACACATGAGACCCGGGGCTCGGGAAAGAGTCTAGGGGGAAAGCCGGTCATGTTTGGGATCAGGAGGGGAGAGACAGGCCTGGGGAGTTCCAGGAACCTGTCCACCTTCTGAAACCAGGACAAACAGGTAAGGGAAAATAAGAAAACAGCCTACGGGTCAGCAGGGTGGTTCGCTGCTCGACCTGGTCAGGCTGGCGGCTGTTCGCAAGTCGGAGAATCCAACATTGGAAGGAAAAACAGGACTCAAAACAACCTAGCAAAGCGAGAAAGAGTAAGAAAAGTCACCACACTCCTTGAGAAAATGGGAGTGGGGAAGAGTAGACAGCAGAGGAAAGTTCAGGAAAAACCCTCCCAGGTCCCTGAGAAAGTCTTACCAGAAGTCCTGAGAGATAGTCCTTTGGGATGGGTGCTGAGACACTGGGACGAAAATCCACAAAGGGTGGGAAAGTCCAAGGAGAAAATGATCCATTTTTGCATGGAAAAATGGGGAGGGAAGGAGATCAGAAGGTACGTGGTCTGGCCGATATTCGGCACGTTCGAGAACTGGACCTGTGAGTCTCTTGTTTGACCATGTGACCAGTAGTAGTCCGCTGGATCCAGAGGAACTCGAATACGCAGACATGTGGAGGCATGTTTACTCTGGTCTATATCCAGTGCGAGCTCACCAGCGTGCTGTGAAAGCGGGAAATGAATG
Organism: Fringilla coelebs; assembly: GCF_963513975.1. Lineage (NCBI taxonomy): Eukaryota > Metazoa > Chordata > Aves > Passeriformes > Fringillidae > Fringilla > Fringilla coelebs. The sequence continues at coordinate 1,753,140 of NW_028167583.1, forward strand.
GGAACCGCTAGAAAATCTTCCACCTCCTTACCTCATGGCCCCACAACAACCCGACCCTGGGCAGGCACAAGCGGCAGCAAGAATGCAACCTGGAGCAGGGGCTCCGCAAGCCCAAGTAAACGCTCTGCCACTGCCACTGGGTCACGCAGTGGCAACCGCCCCTCCACAGAGCCAAGGGGCTGAGGGTCAGATGCAGCCGCAAGAAACAACAAAAAGTGAGGAGGAAAAAGTAGACATAAGCGTCCCCAGGGACGCATCTCCCCCAACACATCAAACCAGGTGGCAAACAAGGAGATCGAAGTGGGGGGGGAGTGTGGACAAAGCGGGGAAGCCCAGCATCTACCCCTTACGGGAGGTTCCGACAGTCCCAGGGGTGATTGGATACGTCCACACCCCAATTGATACCAGCGATATAAGGGCGTTCAAAAAAGAAATGGGGAAATTAATGGATGATCCTCTGGGGGTGGCAGAGAGGTTGGATGAATTTTTGGGAACCAGCATATACATTTATGAGGATCTTCACGCGATCTTGAGATCGGTGTTCAACAATGAGGAAAGGGACATGATTCAGTCAGCTGTGATCAAGGACTGGGAGAGGCGGAACCCAAATGGGGGGGCCGGGGAGGAACAGTAGCCAAACAGAAACCATCCTGGGAAGCCCAGATGGAGGAGAGGAGGCAAAAGATGATAAATTTGAGAAATATGATTATCCAAGGTATCAGGGAGGCAGTACCGAAAGGGCAAAACATAAGCAAAGTGCTCAGGGAATGTCAGGGGAAAGACGAAACCCTGACGGAGTGGTTAGAAAGACTCCGGAAAGGTTTGAGAATGTACTCCGGCAGAGAACCTGATTCTCCGGTGGGGATGGTGTTGTTAAAAACACAATTAGTGCGAAATCTTGGGAGGATATTTGGAGAAAGCTGGAAAAGATAGATGGATGGCAAGAGCAGGGATTGCAAGAACTATTATGGGAGGCTCAAAAAGTATACATGCGCCGGGATGAAGAAAAGCAGAAAACTCAAGCCAAAGTCCTGGTGGCGGTGGTGAGAGAGGCTCAGAAGCAGGAACGGGAGAAAGTCACCATGAAAAAGATGCCGGCAAAGAAGCCAGGTCCGTCTCAAGAGAAGGGCTCAGGTGAACAGAAGCGGGATTTTGAGTGTTTTCACTGCAAACAGAAGGGCCATATTAAACGAAACTGTCCCAACAGAGCCAAAGACCAGGCAATGTTTCAAGAGGATTAGAGGTGTCAGGGGCTTTTCAGTCTAGGGTCTGGAACATCCAGGGAGTCCTTGATAAAATTGAAGGTGGGACCCTACAAAGAAGAACTATGGTTTATGGTAGATTCAGAGGCGGAATGGACTACGGTGCTACAGCTACCGAAGGGGTGCTCTCTGAGCAATGACTCCATGGTGGTAACTGGGGCAAAGGGGATCCTTTTGAGGTTCCATCATAAAAAATGTAGAAATAAATACAGGAAATAGAAAGCAAACGGGCAATGTTTTCTTGGCAAAAGACGCTGACTTCAACTTACTGGGGTGGGATATGATGGTTGCTCTGGGGGTGGGGTTGGCGGTTGAAAAATCCCAACTCAAAGTCAGGCTTTACAGCCTCATGGGTCTGGATGAGGAAAAGATAGACTCAAGGGTGTGGTATGTCCCTGGGGAAGTGGGGAGGTTGGACATAGAACCCATCTGGGTGGAAACTGAGAGACCAGAAGACCCCATAAGGGTCAAGCAATATCCCCTCTTCATGGAAGGGAGAAGGGGTTTGAAATCAGTAATTGATGAACTAGTGAAAAAGGGCACATTGGAACCATACACGTCGAGGCATAACACCCCAATTTTGGCAGTCAGAAAGCCTGATGGCAGTTTCAGGCTGGTGCAGGATTTGAGAGCTGTGAACCAGAGAACTAAGACTTTGTTCCCCACTATTTGTAACCCTTACACGCTGTTGAATAATCTCTCTCTGGAGGACACTTGGTATAGTGTAATTGACTTGAAGGATGCTTTTTTTGGACTTGTCCTCTGGCAGAGGACAGCTGCGATTATTTCGCGTTTCAGTGGGAAGATCCAGAGACAAACAGGAAGCAGCAACTTAGGTGGACGTCTCTGCCGCAGGGCTTTGTCAACTCTCCGAATTTATTCGGACAAGCCCTGGAACAAGTTTTAAGCCATTTTACACCAACCAGGGGGATAAAGCTTTTACAATACATGGACGACTTACTGGTCGCCTGACACAGGGAGGAGGAGGTAAGGGTGAGCACAATCGAGCTTCTAAATTTTTTAGGGAAGAAGGGGTTGAAAGTTTCAAAGTCAAAGTTGCAGTTCACAGAACAGGAGGTCAGGTATTTAGGGCATTGGCTAACTAAGGGCAAGAAAAAGTTGGACCTAGAAAGGGTGGCAGGGACTATTGCCCTGACACCTCCACAGTCAGAGGGAGGTATGGCAGATTCTAAGGCTGTTAGGATACTGCCGGCAATGGATCGAAAGTTACAGTGAAAAGGTGAAGTTTCTCTATGAGAAACTCACCACAGATTGGATCAAATGGACACAAAATGACAAAGAGGAATTCAGGAAAGTCAAGGAAGCGCTCACAGCAGCTCCAGTGCTGAGCCTCCCGGACGTGAGAAAACCTTTTCAGTTGTTTGTGGACACTAGCAATCACACAGCACATGGAGTTTTGACACAGGTCTGGGCGGGGGTCAGAAAACCGGTGGGGTACTTATCCTGGCTTTTAGACCCGGTCAGCAGGGGCTGGCCCACATGTTTGCAGGCAATTATGGCTGTGGCTTTGTTAGTGGAAGAAGCAAAGAAGGTGACCTTCGGAGCACCTCTGGTAGTATTTGCATCTCACAATGTGAGGGGAATACTACAACAAAAGGCAGACAAATGGTTCACAGATGCAAGGTTGTTAAAATATGAAGCCATTTTGATTCACTCACAAGATTTGGAATTGAGGACCACGACTGTGCAGAATCCTGCACAGTTTTTGTTTGGAGAAGCCGCAGAAAAACTAGTTCACAACTGCATGGAAATTGTCGAATTACAAATCAAAATTAGGGAGGACTTGGAGGAAGAGGAATTAGAGGATGGGGGAAAATGGTTCATTGATGGGTCAAGCAGAATCATGGAAGGAAAAAGAAAGTCCGGATACGCAGTTGTGGACAGGAAAACGGGGAATGTAATTGAAGCAGGTCCTCTGAATGCAAGTTGATCAGCACAGGCATGCGAATTGTATGCAGTTTTGAGAGCATTGAAAGGATTGAAAGGGAAAAAGGGGACAATTTTCACCGACTCAAGGTATGCCTTTGGGGTGGTTCATATGTTTGGGAAAATCTGGGAAGAGAGGGGGTTGATCAACACAAGGGGAAAAGAACTGATGCACGGGGAGTTAATTAGGCAGATCTTAGAAGCCTTGAGAGGACCAGATGAGATTGCAGTGGTCCATGTGGAGGGGCATCAGACAGGGACTCAATTCCAAACCAGGGGAAACAATTTGGCAGATCAGGAGGCCAAAACTGCGGTGTTGATGGTGGTAAGTACCCCTGAGATCGGGAGGGAAGAAACCCCTGATGAACTTCCCCAGCTCTCCCAAAAGGAAATTGAATGTTTTGAAAAGATCGGAGGTGAACTGAAGGAAGGTAGGTGGAGGCTACTTGACGGGAGGGAATTGGTGTCCAGGGGTTTCACCAGGAGAATTTTATGGAGATTGCACCAAAGAATACACTAGGGGGCACAGGCGTTGGCAGAACAATTTTTGAAATTTTACGGGTGCAAAGGAATCTATGAATTGGCAAGACAGGAGGTAGAGGGATGCTTGATTTGTCAAAAGATTAACAAATCAAGGGCCCAAAAAAGCTGCTCTGGGGAGTCGTCCCCTTGCATACCGACAATTTGAAGGAATTCAAGTTGATTTCACGGAACTGCCAAAGGTGGGGAGGTTCAAATTTGTACTGCTAATTGTAGACAAACTGACTCATTGGGTGGAAGCCTCCCCCACCTCATGAGCCATGGCTCAGACCGTGGCCAGAAAATTGTTAGAAGAAGTTGTACCCCGATATGGGGTAGTGAACTCTGTCAATTCGGATCAAGGAATACCTTTTACATCAAAGGTTATTAAGCCAATGACTGATGTGCTGGGCATCTGATGGGAGTACCACACCCCGTGGCACCCCCAGAGTTCAGGACAGGTGGAGAGGATGAATCAGACTTTGAAGACACAGTTATCTAAATTAATCTTAGAAACAAAGATGTCCTGGCTGAAGCGTTTGCCCCTGGCCTTGCTTAATATCTGAATCATGCCTCATTCGGACACGGGGCTCTCACCATTTGAAATGCTGTATGGAATGCCATATAGGCATGGAATGCTGGTGGGACACCCCAGGTTTGAGGACAAGTAGATTCAACCATACCTGGTTGCAATCAACAGAAACTTCTAGGAACTCCAAAAGCAGGGAATGGTAGCCCAGAGCGCCCCTCTAGGGTTTGCTATTCACAAAATCCAGCCAGTGGACAAGGTGTTTGTGAAAGTGTGGAAAGAAGTCCCTCTCTCTCCTCACTGGGAAGGTCCTTTTCTTGTGCTCCTGACAACAGACACGGCCATTCGGACAGTGGAGAAAGGCTGAACACACGCATTTAGAGTGAAAAAGGCTGAGCTGCAGGAGGAAGCACCCAAGTGGAGGGTCACTTCTTCCCCTGGCGACTTGAAAGTCAAACTCCAACGTCCTCATCAATGACAAGCAACGAGCGGATAAGTTGTATACTGTCAGATTGTGTATGCTATCCATTTGTACTTTTAAAGTGTGAATATTGTCAGGGGGTCTTCGTGGTTCATTGCAGGAGGGGACAAAGACCAAAGGGGTTGTGTACCCAGTGCTTGGAGGAGGAGCTTGAATTGACTGACCGTATCCTAACCTTAGCCAAAAATTTAGGAATCATTGAACTTGATTCACAAGAGTGGTTTTGGATCTTTCAGAACGGGGTGCATGGAAAGCTCAGGGCACAAGCCAAGATTCTGGATGTGGAGTGCTGGAAAACCATCAGAGTACTGTGCAGTTCCAATGCCATTTGGGTATCCAGGTGGGGCACCTTTAAGAGGAGGTATGCAGCTAGGTTCGAAGGTGTCTTCCCTGAAGAGTACTCCTGCTGCTGTGAAGATGGTCTTCCTCACCCCTGGTGGCACCCCAGGGGGCGGAGGCAAAGGCAGAGGAGCACACCTAGTGGGAATCCTGATTGGCCTGAGCCTAGCCATGTGCAGGACATAGAGTCTGGGCACTGAGGTCCCAAAGAAAGGCGGAAGCGAGGGCTCCACGGATGAGTGCAGAAAGTGCACTCAGGTGGTCCCTGTCGCAGGGGATGGGGGACACTCGGCATACCAAGCCCTAAAGAAATGTCTCAGTGGAACTGGCAGGTACTGTTGGAGGAATGGCATTCGGGTAAAATTATGTGAATTGGAAATTGGGACTTGGTGTATCAGTCCCGAGGCTGGGCTAAGGAACGGACAGTCAAACGATCACAGGCACCTGAAGTAGAAACAAGAAGTAGAACAGAGGTCAACCCCCATTTGTAACCAGTGTAATTGAACCGTCTGGGTCGGGGGAAAGACAGAATCTATTTTCATTGCATATCACCAGGTGAACCCATTGTGTTATGATAACACAAGGCTGGAAATATGCATGATGAATGGTAAAATGTACTGGGTAACAAAGAATATGAAATTTAACAGTAAGGTTACTCCGAACAAGGACCCACTCATATTGGATCTGGCACGGGTAAATGATGACAGGGTGTGCCTACAATATGATCGTCTGGTTTTCGAAAAATAAAAACAATAAGGATACTGAGGGAAAGATGAGATAAATAACTCAAGAAATGAAACTAAGGGAGTCAGAACTGAGGAGACAAAGTCGAACAGGAAAGATTGAAAACATTGGGTGAGCAGTACGAAGTACTGGAAAGGCAATATGCTGATGGGGAATTACCTTCCCCAGACAGAAACCTGTTCATTGATCTAATACAATAAATCGCGACAGAATTTGGTCTGTCGAATTGTTGGATTTGCAGGGGGCTGAAATCTGCTGAAAAATGGCCTTGGAAAGGGGAAGGTTTGGCTCCAGAACAGTTCTTAAAGTGGGACAACCCAAGGGCCTCAAAATTGGTGCAGAGACCCGAGGGATAGATTTTATATCAGAGGGTGATTAGCACAATTTGTGTCAGTTGGGAGGGAAGAAAAATACACTGAAATGGTAGAATACACTCCATGTGCATCTACCCTGATGGTGAACTCAGATTCGAAGAGCAAAGCATGGCACCTAGCGCCTCCTTTGGGGTATTGGAGCCTGAAAAACGATACAAATTCTGAATGGGATGAGAGAATAAGATTGTGCTGGGTCAAAAGTCCTGGAGCCAACCCCTTCCAATCCCTGGAAGATGTGAGAAAATCCTGGGAAGACCCAGGGAAAATAAATGAAAAATGGAAAGCACCTGATGGAATTTACTGGATATGTGGGGAAAAGGCATACAGTGAGTTACCCTCAAGGTGGAAGAGTTCTTGCACTCTAGGCATGATCTGACCCGTTTTCTTTATTCTCCCGAGAGCAAAAAGTAATCTGTTGGGGGCTCCATTATATGAGACCCTGAGAAGGGAGAGGAGAGGCTTAAAAAAAATAATACCGGTGATGAGCCGAAAACAAGCCTGGGGGGAGGAAGAGTGGCCAGCAGCACAAATATTCAATTATTATGGGCCAGCCACATGGGCTCAGGATGGAAGTTATGGGTATAGGACTCTGATCTATCTACTGAACAGGCTGATTAGACTACAAGCAGTGATGGAAATTGTAAAAAAATCACACCTCCAAAGCCTGGATTTACTGAGTCAGCAGCACACCCAGGTACAGGCTTTTGTGTACCAGAACCGGATTGCTTTAGACTACTTGCTGGCCGAGGAGGGAGGAGTGAGTGGAAAATTCAACAAATCAGAATGTTGTATTGAGATCGATGATTATGGTGAGACCATAAGAGGTCTGGCAGCCAAGATCAAAAAGGTGGCCCATGTCCCAATCCAAAAATGGAATTCTATTTTATAGTCCTCATGGTGGGACAAATTATTTGATGGAGCATGGTGGAACAAAGTGATGTTTCTTGTGCTCTGTTCAGTAGCCAGAGTCCTATTCCTCCCTTGTCTGATACCATGCTTTATCAGACTGATCCACTCCGTGGTCCAGGGAATGCTGATCACAATAATTCCCATAGACTTGGAGGGAGCTTCCGGAGGCAATGCATCCAAAATCACGCAGTTGGGAGAGAGAAAGTATGCCAGCAATGCTGCAGAGGCATTGGCCAAGTCTGAAGAACAGATAACTAAGGGAACGAATTATGTAGCATATCAGGGAATCCCACAAGGGGAATACCGGATAGTGTAAAAGGGTACTCCGTTTGTAAGGAACGCTCGATGGTGATGGGTAGATGTAGGAAGTTAAAAATTTAACAAATTACAAGCCTGAATTAAATTGGTGAAATAAACGGGGAGGGATTGTTATATATACAGAGTTAATTCATGCTATTTGTATATATATGTGTGTATAAAATATTGTAAAAATCCAACTCATGTCCTCGACCACCCTGGCTGGGAGCAGAGTCCTATTTCTATTCAATTAGTTCTTGGAAAACACTAAAGATAATATCAAGTCAGTTAGCTTAAGAATGAAGTCTTCCCGGACCATGAATGTCCACTTCCCAGAAATGTTTAAGCCTTTCATGAGAACCAGCACCAGGAGCAGATTGCATCTGTCATCTCGAATACTGGCACCACTCAATTACATGTGAAAGACAACCATACGGACACTGGGACTGGCTTTTGCATCCGTAAGGACCCAGCAATACACGTGAAAGAAGGCTATCCTGGAAGAGCTCAGACAGCCATCGGGACACCTGGACTGGCTTTGTATCTGTATGATCCAGCTCTACATGTGAAGGGACACAAATGACATTCTGTCATTTCTGCCCCAGGCGGAATACACAGGATATAAGCTGGCTGTATGAGACAGTGGGGGTGAACCACCAGGGAAACGCTGGCACTCTGTCAGTTGGATCCAGGTTCACCAGCGCCAAATTCCGGAGTTGACGCTGTCTTGGCTGTGGTGGATTTTTTAAATTATATTTTGTTATTGATCTAAAAAATCTTTGCTAAATTTTTTAAAATTTGGCTGAAGATATGATCATTTATAACAGCAGGGGGCTTGGGGACCCCCTTGGTGCGGATCCGTCCCCCCGGCCAAGCCCCGAATTCTCCTCCAGTGGCCGCTGAGCTCCGCGGGCCCGCCTAGCAACCAGTGAGTCATTGGGGAGAAAAGCTCTGGTTGGCTGGAAATTGTTTCGTGCGTTTGCTGATTGGCTGGAAGTGTGAATGGCACTGCGCCCTGCGGGTGTCCTTGGGAGCTGCCGAGTCCGGGACGGAGATTTTCCTATTTCTTTCTCTCCCTCTGCGATCTTTTTCTGATTTCTTTTCCTCTGAGACGTCTTTTCTATTTCTTTCTCTCTCTGAGACCCCTTCACTATTTCTTTCTCTCCCTTTCTCCTTCCCATTTCTTGTTCGGTTCAATCCAAGTTCGAGCAGATCTGCAGGTTGCGTTTCCACCGTTTCATTTATACCTTCACTGGGGCAGAGGCGTCTCTCCCTCATGAAATCGTAACCCATGGGCAGGGTCCCTTCCCACCCCAGTCGTTCCAGGATTTTGTCAGGGACTCCCTTCCATTTCCTCCCTCCCTCTGGTTCCAGCCGGAAATGTGCTGGAAATTGTCCAGCAAAGCCACCTTTGCTGTGAGCTCCAGGAGCCCCCAGAGCTGCTGGAGCTTGTCCTCTGGCCCTGCACAGCTCCTTGGGAGGCACAGCAGGAGCAGTACCCTGGGAGCCTTGGGAATACCCCTCTGGGATCCATGGCACACACTCCCAAGGGCTGGAATTCCAGTTCCCAGGCAGGAAAAATGTTCCTGCCCTCAAAGGCAAAGCTCTTACGAAAGACCCAAAAGCCAAGAGGAGCAAGATCCTACAGTGACATTTCACTGCCAGCCTTCATAACTGCACCCATGGCTGTTGTAGCTCATGGATTGGGAATCAAATCAGGGCAGGGTCTTTGGTGGGAGCTGCCCTGGGTCAGGGGAGACACTGAGAGGGAAACAGAGCAGGCAGAGAAAGGCAAGACGGAAAAGAGGAAAAAACCACAATCGGCTGGGTAGGTGGCACTTTCAAAACAGAACTGGAACTGACTGAAAATGAATAGGACAGAAAGACAGAATTTTGTAACTTTATTTCCTATCAAAATACAGTTTCCATCCTTTCTCACAAACCTCCTCCCAGTGTCATTCAGCACAGCTGTCAGAAAATTTTTCTTTTGGAGTGGATGTACCTGGCTGCAGCCACAAGGAAACAGGGAATGGGGATTTTCCTGCTCCTGGGGAGTTTGACATCCTCAGCTGAGGAGGGGAGGAGGCACCAGAAGAAAAGGGCAGATGGGCTTCATCCTTTCACAGAAAAGAGGGGGAAGAAAATCTCTTGTCCTGTCTGCAACTGCTCCCGCAGGGATGTGAGGGCTGATCGAAGAGCCCCGAGGGTCACAGTCAGGGCTGCCCTCAGGGAATGCTCACCTGGTATTCAGGGGCAGGGTGGGAGCACCTGGATCTTGGAGCACCCAGCTGCCCCCCATGTTTGGAGGTACCTGAGGAGGGCAGGGACGATTCCAGGGACATCCTGCAGTGACATCCCCTCTGTCCTGCTCTGGGTGAGCTCAGTCCCAAGCCTTACCCTGATCCTGGTCTCAATCGCCCTCCATGTTTAGACACACTCATAGTTCTGTATTTAATTCCATCCCAGTCCCAGACTCATCTAGCTCCAGATCCAATCCCAACCCCAGCCCTAAAGCCAATCCCATGTCTAGCCTTAACCCCAATCCCAGCTCAAATCCAAATCTCAGCCCCAACTCCAACCCCAGCCACAGTTCCAGCTCCTTTCTAGAGCCTCTAGAGCCAAAATCCCAGGTTCAGCCCTTCTGGTGGTTTGGGGGTGTTTCTGTCCCTCTGACCCCGATGATGTTTGGGTGGGGTCACCCCAGGGCTGAGAGGGACAGAGACCCCCCCAGCCTCCCCAAGTGTGAGAAGGTCGGAGAGCCCCCCCAGCCCCGAGCACCCTCAGCAGTGAGAGGGACACAGAGCCCCTGGTCCCCAGCCCTGCACAGGCATTCCCTGAGGCCAGAGGGATGGAGACCCCCGAGCATCCCCCAGGGTGAGGGGACAGAGACCTCCGAGAACCCCCTGGGCTGAGAGGGACAGAGATTACCCTGAGCACCCCCTGGCACAGGGGTGAGACACCCCCCAGACATTCCCTGGGGTGAGAATGATGGAGACCCCCTGGGGAATAGCCTGGTCTGACAGGGACAGAGACAATCCCTGGGGAATGGCCTGGGGTGACAGGCACGGGGAAAACCCCATTCCAGCCCCTCTCAAGCATCCCCCTTCCTGCACAGCTCCAGCTCAGCTGCTGGTAGGTTCCAAGAAAAGAGAAGTGGAAATTCAGCCCAATAGAGATTTTTAAAAGGAAGGGGAAGCTCTGTGCAACTGTCACAAAGGTGACAGGGACGAAGAGAAAAATTATTCTCACATTTGAAAAAGCCACAAGCCTGTGAATTCAGGAGTTTTTTGGGAATTCAGCTACTTGAGCTGGGCTTCTTGTGGGGCTTTTAGCAGCCTTGTGTTCCTCACCATGGAGTGAAAGAACCTTGTCAGTCTTGCTGGTATCATTTGCTCCGTTTCCTCCAGTGATTTTAAAAACTTTTCAAAGGAGGACAACAAAACATTTTCTTTACACTGGCCACCCACAACAGCCATTTTCCTCATCAGTTCTCCCATAAGTTGCTCAGAGGAAGCTGTGTCCAAGTTTCCAAGAGTTCCTCCAGAAACAGCCACAACCTCCTCAGAGGAGGGAACCATGCTGTTGTCAAAGGCAGTTGGGGTCAGAGAGCAGTGCCTAAACTCACTGTGCCAAAGTAATGTTGCAATCTGGTTAAGAAAATTGTTAGAGAGACCTCTGCCCCAATTAAGGTGTTCATGAGACCAAATCCAATGTGGATTTTATTGAACAGTAAATGTGAGGTAAAGAGAAAGATGTAAAGAAAGAGAAAAGGGGAGAAGAGCAAGGGAGTGAGTGAAAAGGACAGAGACCACCCCTGGGGCGGGGCAGTGTGACATTGTCCCCTGTGTGTGTGGCCTTCCTGGAGTGGGGGTTTTACACCTGATCCAGTCTGGGTAAGGGGGGTTGTGTTCACCCCCCTGAGCAGGGATTACCCCACTGTTTCAGTTTACATTGTAAGATGTAACCAAAAGCATGTTTTCAATCACAATCTTCATAATCTGTTATAAGCAGGCAGGGCAATGTTCTTTATCTCTTCCATGACTCACCCCTGATAACGCCCTCCAGGGGGTATCTTCTGTGAATGGGCCATTGAGTGTCACTGCAGGGCTGATAAAATTACATCTTCCCATTGTGGGATGATCCGCCCAGTGGGGCGGATATAATCTGAGGTTTGCCACACCAGGAGCACCTTGCCTACTGCATTCCCAGAGGACAAGAGCTCCATAACCACCACTGGACCTTCAGAGACCAGACCCTTCTACAGGATCATTGCTTCGACAGAATCACATTCATCACTCCAAAAGGACTGCAGCCACCATTTAATGGGACTGCTGCCACCACCCTGACCAACAGGCTGTCAGGTTATACCCTGACTCTGTCAGCTTAAGGCAGTGTTTCTGTATCATTGGCTCAATCTAAATTTTTTTATTGAATTGTAATTCTGGCTTAAACTCTCCCCCGGTTTGCCTTCAATCCAGCACAAAGCTCAATGTGCTCATCCCTTGTTTTCCTCCCAAAACAGAATTTCTCACGCCCAAACCTTTGCCAGATGGAGAAGGTGGCTGCAAGGAAGAGGAAGATGCCCCGGGACACCCAAGCAGGAGAGGAGGAAGTCAGTGCCCATTTCCCCCTCTTTCCTGCTCCATCTCCCAGCCTAGCACAGGACAACTGTCCCAGCAGGACAACTCCGTTGCCAACCCTGTCCTGCCAGGGGTGCACTGGGGGGATCTCCTTCTCCTTTCCTCTGGCACAGAGGCAAATCCCATCCTCTCATTGTCCTTCCTCCCGGAGACAAGAAGCTGATGATGGAGACCAGGGAGGAGAAATCCCTGCAGCAGAACCTCATGGAAGAGGCCATTTTGAGAAGCTCTTGGCCACAGGAATCCAACAGGGAGGAAAAGCCCCAGAGATCCTGTAGGAGGAGGGGTTGCAGACCAAGCCCAGGGTGCTCTGAGAAGGAAAGACGCACCCTGAGCCAGGAAGCTGGGCAGAGCTTCATCCGGGGCTCGGAACTGGTGGTCCATGAGCAGCTTCCTGATGGGGAGAAGCCCCAAAAGTGCTTGGAGTGTGGGAAGAGCTTCAGGCACCCTGATCCGCCACCAATGATCCACACTGGGGAATGGCCCTACAAGTGTGGGGAAAGTGGAAAGAGCTTCAACAGCAGATCCACCCTTGTGACCTACCAACGCATCCAGACTGGAAAGAGGCCCTACAAGTATCCCAAGTGTCAGAAGAGGTTTCAGAGCAGCTCCAGTCTCTTCAGGCACCAGCGGATTCACTCAGAGGCCCTTCCTCTGCCCCGACTGTGGGAAGGGCTTCAATCAAAACTCCAACCTCATCAGGCACCAGCGCATCCACACTGGAGAGAGGGCCTACGAGTGCCCCACATGTGGGAAGAGCTTCACCTAAAGCTCTGAGTTGACCAAACATCAATGGAGGCACCAGTAACAGAAGTCCTGCCAGTTCCCCAAATGAAGGAGGAGCTTCATGCCCAATTCCAGCTTCATTCCCCATAAGAGGATCCATATTGGGAAAAGCCCTGGTGATCCATTTTCCCTGTGATCAATTCTGGGAAGACACCTGTCCCTTTTCCTGCCCCTGCCAGTGACATGATGTGAGATTGAAGAAGATGAAGGTCTGGCCATGGCCGTGTCATTGCATTCACTCCCAACCCAGGTCATTGCCAGGGGCAGGAAAGGGACTCATTCTCTCTCTCTCTCTCCCCATGAGGAGAAGGGTGTCCTTTCCAGGCAGGGGGAAATACATGGCCAGGAAGGGCCAGCCATTGATGTTGTAGTTTCCTCTGTAAATCGTTTTTCTTATCCCTTCTATTACCAATATTGTTTCTGTTCCTATTTCTTCTTCATCTTGTTGCTGTTCCCAATAAATTGTTCTTATCCCAGCCCAGGATCTTTGCCTTTTGTGCTTTCCATGGGAGGCGGGAGGGCAGTGAGGGCAGCGTGGTTTTAGCAGGAGCAGGAAATTGGGGAATCCCATTTGTGAACCCCGGCCCATGGAAACCAAGCATCCCAGCTGGTCCCAGCCCTGGTCGCCATGGCAACAGCCTTGGGAGCAGGTCCCTGGCTGGGGCTGTAGGAACCTCTTCACTCTGGTGCCCAGGGACAGGAGTGGAGGGAACGGCTGCAGCTGAGTCGGGGCAGGCTGAGGTTGGATGTCAGGAAAGGGTTTTTGCCCAGAGGCTGCTGGGGCCCTGCCCAGGCTGCCCAGGGAAGGGTCCCAGCTCCAGGGCTCTCTGAGCTCCAGCAGCGTTTGGACAGCACTGCCAGGCCCAGGCTGGCATTGTTGGGGTGTCCTGTGCAGGGCCAGCAGTTGGACTCGAGGATCCTGATGGGTCCCTTCCAGCTCAGCCAATTCTGTGGTTCTGGGATCCCATGACCCTGGGGATGGGACTGCAAACAGTTACCATGGAAACAGGCTCTGTCTGCAGGCCTGAGCTGGTGTCCGTGGCTACCACCCCTGGCATGGGGTCTCCATGGAGCTGCCAAGGGACTGACCATAGCAACAGGGGACTGGTGATGGTTGTTTGCTAAGGCTCAGATTTGTCACAGGCCCTCGGAAGGGTTCCATGGAGACTTTGCAAGAGTCTCCAGGCTGTTCAAGAGCTGCAATGTCACAGGCAGAGTCAGGGGCCCCACGGAGACCTCCCAGGGCTTTCTGGGGATGGTAAAGAGCCGTGTGGTCACAGGCAGTCACAGCCATTCCATGGTGACATCCCAGAGGACCTTGGGCTGCAAAGGCACCGACCTGTCAGAGGCACTAACGGGGGCTCCACACGGACATCCCAGGAGTGCCCAGGCTGCCAAAGAGCCAGGATGTCCCAGACACTCACAGGGGTTCCTGTAATGGGCAGAGTGGGAGCTTCAGGCAAAACCTTTGTTTCTTTATTGGAGAAACTCCTGCTGAGACATGAGATGGTGAAATGACATCCAGGAGCCACCATGGATCTTCAAATCCCTGCAGGGCCTCTAGACTTCTAAAATTGCTTCTAAGAGAGGAGACTGGGAGTGGCTGGTTTCAATCCCAGCCCCAGAATTTCTCAAAGGTTTCTGTATAAAAGATTGGACAGGTGGAACTAAACCTTAGCTCACAGAGGCTCAGCACTGGCAGGGGCTGTGGGATGTCCCAGAGGGGTTCTGTGTCACAGCAGCAGCTCTGTGGCTGGGTCATAGAGGCACAGAGCAGCTGTGATGTCAGAAAGACATTGTGTTACAGAACAGAGTGGGCTGTGTGAGGTCACAGATTGGTGTATGACATCACAGAGTTTGTTGTGAGATGTCACTGAGCAGCTAGAGCATCACCGAGGAGATTCTGTGACATCACAGAGCAGGCTGTGATGTCATGGCATGGCTGTGTGGCCTCATAGAGCAGGCTGTGAGGTCAAAGTGTGTGCTGTGAGTGGCAGTATGACATCAAAGAGAAGGTTTGGTGACATCACTGGGGGGTTGTGACATCACAGAGCTGTCTGTGACATCATAGAGTAGGGTGTGAGGTGATAAGGCAGATCCTGCCATCATAAAGGGTGACATGACAGAGTGGGTTGTGACATCACTACGTGGCTGTGTATATATCATAGAGCAGGCTGTGAGGTCATGGAACAGACAGTGACATCACAGGGTGACTTTCTGACATCTCAGAGTCTTCTGTGACATCACAGAGCAGCTGTATGACATTCTGGAGTGACATCCTCGACATGGCTCTGAGACATCACAAGGGTGTTGTGCGACGTCCCAAAGTGGGCTGTGACATCACATATGGCTGTGCGACATCCCAGGGGCTGTGTGAGGTCACTGGGGAGGTCACTCTGCCCTGTCCCCCCTCACAGTTCCCCCCAGAGCAGTCCAACCCTGCTCGTGCACAGCAGGGTCCCCTGTCCCCCTGGGTCCCCCTGCCCCCGGTCCTGCAGCCTCCCCCAGAGGATGTTCCACAAGATCGACCCCAGAGCCTGACACGGGGACGGGGGGCCAGGACCATGGGGGTGGGACAGGGGGACAGGGACCCCCCGGCAGTGTCCCCGTGTCCCCCAGGGCCAGAGCCTGGGCCAGGGCTCCTTCACCCTGTTCCAAACAAGGCCTTGAGGGCGCTGAAAAAATCCCTGACAAGGGATCAGCAAAACCCAGATTTAATATTAAGGGACAGCAGCACAAAGTTCCTTGGCAAGAGTCACTCTGCTCCTGACTGGACACTTCTGGCACATCAAGGAAACAAAGCAACAACCGAGTGAAACAAAATCCAGGCAATCAAACCAGAAATGAACCATGAACTGTCCATGTGTGTGTGTGTGACGCAAGGACAGTGAGGGCAAAGATAAAAGGAATACAGGCCAAAAGCTTAACAGGTCTGAAACTTTACAGGACTTATACCTTAACCTTGACTGATACCTTAAACATCAATGTTACCAAAACAACAGCACTTAACAGTATTTAACCTAACCTATAAACTATGACTTTGCAATTTAACAAAGGAATAACGCTTAACAATATTGAACTTAGCTTATAACTTATATTAAAGGTAACAACTTAGCAATTAAAACAACTTTTAGCAGCATTTAACTTCATTTAGACCTTGTGATTTAACCTCACTTACAGGCCTGACTCACTCAGCTATCCAAGGCACTCAAACCCCTCCGAGAGCAGCATTTCTGCCACATTTCCCCAGCACAGGCACTCCTGTGTGCACACAGACACCAAGAGTCAGTGCAAGGCACCTGGGAGAAATTCCCCTGAGGGCAGGGAATGCTCCCTGCTGATGCTTTGGCATCTCCCCAGCAGGTGAAGGGTTGAGCCTGGAGGAGTGGGGGGATCGGCCCAGGCTCTGTGGTTGTTTGGGATCCCCGAGTGCAGCAAACGGGAGAGTTCCCGGCTGGGAGAGGCCCCACTCAGAGGGAGTCGCTGGCCCAGGAGAGCTCCAAGGGCTCCTTTTGGAGCGCTGTTTGCAGGGCCCCACCAGAGGGGCTTCAGTCACAGCAATGGCTCATCCTGGCCACACTTGGCATCAGCAGCTTTCTTTGGCAGGGTGAGAACAGGGATGTTGTGCCACTGAGGGAACAGAAACAGTTCCCAGGGCTGCTCCTAAAGAAACCAGGAGCTGTTTGGGCAGCAGCAGTGCCTGGAGCAGAGAGTGTTTGTGATGAGCTGCAGAGGAGCTGAGCCCAGGGGCTGTTGGCCAAGGCCGAGGCCCAAGGAGCATTTCTCAGCTGGCAGGGCGGCCTGAGAAGGGGAGGGGGGAATGCAGCAGCACAGGGCCATGGAACCAAGGGAGCCTTGTGACACTGTGGGGCCCTGTGAGACCAAGGGACCCTTGTGACACTGTGGGGCCTCATGGAATCATGGAGAGCACTGTGACATTGCTGAGCCTCATGGAACCAAGGGGACTGTGCTGACGCTGTGTGCTCCATGGAATGTAGGGATCATTGTGACACTGAGAGACCCCCTCTAACCAAGGGTCCATTGTGATACCACGGGGCTTCATGTAGCTGTGGAGACCATTGTGACACTGTGAGATATAAAGGAAACAAGGGATTGTTGTGACACTGTGAGACCCCATGGAGCCAAAGGGGTTGCAAAGCCTCATGGAACCATGAAGACAACATAAGGACACTTTGCAGCCTCAGGGAACCAAGGGGCTATTATGATACAGAGGGGACTCATGGGATCATGGAGACCATTGTGACACTATGAGGCCTCATGGAATAAGCAAAACATTGTGACACTGTGAGGCCTCATGGAACCAGTGAGACCATTGTGACCCTGAGGGTCCCCACAGAGCCCAGAGGACCATTGTGGGGCCTGGTAAAACCAAAAGGCCTTTGTGACACTGCAGGGCTGCACAGAACCAAAGGTCCATTGTGACACTGCAGGGCCTCATGTCATCAGTGCTCCATTGTGACACTGGGCAGCCAAAGGAGACTATTGTGGCACTGCAGGGATTCCTGGAACCAAGGGGCCATGGTGACAATGTGGAATCCCATCAATACTGCGGGGCCTAGTGAAACCAAGAGGGCTTTGTGACACTGCAGGGCTGCATGGAACCAAAGCTCCAGGGTGACACGGAGGGGCCTCCTGTCATCAATGGTCCATTGTGACACTGGGCATCCAAAGGAGACCATTGTGACACCACAAACCCCCAGGGTCCAAACGTCCATTGTGACATTGCAGGGCTCATGGAACAGAGGAGTCACGTGACATTGTTGGGCCTGGGGAACCATGGAGACCATTGTGACACTATGGGGCCTCATGGACTCGTTGGAACCATTGTGACACTGCAAGGCCCCATGGAACCAAAGGGCCAGTGCTGCTCCTCGGGGACTTGTGGAATGAAGGAAACATGTTTGACACCATGGTGGCCCTTGAGACCAAGAGGCCATTGAGACACTGTGGAACCAAGGAGAGTGTTGCTGCACTGCCAGACCTCATGGAACCAAGGATCCATTGTGACCCTGCAGGGCCTTAGGGGACCAAGGGCCATTATGACACTGCTGGGTCCAAGGATCCAAGGGACTTTGTGACACCAAGGGGTTCCATGGAACAAAAGAGACATTGTGACACTGGGAGGCCTCATGGATTAATGGAGACCATTGTGACACTGGGGGGCCTCATGGAACTGTGGTGACACCAACTTGTCTGGGAGTGTGGATCTGCTGGAGGGTAGGAGGGCTCTGCACAGGGCCCTGAACAGGCTGCATCCAGGGCCCAAATCCAACAAGGTCAGGTTTAACAAGTCCAAGTGCCAGGTCCTGCACTTTGGCCACAACAATCCCTGCGGCACTACAGGCTGGGGACAGAGTGGCTGGAGAGCAGCCAGGCAGAAAGAGACCTGCAAGGACTGATGGACAGCAGGCTGGACATGAGGCAGCAGTGTGCCCAGGTGGGCAAGAATGCCAATGGCTCCTGGCCTGGATCAGGAATGGTGTGGCCAGCAGGAGCAGGGCAGTGATTCTTCCCCTGTGCTCAGTACTCCTTGGGCAGCAACTCGAGTGCTGTGTCCAGTTCTGCGGCCCCCCAGTTTAGGAAGGACATGGAGGGGCTGTAGTGTGTCCAGAGAAGGGCAACAAGGCAGGTGAGGGGTCTGGAAGACAAGTCCTGTGAGGAGCGGCTGAGGGAGCTGGGGTTGTTTATCCTGAAGTAGAGGACGCCCAGGGGAGACACGGTGGTGTCAGGCCACAGGTTGGATTTGATGATCTCCATGGCCTCTTCCACCCTTGCTGATTCTGGGATTCTCTGAAAGCACCCTTGGAGCAGTTGCAGGATGAGCCCTGGGCCTCCTCTTGAGAAGCTCCAGCAGTCCAGGTCCCTCAGCTTCTCCTGCCAGCCCCAAAGCCCATCCTGTCAGTCCTGCAGAGCCTCTGCAGCTCCTCCTCATTGCCCAGAACAGGGAGCCCCAGAGGCAGACACAGCAGCCCAGATGTTCCCCCCCCGGCGTGGCATGCCTCTGGCAAGGGAGCAGTAGGAGGCATTGCAGGAGCCTGCAGACAATTCCTGCAGCACTTGTAGGATGATCCTGCTGCCCAAGGGATGTTCCCATGGTGGCAAGTGAGGAACTGCAATGGGGAGTGGGGCCAGCGATGGAAGGGCAAAGAGGGATGGGCTTTTTGCAGGGCAGGGAACCGCGGTGGGCAAGAGGAAGAAATTTGTAGCAAGAAGAGTGAAGAAAGCAAAAGTGGAGCCAAGGAAATGCTCACGGCAGTTTGGGGGTGGCTGCCAGGCAGTCCTGGCTCTGAGCAACAGTGTCTGCAGTGAGACAGGAAGCTCCCAGCTGATGGGAGCAAACTTTCTGGCTGACTGCAGAGGCCAGGACAAATCTGAGGGGTTTCCCTGATGTCCCCCAGCCCTTGCTGGCCCCAGGGGCTGATGGCATTTATGCTCCCTCAGGTTCATGTCCCCACACCAACAGCATGGGGGTGCTCCACCTGCTCTGTGCAATGCAAACAGGGGCTCCTGAACCAGGGCTGCCGTGTCTGTGCCTGCAAGGATGGGGCACCTGTGTGATGTGGGAGGCCAGGGCTGCAGAGGGGGGATGTTGTTGGCAGCTCCATGAGGATGGTCTGGGACGCTGCCCTGGGCTGTCCAGCACACCGGGGATGGATCATCCCCTGCTCTGCTGCACCTTCCATCTCCCCCAGGGCCCTTGTAGAGGGCCAGCCATGCTGTTTGCCCCCAGTTTGCCCATGGCCAGCCTGGGGCTTCTCACGGGGATTTTCTGTGCTCAGCATTGGCCTGGGCATGTTCTTGAGAGGGCCTGGGCAAGGAGCCTGGAGCCCCCATGGCCTGGTGTGAGGAGTCAGCGCTGCCCCAGCAGTGCCCATGGCCTGTCCCTGATGCAGCCCCGGCACTGCCACCCCAGCACTGTGTCTGGCCCCAAGAGCACTCAGGTTCTACAGCAACACCAGGGCCACCAGGGCAGCGGGGCAGGGCCACGGGAGCAGCATTGGCAACACCAAGTGCTGCTGCTGCTCCTGGGCACAGCTGCTGTGCCAGCACTGATCTGCCCCCAGCTCTGCTCACAGGCATTGCTGCTGCAGCTCCAGAGAAGGCAACAAAAGGGCATCTCTGCAAAAAAAATTGCTGGGAGATCCTTTAGTTCCTTTAAAGCCACTGATGATGCAGGCCCTCATTGACACAGTCTCTGGCCACAGGGAAGGTGAAGGAAAACAAAATGAGAAATGGCAGTAACAGTGGTTTTTCTTTGTGGACAATAGTAAAAAATTAAAACAAAGAAGGAGAACCTCCAAAATGAAAGCAGCAAGAAGTATAAAAGATGACTTTTATTACAAGTGATTTGCAGAAATTAGCCAGAAGTTTAATGTTCCTTAAATAATCTAGTCATCAGTCTCCACATTGCAGCCTTGAGCTCCTGGTTCCTCAGGCTGTAGATGAGGGGGTTCAGGGCTGGAGGCACCACTGAGTACAGAACTGAAACGGCCAGATCCAGGGATGGAGACGAGATGGAGGGGGCCTTCAGGTAGGCAAATGTGCCGGTGCTGATGAACAGGGAGACCACAGCCAGGTGAGGGAGGCAGGTGGAAAAGGCTTTGTGCCGTCCCTGCTCAGAGGGGATCCTCAGAACAGCCCTGAAGATCTGCACATAGGAGAAAAAAATGAACACAAAACAGCCAAATGATAAACTGACAGTAACCACAAGAAGCCCAAATTCCCTGAGGCTGGAGTGTGAGCAGGAGAGCTTGAGGATCTGCGGCACCTCACAGAAGAACTGGCCCAGGGCATTGCCATTGCACAGGGGCAGAGAAAACGTAATGGCCGTGTGAATGAGTGCATTAAGAAAGGCACTGGCCCAGGCAGCTGCTGCCATGTGGGCACAAGCTCTGCGTCCCAGGAGGGTCCCATAGTGCAGAGGTTTGCAGATGGACACGTAGCGGTCGTAGCACATGATAGTCAGGAGGCAAAGCTCTGATCCAAGGAAAAAGAAAATCAGAAAAACCTGCGCAGCACATCCTGCATAGGAGATGTTCCTGGTGTCCCAGAGGGAATTGTGCATGGCTTTGGGGACAGTGGTGCAGATGCAGCCCAGGTCAGTGAGGGCCAGGTTGAGCAGGAAGAAAAACATGGGCCTGTGCAGGTGGTGGCCACAGGCTATGGTGCTGATGATGAGTCCGTTACCCAGGAGGGCAGCCAGGGAGATGCCCAGCAAGAGGCAGAAGTGCAGGAGCTGCAGCTGCCTCGTGTCTGCCAATGCCAGCAGGAGGAAGTGGCTGATGGAGCTGCTGTTGGACATTTGCTCTGGCTGCACATGGGGACCTGTTCATGGAGAATAGACAGCGACAAGTGAGAAGAGGCTTCTCTGAGCCAAACCTGGGCCATTCCCTGCAGACTGTCCTGCTGGGACTCACCCAGCCTTGTTCCTGTTCTGGGAAAACCTTTACCCAGGTCACTGCCTGAGCTCCAGTTGTGCTGGCTTAGTTTGCCAGGCGCAGCCAGGCGTGTGCATGGGGGCTCTCAAGGGACCATGCCTGCCCCACTGCCCTGGGTTTGTGGCCCTGGGTCAGATGGACAAGGCTGGATATTCAGGATTTTTCAGGGGAATCACTCCTAATGCAGAAAGGCTTGGTAGCATCTGCACTCCCAGTTCTAAAGGAGATAGATGGCAAGAGTTGGTTTTAGGAATTGTTTTCCTACCCACATATCATTCCTGTTTCTCTGAGGTCAGAAATCCCCAGCATTTCTGCTGCACTCCGAGTTTTCCACTGAGAGATGGGAGAGGCAAAGGATTCCCTGTAGGTAAGGGAAGGTGAGGGGCTGGATGGGCTTGTTCCCAGCTGCCCTGAGTTTGCACCTTTGGCTGCAATCAGAGCACAATCACACTCCTGGGTGACCCTGGGATAAACCAGACCCTGCCCAGAGCAGAGGGATCCCTGAATGTCTCACTCCCTCCAAAGGTCTCTGGGCAAGGTCTCAGCACCCCCCTGTGCCAAGGACACTCATGGCTCCCTTGGCAAACCGAACAGCATTTCCTCAGCTGTGGCATCTCTGCCCTTCCCCGTGAGACATTCAGGGAACTCCCAGAGGCTCTGGCACAGATTTGCCTGAGGGCTACCCAGGAGGGCAGCTCAGGGCTTGGAAGGGCGCAGAAAGGAGATCCCTGGGTGTGCCCATGATGGGATCTCAGGGAGGGGACTCAGCTCATTCCCCTTTCCCATGTACTGCTTTGCCCACAGCCCCACAGGTGCCAGGGAAGCTTGGACACCCCATTCCCATGGACACACTCCTGCCCGGCAGGAATGCCAAGGGCAGTCAGTGCCTGACTAAGCTGCTGCAAATGCCAGAGCCTCCCTGGGAGCAGCAGATAACAGTGACAATATCAGGACACTGCAGAAACAAGAGAAGATGTTGTGGTGCTGTGCCTGAGAGGGCAGGCAGAGTTAGCTGGGCACTCAGGACAGTGTTCCTATGCCCAGCTGTGCCTGGCACCTCCCACACACCAGCAGTGCCCTCCTGCTCCCAGCACTGCTCTCTTCAGCCCCCTCTCCTTCCCTCAGCATCTCTCTGGACCTGGACATTCCCTCCTGAGAGGAGCTTTGTGCCTGCCAGCGCTCACAGAGCCCATCCCACCCTGTGTTCTCTGGCCTCGGCCCTACAGAAACCTGCAGGGCTCCGGCTGGGCAAGGCTCTGTGTGCAGGTGGGCAAGGGCAGCTCAGGAGAGCCCTGCTCGGCCCTGCAAAGGTGCTGCTGCTGCTGTGCAGGGCTGAGGAGTGGCTGAGGGCCATTTGGGAGGCTCCCAGCAGGGAGACTGACCAACCAAAGTTACACCTCTGGAGACTCTCTAAATTCAAACATTACTTGGATGATCCTGTGTCTCTTTACACTCAGAATGTTGTCATTCTGGGATTACAATTCCTGTTCTTCTCTCATCCCCCTGTTGTCTATAATCAAAAGAGAAAAATCCCCTTGGAACAATGTTATAGCAGGAAAGTAAAAACAGACATTTATTGGAAGCTTCCAGGTGTCCCAGTGGGGATTGGGTACACCCAGTACGTGAGTTCAACATTTTAAGATCAATTAATTAGGATATTTAACAGGAACATCCAATAGCCCATTCAGTTGTTCCAGTTACACACCCCTGGGTCAACCCATTGGAGTAGGTCCAAAGGCTTCTTTGCCTTCACTTTTTGTTATGACTGCTCACATTCTGGTCAAAAACCAAAATGTTCTTGTAGGTGATCTTCCCGAATAAAACTATATAGTATTTCAGGAAAGCATTTGGAAGGTAAGATTATTGTTCTAAAATCGAAGAGAAAGGTTAGGGAAGGCATTAGAATTAATTAAGGATTATAGTTACTGAAGTATATAACAGCAGTTTAATAGAGTTAATTAAGAGTTTAATAGAGTTAAGTAAGGATTATAGTTTTATAACTATTTAATAGTAATTTACAGAGCTACGAATATATAAAAAATAAATAAAAAGCAAAAATCTTTTTCTCATCATCCCAACATTCCCACCCTGCTCCAAGTAGAAATTGAAAACACTCTCAGGAAAGCTCCTCATCTTTCCAGCAATGCCAGGGTTACCTTCGTTGAAAGTGTCCTCTGGAGCTGTAGCTGGTGTGGAGCTGGGAGCAGCCCTGCCCCACCCAGCCCCTCTCAGCAGCAGCTCCTGCCCTGCTCAAGGTGGCTCCTTCCCCCCACAGCTTCTCCCCAGCACTGGGAGCAGCTCCCCAGGCCGGCTGAGAGCTGTCCCTGGCAGGCAGCAGAGTCCCTGCCCCAGCACAGCGCCCTGGGCTGCAGGACCCTGCTCTGCAGGACAGCCCTGGGCACCCCTGGCTGCAGCCCCGGCTGCTCAGCCCTGCAGCAGAGCCTGGCAACAGGAGCTGCCTTGGGCTGTGCCTGGGCTGGGGCAGCAGGGAAAGCCAGCCCTGCCCTAGGGCCACAGCCCTGCCCTGGAGCAGCTCTGAGAGTCTTCCTGAAAGGTCCTCAAAGCTGTGGGATGTGCCAGCTCCAGGAGATCCCTGCAGGAACTGCAGCTTCTCTTCCCATAGCCAGGGAATGACTGTTTAAAACCTGGGATGATTTCTGCTCTAGTGAGCCCTGAGTGAGCTCTGCTCTGTGCTCCCAGCCCAGGCTGAGTTTAACCCCTCTGTGCCTCTGTGCTGTGCCCGGGGTGGCTGCAGGCAGTGCCCCAGCCCTGCTGGGCTATGCACAGGAGCTGCTTCTGGCCAGAGCTGTCTCTCTGCAGTGCTGTCCTTGCCAGGAGCTGCCTCTGTGCCAGGAGCCCAGCCCAGCTCAGCAGCACAGACACAGCACAAGGACTTTAATGAGCCTCTGGGGCTTTGGTTCTCAGGCCCTGAACATCAGGCCCTGAGAGGAAGCTGCAGAAACCTCTCCAGAACTCCAAGTCAGAATCTAACTCCAAAGTTGCTTGGACTTTTAATGGGTCCCACTGAGGGACATGACTGAGAAAGTGTCCCCAGGCCCCAAGCAGGGCAGAGAACTGGAGGCAGTGATGACAGGTGGGGACAAAGAGAAGCCAAGTCTTGGTGCCCTGGGGCACAGCAGCATCTTTGCCTCCAAGGGCTGGGAGGAGACACCTTGTCCTGAGGCACTGGGGCCTCCTGGCACAGCCCCAGCCAGGCTGGGCACTGTCAGCCCCTTGTCCTGCCCTCAGCATCCCCCCCTAGCCCACATCCCTGTGGCCTCAAGGATCTGCTGGAAGGAGTCCCTGGGCAGCCTTGGTCAGCAATGGCCCTGAGGCCTCCTTCATGCTCCCAGGGACTGCAGGTTTTTCCAAGGACTTTGGGTTTGGCTTTTGACTTGGAGTGTCTGAGAGGTTTGTGCAATCATGGCCCCCAATTATCTGCTGTAATTAGTCCCTGGGGAGGCTTTGTCAGTAACAACACTCAGTGGGGCTCATTAATGCTTCAAGGTACTTCAGTTCTTTTAAGGTACTTGGTGTTTCCCTTTGGATACAGACTCTGGGCGAGGTTTGTGATATCGTGGCCCCAATTATCTGCTTTAACGAGTCCCTTGAGAGCTTTGTACTGACACTCAGTGGGGCTCATTAATGCTCTGAGATACTCAAAGTTTTTAAGGTACTTTTGAGTTTCCTTTCTACTCTGAATTTCTGAGAGGCTTTTTGTGCAATCCTGGCCACCAATTCTCTCTTCCAAGGAGTCCATGAGGAGCCTATGTTGGGGATGGACCTCAGTGGGGCCCATTCATGCTTTGAGACACTTTGAGTTTTTTCTCTGACTTTGACTCCTGGAAAGGTTTGTGCAATCTCCTCTCCTGGCATTGCAGGACTCAGCTCCAAATGCACCACAGGGCTCATTAGGATCAAGCAAGTCCAGTATGGCTTTGACTCCCATCTACTGTACCTATGTGGCTGCTACCCATAGTTGGTGTATCTTAAGGGTGAGTACAGAGGCCAGCTCAGTCCTGCCCTCTAGTCCCTGTTGAATTAAAAAACAATGGAGGAATTATAGGTCTGGTATGGCCTTTTGTCCCTACCTTACCATGCCTAAGGGCTGCTACCATCAGCAGAGCTATGGAGCTTTCTTGGTAGCAAACAAAGGGGCCTTCCTTCCTTTCTTTATTTTCTTAAAGAAGCTGTCCCATTACTTTTTCAGTCCCTTGTGTACTTCCCCTCAACAGATGCTGGTAATTCTCACCCATTAAAACAGGAAGACAATGCTCAAACTGCTTGGTGGAAGCTTGACTCTACTTTTTGGGCGTCTTGGTGTCTTTCTGGCTGTCTTTCAGTCTCTGCTTGAAAGTCAATCTTGTTTCACCCAGCCTGGATGTTATAGTCCACTCTTTGGGTTCTTCTACTAGGCCTTTGACTCTGTTGGCATGAGTCCATCCCTGCTCTGCAGTTTGCACAGCTGATTCGGTGGTGAGCAGTACCCGAAAGGGACCTTCCCACTGAGGGGTTAGAGGCTGATCACTCCATGACTTAATCATCACCCAATTCCCAGGATTAATATTATGGATTCTGAAATCTAGGATGGTAGTTTGACGAAATTGCCCCTTCATGTCTTAGCCCTTCTAAGGTTTGTGCTACAGACATAACTAATTTCTTGGCATTGGCTTCCCCTTCCTCATAGGTGGCAACCTTCTGGGGTGAGGTCAGGAAGGGTAACCCAAACATCATTTCATAGGGTGAGACCCCCAGATCTGACTGGGGTTGGGTTCGAATTCTGAATAAGGCCAAAAGGAGACATTTTATCCATGACATTTAGGTTTCAATAATTAGCTTAACTAGAGCACTTTTAAGAGTTTGATTCATTCTCTCAACCTGACCAGAACTCTGTGGATGCCATGGAGTATGTAATTCCCATTTTACTCCCAGGGCCTGAAAAACTTTCTGTAATATCTTTGATGTGAAATGAGTTCCCCATTCTGAAACAATCCTGTTTGCCATCCCATATTGGGGAATAATTGATTCTAGAAGTGTTTTATTCACAACATTGGCATTGGTTTTCACAGCAGCTACTACCTCTACCCAATGAGTCACGTGATCTCTTATCACTAGCAAAATCTTCCACCCTTGTATGAGGGGAAGCTCAATAAAGTCTACTTGGATGTTTTGGAAGGGCCGTAAGGCTAGTTCTTGCCCTCCTCTGGGTGTTTTCCTCATGATTTTCTTATTCACTTGTTGACATATCACACCCCATTCAATTACTTGCTTAGCTATTCTGAAAATTCTTTTGCATCCCCAATCCCGCAGGAATCGATCACTTAGCATTTGTGTACCCCAATGTGCTGTTGCATGTATGCCTTCTAGCATTTTCTTGGCAAGGGGTTTATTCAACATTTGCCTCCCATCTGCTGATCTCCACTTCCCTTCATTATCTTTCCTGGCTCCTATTTTAAGGAGTGCTTCCTCTTCTGTCCCACTGAATACAGGGACTTTTTCCATTTCTCTCATGGGGATTAATACTATTATTAGTTTTTCTGTCTCTGTTTCAGTTGCATTTTTAGCTTCTAAATAGATTGAATTGTTCCCTCCCACCTCCTGAGTAACCTCTTTTTGATGTCCTTTAACATATACCACCACTACTTCCTCTGGTATTGTAAAGTTTCTAACTCTTCCAAAAGAAATTTTTTGTGAATCAGCCCCTTTCCCTTTGAATTGAATAGCCCCCTCTCTTCCCAAATGTTTCCAAAGGTATGCACTACTCCAAAAGCGTATTTTCAGTCTGTATCTATTGTTCCCCTTTTCTGTGTTAATATTTCCAGAGCTCACTTTAGGCCATGTAGCTCACACGCTTGGGCTGACCAGTTGGAAGGTAACTTACTCTTTTCCATGGCTATCAACCCTTCATGCCCTATAGCATACCCCTATACCCTGTGCCCCTTTATTACCTGTGAAGATCCATTGATGTACAATCATTTTCCACCTTGGAGTGTGTCATGGTTTGATGCTGGCACAATGGTAGTGCCCCCACAAAAATATATTTTCCCTAGTGTCTGCTGTGAGATGTGACCAGGAATAGAGCAAAGCAGGCTCCAACTTAGAAATAAAGAAAAAAAACTTTATTAACCTACAACTATATGTAAAAAGAAATACACAGAGAACTCAGAATGAAAACCTTCCAGAACATTCCTCCTCCCCCCCACCAAATTTTCAATACATCACAGTAAGACAAAACCTTGGGTTCTCAATTCAGTTACCACCCCTCAGATCACCAACTCTCAGTTCATCACCATCCATCACATTATCAATTCTCAGTTCATCAAGAAGAGAGGAGTCCTTCTTGTATCATAGGCTTCTCCAGGAAACACAGTTGAAACCTCTTGTGTTTCCATGTCACACGTGGTACCGCCCAGTTGAAACCTCTTGTGTTTCCATGTCACACGTGGTACCGCCTGGAGAACATTTGCCATCATGACATCTTCCTTCCATGTCCAGTGCTCTCACCACATGGACAGGGTTCTCACAGCACATGGACCAGGGATGCTGCTAAGTTCCCCTTTTAAGGATGCTTTGCCCAGTTCCAAAAAAGCACAGTCTCTCACTTTTGGGACACCCGTTTCCCCCACATTCACCCCCTGGGTCCGAGGGGTCTCGAGAACAGAGATCTTCTTCTTCACTCAAGACAGAGGGCAACACCACCCTCCTCACTTGTTGTCTCTGTTCATGAACTCCTTCACATGACAACACTGCACTCTCTTGGCTCAGGCCATTGCAGTCTCTGTGTCACAGGAAAAATGGTTCTGTCCATGGCTATACAAGAAAAGTCCAGCTCAAGGCCACTCCATCATCTCCTCCCACCTAGGATTCTTCTTAATTCTTCTGACATCTTTCACTTGCACAAACTTTCATCACACTTGCCCATTTCCTCCTATTTCATCTCCATCTCTCCTCTCATTTAGCTCCTGGCAGATCAGCATTTGTACGGTTTCTGTCATCTAAGAAAAGGGTTAAAATCTCAGGCTCTGCCTGTCCAGAACTCTCATGCTGCCCTGCCAGGCACCTTCTTGCTTCACACCACTTCTCCTTCCTGGCCAGCTGTGCTGCCAGAACATGATATCAAATTTCAAGGTGGCACAGGCACAGGCACAGGCTCCTTCTCTCTCTCTCTCCCAGGGGGGCTGCCCAATGCCTCTCAGTGCTCCTCCACCCTTCCATCCTGCACCTCTCTTCTCTGTCCAAGGCCCCGGCCTACCTCACTCAGGACTTTGTGGCTTCCCCTCCCCCACCCAGCCCGCAGCTGGGCAGGGCAGGTCTGACCTCTTTCATGGACAAGACCCAAGAGGGCTTGCCCTGGGAGTTCTCTGCTTTTAACCCCTTGTGTTCTCAGAGGCGTATCCGTGTCCTCAGTGGCCACACAACGTGCCAGTATTCAAATCTGAGCACCTATTGGTTTGAACCACCAAACTTGCAAAAAGCTCACTTCTTTTTCAAACCAGGACACTACCAGGACAGTCTCTTATCAGTCCCTCTGGTGCTGGAAATGCTGCAGCCCAGGCTCAGCCAGGTGGGCCACAGGTGTGAGCTGCCAGTGGTGTTCTGGGTGTTCAGTCCAGAGCAGGCTAAAGAGCTCCAAAGAAAAAGAAAAACCACAGTCCAGGAACTTCTCTGCCTCAGTGAGCTAAAAACTAACTAAAAGCAAAGGAGAGCTCTGTCCTGCTGTCTGTCCATCCACAGACAACTGATAGCTTAGGTTTAAGTTTTTCTGTTCGGTTTTGGTGAGCAGCTTTTAGCTTTATATTAAGTGTTACTGGGATCTTTGCACAGGATGGTGAAGACAAAAAAATCCTATTCTAGCTGGAGACTCGAGGACAATCTCTTCAAACTTCAGGCCCAAAGCACAAATGTTATGAACAAAAAGAAGGATATCCATTCTTTTTAGATTGCAAAGTTTAAAACTGAGGCCAATGACTGCCAAGTGGGAGTCCTAGCTATTTGTGGTTTATAATTTCGTGTTGTAGTGTTCTGTTAACAGTGTACTTTTGATTGCCGGTTCTCAGTGACTGCAGGGCTGCCCGGGAGTAGTGGGGGCCGACCCCCACCTCCGGCACGGTCCCGCCCGGGCTGGGGATGATGCGGGGGTAGTGGAGCGGCCCCTCCCCATCGCGAGTCCTGGCGGGGCCGGGGGAGCCCCCGCGGGTAGTGTCCGCGGGGACCGGCCGCCCCGGGAACGGCGGGCCGACCCCCCATGAGGCACGAGTCCTAACTGAGCCACGGAGGGGGCACCCCGGAAATAGCACGGGGGCAGGGACCAGCCTGAACCCCTTTCCTGCCGGGACAGCTGCTGGGCAAAGCCCGCTGTCTCCTGAGTGCTGGCACCCCGACAGATTGGTATGCTAATGTGGTCAATAAGGCTGTATTGTATCAGTATCAACTTGCTTGGGACGAGTAAACGACTGTTTCTCAGTGGGATGGGAGGGCAATATCAAGAGACATGTAAATGAATCCTATAGCCAAATTGCAACGGGGTGAAAACCCCCCAACTCATCTAATAAACCCCCAAAAGCAACGAGCCAACTCAAAATTAGGAGAGTAGAGCGGGGTCTAGGTATCAAGAACACAGTTCCAAGCCTGCAGAGATGCTGGAAGCCTCGGTCACCCCTCACCCTAGCTGAAGAAGACAACAGCACGAGTGAGGACCCCTGGACTGGCCGGCAGAAAGATATGGGTATACCCTAGCACTCTCGTGAGGATGGGACCCCCAGCTCTGCCCCTTAGGGGACAAAGCTGCTGCGCATTCCTCCTCCTCTGAGTCACCCTGGGAACAGCGACGGCAGAGATGCAGACCTGCCAGGTGCCCCCATCCTGAGCTGATCACTTTTAATAAAGGCATCAAAAGGAGAACAATCTCCTGCCCATTTATTACACAAACAACATGAAAAGAGGAGGCCGGGCAAGCAAGCAAGGAGGATGAAACTTCATAATTTGAAGCTATTAATTGGGCAGTTAACTTCTATGTGCAAATGGACTAAAACTTATAAAAATGTGAGATCTCGTGACCAAGCCCTCTTTTGCTCCTCTCTTGGAGCTATCCAGGCAGAGCCACAACTGTGCCTCTGGTACTGCCAGAGTGTGACCTTGGAAGGTACTTCAATATAAATCCACTTTATTCCTTTTAGCTCCATCTGGCCTCTATTCCAGCTCCTTAAGGCATCACAACATCCCAGGAGCTGGAATGTGGAGAAGTGAATGCAGTTTCTGAAAACAAACTGCTGCTTCTTCCTCCCCCCCTTTGCTCTCAGAACCAGCCTTAAAAGTGCAGAACTCATTTCTGGGCTGAACAGACCGATGGGGTACGAGCATCATGAAGTCACCCCAGGACTCGCCCTGGTCAGGGTCAGGGGGTCCCATCCCCACCTCATCTCAAGGCCGCTGGGGATCCCCCAGCTCCAGTATCACCCCTTCCCCTCTCCCCACCCCGAGGGTCCCATGTTCCACAGCACCAGCTCTCACAGGGATCCCCAAAACCAATGTCCTGCCCCATCAATACCAGGCTATCCCCATGTAGACCCCCCAAGACCCTCCCCAGGGGCAATTACAGCTCCTCTCCACCCAAAAAAGCTCCTCTTAGAGAGACAGAGATATCCTACCCCTCCTCATCCTCCTCGACCTCCTCAGCTTCCTCATCCTCATCATCCTCCTTGTCCTCATCTATCTCCTCATCCACTTCATCCTCCTCCTCCTCGTCCTCCTCAGCCTTGTAATCTTCCTCCTCATTCTCCTCCTCCTCAGCCTTGTCATCCTCCTCCTCATCCTCCTCCTCCTCGCCATCCTCCTTCATGTCCTCGTCCTCCTACTCTTCCTATTCTTCCTCATCATCCTGTTCATCCTCACCCTCCTCTTCCTGGTCCTCCTCGTCCTTGTCCTCCTCTTCCTCCTCCTCCTCATCCTTGTCCTCCTCCACCTCCTCATCCTCCCCCTCCTCCTCCAAATGCTTCTCCTCCTCATCCTTGTCCTCCTCCACCTTCTTATCCTCCTCCTCTTCCTCCTCCACATGCTCCTCCTATTCATCCTCTTCCTCATCCTCCTCCCCGTCCTCGTCCTTCTCCTCATCCTCAGCCTCCTCCTCCACCTCCTCCACAACCTCATCCTCATCCTCCTCCACCTCCTCCTCCTCTTCATCCTCCTCCTCATCCTCCTGTTCCTCCTCCTCCTTGTCCTCCTCACCCTCGCCCTCCTCCTCCACATCCACATCCTCCTCCTCATCCTTCTCCTCCTCCTCTACGTCCACCTCCTCCTCCTCCTCCTCAACCTCATCCTCCTCCTAATTGCTGTCCTCCTCCTCGTCCTCCTCCAACTCGTCCTTGTCATCCTCCTCTGGACCCTCCTCCTCCTCGTCCTTCTCATCCTCATCCATCCTCGTCCTCCTCTTCTGCCTCCTCCTCATCCACCTCTGTCCTCCTCTTTCTCCTCCTCCTCGCCTGCTTCCTCCTTGTCCTCATCCTCCTCTTCATCCTCCTCCTCATTGTCCTCCTCCTCCTTCTCTACCTCCTCGTCCTCCTCTTCATCCTCATCCTCGTCATCCTCCTCATCCTCCTCCTCGTCCTCCACCTCCTGGTCCTCCTCCTCCTTTTCCTCCACTTCATCCTCCTCCTTTCTCATCCTCCTCATCCTCCCCCTCCTCCAAATGCTTCTCCTTCTTATCCTTGTCCTCCTCCACCTCCTCATCCTCCTCTTCCTCCTCCATGTGCTCCTCCTACTCATCCTCCTCCTCATCCTCCTCCCCCTCCTCGTCCTTCTCATCCTCATCCTCCTCCGCATCCTCCTCCTTTTCGTCCTCCTCCTCTACCTCCTCTTTCTCCTCATCCTCGTCCTCCTTTTCCTCCACCTCCTCGTCCTCCTCCTCATCCTCTTCCTCCTAATCCACCTCTTCCTCCCACTCATCATCCTCCTCCACCTCGTCCTCCTCGTCTTCCTCCGCCACGTCCTCCTCAACCTCATCCTCCTCATCGGCCTCCTCATCCTCTCCCTTGTCCTCCACCTCCTCATCCTCCTCGTACTCCTCCTCCACGTTCTTCTCATACTCCTCTTCCTCATCTGCATGCTCCTCCCTGTCATCCTCCTCCTCCTCATCCTCGTCTATCTCCTTGTCCCCAGCCTCCTCTTCCTCCTCTACCTCCTCGCCCTTGTCCTCGTCTTCCTCTTCCTCCTTCTACTCCTCCTATTCTTCCTCATCCTACTCCTCGTCCTCATCCTCCTCGTCCTTGTTCTCCTCATCCTCCTCGTCCTCCTCCTCGTCACCCTTCTCCTCCACCTCCTCAGTGTCCACCTCCTCCTCCTCCACATCTTCCTCCTCTTCCTATTCTTCCTCATTCTCCTCCTCATTCTCCTCCTCCTCATCCTTGTCTTCATCCTCCTCCTCCTCTGCCGCCTCCTCCTCATCCATCTCCTCATCCTCCTCATTCCCCTCCTCCTCCCTCTCCTCAACCTCATCATCATCATCCTCCTCCTCCTCCTTGTCCTCCACCCCCTTCTCAACCTCATCCTCCTCCTCATCATCATCCTCCTTCTCATCCTCCCCCTCTTCCTCCTCATCATCCTCCTCCCCCTCCTCAACCTCATCACCCTCCTCCTTGTTCTCATCCTCCTCCTCCTCATCCTCATCATCCTCCTCCTTGTTCTTGTCCTACTCCCCCTCCTTCTCCTCTTCCTCCTCCTCAACATACACATCCACGTCCTACTCAGCCTCCTCTTCGTCCTACTCCTCCTCATCCTTCTCCCCCTCCGCAACCTCTTCCTCCTCCTCACCGTCCTCTGCCTCATCATCATCCTTCTCCTCCTCCTCCTCATCCTTGTCATCATCCTCATCCTTCTCCTGCTACTCCTCTTCCTTCTCCTCCTCGTCTTATTCTTCCTCGTCCTCCTCCTACTTCTTCTCCTTGTCTTAGTCCTCCCCGTTCTCCTCCTTGTCCTCCACCTCCTCTTTTTCTTCCTCCTCCTCATCCTCCTCCTCCTCCACGTTCTCCTCGTCCTCCTTCTCCTCGTCTGCCTCCTCCTCCTCCTTGTCCTTCTCCACCTCCTCCATATCCTCGTCCTTGTCCTCATCATCCTCTTCCTCATCATTGTCCTCCTCCTCTGCCTCCTCATTCTTCTCTTCCTCCTCATACTCCACGTCCTCCTCCTCCTTTTCCTCAACCCAATCCTCCTCATCGTTGTCCTCCTCCTCCTCTTTTTCCTCTTCCAACTCATACTCCTCCTCATCCTCCTTATCCTCCTCCTCATGATCCTCATACACCTCCTCTTCCCTCTCCTCAACCTCATCCTCCTCTGCCTCCTCCTCTTCCTCCTGGTCATTTCCCTTGTCTTCCTCCTCGTCCTCATTGTCCTCCTCCTCCTCATCCTACTCCCCCTCCTTCTCCTCTTCGTCCTCCTCAACCTACAACTCCACGTCCACCTCCTCCTCCTCGCCCTCCTCATCTTCATCCTCCTCCTTGTCCTTCTCCTCTGCCTCCTCATCTACTTCCTCATTCTTCTCTTCCTCCTCCTCCTTTTCCTCCTCCTCTTCCTCCTCGTCCTCATCCTCCCCATCCCCCTCCTCCTCTTCCTCGTCCTTGTCCTCTGCCTCCTCATTAACCTCCTTGTCCCCCTCGTCCTCTTCCTCCTCCATGTCTTCCTCATCCTCCTCCTTCTCCCCCTTTACTTCCTCCCCCTCATTGTCCTCTTCCTCCTTCTCCTCCTTCTCTTCCTCCTCATCCTCCTCAACCTCCTCATCCTCCTCAACCTCCTCATCCTCCTCATTCATGGCCTCCTTCTCCACATCCTCATCCTCTTCCTCCTCATCCTCCTCTTCCTCCTCCTCATCATTATCCTCCTCTCCTTCCTTGTCCTCATCCTCCTTGTGCTCCTTGTCCTCGTCCTCCTCCTCATTGACAGGACAGGATATTTCCCCTTCCCTCTTTTCTATGGGAGGATGAAGCCCAGCTGCTGTTTGCCTCTGCTGCCTCGTTCTTTCTTCAGCTGGGGATGCCAAACTCCCCAGGAGCAGGAAAATCCCCATTCCCTGTTTCCTTGTGGCTGTAGCCAGGAACATCTACTCTGAAAGAAAAACTTTCTGACAGCTGTGCTGAATGACACTGGGAGGAGGTTTGTGAGAAAGGGGGGAAATTGTGTTTTGATAGGAAATAAAGACACAAAATTGTTGATTTCTGTCCCATTCATATTCCATCAGTTCCAGTTTGTTTTTCAGAATGCCACCTTCTCAGCTGATTGTGTTTGTTTCCTCCTTTCTCTCCTGCCTTTCTCTGCCTGCTCTCTTTCTCTCTCAGTGTGTCTCCCCTGATGCAGGGCAGCTCCCACCAAAGACCCTGGCCTGGTTTAATTCCAAATTCAGGAGTTACAACAGTTGAAATTATGAAGGGTGGCAGTGAAATGTCACTGTTAGATCTTGCTCCACTTGGCTTTTGGCTCCAACTTTAGAGCTTTGCCTTCAAGGGCAGGAACTTCTTTTCCTGGCTGGGAACTGAAATTCCAGCCACTGGGAATGTGTACCATGAATCCCAGAGGGGCATTCTCGAGGCTCCCAGGGTGCTGCTCCTGCTGTGCCTCTCAAGGAGCTGTGCAGGGCCAGGGGACAAGCTCCAGCAGCTCTGTTGGTTCTGCAGTGCCACAGTGGTCCCTGGTTCCATGAGTTTCCCTACTGCCAACAGCGGTTCCTTGGTTCCCATGATGCCCTGCTGTGTCACCATGAATATTTGGTGCCACCAAGTTCTTCAGTGTCACAATGGCCTCCCTCGTTCCATGAGCTTCTGCAGTGTCACAATGGCCTCCTTGGATGGGCAGGGTCACCATGGACCATTGGCTCCATGCAGCCCCGCTGGGTTACCATGGACTCCTTGGTTCCATGAGGTTCTGGGGGTGTCTCCATGGTCTCTTTGGATCCACAGTGTCACAATGGACCACTGGATCCATGTGGCCCTGCTGTGTCACCATGGCGCCTTGGTTCCATGGGACCCCAGGGTCACAATTGACTCCTTGCTTCAACATCACTCCCTCAGTGCCAAAATGGCCTCTTCGTTCCATAAGAAAGATGGAAACTGTAGAAACATGGAAAATTGTGGAAACATTGAGCAAATCCTGCTTACCACACCTGGGAATATCTGCTTGTATTCAAAAGAGAGGTTAAAGGTGAGGATGGCACCAGCAGCTTCCATCTGCAACACAGATCCAGGGAAAGGACAGGGACAGAAGAATTCAGCTACAAGAGTCAGAGAATTCTGCTTCTAGAGATCATTTCTGCTCACACTGGCCCTTGCAGAAAGGTGACACCATTCCAGGCAGCCTGGACCAAGCAGGTGGTTCCTCAGTGGGGTTTGTTGTTAGGAAACCTGCTCAGGCTTTTCCATTCTTTCCTTCCCAACAGGAAAACTTCTCCTGGGCCTGTGTGCAGGCAGAGCCCTGAAGAGAGCAGGTGGGACATGGTGCAATGGGCTGGGACATGGAGCTGCAGAGCTCAGGGAACAAGGTCCTGCTGCAGGGCACAGGGATGTCAGTGCCAGGTGGGCCACGTCAGACATGGTGAGGCTAGGGGTGAGGAGCACCTTCTCCACACAGGGTCAGCCCTCAAGAGGCTCATTCTTCTACATACCCAGACCTCCTAAGGAGACATTCAGCATCCAGATCACCTGGGGAATGCTTCTATCAGCTCTTCTCTGAACTGGAAAATAAGAAAACACTCAATTAAAGTAGAAATTCATCAGGTGCACTTTGAAATCTTTATCCTTACAAGAACTCCAAATCTACTCCAGTCAGCTGCACAAGCCCTGAAAATCCGAAAGAAAAGAAAGAGCCCAGGCACGAGGTCTTTCTGTATTTTGATGATTCCTGTGGTGGATTTGGGGCTGAGTACAGGGCCCTCAGGCACTGAGAGAAGGCTGAAGAAGCTGCTCAAGGAGTCAGAAGCAAAACTCCAAGTCCCTTGGAGCATCCCTGGGCCCCACTGAGGGCAGGGAGTGCCAAAGGCTCCCCAGGGGCTGGTGAGAGCAGATCCTTGAGACCAGGATTGCAGGGAACCCAAGGCTCTGAGCAGGGAACTGCAATGCTGAGCAAGGCCTGGGCTGGCTGGGGGAAGCAGAAAGGCCAAGCCCTGAGCCCAGCCTGGGACAGCAGGGCTTGTTCCTCACAGGGGGCTTGGGGCTCTTTGTGGGGCAGGGGGATGGGAGGGGCTGCAAGGACAAATGTCATAAACCTGTGTGACACTGCAGATCCTCATGGAACCAAGGGGCCAGTGTGACACTGTGGGAAGTTGTGGGACCAAGGGGATCACTGTGGCACTGTTGTGGCCATGGAACCAAGGGGCCAGTGGGACACTGTGGGGCCTCATGTAAACAAGAGGCCATTGTGAGCCTGCAGGGCTGGAACACCCCAGAACCCCGAAATGCTGAGGGTAACCAAAGGTTCCTTTCCTTGAGTTTGGTGCACAGGAGAAACACCAACCAGATATTCTCAACATGGCCAGATGCAAAGAGTATTCCTGGAGGGCAGGGACCCACAAGGATCATCAAGTCCAGATCTTAAGTGAATGGCCCACACAGGGATTGAACCCACAACCTTGGCGATACCAGCACCATGCTCTGACCTACTGAGTTAAGAGGTCAAAATGACACAAAATATTTCTGGCAAAACATAGACAATCAAGGAACTTTGGCAAAGGGTTTAATGCAACATTCACTTCAACATAAAACTCTTCTCATAGCATTAACTTCATTAACTTAGCCCATTTAACCTAAAAACCTTTATCCCTTAAGATGTTAAATTACCCAAAAATGTTCCACATAAGTAGGATTAGGAGGAGAACAAACAGAAAGACAGAAGATCTATAGAAAGACACGTCCATAGGTACCAACTGCTCGTGTTCCAGCATCACCCACCAAGAAACCCCAGGAGAAGGCAGGATCCAGACCCTAAGCTGGCCTCATGCTCCAGCTTTTTTTAACGCCCTGGGCCTTCATGGGCCCGCCCCTTGGGGTGGGATGGCCACTTGCTTGTCCAATCAGAGTCAGGGTTGGTGCATGCTGCTAATGTGTGATTGATTGACAGCTGAGCCAATCAGAGCTGGGTTTGCGTGGCCTGTTGTGTTATTGACAGCTCTGCCAGGCCAGGGCTGGGGGCAGGGCTCTGTCCCACCACAAACCAAGGCCTGACCCGGCCCTGGCCCCACACGGGCATTCCGAGCATCCCAAGGTGTCTCGGGACACTGATCTCATCCAGCCTCTCACAGCGACCACAGTTACACTACAGAACCTCATGGAACCATTGGTCAGTTGTGACAATGTGGGTCAAAGGACACCATGGTGACGCTATGGAACATCGTGGAACCAAGGGGCCATGGTGACACTGTGGAGCCCCACGGAACTGAGGAGTCCATTGTGGCTGGTAGGCAGAATGTCTTTACAGACTATTTGTTGGGTGAATGTAGGGGTGTTAATATCCTTGAATTGGGTCTAAATGTCTCTACTAACTTCCAGCAGCAGGTTTATTACAGAGCCCTGACAGCTTAGCTTCTGAAACAGACAAGTGTGTCTGCATGAGCTTGAGTTTATGAATTTTGGGTTAAAATGACAGGTTCAAGAGGGGAATATGGGGTTGGGAGTTTAGGATGGCTGTACCTTCCTCGTACCTCAACCAGTGGGGAAAGGAAGAGGGTAACGTGTGACCGGGAGCTTAGGATAAAAGGAGGCTGTTCCCTCTGAAACCTCAAGAGAGAAAACCCCGTGGGTGTGTTCCTTGATGGATTATCTCCCTTTTTTCCAATAAAGTTGAAGGACTCCTGTGTCTCCATTATGGACACTGGATTTTCATAGCCTGATTTTCCATACATGACCCTCTGAAAAGTCAAGGAACCAAGGAGCCATTGTGACATATCAAGGCCCCATTGGAACAAAGAAACAATTGCTGACAATACAGAACTTATGGAACCAAGGGGCCATCAGGACAATGCAG
This sequence comes from Fringilla coelebs, assembly GCF_963513975.1. Lineage (NCBI taxonomy): Eukaryota > Metazoa > Chordata > Aves > Passeriformes > Fringillidae > Fringilla > Fringilla coelebs. The sequence continues at coordinate 1,791,421 of NW_028167583.1, forward strand.
ATCCAAGGACACCATGGTGACACTATGGAATTGCATGGAAGGAGAGGGACAATTGTGACACTTTGGTGTCTCACAAAATCAAGGAGACCATTGTGAAACTCAGGATCTGTATGGATTCAAGGGTCAAGGATGAAGATGTGGGGCCCATGGAATCAAGGAGCCATTGTGGCACAGCGGGGCGGCATGGAGCCAAGGGGCCATGGTGACACATCAGGGCTCTGTGGAACCACGAAGCCATTGTGACACTCCAAGGCCACATGGAACCACGGGGCCATTGTGACACTGCAGAAGCAAGGGGAACATTGTGACACTCCAGATCCTCATGGAACCAAGGAGACCTTTGGGACACTGTGGGGTCCCACAAAGCCAAGGGAACATGGAACAGGTCTGGCTGGCTGCGCCTTCTGGGGACACCTGACAGGTCCAGCTGACCTTGGCCTGTCAAGGGCTGCTTCTCATCTGCCCCTGAAGCACTGGGGCTCTGGGCTTTCCTTCCTATGGGTGAGAACTGTCCTTGTCCTCCAGGGGCACATGGCCAAAATCAGGATTCGTCCTCCAAATTTCCTTATATGCAAAGATTGTTCCCAGATGAAATCTGCCAGGAGAGACAGCTCTGGCTGCCTTGGCCACCCAGGGGCACCTGTCATCTGCCTTTGAAACACTGGGATCATGTGCTTTTCTTTCTTAGGGGAAAAACCATCCATCTCAACCAGGCACCCATGGCCAAAATTGGGCATCTGCCTCCAGCATTCCATATATCCAAGAATAGTACCCACACAAAAGCTGCCAGGATTGACAAGTCTGGCTGGCCTTGGCTTCCTGAGGGCTGGCACTCATCTGCCTCTGAAACCCTGGGGCTCTGTGCTTTCCTTCCTAGTAAAAAGAACTCCTCTTCCTGAACCAGGTGCCCATGGCCAAAAGTGAGATTCCACCTCAAAAATGCCCTCTGTCCAAAGACAGCCCTTAGATGCATGTTGCCAGGAGAGACAGGTCTGGCTGGCTTGGCCTAAGGGGGCCACCTCTCATCTTCTTCCACTTGGACTTCACATTTTTCTTTCTTATGGGAAAAAAACCATCCATCTTCACCAGGTGCCCATGGCCAAAACTGGGATTCCACATCCAAAATTCTGTACATCCAAGGATTGCTCCCCAGAAAAAGCTGCCAGGAAAGACAGGTCTGTCTGCCCTTGGCCTCTTGGGGGCTGCCTCTCACCTGCTTTCAAACACTGGGGCTTGGTGTTTTCCTTCTAACGAAAAGAACTGTCCTTCTTATCTATGAAGAAATGGCCAAAAATGGGATTCCACCTCCCTAATTCCCTATATCCAAGGGTTGCTTACAGACAGAAACTACCAGGACAGAGGAGTGGCTGCCCTAGGCCTCTGATGGCCACCCTTCCTCTGTCCCTGAAACACCAGGGTTTCCGTGCTTTCCTTCCTATGGAAAAGATCCATCCTTCTCTTCCGGGTGTCCATGTCTGAAGTTGGGACTCCACCTCGAAAATTCTGTATATCCCAGGGCTGCTCCCAGGCAAAATCTGCCAGTACCACTAAGTCTGGACAGACTTGGCCTCTGGTGGCTTCCCCTGCAACACTGGGGCTGGGTACTTTACTTCCCATGGAGATCACTGGGACACTGTGGGGACCTCATGGAACCAAGGGGCTCATTGTGGCACCACTGGAGCCCATGGAACCAAGGGGATCATTGTGGCACCACTGGAGCCCATGGATCCAAGGAGATCATTGTGGCCCCACTGGAGCCCATGGAACCAAGGGGCCATGGTGACCCAGTGGGGCTTCATGGAACCCAGAGACCATTATGGGTCTGTGGGGCCTGATGGAACCATGGAGACCATTGTGACCTTTCAGGGCCTGGTGTCACCAAGGGGGCATTATGGCACCTCAGGACCTCATGGAAGCAAGGGACCACTGGGACACTGTGGGGCCCCATGGAACCCAGGGAACATGGAACAGGTCTGTCTGGCTTGGCCTCCCAGGGTCCACCTGACAGGTCTGGCTGATGTTGGGATGTCAAGGGTTGCTTCTCATCAGCTCCTGGAGCACTGGGGCTTCCATGCTTTCCTTGCTATGGAAAAGAAGTGTCCCTCTTTTCAGATGCCCATTGCCAAAATTGGTACTCTCCCTAAAAAATTTCCTATAGGAAGGGTATCTCTCAGAACAAAACCTGCCAGCTCTTGCTGGCCTTGGCCTCTGGTGGTCACCTCTCATCTGCCCCTGAAATACTGGTGCCCTGTTCCTTCATTCCTATTGAAAAGAACCAGCTGTCATGTCCAAGGGCCATGGCCAAAATTGAAATTTGGCCTCCCAAATTTTGTATATCCAAGGATTCCTCCCAGACAAAAGCAGCCAGGACAGACAGGTCAGGCTGGCCCTGTCCTCTGGTGATTTTCTTAGACTCTGAGCTGAATCTTTTCATTGAAAACACCTTGGGGAGAGCCCAGGGATCTCCCAAGGAGGGGTTTGTAGGCCTTGGGCGTATAACCACTACATATGGACAAAGGAGCTGTGTGCTCTGTGCTGTTGTGGGGGTTTTGCATCATGGAAGTGATGTCCTAAGAGAAGCTGATAGCAGTTTCCTTCGTGCCTGGCGAAGAAATCAATCAGTAATAGATCTGAGATCTGAAAATCTATTAAACCACTAAAGAAACTGTACATGGCTCTGTGAAGACACATTTTAAAGATGAAAAAACTGCTGGGGTTTGCCCGCGACCCCCGGGCAGGGGGAGGAGAAGCCATTCGCCCCTGGCCGTGCTGCTGCTGTGTTCTGGCCTTGCTGCTGAGATCCTGGCCCTCCCCCAGTGCAGTCCATCCTGACACAGCCCCAGCGCAGCCACTGCAGAAATCTCCATCATAAAACAGCTCCGGCCGCAAGGACGGAGCCTGGCTGGGATCACGGAACCATCTGCAGGCCCTGGGTGAGATATGAACTCTTTCAGTGCTTCCATCCTCCCTCGAGTGAGAGAAAAGGACAAGTGGAGCCACAGAGAGGAGTAACATGAAGACACCAAGGACAGTGAAGAGGAAGTTGAGTCCCAGATGTGAGGGATGAAGAGATGCCTTGATCTTGGGGCTGAAATACTCTTTTAAGGATATGGAGAAGGATCGAATTGATACATCAGACTCTCTTTTTCCCTATAACACATTGAAAAGTATGGAGAGATGACTTGTTCAGTAAAGGTTTCCATGCTAAAGTAAGCAAATGTTGAAGTAGCTGTGATCCCATGAGAAGTTTGACAGACAAAAAGAGTAGAGTGATGAGACCCTGTGCCCTTAGGGAGAGAAGAAGAAGATCTTTGTTTTCAGAAATGATGATGATTTTAGAAATAGATGAAGAGAATCTTTTCTTTTAAACAGCTCATCTTTCACCTAACACCCCATAAGCAGAAATGGCCCATAAACACAGCTGTGGATAAAGATGCTAAAAAACGGGAGGAACTTCACGATTGCCAATTTTCTGGGTGGCTGCTATTTGTGGGAATTGAGAGCCGTGAGAGAACTGTTTTCTTATGGAGAAGTGTCCATAGCATGAAAGAGAGACTCCTCTCCCTAGGTGAACTGAAGAAAGACTATTCTAGAGGTGGTAAACTGACTGAAAATTCTAGGTTTTATCTCTTTACATTGCCAGTAAGAAACAAAAGGTTGTAGGGAGAGGAGGTGTTCTGAAAGTTTTTTTATGATTCTTATTATGCTTTCTTTTAGTTAGTGGTAATAAATTTTTCTTTATACGCTTTTAAAGCTTTGAGCCTACTTTGCCTTTCTCCTAATCCTATCTCACAGCAGGAAATGAGTAAGGATATTCTAGTGAGTGCACTGGTAATTAGACAACACTGAACCAACCACAATAATTATGTATTCTCCAAGAAATCTCAAATTGGTGAAACAAAACCACTACAGAAACATTCCTGATGAACTGCACAAGAGCAGAGGGAAATCAAGGCAGAGCCATGGCTTGTCAGGAATTGCCTGATCCCAATGATCCCCATGGTGCATTTGGAGCTGAGCCCTTGAACCTCAGGGCCTGAGAGGAGATTGTAAAAACCTTTCCAGGAGTCATAGCAGGAGAAAAACCCCAAAGTATCTCAAAGTATTAATGGGTCCCATTGAGGTCCATACCCAATACAGGCTCCTCATGGACTCGTTGGAGGAAAGAATTTGTTGCCAGCATGGCACAAAAAACTTCTCAGAGACTCAAAGTAGAAAGGAAAATCAAAAGTACCAAAAAATCTTGAGTATCTCAAAGTATTAATGAGCTCCACTGAGTGTCACTACAAAGCTCTCAAGGGACTTGTTAAGGCAGACAATTGGGGCCATGATTGCACAAACCTCCCCCAGAGTCTGGATCAAAAGGGAAACACCAAGCACCTTAAAATAACTGAAGTACCCTGAAGCATAAATGAGCCCCACTGAGTGTTGTTACTGACAAAGCCTCTCCAGGGACTAATTACAGCAGATAATTGGAGGCCATGATTGCACAAACCTCTCAGAGACTCCAAGGCAAAAGCCAAACACAAAGTCCTTTGAAAAACCTGCAGCTCCTGGGAGCATTGAGGAGCCCCCAGGGCCATTCCTGACCAAGGCTCCCCAGGGAATCCTTCCAGCAGATCCTTGAGGCCACTGGGATGTGGGCTAGGGGGGGATTCTGAGGGCAGGACAAGGGGGTGACAGTGCCCAGCCTGGCTGGGGCTGTGCCGGGAGGCCTCAGTGCCTCAGGACAAGGTGTCTCCTCACAGCCCTTGGTGGCACACACCCTGCTGTGGCCCAGGGCATCAAGACTTGGCTTCTCTTTGTCCCCACCTGTCATCACTGCCTCCAGTTCTCTGCACTGCCTGGGGCCTGGGGACACTTTCTCAGTCGTGTCCCTCAGTGGGACCCATTAAAAGTAAAAGAAACTTTGGAGTGTGATTCTGACTTGGAGTTCTGGAGAGATTTCTTCATCTCCCTCTCAGGGACTGATGTTCAGGGCCTGAGCACAAAGCCCCAGAGGCTCATTCAAGTCCTTGTGCTGTGTCTGTGCTGCTGAGCTGGGCTGGGCTCCTGGCACAGAGGCAGCTCCTGGCAAGGGCAGCGCTGCAGAGAGACAGCTCTGGCCAGGAGCAGCTCCTGTGCACAGCCCAGCAGGGCTGGGGCACTGCCAGGGCACCTCAGGGACACCAGCAGGGCACAGACAGAGCTCACAGGGGCTCAGCACTGGCAGGGGCTGTGGGATGTCCCAGTGGGGGCTGTGTCACAGCAGCACCTCTGTGGCTGTGTCAGAGAGGCACAAAATGGCTGTGGTGTCAGCAAGGGGCTGTGTGACAGCACAGAGTGGGCTGTGTGACGTCATATGTTTTACTATGACATCACAGAGTTTGTTTTGTGAGGTCGCTGAGCAGCTACAGCATCACAGAGGAGATATGTGACATCATAGAGCAGGCTGTGACATCATGGTATGGCTGTGTGGCATCATAGAGTGGGTTGTGAGGTGAAAGTGTGTGCTGTGACATTACAGAGTGGCAGTATGACATCACAGAGAGGGTTTTGTGACAACATGGAGGGGGTTGTGACATCACAAAGCTGTCTGTGACATCATAGAGTAGGGTGTGAGGCCATAAAGTAGATCCTGCCATCATAGAGGGTGGCTCTGTGACATCAGAGAATGGGTTGTGACATCATTGGGTGGCTCTATAACATCAGAGAGCAGGCTGTGACATCATAGAACAGACTGTGTCATCGCAGGGTAACTTTGTGACATCACAGAGCACCTGTATGACATTCCAGGTGACAGGTCTCCCTTGACCCAGGGTAGCTCCCACCAAAGACTCTGCCCTGATTTAATTCCCAATCCACGAGCTGCAACAACCATGGGTGAAGTTATGAAGGGTGGCAGTGAAATGTCACTGTAAGATCTTGCTCCACTTGGCTTTTGGGTCCTTCTTCAGAGCTTTGCCTTCGAGGGTAGGAACATTTTTTCCTGGCTGGGAACTGGAATTCCAGCCCCTGGGAGGGTGTGCCATGGATCCCAGAGGGGCATTCCTGAGGCTCCCAGGGTGCTGCTCCTGCCCTGCCCCCAAGGAGCTGTGCAGGGCCGGGGGACAAGGTCAGGCAGCTCTGTGGGTTCCCAGAGCTCACAGCAAAGGTGGCTTTGCTGGACAATTTCCAGCACATTTCTGACTGGAACCAGAGGGAGGGAGGAAATGGAAGCGAATCCCCAACAGAATCCCAGAACGATTGGGGTGGGAAGGGACCCTGCCCATGGCTTATGATCTTACAAGGGAGAGACACTTCTACCCCAGTGGAGGTGCAAATGAGAGCATGGGAACGCAACCTGGAGATTTTATTGAACATGGATTGAACGGAACAAGAAATAAGGAGAAGAAAGGGAGAGAAATAAATCCAGAAGAAGTCTCAGAGGGACAGAAAGAAATAGGAAAGAGGTCTCGGGGGGGGGAGAAACAAATAGGAAAAAGATCTCAGATGGAGGGGAAAAAATCGGGGAAAGTTCTCAGAGGGAGAGAAAGAAAGAGGAAACGGCTCCAGTCCAGACTCCGCAGCTCCCAGGGACACCCACAGGGCACAGCGCCTTTCACAATTCCAGCCAATCAGAGAACGCACTAAACAATTTCCAGCCAACCAGAGCTTTTCTCGCCGATGACTCATCGGTTGCTAGGCGAACCCGTGGAGCCCAGCGGCCCCCGGAGCGGAATTTGGGGCTCGGGCCGGGGGGACGGATCCGCACCGGGGGGGTCCCCGGGCCCCTGCCCACCCCTGGGGCCGATCGGGGGCTCCCCCCAGCCAGCAGCCGGTGCTGCGGTGGCCGTGGGGCATAGGGGTGGGAAAGGGGGGATCCGGGCTGGGAGCGAAGGATTTCCTCCACTGGCGGGATTTCCTGCACTGGCGGGAGGAAGAGGAAGAGGAAGAAGAGGAGGAGGAGCAGGAGCGGGAGAATCCCGCCGCTCGCACCGCCCGCACGCTGAGTTTGCAGCACCCCCTGCCCCGGGAGCATCGCCCCCAGCCCCGAGCCGCAGGTGAGGGCGGAGGCCGAGTTCGCCCCGACTCCAGCGAGGGCTCTCCGGGAGGATTTTTTTGGGGAGTGTTCGGAGCCGCAGGTCCCGAACTCGAGCCCCGGATATCTCCGGGCTCCCTAAGAGGAGCTTTTTCGGGGGAAGAGGAGCCGCGATCGCCCCTGGGGAGGGTCCCGGGGTGTCCACGTGGGGATGGCCCGGTACCGACGGGCGGGGTCATTGGTTTTGGGGATCCCCGTGAGAGCCGGGTTTGTGAAGGGAAGGGGCGATACTGGAGCTGGGGGAGCCCCGGCAGCCCGGAGATGAGGCGGGGACGGGACCCCCTGACCCTGACAGGGGCGTGTCCTGGGGTGATTTCATGATGCTCGTACCCCCATCGGTCCGTTCTGCCCAGAAATGAGTTCTGCACCTTTAAGGCTGGTTCTGAGAGTGGAGGGGAGGAGGAATAAACAGAGGTTTGTTTTCAGAAACTGCACTCACTCATCCACATTCTGACTCCTGGACTGTGTTATCTGTGGACAGACAGCAGAACAAAGCTCTCGTTTGCTTTTAGTTAGTTTTTAGCTTGCTGAGGCAGAGAAGTTCCTTGGACTGTGGTTTTTCTTTTTCTTTAGAGTTGTTTAAACCTGCTCTGGATTGAACACCCAAAACACCACTGGCAGCTCACACCTGTGGCCCACCAGGCCGAGCTCGGGCCAAGGCGATTCCAGTTCCAGAGGGGCTGATAAGAGACTGATAAGGGACTGAGTGAGCCCACGGAGTGACTTTCTGAGTGTGTCACCTCTTTTGGAGCGGCAGGAGGTTTTACTGTTTAATATTGTTAATTTGCTGTGCTGGTGAATGCTTTGCCTGTTAAATAAACAGGCTTTTTTTCACTTTTCTCCAAGGAAATCTTTTCCCGATCCAGTTGAGGGAGGGGCTACTTGAATTTACTTTCCTGAGGAAACCCCTCTGGGTTTTTTTTTTCAAAATTTGCCCTAAACCAGGACAGGGTGGTGGGAAAAAGGGGGAGCTCGAAGTGGCTGGATTGAGGGGAGGCTGGAGAAGGGGACCCTGGGACCCCCAAACCCCCCAGAATCCCTAAGCAGGATCCTGGAGAGGGGGGATCCCCAGGACCCATAGGATCCCCAGCAGCCGTGAGACGGGGGGGGCACCAGAACCCCAGGGGGAGGAGACTGGAAATGGGAAACTCCTGGTGGCTTTTTTTGATTACTCCTGATTTTTGGAGGTTTTTATGGACATCAGATTCTCGGATGATCGCCAAGCTTTGCGACCCCGAGATGTGTTAAATGTCTTTGTTTCAGCCCGCGTGTTCAAAGGATGAGCCAACACTCTTCAGTTTTCGGTCTTGGAGTTGTTTAAGAAATCTTATCTATAAAATTTTTTCTCCTGTCCTGCCGAGGTCCGCTCAGTAGGACAGTCCCAGGCACTCTGCCTGCCCCCGGGGCGGTGTTATCTTTATATAATAAAAACTGTGTATACCATGTTTACAGTTATTTTCCAATACCTCTCACCTATGTTAGACAGTGACCTTCTACTGTATACCAATCTAAAAGGGCCAACATCACCACTGAAGATGGAGGTAGAGAAGAAGAAGAAGAAGAAGAAGAAAGGCTAGGCATGCCCAAGTCCCTCCATCTTGTCCCCATAAACCTTATACTAAAAATCCCCAAACCTACATTTGCATGCTGTGATAACTTTATTATTACACTATTTAAATTGCTGTGGCTTTTAGATCTTCATGTAAAGCTGGCAATTTGCTCCACAGTTCATAATTGAACCCACTGGTTTTCTGGGCTATGTTCCAGGGTCTCTGAGCCCCCTGGCAGGGGTCCCAGAAACTCCAGACTCCCAAAGGGATGTCCTGAGTTCTGACAGTCTGCCAGCCAAGCATGCTGCACTCCACAAGCAGCTGTGCATGCGGCCTGATTATTTCCTACAACTTATGAGCAAAAGGAGAGAAGAGCTGGAGAAGCTGGAAGAAGAGAAAATGTATGCAGAGCTCTTTGGAGACATCTTCTCCTCCATGAGCAATGAAGAGAGCCCCATGACGTCCAGCTGCATCCTCAGGGATCCATCAGGTGCCCCCCTGGAACCAGCTGCAGTCCCTCTGGTGCCACTCAGCTCTTGCTGTGTGACCGAAGAGGCCACAGCAGAGACACAAAACTACTCAGTGCTTGTGTCTCTTGAGCTGTTGGTAGACTTGGGTTCTGACTCTGAGGACTCGCTGTGCCTGGAAACTCTGCAGAACGAGCTCCTGGAGAAGGTGGAGCAAGAAGAAGTGTCAGGAGAGAGGGACAGAGAGGTAAAGAGCCCCTTGTCACTCCCATGGCGAGATGAAGAGTTAGAGCCAGCGCCTACTCCTCCAGAGATTGACCTCAGTGACCAGTGGCACGGCGAGCCTCCCTGCACGGCTTTGCTCAAAGACCCAGATGTGTCTGTGGGTTGTGCCTTGCCTGCTGACCCTGCGGATGAGGCAGAAGAAGCAGGCATGGAGGCTGGCCGTGCCCAGGCTGCCCCTCCCCAGGAAAAGCCCTGCGGACATGAGCCGCTGGCAGGAGCTTGCCCAGTGCCTGCCCAGCCCCTGGCCCGCAGCGTTCCTGCCTGCCCCGCTGGCAGCGCAGCCGTCCTGCAGCCCCCGGCCCCACGGCCATGGCGCCCCATGGCCAAGACGGCCCGGCGGGCTCTGCGCCGCCTTTTCTCCTTCAGCTGCCTCAGGGGCAGCCAGAGGAGTGAGCCCGGGGCCAGCACCAGGACCATGCCCAAAGACGCCGGCTCACCCTGAGGTCGCCCAGCTCCCAGGGGCAGCAGCTGGTCCCAGAGCTAACGGCATCAGGGACAGACCAACCCTGGGCACACACCGATGGATGGGTGGGTGGTGGCCAAGGCAACCTCTTGCCAAAGGTAGGTCCTGCTGCTGGCCCCAGCCCCTCAGCCCCAAGCAAACAGCAAGACAGCCTGGTCAGGGAGAGCTGGCTGAGGAAGGATGACAGCGCTGCCTTGTGCCCTCCACAGAAGCTGACTTTAGGCCTGGGCTGCACTGTGGGGGTGCATCCCCACCCTGCCCTCAGGGAGGGGGGTTTGTGAGTTGAGAAATGCTCCTTGGGCCTCAGCATTGCAGGTAAATGAAGGCAAAGCCATTCTCCTTTCACAGGGCAACTAGGAAAGTACCTCCCTTGCTGCCCTTAAAATAGAGTGGAGAAAGGTGTAAACCCTGGATGGATGGCCCGGGGTCCTCACCTCCACAAGAACCACCGGGACCCCAGTGCAGAGAAGCACAGGGTGAGGAGGCACCAATGGGACACTGCTGGAGACAAGAGTCCTGGACTGTCCACTGTTTGATCTGTTCCCCAATCCACTCACCCTCACTTTTACCCTTCTTTCCTTCTCTCTCTCCTGCTTCCGATCTGTTTCAATTTCTCTATCCCGCCTTTATTGTTAAATAAAATCCCTGTTGTTGACTTTGGTAGATGATCTCCTTGGCACATTAATTCAAGCAGAGGCATCTCTCCCTAATCACGTCTTCAATGCTGGTGCAGAGTGGAAGATTCTGAACTTTAGGCTGAACCTGGAGCCCAGCCTGACCCAGTGTGTGGATTTATATCTTGTGCTGCATGTCACGACCAATTTTAGTTCCTTAGGGAAGTGCCTCTACCTAAAAAATTCCTTCTTGGAGCCTTGCTCAAAGTCATACAGAAGACAGCTGGAGATAGAATTGTCTTTACAGGTAATGTGGCAAGCCCCAAATATAAGAGGATCTGCTCTACCTGTGCTCCACTCTCCTCCTGAGGCAGTTTCTCCTGGAGGTACAGAGCTGCATTTTTGGTGTCGGTGACTCCTGCCAATTCTCCTCCAGAAGATGGCAGGAGGTTGGATTTGCTCTGCAATGTCTTTTGGCACTGACAGCAAGCTGGGGATGTTATTTACAGAAGTCTGTTGTAGCAGTGCAGGGAGGGCCAAGGGACATTTGCCTGTGAAAAGCAGCAAACTTTAAGACTCTGCTGTGTTTTATATATGGTGTGTTTCCAGATGCTGGGTACAAAAATAATTTGTTTAATAAATAATACAAATAAACAGACATCCAACGCCTTGTGCTCACAGCCCAGACAACCACAACAGAGCCACAGCCTGCCAGGGAGCTGGAGGCTTTGGAGCAGTTCTGCTTTCATGGAATCCTTCAGGCTGGAAAATACCTTCAAGATCATCAGGTCCAATTTTTGACTGAATACCACCACATCCACCAAACCAAGTGTAATGCCTACTCATTTTGAGCACTAGAGGGATGATATCTCCACCATTTCCCTGGGCAGTCCATTCCAATGCTTAGCCATCCCTTCAGTGAAGAAATTTTTCATAATATCCAACCTGGACCTGCTCTGTCACAACTTGAGGCCCCTTCCCCTTGTGCTATTCTTCCCTGGGAGAAGAAACCAACCTTCACTCACTCAGCCTTCTTTCAGTGGTTGTAGAGAGCAATAATGTCTCCCCTGAGCCTCATTTTCTCCTTTTTAAGGTCTTCCTCAAGCCATTACTGTAATGAGTGACCAAGGGCTGGACAATTCCTTTTCCTGTTTTCCTCTCTTTCCAGAGCCCCATCAAGTATCCCAGGGGACAGTGAACAGCACGTGACCCCCAGTGCTGGATGATGTGATTTCAGTATCTTTATGCACCCGGGTTAACCTTGGGAAAATTATTCTGGGCACTAAAATTTGGGAATTTTAATTTACATTATCAGGCATTGGAACAGGCTTCCTGGAGAAGTGGTGGAGTCACCATCCCTGAAAGTGTTCAGAGAGGGTGTGGATGAGGACAGGGTTTAATGGTCTTGACAGTTGGACTGGATGAACTTAGAGCACATTTCCAACATTTGCAAATCTGTAATTCCATGATTTCGGTCATCTCCCAGGTCCCTCCACCCCAGCTGCAGAAGTGATGCGTGGAGTCACCACGTTGGCCTGGTCTTTGGTTCCTGGAGCTATTTTAGGTGTCTTAAAGTATCTAATGGGCTCTAGGAGGGAATGGGGCTCCTCTTGGCTCCCTGTCCTGTTGACCAGCAATATGTAAATGCATAGATAGGCTGACTAAGGTTTCAATAAATTCAGTGCCAAGGCAGCTGAGTCACACTCAGGCTGTAGAGAACTGGATGATCTTGAAGGTTTTTTTCCCAACCCGAGCCATTCTGTGATTTATTTCACCCTACACCAGACGTGCTCTTTGTCAGGTGATTCACACTCTAAACTCTATTCAGTTTGTCGATTGGATTGTCTTTAACTGATGATAATTAAATTAAGATGTATAAATTACAGACACCCCAAATTATACAGATGAATCTCAGTCTTCTTCAGTACCTCAGCTTCTCCACAGGAAGAATGTAATTAATTTTTATCTTGTCAAGCTAAATAAAAATACCAACATATTCAACAGTAGACAAAATGAGGTCAATATTCCACTGTTATGTCTTCATGGACTGAAAGGACTGGTTGGGAGAAGACACCAGGTCTGGCTAAGATTAGACAGATAAAAAACATATTTCAGGTATTTTTTCCTCCTCATATGCACATTCTGGATGGAGTTCCAGAGCAGAGTTTTTATTCCCTTCTATCCCCTCGGAGAGAGCACATTTTCTCCATTCATAAGGATGAAGAAAGAGTCGTGTCAAGATCAGAGTGACAGTGGTAACTGGATAATAAATATTTTTTACATAAACTGTTCCAACTACGTCTGGGGTGAAATCATTCCAGGAGACAGCAGGAAGAGCACATTGTAATTTGTAATTTTCAGGACTGCATGTCCCGGGAAACCCAAACCACGTGTTAACACCAGGACAGGGAGACTTAAAATGCTGCTGTTTAAAGTCCCTAAAATTTAAAGTCATGTTGGAGAGGAAAAGGAGACAGAAGGTGCTTGGAAATTCCTAGGAAAACAAAGGATAGTAGAGAGAAAATATGGAGACTGAAAAAAACCAGAAAAAATAAGAATTATTGATTTTTTTTTTTTTTTTTTTTTTACTTGGGGTCTATTCTGGAGCCTTTCTCCTTCTACTTGAGGTAAATATTTTAAAAGTTCCAAAAAATTGAGGAATACTCAGTATAGCCTCAGGCTGGCACCCAAGGGGGAGATTTCCCCCTGGAGAGAGGCTCCCGTTCCAGTTGTTGCATTCAGGCAGCTGCAGATCCCTCATCTTTGGCTGCACAGCAGCTGCAAATGCAAGTCCAGGAGCTCTGTCCATGGCAGCCCCAGCAGGTGACAGCAAGGACAGGGCGCCGGCAGCGGGACATTTGCAGAGAGCGCCTTCAGCAAGCGCTGGGGGCTGGGACTGTGTGCAGAAAATGCCCTGGGGGTCTCTGCAGCCAGGCCAAAGGAACAAAGTTTCAGTTTCTGAGCCTCCCTGCTCCAGAGCCGCAGCTGCGAGCGCGGGGCAGCTGCCGGGATCGGAGTGCCAGGGACGGGCCGCAGGTGGGGGTTCCAAGGGGCTCGGCCGGAGCAGCTTTTTGTCCCGGGGCACCGGGGGCATTGCCGCGGGCTTGGGGTGCCTGGGACGGCGCAGCAGGACAGGGTGGCGGTGGTTGGTTTGTGGATTTGTTGTTGGATGTTTTGTTGGCGGCCCCGGGCGGGCTGTGGGAGCCGGGAGCGGCCGGGCGGGCCCGGAGCCGCCCCTCGGGCCGGGAGCCCCCGGGCAGAGCTCTGTGCTCGGGGCCGAGGCCCGGGCGGCCCGGGCAGCGCTCGGCGGCCCGTGGGCCCCCGGCGCAGGCGGGTCCGTGTGGCCGGGCCGGCCCAGCCGTGTCCGCAGCGGGCTCCGAGGGGAGCGGCCCGGCCCGGCCGTGGCCGTGCGGGGCCTGGCGGGGCTCGGGGGGCCGGGCCGGGCAAAGGCTGAGCGAGAGCGGGGGAAGCGCTGGCACAGAGGCCCCGGGCTCGCCGTGCCCCCCTGGCCACGCAGCCGGGCTCGGGGGCCGCCTCGCTCAGAGCCAGCCCCGGCTCCGGGGGTCCCCGGGGCTCCCTGGGCAGGGGGCGGCGGGGGCTGCCGGAGCTCTGTGCCCGGGGCTGGGCGCGGCTGCCGGGGCAGCGGAGGATGCAGGGTCCCCCCGTGCTGGGGCTGCCTCTGCCCGGCCCAGGGGCTGCACTGTGAGCCCAGAGCCACCTGGGGAGCGCTCGGCACCGGCAGGGCTGGCAGGGAAACCGGCAGTGGGGGAGCAGAAACGGGCAATACGAGAGCTGGGGGTGCTCCAGAAGTCTGGACATGTTGGCAGCATGGACAGAAGTACCCATGGATACCCCAGGATGTTGAAATAGGGAACCCAGACAGTGCTGATCCCTTGGATGGCTGTGATGCCAAAGTGGTGAGCCCGGAGAAGGGGAACCTGTGGGATTGCCAGGACCCCCAGCAGCCCAGACAGGGAACAGCAATACAAACTTGACCCACAGCTACCCAGACAGGGTCAGCCTCCAGGAGCCCAAAGTAGGGAGACCAGAGATGGGAAACCCAGGGTTGAGTTTTTTTGCTGAATTTTGGTCAATAGTGTATTTTGGGGACAGAATCTTGGTGTTTTGGAGGTTTCTATGGGCACCAGATTCCCAGTGAGTTCTAGAGTGTGGAGGTCCAGGTGCCCAGCATTGGAACTGCAATACCTCAAGGTAAAGGCAACCATGATCAAAGAGAGACACCCCTCTGAGTATAATTGTCTTGGCCATCAGCATTTCCAGGCTCATGTTAATGCAGCAGGCTCCATTGGTATCCCCAGCTCAATGCTGTTTTTTCCTTATATGTACTCCCCCTAGAATGTTCTCCCCTGTCTTGTCCCCTATTGGTCCTGGTTTACTGCAATGATCCACCCCTGTTACTTCATTGGTTTCCCAGTTGGCTGCCCCTCCTCTGCGCCTCTTGTGCTCAGTTCCCATTGGCCCTTGACTCTCAGATCCGCCCCTTTCCCCCCTTATAGAACCCTGTGTCCTCAGCCCCATTGTGTCTCTGTCCCTGTCCTCTATACGCTGCAGTATACTGAGTTTGGAGCTCTGCACAAAGATCTGTCTCTGGCCTTGTCTATCAGCAGGTTAAGCAAGTGTGCTCCGGGCTCTGGGAGTGCAGGTTTTTCACAGAGGCTCGTTGTGGATGTGCCACAACACTAAAGATGGACTTGGGCAGGAGGAACCCCCTAACTTAATGCGCTTATCCATTGTATTTTATCCTCAAACCAGGATTTCCCATTTCCTAACCTTGACGTGATGGAGGGGGAGGCTGCGAGGAAGAGGAAGATGCCCCGGGACACCCAGGCAGGTGAGGAGGAAGTCAGTGCCCCTTTCCCCCCTCTCTCCTGCTCCATCTCCCAGCCCAGCACAGCCCCCAGCTGCAGGACAACCCTGCTGCCACTGCCGTTCTGTTGTGGATGCACTGGGGCGATTTCCTTCCCCTTCCCTGTGGCATGAAGGCAAATCCCATCCTCTCCTTGTCCTTCCTCCCCTAGACAAGGAGCTGAGGATGGAGACCAGGGAGGACAAATACCCACAGAAGAACCTCATGGAAGAGAAGCCCTACAAGTGCTTGGAGTGTGGGAAGAGCTTCAGGCAGAGCTCCCAACTGATCCGCCACCAGATGATCTACACCGAGGAATGGGCCTATGAGTGTGGGGAGTGTGGGAAGGGCTTCAGGTGCAGCTCAGATCTCATCAACCACAAACGCATCCACAGTGGGGAGAGGCCCTACGAGTGTCCTGAGTGTCAGAAGAGGTTTCAGAGCAGCTCCAGTCTCCTTCTTCATAAGCGGATTCACACGGATGAGAGGCCCTTCCGCTGCCCTGACTGCAGGAAGGGCTTCAAGTGCAACTCCCACCTCGTCAGGCACCAGCGCATCCACACTGGGGAGAGGCCCTACGAGTGCCCCACATGTCAGAAGAGGTTTCACACCAGCTCCAATCTCCTCCTGCATGAGCAGATTCACACAGATGAGAGGCCCTTCTGCTGTCCTGAGTGTGGGAAGGGCTTCAACCGCAACTCCTACCTCATTACCCACCAGCGCATCCACACTGGGGAGAGGCCCTACGAGTGTCCCCAGTGTGGCAAGTGCTTCACAACGAGCTCTCACTTTAGCAGACACCAACAGAGACACCGGTGAGGGAAACCCTGCCTCTGCCCCAACTGCAAGGAGAGCTTCGTGCCCTGCTCCAGCTTCATCCCCCATTGGAGGTCCGACGTTGGGAAGATCCCTGATGATCCATGGTGCCTTTTATCCATGCTGGAAACACACCTGTGCCTTTTGTTGCCCCTGCCAATGACATGGTGTGGAATTGAAGAACATGAGGGTCTGGCCATGGCTGAGACATTACATTCGCTCCCACCTCAGGTCAGTGCCAGGGACAGGAAAGAGACTCTCTCTCTCTCTCTCCCTGAGGAGAAGGGTGTCCTTTCCAGGCAGGAGGAAATGTGTGGCCAGGAAGAACCAGCTGTTGATGTTGTAGTTTTACCTGCAAATAGTTTTACTTACTCTTCTGTTATCAGTATGGTTTCTGTTCCTGTTTGTTGCTTATTTCATTTCTGTTCCCAATAAATTGTTCTTATCCCAGCCCAGGATCTTTGCCTTTTGTGCTTTCCGTGGGAGGCGGAAGGGCAGTGAGGGCAGTGCGGTTTTAGCAGGAACAGGAAATTGGGGAATCCCATTCCTGAACCCTGGCCTGAGTAAACCGAGCATCCCAGCTGGTTCCAGCCCTGGTGGCCATGTCAACAGCCTTGGGAGCGGGGCCCTGGCTGGGGCTGTGGGAACCTCTTCACTCTGGTGCCCAGGGACAGGAGTGGAGGGAACGGCTGCAGCTGACTCGGGGCAGGGTTAGGTTGGATCTCAGGAAAAGGTTTTTCCCCAGAGGCTGCTGGGGCCCTGCCCAGGCTCCCCAGGGAAGGGTCCCAGCTCCAGGGCTCTCTGAGCTGCAGCAGCATTTGGACAGCACTGCCAGGCCCAGGCTGGCATTGTTGGGGTGTCCTGTGCAGGGCCAGCAGTTGGATTCGAGGATCCTGATGGGTCCCTCCCAGCTCAGCCAATTCTGTGGATCTGGAGTCCCATGATCCTGGGGATGGGACAGTAAATGGTTGCCATGGCAATGGGCTCTGGCTGCAGGCCTGAGCTGGTGTCCATGGCAACCACCCGTGGCATGGGGTCTCCCTGGATCTGGTGAGGAACTTAGCATAGCAACAGGGGGCTAGTGATGGTTCCCATAAAAACTCACCATAGTAACAGAGGGCTGGTGATCGTTGCCTACTAAGAATCAGATTTGTCACAGGACCTCAGAGGGGCTCCATGGGGACTTTCCAAGAGTCTCCAGGCTGTTCAAGAGCTGCAATGTCACAGGCAGAGTCAGGGGCTCCGTGGAGACCTCCCAGGGCTTTCTGGGGACGGTAAAGAGCCGTGTGGTCACAGGCAGTCACAGCCATTCCATGGTGACATCCCAGGGGACCTTGGGCTGCAAAGGCACCGATCAGTCACAGGCACTCACAGGGGCTCCACGGTGACATCCCAGGAGTCCCCAGATGGCCAAAAGCCGGGATGTCCCAGACAATCACAGGGGTTCCTGTCATGGGCACAGTGGGAGCTTCAGGGAAAACCTTTATTTCTTTATTGGAGAAACTCCTGCTGAGACATGAGGTTGAGAAATGACATCCAACACCCACCATGGATCCTCAAATCCCTGCAGAGCCCCTAGACTTCTAAAATTCCTTCTAAGAGAGGAGACTGGGAGTGGCTGGTTTCAATCCCAGCCCCAGAATTTCTCATAGGTTTATGTATAAAAGATTGGACAGGTGGAATTGAACCTTAGCTCACAGGGGCTCAGCACTGACAGGGGCTGTGGGATGTCCCAGAGGGGGCTGTGTCACAGCAGCATCTCTGTGGCTGTGTCAGAGAGGCACAGAGCAGCTGTGATGTCAGCAAGGGGGTGTGTAACAGCACAGAGTGGGTGGTGTGAGGTCACAGATTGGTCTATGACATGACAGAGTTTGTTGTGAGATGTCACTGAGCAGCTACAGCATCACAGAGGAGATTCTGTGACATCACAGAGCAGGCTGTGACATCATGGCATGGCTGTATGGCATCATAGAGCAGGCTGTGGAGTCGAAGTGTGTGCTGTGATATAACAGACTGGCAGTATGACATCACAGAGAGGGTTTGGTGACATCACTGAGGGGGTTGTGACATCACAGAGCTGTCTGGGACATCACAGAGTAGGGTCTGAGGCCAGAGAGCAGATCCTGACACCATAGAGGGTGGCCCTGTGACATTAGAGGGTGGGTTGTGACATCAGTGGGTGGCTGTGTAACATCATAGAGTAGGCTGTGACATCATGGAACAGACAATGACCTCACAGAGTCTTCTGTGAATTCACAGAGCAGTTGTATGACATTCTGGGGTGACATCCCAGAGTTGGCTCTGTGACATCATAAGGGTGCTGTGTGACGTCCCAGAGATGGCTGTGACATCACAGGGGCTGTGTGACATCACAGGAAGGCTGTGTGAGGTCACTGGGGAGGTCCCTCTCCCCTGTCCCCCCTCACAGTTCCCCCCAGAGCAGTCCAACCCTGCTCCTGCACAGCAGGGTCCCCTGTCCCCCTGGGTCCCCCCGCCCCCGGTGCTGCAGCCTCCCTCAGAGGATGTTCCACGAGATCGACCCCAGAGCCTGACAGGGGGCCGGGGGGCCAGGGCCCTGGGGGGTGAGACAGGGGGACAGGGACCTCCCGGCAGCGTCCCCGTGTCCCCCAGGGCCAGAGCCTGGGCCAGGGCTCCTTCACCCTGTTACGAACGAGGCCTTGAGAGCGCTGAAAAAATCCCCAGCAAGGGATCAGCAAAAGCCAGATTTAATATTAAGGGACAGCAACACAAAGTTCTTTGGCAAGAGTCCCTCTGCTTCTGACTGGACACTTCAGGCACACCAAGGAAACAAAGCACCAAGAAAGCCAAACAGAATCCAGGCAATCAAACCAGAAAAGAACCGAGAACTCTCCCTCTCTGTGCATGTGACACAAGGGCACTGAGGGCAAGGGTAAAAGGAATTCAGCCTAAAAGCTTAACAGAGCTCAAACTCAATAGGACTTAGCCTTAACTGATACCTTAAACTTCACAATTTAGCAAAAGAACAGCACGTAACAGTATTTAACCTAACTTAAAATATATGACTTTGCAATTAAACAGAGGAATAACATTTAACAGTATTTAACTCCGCTTATAACATACATTAAACAACTTAGCCAAAGAACAACTCTTAGGAGCATTTAACTTCACTTAGACCTTGTGATTTAACCTCACCTACAGCTCTGACTGACTCAGCTACCCAAGGCAGTCAAACCCCTCAGAGAGCAGCATTTCTGCCACATTTCCCCAGCACAGGCACTCCTGTGTGCACACAGACACAAAGAGTCAGTGCAAGGCACCTGGGAGAAATTCCCCTGAGGGCAGGGAATGCTCACTGCTGATGCATTGGCATCTCCCCAGCAGGTGAAGGGTTGAGCCTGGAGGAGTCGGGGAATCAGCCCAGGCTCTGTGGTTGTTTGGGATCCCCGAGTGCAGCAAACGGGAGAGTTCCCGGCTGGGAGAGGCCCCACTCAGAGGGAGTCGCTGGCCCAGGAGAGCTCCAAGGGCTCCTTTTGGAGCGCTGTTTGCAGGGCCCCACAAGAGGGGCTTCAGTCCCAGCAATGGTTCATCCTGGCCACACTTGGCATCAGCAGCTTTCTTTGGCAGTGTGAGAACAGGGATGTTGTGCCACTGAGGGAACAAAACCAGTTCCCAGGGCTGCTCCTAAAGGAAGCAGGAGCTGTTTGGGCAGCAGCAGTGCGTGGAGCAGACAATGTTTGTGATGAGCTGCAGAGAAGCTGAGCCCAGGGGTTGTTGGCCAAGGCCGAGGCCCAAGGAGCATTTCTCAGCTGGCAGGGCGGCCTGAGAAGGGGAGGGGGGAATGCAGCAGCACAGGGCCATGGAACCAAGGGACCCTTGTGACAATGTGGGGCCTCATGGAATCATGGAGACCACTGTGACATTGCTGGGCCTCATGGAACCATGGGGACTGTACTGACGCTGTGTGGTTCCATGGGATGTAGGGATTATTGTGACACTGAGAGGCCCCATCAAACCAAAGGGTCCATTGTGACCCCATGGGGCCTCATGGAATCATGGAGAACATTATGACACTTTGTGGTGTCATGGAACCAAGGGGCCATTTTGACACTGCGAGACTCCATGGAACCAAAGGTCCATTGTAACATTGCAAGGCCTCGTGGAACCATGCAAAGACCATTGAGAGACTTCACAGCCTCATGGAACCAAGGGGTCTTTGTGACACATTGGGGCACCATGGAAACACAGAGACCATTGTGACCTGGAGGGGACTCGTGGAATCATGGAGACCATTGTGACACTATGAGGGCCCATGGAATAAGCAAAGCATTGTGATGCTGTGAGGTCTCATGGTACCAGTGAGACCATTGTGACCCTGGGGGTCCCCA
Organism: Fringilla coelebs; assembly: GCF_963513975.1. Classification (NCBI taxonomy): domain Eukaryota; kingdom Metazoa; phylum Chordata; class Aves; order Passeriformes; family Fringillidae; genus Fringilla; species Fringilla coelebs. The sequence goes on from NW_028167583.1 coordinate 1,811,910, forward strand.
CAGAACCAAGAGGACTATTGTGATATTGTGGGGCCTCATGAAACCAAGAGGCCTTTTTGACACTGCAGGGCTGCAAGGAACAAAAGGTCCGTTGTGACACTGCAGGGCCTGATGTCATCAGTGGTCCATTGTGAAACTTGGCAATCAAATGAGACCATTGTGACATTGCTGGGCTTCATGGAACCTAGGGGCCATGCTAACTTTGTGGAACCCCATTGAACCATGGGTTCATTGTGACACTGCAGGATTGCATGGAACCAAAGCTCCAGGGTGACACAGAGGGGCCTCTTGTCATCAGTGGACCATTGTGACACCGTGGAGCCAAAAGAGGCCATCGTGGTGCTGCAAACTCCCAGGCTCCAAAGGTCCATAGTGACACTGCAAGGCCCCATGGACCATTTTGGACCATTGTGACACTGGGGGGCCTTATGAAACATAGGAGCCATTGTGACGCTCTGCGACCCCATTGAACCAAGGGACCATTGTTACACTTCTGGACCCCATGGAATCAAAGCGCCATTGGGACACTGTGGTGCCCCATGGAACCAAGGGGACCATGGTGATACTGCTGGGCCTCATAAAACCAAGGGGCCACAGAACAGGTCTGGCAGGTTTGGCCTCCTGTTGACTGCCTGACTGTTCCACCTGACCTTGACATGTTGAGGGTCTCTTTTCATCTGCTTCTAAAATACTGGGGCTCCGTGATTTCTTTCCTATGGAAAAGATCCGTCCCCCTCCTCCAAGCATCCATGGCCAGAATTGGGATTTCAAAGCCAAATTTCCTTATCTGCAGGGATCGCTCCCATAGGAATATTGCCCAGACAAGTCTGTCTAGCAGTGATTTCACAAGGGTCACCTCCCATTTGTCCCCAAAACACTGGGGAAGGCTCTGTGCTTTCCTTCCTATGGTAAAGAACTGTCCTGCTTCTCCAGATGACCATGGCTGAGATTGGAGTTCCACCTCCAAAATTCCTTGAATCCAAAGGCTGCTGCCAGAATAATCTTCCAATTCTGACAAGTCTGGCTGGCCTTGGCCTACTGAAGCTCTCACCTGCCTTCCAATCCCTGGGGCTCTGTACTTCCTTCCTATGCAAAAGAACTGTCCTTCTCCTCTAGGCACCTATGGGCACAATTGGGATTCCCTGTTGTGAAAGACTGGAGGAGATTGTTGTCTGGAAACATTCCATGTCTGGGGGAGGAAGGGGCAGGTCCAGGCTTGCCCTGCCTTGGAACCCCAGCACTGCCCTGCACTGGAACCCCAATCCTCCCAGAGCCTCTATCCCAGCCCAGCAGTGTCTGCCAGTCCTTGGCACAGCACAGGCAATGCTGCACAGCCACCTCTGGAGCCCCCAGCCCATCTCCTGAGTGACCAAATGATCCCAATCCCACCTGGGGGAAGGGCCCAGGAAGACCAAGGGGTATTTAAGGCTGACCACAAGGCAAGGACACATAGTGACCCTACCTCCTCTTGGAATTTCTATCTGAACACTGCTGGAATTAAGGAGTTGGTAGCTGTGTGTGTGCTTCTCTGTATCTTATTTTTCTCTCTTTTTAATTCCCTCTTTTTGCAAATTTTGAGTAACTTGAAATTGAACAGGCTTAGAGTTTATGAAGTTGAATGGGCAAGGTTAATGCTTTGAGAAGCGGCTTTTGTTGATTGTGCATTATATTAAACCTTTTGCCAAGTTTCTCTAATTTTCTAAAATTGTCAGCAAAGGCTGCTTTGTTGTTTTGAACTGCTGAGAATCTCTAGTTGGTATTTGTCCAGTGAGTCCAACTCAGAGTACACAAACAGTTGTAATTCCTTTTAAATATCTAATTGAGAGAATTTTTTGGGGGATGGAGGTCAGGGCTTTTCTGTCCTGCTTGGCACAGCCCCATTCCGCACTCCATATCCCAGCTGGAGCCGCTGGTGCCTCTGAGTTGCGCTGTCCCAGCCCCAGGGATGCTCTCCTTGTCTGCCCATTCCTCCATGGGCTCTGGGCAGGGATGGCCTCAGTGGGGGCTGCTGACATCCTCAGCAACTTGGAGGCTGCTGCTGAATTTCACTGCTCCAGAGGCTTGTTCAGCCTTCAGCTCTTCAGTGCAGGAATTCAGTGTCCCAGTGCCCATTAACATTCAGAACACCTTAATAAGCCAAGCCTCTGGGAATAATTGGATTTGAATTTTCAAATCTTCTGTGGTTAATTCTACAGATTTCAAGAGTATATTCAAAACGAATACACTCTGTTTAAAGCGACAGTAAGAAAATATTTTTTAGGTCCTGTTTAGGGTTTTTTCCCTGTACATAAATTGATGCGTGCAATCTCCAATTGACACTGAATCCAAGTACCTCCTCATGCTGTTTGAACAGATATGAAAATCAAGAGCCTTAATGGCTGACAATCAATAAGACTCTGTCCCGACTCCCAGCCCACCATTTCCTCCTTCCCGGCCCTGGCACTCAGAGCAGCTTTTGTGCAAATCTGAGCTTTCAGCCCAGGCTGCACCTGCAGCTTTCAGCTCCTTGGCTCCAACTCCCACCTGCTCTCTTTGCAGAAGGAGCTGCCCGAGACACAGAGGGATGTTCATTTATTGTCAGCCAACAAAGCTGAGGGGAGGCACAGCTCCATCAAATGCAAAAGTCATTCCTCTGCTGGATATAAAATCCATTTTCCAGAACAGACAGTCTCAGAGCAATGGAAAACACCTTCTGTGCCCAGCACAGATCCCAAGGTGCCCCCCAAACATTCCCTGCCCTGATTCTGCCCAGATTTGCTCTTTGCACACACAAGTCACACGTTGAAGTCAGGAGCTCCCTCCATGCCCAGAGGGTGGAAAAGAGAGAAAGGGGATGAAGAGCTCTCCTGTGCAGAGCCAAGGTCCAAGTGCCACTGCAGTGGGAACCACAACTCATCAGGTTTGTGTCCTTTGGGGTCAGGGACTGGTGACGCTCAGAGACACAGAAAGGTTTCTTGCCAACAAACACAAGTTGAATGTTTGAACAGTTTAATTACCATCACAACTCATCCCTCAGCTCTCTGTGATGTCCCAGCAGCATCAGACATATCCCCCATCTCCCAGGGATTTCAGTACAGGAACAATTTTAGGCAAAGACATAAGAAAAGATAATTCTGTGATAGATATAAACACAATTAAGATAATTGTGTTAAATAATGCGATATATATATAAACTTCAGAAAGACTGGGCAACTTCCTGCAACACAAAGCATGAAGCCAGTCAGTTGAGAGGCACTTGAATGACCGGAGAGCATCTGGAGGAGGAAATCTGGGAGCAATGGGAAAGGCATAAATCCAGCTGGTTGAGTGAAGACATGTCCTCACACATGGCCATTTAAACAGTAGAGCTGGAAACAGCTGATGGAAAAAGGGGGATGAAATAACAGACTGAATATTGGTGATAAAAGTAGAGGGGAAGATTAGGATTTCTTCACCTGCCATCAGTATAATTCCAGGAAATCCCTGTGCCTGGTGGGAAAACATTGCCATTTCTTAAAAGAGCTCAAGTAACCCAGACAATAAAGATTTGCTTGTATATTATGAAACTAACAGGTATTGAAATCTGTGCCCTTTTCCAGGGAGACATCAGCTGTGTGCCCATGAACAGGCAGTGCCACTTGTGCCCTGAAGTGCCCAGCTGGGATTGGATCTCTCTGAGAGCACCTGAGGGAGAGCAGAGCACCTTGCCAGCTGCAGGTCCCTGCCAGCCGTGCAGGGCTTCTGTCCCATCAACATCTGCTCTGCTCCAGTCTGGAACAGGGCCCAGCATGGTGCCGGGATCATCAGAGAGCTGAGGTGTGTGCTGGAATTCAATGCCCTCCCCATTCCACAGCAGCCCTGCATTTCCCTGCTCCAGCCTTGGTCTCCAGCACAGCCATGGAGGCTCTTTGGGCTCTGGATTGTTCCTGCAGCCCCCAAGGGCAGCTGAGCTCTGCCTTTGGCACACTCAGCCCTGCCCAGCACAGGCCATGCTCAGCAATTCCCTGTCTGTGCCTGGCCTTGCTGTCAGCCCTGGCAGTGGCTGCGTGGCCCCTTTGTGGCCCTGTGCTGGCCCAGCCATGGTGGCACAGCCCCTGTGCAGGCCCAGCCCAGGCCAGGAGCATTGCGGCTGGGAAGGGCCCCTGTGCCGTGGTGCCCACAGCAGCCTTGGGGCTCTGTGCCCCATGGCCTCCCTGCTGGGCAGCCTCTGCCAGCTCCTGCAGAGCCCATGGCACCTGTGGGCCTGCACAGACAGCCCTGCCCCGGGCTCTGCCGGCCTCTGGGCCAGCAGAGAGTCAGCCAGGGCTGGCCATGGTTGGGAACAGGCCCTGAGCCGCGCAGGAGGATGGAGCTGGGCCACGGCCAAACTCAGTCCAGGGCAAAGCTGGGCTCAGCAGCCAGGGCTGCCAAGGGCTGGGGACAGAGGCTGGCGCTGACAAATGTCCTGGGCCCCTCCCTGCTCTGTCCATGCCCCCCAGGGCACAGAGCAGCCTCCTCTCTGGGGCACTTGCCTGTTTTCAATGCCTTGCACAGGCCCTGGCCCTGCCCCACAAGGCCTGGCCTGAGTCCTGCCCCTGCACGCTCAGCCAGGCTGAGATGGACACTGACGGTGTCTGTGCCAGGCTCTCTGAACCCAGCCCAGCTCTCTGCAAGCTCTGCCAGCTGCCCTGAGCTCTGGGCAGCACCAAGGGCCTCTGGCCAGCCCAGCCCAGCCGGCTCTGGCCCCACAGCTCTGCTCAGGCCAGGCTGCTCTGGGCACTGGCCCCATGGCCTCAGCCCCTGGCAAGGGCACAGCAGCAGCTGCAGCTGCCACAGGACTCAGCCCCAGCCAGGGGGGAAGGGGCTTGGCCAAGGCACAAGGAGGCTCCCTGGCTGCCTGCCTCCCTCTGGCTGAGGTGCTGAGAGCTCTGCAGCCCCTGCTGCCATCCCATCTGGCCAGGGCAGCACAAGAGCCCCGGCCTTGGGGCCCTCCAGAGCTGCTCCTGCTCCAGGCCCAGGACCCATCCCAAAGCTGGGGCAGCCACAGAGCTGTGCCCATTTCTGTTCGTTGCTGCTCTGATGGGGATGGATCCTCAGCCACTTGGATGATGCTGATGAATTTTACTACCCCAGAGGCCTCTTCTTTCTTGAGTTCTTCAGTTCAGGAATTCCTTGAGACAAGATCAGAAAAATTTGTTCAAAACACCTGACCAAGAAGAGCCCCTATAAATTGAAATATTCAATTCTTCTCTGTTAAGTTAGAAAGATTTCAGAAGTGTATTTACAGAGGATGCAGTATATTGAAAGCAATGCAGAGAGAGCTGTTTTATCTTGTTTTGTTGTTTATGGATTGATATTAGCAATGTCCAATTGATATTGACCCACAGCACCTTCTAATGCAGTCTCAACAGATAGAAAAATTAAGTCCCTGCATGGCGGGCCATCAATAACACTTTGTCCCCACCCCCTCCCCACTATTTCCCTCATCCAACACCTAGCACTCCTATGGATTAGGAATGGTATGGCCAGCAGGAGCAGGGCAGTAATTTTTCCCCTGTGCTGGGCAGTCTTTGGGCAGTACCTCGAGGTCTGTGTCCTGTTCTGGGCCCCCCAATTTAGGAAGGACATGGAGGGGCTGGAACGTGTCCAGAGAAGGGCAACAAGGCTGGTGAGGGGTCTAGAGCACAAGTCCTGTGAGGAGTGGCTGAGGGAGCTGGGGTTGTCTATCCTGGAGAAGAGGAGGCTCAGGGAGACAAAGCAGTGTCAGGGCACAACTTGGACTTGATGGTATCCATGGCCTGTTCCACCCGTTCTGATTCTGTGATTCTCTGAAAGCACCCTTGGAGCAGTTGCAGGATGAGCCCTGGGCCTCCTCTTGAGAAGCTCCAGCAGCCCAGGTCCGTCAGCTTCTCCTACCAGCCCCAAAGCCCATCCTGTCAGTCCTGCAGAGCCTCTGCAGCTCCTCCTCATTGCCCAGAACAGGGAGCCCCACAGCCAGACACAGCAGCCCAGACGTGTCCCCCTTGCCTGGAGTGCCTGTGGCAAGGGAGCAGCAGGAGGCACTGCAGGAGCCTGCAGACAATTCCTGCAGCACTTGTAGGATGATCCTGCTCCGCAAGGGATGTTCCCATGGTGCCAGGTCAGGAACTGCAATGGGGAGTGGGGCCAGAGAGGGAAGGGCAAACAGGGAAGGGCTGTTTGTACGGGAGGGAACAGGGGTGGGCAAGAAGAAGAAATCTGGACCAAGGAAGAGTAAAGAAAGCAAAGGTGAAGCCAAGGAAATGCTCAGGGCAGTTTGGGGGGGGCTACTAGGCAGCCCTGGCTCTGAGCAACAGAGTCTGCAGTGGGACAGGAAATTCCCAGCTGATAGGAACAAATTTTCTGGCTGACTGCAGAGGCCAGGACAAAGCTGAGTGGTTTCCCTGGTGTCCCCCAGCCCTTGCTGGCCCCAGGGGCAAATGGCATTTGTGCTCCCTCAGGTTCATGTTCCCCACACCAACAGCATGGGGGTGCTCTCCCCTGCTCTGTGCAATGCAAACAGGGGATCCTGAGCCAGTGCTGCCGTGTCTGTGCCTGCAAGGATGGGGCACCTCTGTGAGCTGGGGGAGAGGCCAGGGCTGCAGAGGGGGGATGTTGTTGGCAGCTCCATGAGGATGCTCTGGGATGCTGCCCTGGGGTGTCCAGCAATCTGGGGATGGATCAGCCCCTGCTCTGCTGCTCTTTCCTGTCTTCCCCAGGGCCCTTGCAGAACACCAGCCATGCTGTTTGCCCCCAGACTGCCCAGGGCCACCCTGGGGCTGCTCACGGGGGTTTTCTGTGCTCAGCCTTAGCCTGGGTGTGTTCTTGAGAGAGCCTGGGCAAGGAGCCTCGAGCCCCCAGGGCCTGGCCTGAGGTGTCAGTGCTGCCCCAGCAGTGCCCATGGCCTGTCCCTGCTGCAGCCCAGGCACTGCCACCCCAGGACTATGCCCGGCCCCGAGAGCACTCAGGCCCTACAGCAACACCAGGGCCACCAGGGCAGTGGGGCAGGGCCACGGGAGTAGTGCTGGCAACAGCAAGTGCTGCTGCTCCTGGGCACAGTTGTTGTGCCAGCACTGATCTGCCCCCAGCTCTGCACACAGACATTGCTGCTGCAGCTCCAGGGAGGGCAACAAAAGGGCATCTCTGTAGAAGACTCTGCTGGGATATCCTTTAGTTCCTTTAAAGCCATTTACAGTTCTTTGATGACGTGCTCTGGGGCAACAGTAAAAGTGGAGAGAAACAAAATAAGAAATATCGCAAGCAATGTCATTTTTGCAGACAATGTTAAAAATGGAAATCACAGGGAAAAATCCCACAACCAAACTCAAAAATAACAATCAAAGATCACTTTTATTACAAATGATTTGCAGAAATTGACCATCAGTTTAATGTTCCTGAAAGCATCCAGTCATCAGTCTCCACACTGCAGCCCTGAGCTCCTGGTTCCTCAGGCTGTAGATGAGGGGGTTAAGGGCTGGAGGCACCACTGTGTACAGAACTGACAGGGCCAGATCCAGGGATGGGGAGGACATGGAGCGGGGCTTCAGGTAGGCAAACACTGCAGTGATGATGAACAGGGAGACCACAGCCAGGTGAGGGAGGCAGGTGGAAAAGGCTTTGTGCTGTCCCTGCTCAGAGGGGATCCTCAGCACAGCCCTGAAGATCTGCACATAGGAGAAAACAATGAACACAAAACAACCAAGAGTTAAACTCACACTAAGAGCAAGAAGACCAAGTTCCCTGAAGTAGGATTTGGAGCAGGAGAGCTTGAGGATCTGTGGGATTTCACAGAAGAACTGTCCCAGGGCATTGCCATGGCACAGGGGCAGGGAAGATGTACTGGCCGTGTGCATGAGAGCATTGAGAAAGGCAGTGGCCCAGGCAGCTGCTGCCATGTGGGCACAAGCTCTCCTGCCCAGGAGGGTCTCGTAGTGCAGAGGTTTGCAGATGGACGCGTAGCGGTCGTAGCACATGATGGTCAGGAGATAAAACTCTGCTGAGATGAAAAAGACAAAAAAAAATAGCTGAGCAGCGCATCCTGTGTAGGAGATGTTCCTGGTGTCCCAGAGGGAATTGTGCATGGCTTTGGGGACAGTGGTGCAGATGGAGCCCAGGTCAGTGAGGGCCAGGTTGAGCAGGAAGAAAAACATGGGTGTGTGCAGGTGGTGGCAGCAGGTTACAGTGCTGATGATGAGGCCGTTGCCCAGGATGGCAGCCAGGGAGATGCCCAGCAAGAGGCAGAAGTGCAGGAGCTGCAGCTGCCGTGTGTCTGCCAGTGCCAGCAGGAGGAAGTGGCTGATGGAGCTGCTGTTGGACATTTGCTCTGGCTGGACTTGGGAATCTGGTCATGGAGAAAGAGGACAGTGAAGGGTTAGAGGAGATACCTGTAACCAAAATCAAAGCCATTTCCCATACACCCTCCTCTGTAATGCATATGGACAAAACTCTGTGTTTAAGAGTTCTGAGGTTTTCTTTTTAACCTCCTCCATATCTGTCCTGGTGTTCTTGGATATCAGAAACTGTCAGCATTTTTGCTGCCCTCTGGTAGTAAAGAGAGAGTTGGCTGAGGCAAGATGATGAGTGGAGAGTGAGGGGAGATGGTCTGTCACTTCATTTTGTTTGGCATTTCTCTGGGTTTTCACATTTCTCAAATGAAGGATATTGACACTCTCATGTTTCTCTTAAAAAATCCCGAGGTACTGCTGAGAGCAGATGGAACCACCACAGCCCAGCTTCACATTTGTAGCAAAGGACTCACATTGCTCATTGCAGCATTTTCAGTGTCAGAACATCTCTGCCTATCCCCATCAATCTTATACCTAAAGATAGTCTAGGACAGGTTTGCACCCTGGATTACTGCTCCCAGCTTGGACTGAAATCTCAGGGAGACTTGCAATTGTCCTTATGATGGCATTGGATGAAGGGAGATGCAGTTCCTTCCCTGGTTGCCCTGATAGCATGGCCCAGAGCCAGGCACTGGGGACAGCGTCACCCTGAGGCAGCTGTGCCCCCTGCCAGAGCCCCCAGGGCCGGGCAGCTGCTCCCAGCCCTGTGCTCTGCAGATGGAACTGGGCCCAGGGCTGCAGAGCTGTCCCACGGCTCTGCTGCAGCTCTGCCTGCACAGGAGAGGCTGCACACCTTGGCGCCCCATCCCTGAGGGCAGAGGCTTGGCTGGGGGCACAGGAGGGAGGAGGCTTGTTCAGAGGGAGGGGCTGCACTGCAGGGGATCCTGTGGGCATCTCTAAACTCTCTCTTCCACAACATTTCTGGGTTTTATTTTCTTTCATTGCCTGATTCTGTCTCTGCTTTCTGGAGATTTTCCTCCTGCAGGTGTTTCCCTGTGCCTGATCTCTCCCTGCCAGAACTCACCAGCCCCAAATCTCTGTACAACCTCCTTGGCCCTACAGAACCCTGCCTGTTTGCAGGGCACTGGCTGGGGGCAGGTTCTGTTTGCAGCTTAAAGAAAGGACAGCTCAGACTGAGCCTGATGGCTCCAGCAAAGGTGATGCTGCTGCTGTCCATGGGCAGAGTGGCTGAAAGCACATTAGGGATCTCCTGTGAACCTATTGATAACTAAAAGTAACAGTTCAGATGTCTCAGGCACTTGTCCAAATTCATAATTAATAAATAATTTTCAACCTTTAATATTTATCTCTCCTCCCTGCTATTATCCAGTAGTAGGAATATGAATACCTAGTCTTGGGAAAGTTCCTCATCCTCAAGTCAAAATCCTGGTCTTGGAAATATTCTAGGACTGATCGGTAACCCTCAGCATGTCAGAGCTTCATGAGCATTTCACCTCCCTGCACCAGAAATACCCGGAGATGTACTCACAGAGTCTGTAGGCATTGGGATGTTCCAGCTTTAGGAGATGGCTCCAGGAGCTGCAGCTGCATCGTCCTGCAGCCAGAGGTTCCTGTGCCAAGGGCTGGCAGTGATTGTGCCCCAGGCACTTCTCAGCACCTTCCCAGCCCTGACTGATTGAAGCTCTCTGCGCCTCTGTGCTGTGCCCAGGGTGGCTGCAGGCAGTGCTCCAGCCCTGCTGGGCTGGGAGAAAAGCTGCTCATCAGGAGAAATGTGCTTTTAAGCTCTTCTTGGTTACCAGGAGCTGCCTCTGTGCCAGGAGCTGCTTCTGTGCCAGGAGCCCGGCTCAGCTCAGCAGCACAGACCCAGCACAAGGACTGTAATGAGCCTCTGGGGCTTTGTGCTCAGGCCCTGAACATCAGTCCCTGAGAGGGAGCTGAAGAAACCTCTCCAGAACTCCAAGTCAGAATCCAACTCCAAAGTTTCTTTCACTTTTAATGGGTCCCACTGAGGGACACGACTGAGAAAGTGTCCCCAGGCCCCAGGCAGAGCAGAGAACTGGAGGCAGTGATGACAGGTGGGGACAAAGAGAAGCCAAGTCTTGGTGCCGTGGGCCACAGCAGGGTCTGTGCCACAAGGGCTGTGAGGAGACACCTTGTCCTGAGGCACTGGGGCCTCCTGACACAGCCCCAGCCAGGCTGGGCACTGTCACCCCCTTGTCCTGCCCTCAGCACCCCCCCGCCAGCCCACATCCCAGGGCCTCAAGGATCTGCTGGAAGGAGTCCCTGGGGAGCCTTGCTCAGGAATGGCCCTGGGGGCTCCTTAATGCTCCCAGGAACTGCAGGTTTTTCAAAGGACTTTAGGTTTGGCTTTTGCCTTGGAGTCTCTGAGTGGTTTGTGCAGTCATGGCCTCCAATTATCTGCTGTAATTAGTCCCTGGAGAGGCTTTGTCAGCAACAACACTCAGTGGGGCTCATTAATGCTTTAAGGTACTTCAGTTCTTTTAAGGTACTTGGTGTTTCCCTTTTGATCCAGACTCTGGGAGGGGTTTGTGCAATTATCTGCTTTAATGAGGCCTCCAATTATCTGCTTTAATGAGTCCCTTGAGAGGCTTTGTACTGACACTCAGTGGGGCTCATTAATGCTTTGAGATACTCAGAGTTTTAAGGGTACTTTGGATTTTACTTCCTACTCTGAATCTCTGAGTGGTTTTTTTGCCATCCTGGCCTCCAATTCTCTCCTCCAAGGAGTCTATGAGGAGCAACTGTTGGGGATGGACCTCTGCTGGACCCATTCATGCTTTGAGACACTTTGGGGTTTTTCTCTGACTTTGACTCCTGGAAAGGTTTGTGCAATCTCCTCTCAGGCCCTGAGGTTCCAGGGCTCAGCTCCAAATTCACCACGGATCTCATTAGGATCAAGCAAGTCCTGACCAACCGTGGCTGTGCCTTGATTTCCCTCTGCTCTCATGCAGTTCATCAGGAAGGATTCTGTAGTGGTTTTGGTTTGTCAATTTGAGATTTCTCAGCCAATGCACCAATTAGTGTTGTGAGTTCAGTGCTGACTAATTACCAGTGCACTCACTACGACACATTTACTCATTTCCTGCTGTGAGGTTGGGTTAGGAGAAAGGAAATGTAGGGGCAAAACTTTAAAAAGGTATATAGAAAATTTTATTACCAGTAAGTAAAAGAAAGAGTAATAAGAATCAGAACAAAACTCTCAGAATACTTCTCCTCTCCATACAACTGTTTTTCTTCTACTGACAATGTAAAGAGACAGAATCTAACATTTTTCGTCAGTTTACAACCTCTAGAATACCCTTTCTTCAGTTCACTTTGGGAGAAGAGTCTCTCTTTCTTGCTATGGAGACTTCTCCATAGGAAAACAGTTCTCTCGTGCCTCTCAATTCCCATGAAAAGCAGCCACCTGGAAAAATCTGCAGTCATGAAGTCCCTCCCATTTTTTAATAGCCTTTCCCACAGCTCTGTTTATGGGCCATGTCAGCTTATGGGGTGTTAGTTTAAAGATGAGCTGTTTAAGAGCAAAGGTTCTCTTCATCTATTTCTGAAATCATCTTCATGTCTAGGAACAGAGATCTTCTCTCCCTGAGGGCACAGAGTCTCATCACTCTACTCTTTTTCTCTGTTCAAACTTCTCATGACATCACAGCTACTTCAAAATTTGCTTCCTTTAGCATGGAGGGCCTTGCAGAACAAGTCATCTCCCCATTCTTTTCAATGCATTATAGAGAAAAAGAGAGTCTGATGTATCAATTACATCCTTCTCCATAGCTTTACAAGAGGATTTCAGCCCCAAGATCATGGCATCTCTTCATCCCTCCCATCTGGTACTCAACTTCCTCTTCATTGACCTCGGTGTCTTCATGTTGCTCCTCTATGTGCCTGCACCTTGTCCTTTTCTCTTACTCGAGGGAGGATGGAAGCACTGAAAGAGATAATATCTCACCCAGGGCCTGCAGATGGTTCTGTGACCCCAGCCGGGCTCAGTGCTTGTGGCCAAAACTGTTTTACGATGGAGGTTTCTGCAGCGGCTGCGCTGGGGCTGTGTCAGGATGGACCATGCTGCGGGGAGGGCCAGAATCTCAGCAGCCAGGCCAGAACACAGCAGCAGCACGGCCAGGGGCCAATGGCTTCTCCTCCCCCTTCCCGGGGCTTGTGGGTGAACTCCAACAGTGGCAGAAACTTGGCCGAGCTGGTCCAGCCCAGAGCTGCTCCTGGGGCCCGGTAGATCATGGCTCAGCCCGGGCTGGCGCTGGGGCAGGTCTCAGTAGTGCCCAGATGTTGGCAACTGCAGCCATGGCCCAGCCCAGCCTTGGCCCCACGGCCTCCCCTGCCCTTCCCAGCAGCCGATGGGGCGTGGTGGGGTCCCTGGGAAGGGGCCCAGCCCCATGACAGGAGTCACCTGGCCTGCCCCCGCTGAGACGGGGGCCAGGTAAGCCTTGTTACCTCTGTGCCAGCCAGAAGGGAAAGAGACCCTTTATGGTATTTTCGGGGTCCCCAGATGGAGGAGGAAAGAAGGAATTTGACTCCATGTTCTTAGAAGGCTAATTTATTATTATATTATATTATATTATATTATATTATATTATATTATATTATAATATTAATTATGCTATACTAAAACATTTCTAAATAATAGAGAAGGCATACTTACAGAAGGCTTAACAAGATACTAATTAAAAACTTCTGACACCCTCCTCTGTGTCCCGCACAGCCTGACAGTGATTGGTCATTAAGTCAAAACAATTCACATGTTGGATAAACAACCTCCAACCACATTCCAAAGCAGCAAAACACAGGAGAAGGAAATGAGATAATATTGTATTCCTTTTTCTCTGAGGCTTCTCCGCTTCCCGGGAGAAGAAATCCTGGTGAAGGGATTTTTCCAGAAAATATGACAGTGACAACCCTTCTAGGCTTTTTGATCTTTAACATGGATCTTGACAGAGACATGTACAGTTTCTTTAGTGCTTTAACAAATTGTCAATCCTCAAAGCTAATTACTGTTTTTTTGGGGTTTTTTTGTCAGACACAGAGGAAACTGCTAGCATCTTCTCTTTGGACATCACTTCCATGATGCAAAATGACCCCAACAGCACAGAGCACAGAGCTCCTTTGTCCATATGTAGTACTCATGTGCCTGAGGCCTCGGAACCCCTCCTTGGGACATCTCTGGGCCCTCTCCAAGGTGTTTTCAATGAAAACATTCAGCTCATAGTCTAAGAAAATCACCAGAGGACAAAGGCAGCCTCACCTGTTTCTCCTGGCTACTTTTGTTTTGGACAAAATATTGGATATATGGAATTTGGGAGGCCAAATGCTAACTTTTGCCATGGTCCCTTGGCAAGAAGGTCAGTACTTTTCCATAGGAATGAAAGATCAGAGCCCCTGTGTTTCAGGGGCAGATGAGAGGTGACCACCATAGGCCAAGGCCAGCCAGAGCAAGCAGGTTTTGTTCTGAGCCAAGCCCTGGCCTACAGCAAATTTTTTAGGGAGAGTACCAATTTTGGCAATGGGAATCTGGAAAGTTGGTTCTTTTCATGGTTCTTTACCCTAGCAAGGAAATCATGGAGCTCCGGGGCTCTAGGAGCCGATGAGAGGCAGCCCTTGACAGCCCAACATCAGCCTGACCTATCAGGTGGCCCCTGGGAGGCCAAGCCAGCCAGACCTGTTCCATGTTCCCTGTGTTCTATGGGGCCCCACAGTGTCACAATGGTCTCTTGCTTCCACGAGGCCCTGAGGTGCCATAATGCCCCCTTGGTGACACAAGGTGACCCTGAAGGGTAACAATGGTCTCCATGGTTCCATCAGGCCCCACAGAGCCATAATGGTCTCCAAGTTCCATGAAGCCCTGCTGTGTCACCATGGCCCTTTGGTTCCATGGGCTCCAGTGGTATCACAATGATCCCCTTGGTTCCATGGGCTCCACTGGTGCCACAATGATCCTCTTGGTTCCATGGGCTCCAGTGGTGCCACAATGATCCCCTTGGTTCCCTGCGGTCCCCACAGTGTCCCAGTGATCTCCATGGGAAGGAAAGAACCCAGCCCCAGTGTGGCAGGGGCAGCCACCAGAGGCCAAGGCCAGCCAGACTTGACTATACTGGCAGATTTTGCTTGGGAGCAACCCTTGGACATACAGAATTTTAGAGGTGGATTCCCAATTTCAGACATGGACACCCGGAGGAGAAGGATGGTTCTTTTCCATAGGAAGGAAAGCACAGAGCCCAAGTGTTTCAAATGGAGAAGACGAAAGAGGTGGCTCCTGGCAGGCCAAGACAGCCAGACTTGTTTTTTCTGGCAGCTTTTTTCATGGAGGAATCCCTGGATATAGGGAATTTCGGTGGAGGAATCTCAATTTTGACCATGGACACATTGAGAAAAATGACAGTTCTTTTCTATAGGAAGGAAAGCACCAATCCTCAGTGTTCTAAAAGCAGGTGAGAGGCAGCCCCCAAGAAGCTAAGGGCAGCATGACCTGTCTATTCTGGCTGCTTTCACTTGGGAGCAATCCTTGGATGTATGGAGTTTTGGAGTTGGAATCCTAGTTTTGGCCATAGGCAACTGGTAAAGATTGATATTTTTTCTTACAGAAAAGAAAAGTGTATAGTCCAAGTGTTTTGGAAGAAGATGAGATGTGGCCACCCTTCAGCCAAGCCAGCCAGACCTGTCTCTCCTGGCACCTTTCATCTAGGGGCTGTCCTTGGACAAAGGACATTTTGGAGGTAGAATCTCAGTTTTGGCCATGGGTGCCTGGACAGGAAGAAGATTTCTTTTCATGAGGAAGGAAAGCACAGAGCCCCAGTGCTTCAGAGGCAGATGAGTGCCAGCCTTTAGGAAGCCAAGGCCAGCCGGACTGGTCAGTCCTGGCAGCTTTTGTCTGGGAGCTGTCCTTGGATATAGGGAATTCTGGAGGCAGATGCCCAATTTTGGTCATGGGTACCTGGTCAAGATACTTTTTCCCCCTAAGAAAGAAAAGCACATGATCAAAGTTTTCATAGGCGGATGAAAGGTGGCCCCTGGGTTGCCAAGGGAGACAAATCTGTCACTCCTGGCAGATTTCATCTTTGCATGTAAGGAAATTTGGAGGTAGAATCTCAATTTTGACCATGTGCCCCTGGTGGAGGACAGTTCTCTGCCATAGGAAGGAAAGAACAGAGCCCCAGTGCTTCAGGGGCAGATGAGAAGCAGTCCTCGACATGCCAAGGTCAGCTGGACCTCTCAGGTGTCCCCAGGAGACCCAGCATGCCAGACCTGTTCCAGGTTCCCTTGGTTTATGGAACCCCACAGTGTCATAAGGGTCTCCTCAGTTCCATGAGGCCCTGGAGTGTCAAAATGTTCCCCTTGCTTCTGTAGTGTCACAATGGCCCTGTGCTTCCCTGAGGCCTTAAAATGTCACAATGGCTTCGTGGTTCCACAAAGCCCTGATGTGTCACCACGGCCCCTCGGCACCATGCGCCCTCACTGTGTCACAGGGCCTCCTCAGCTACACTCTGGGCTCCACAAGGTCACCATGGCCCCTTGGTTCTTTGGGGCCCTAGAGTTTCACAATGGTCTCCTTGATTCCCTGAGGCACCGCAGTGTCACCATGGCCCCTTGGTTCCCCACGGTTCCGTAGTGCCACTGTGGTCGTTGTCAGAGGCTGGATGAGATCGATGTCCCGAGACACCTTGGGATGAACGGAATGTCCATGTGGGGCCAGAGCCGGGTCAGGCCTTAGTGTGTGGCGGGACAGAGCCCCACCCCCAGGGATTGTGGTGGAGCTGTTAATCATACAGTAGGGGCAGTGTAAATGCAGCTTTGATTGGCCAAGCTGTCAATCAATCAATCAATCAATCAATCAATCAATCAAGCAATCACACAGCCTCTGATTGACCAGTGTTTTCCCAGCTCTGACTGGCTGAGCTGTCAATCAATCACATACTAGCAGCTGGCGCCTACCCTGATTCTGATTGGACAAGCAACTGGCAGTCCCACCCCAGGGGCAGGCCCATGGAGGCCCAGGGGGTTAAAAGCTGGAGCATAAGGCCAGTCCAGGGTCTGGGTCCTGCCTTCTCCTGGGGTTCCTCTGTTCGTGATACTGGAACCCGATTAGTTGGTGCCTATGTGTGTGTCTTTCTATAGATCTTCTGTCTTTCTGTTGTTCTCTATTTCTTCTCCTTCTAATCCTACTTACCTGGAACATTTTTGGGTAACTGTGGGAACTCAGCGCACTTCTCCTGAGGGCCAGAGCTACCGAGAGAACCCTTGGGGAGCTCGGGAGTCTTGGGATGTTGCAAAAAGTACCTGGTGGCTCAACTTTGACCCTGCAAGAGATGTTCCACCTATATGTGGGGACATAAGAATCACTGGCGTGTAAAAGATATAGAAATAGAACATTTATAAGCTTAAGCACAGTTTTTAAGATTTGGTACAGGGGGGTTGGAAAAGAACAAGATGGAGGGAGTTAGGCCTGCCACATGGTTCTTCCTCCTTCTTCTTGTCTTCCATTTTCCGGGTGACATAGGTATTTTTGATAGGTTTATAGTAAAAGTACACTTAGTAATAAAAATTATAAGTATTGGAGACAAAAGATAAATATAGTTTACGTAGACTTTGTTATAAAAAGAGGTGACCGCCCTGTGGGCAGTCAGAGTGCCTTTGGCTGCCTTGATGGTCAGACCCCGGCTGGGCAGAAAGAAAATTTTTGTAGATAAGAAATAATAAACAACCTTGAAGACCGAACCTGAGAGTCCAGCCTTGTCTTTTGGAGCCCGAAAAGCGAGCCCATCTCACCCTTGTCTGGGCAGAGACAAATAACAGCCCGAACCCGGACAGGTAACTTCACATGTTAAGGGTTACAGGATTTTAGGTTAAACGTGGGAATCCAGGGCACAGGGAAAATGTCTGTGTCTGCTCTGAGGGGTCCTGACCCCCAGAGAAACACTGCCTTTAACCTTCACCCATGGAGAGGACTTCCAAGAATTTGAGATAGATTAGGATTTACCAAAGAGTGAAATAATAGATTACAGGGTAATATAGCATGTTACTTGGGTGAGAAATTGAGGTTTTGGGATTTCTAGTATGGTGTAGATAGGAAGCAACATGGAGGAAGTTGGACGTAGTCCCTGTCTTCTTTTCATCTACTCTGTTTTCTGTGGTGTTGGTGGCACAGGGTGATTGGTCAAGGAAAGCACAGTGCAGAGGTTATGTGGACAGTGGATGAGTTATTGGTAGATAAGTAGAAATAATGTGTGTTTTAAGAGTTAACTGGATGAGGCAACTTTAAAAGACCTGGAAACCATACATTTTAGAGCCATTTTGTGGTGCTTTTCCAGTGCACTGAGCCTGGTGTGTTCAGCTTGCAAAACTTAAGATAACAATGAACAAGAGCTGAAGACTGAAAAAGTCCCCTGCATCTCCTTTTCCCTGGCAAAGAACAGCTACAGAAGGGTTTCCTCCATCCAGGGAACCCCCAGAAAGGCCCAATGTAAAACAAACATCAGTTACTGGTGCCCCAACAATGTTTGTAATAAGTTGGCATTTTTCCATAAAGCTATTTACTGAAGGGTGCTGTCTTCATTGGCCAGACATGTGAAATGTGTTGATTAAATTACCAGGGATTTCCACCAGTAGCAAACCAAGATATAAAAGAAGAGGATTGAAAAAACGAGTGGCTTTTAGCCATTAGCCTTCTGATCTGAGTCTGTGTCATCTCTGATTGAACGGTGATATTTGGGGATTAGTGGGGGCTATTGGGGATCCTTTCTGCGCCTTATGACCAAACAGGATTTTTTCTAATAAATTTTCCTAAGCTCCCACTCTGCCCATGACAGGAACCCTTGTGAGTGCCTGGGACATCCCAGCCCTTGGGCAACCTGGGGACTCCTGGGATGTCACTGTGGAGTCCCCATGAGTGCCTGTGACAGATCAGTGCCTGTGACAGCCTAGGGTCCCCTGCAATGTCACCATGGAATGGCTGTGACTGCCTCTGACCACACAGCTCTTTACCATCCCCAGAAAAACCTGGGAGGTCTCCATGGAGCCCCTGACCCTGCCTGTGACATTCCAGCTTGTTAACAGCCTGGAGACTCTTGGAATGTGCCCACGGAACCCCTCTGAGGGCCTGTGACAAATCTGATCCTTAGGGGGCAACCAACATCAACCCCCTGTTGCTATGGTTAGTTTCCATGGCAACCATCACCAGCCCCCTGTTGCTATGCTCAGTCCCTTGGCAGCTCCATGGAGACCCCATGCCAGGGGTGCTTGCCATGGACACCAGCTCAGGCCTGCAGACAGAGCTTGTTGCCATGGCAACCATTGGCAGTCCCATCCCCAGGCTCATGGGATCCCAGAACCACAGAATTGGCTGAGCTGGGAGGGACCCATCAGGATCCTCGAATCCAACTGCTGGCCCTGCACAGGACACCCCAACAATGCCAGCCTGGGCCTGGCAGCGCTGTCCAAATGCTGCTGGAGCTCAGAGAGCCCTGGAGCTGGGACCCTTCCCTGGGGAGCCTGGGCAGGGCCCCAGCAGCCTCTGGGGAAAAACCTTTTCCTGAGATCCAACCTCAGCCTTCCCCGACTCAGCTGCAGCCGTTCCCTCCACTCCTGTCCCTGGGCACCAGAGGGAAGAGATTCCCACAGCCCCAGCCAGGGACCCGCTCCCAAGGCTGTTGCCATGGCCACCAGGGCTGGGACCAGCTGGGATGCTTGGGTTCCACGGGACGGGGTTCACGAATGGGATTCCCCAATTTCCTGCTTCTGCTAAAACCGCGCTGCCCTCGCTGCACTCCCACCTCCCATGGAAAGCACAAAAGGCAAAGATCCTGGGCTGGGATAAAAACAATTTATTGGGAACTGCAACGACAAAAGAACAAACGGAAACAGCAACAATATTGATAACAGAAGGAATAAGAAAAAATATTTACAGGGAAAACTACAACATCACTTTGACTGGCTCTTCCTGGCCACATATTTCCTCCTGCCTGGAAAGGACACCCTTCTCCTCAGGGAAAGACAGAGAGAGTCCCTTTCCTGTTCCTGCCAATGACCTGAGGTGGGAGTGCATGTAATGACATGGCCATGGCCGGACCTTCATGTTCTTCAATCCCACACCATGTCATTGGCAGGGGCAGAAAAAAGTATAAATGTCTTCCCAGCATGGATCATGGGGAACATGGATCACCAGGGCTCTTCCCAATGTGGGCTCTCCAATGCAGGATGAAGCTGGAGCAGTACACAAAGCTCGTCCTGCCGTTGGGGCAGTGACAGGGCTTCCCTTACCAGTGCCTCCGTTGGTGTTTGGTCAAGTCAGAGCTCTGGGTGAAGCTCTTCCCACACTGGGGACACTCGTAGGGCCTCTCTCCAGTGTGGATGCACCGGTGGGTGATGAGGGTGGAGTTGCGGTTGAAGCCCTTCCCACACTCAGGGCAGCGGAAGGGCCTCTCATCGGTGTGAATCCGCTCATGCAGGACGGAGATTGGAGCTGGTGTGAAACCTCTTCTTACACTCAGGACACTCATAAGGCCTCTCCCCTGTGTGGATGCGTTGGTGGATCACAAGGGTGGATCTGTAGACAAAGCCCTTCCCACACTCCCCACACTCGTAGGGCCATTCCCCAGTGTGGATCATCTGGTGGCTGAGCAGGTGGTTGCTCTTGCTGAAGCTCTTCCCACACTCCAAACACTTGTAGGGCTTTTCCACATCAGGAAGCTGCTCATGGACCATCAGCTTTGAGCTCCGGCTGAAGCTCTGTCCGCCTTCCTGGCCCAGGGTGGGTCTTTCCTCCTCAGAGCACCCAGGGCTGTGTTTGCAGCCCCTCCTCCTGCAGGATTTCTGTGGATTTTCCTCCCCGTTGGATTTCTGTGCCATGGAGTCACTCAAAACAGCCTCTTCCATGAGGTTCTGCCCTGGGGAGTTGTCCTCCCTTGTCTCCATCCTCTGCTCCTTGCCTGGGGGAGGAAGAACAAGGAGTGGATGGGATTTGCCTCTGTACCGGAGGAACGGGGAATGAGTTTTCCCCAGTGCATCCCCAACAGGATGATGGTGGCACCATGGTTGTCTGGCAGCCAGGGGCTGTGCTGGGCTGAGAGATGGAGCAGGAGAGAGGGGGAAAGGGGCAGTTACTTCCTCCTCACCTGCCTGGGTGTCCTGGGACAGCTTCCTCTTCCTCACAGCCTCCTCCTCCATCTGGCGAAGGTTTGGGAATGGGATATACTATTTTGGAAGGAAAACAAGAGATGAGCACATTGAGTTTTGTACTGGATTGAAGGCAAACCAGGGGGAGCGTCTAAGCTAGAATTACAATTCAATAAGAAAATTCAGATCAAGGCAATGATACAGAAACACTGCCTTAAGCTGACAGAGTCAGGATATAACCTGACACCCTGTTGGTCAGGGTGGTTGTAGCAGTCCCATGAAATGGTGGCTGCAGTCCTGTTGGAGTGATGAACGTAATTCTGTGGAAGCAGTGATCCTGTAGAAGGGTCTGGTCTTCCTCTGAAGGTCCAGGGGTGGTTATGGAGCTCTTGTCCTCTGGGAATCCAGTAGGCAAGGTGCTCCTGGTGTTGCAAGCCTCAGATTATATCCAGGTAGGAAGGCTTGGATCCTCCCCCTGGGCAGAGCATCCCACAATGGGATGATGTAAATCAGCCCTGCAGTGACACTCAATGGCCCATTCACAGAAGATAGCCCCTGGAGGGCGTTATCAGGGCTGAGTCATTGAAGAGATAAAGAACACTGCCCCACCTGTTTATAACAGTTTATGAAGGTGGTGATTGAAAACATGCTTTTGGTTACATCTTACATTGTAATCTGAAACAGTGGGGTAATCCCTGCTCAGGGGGGTGAACACCACCCCCCTTACCCAGACTGGCTCAGGTGTAAAACCCTCACCCCAGGAAGGCCACACACACAGGGGACAATGTCATACTTGGCCCACTCCAGGGGAGGTCTCTGTCCCTGTCACTCCCTTGCTCTCCCCCCTTTTCTCCTTCACAGGCCGGTGGACTTTGCCAAATGTGAGAATCTTTTTTCTCTTTGTCCCTTTCACATTTGTGACAGCTACACGGAGCTTTCCCTTCCTTTTCATAATCTGCATTGGGCCGAATTTCCACTTTTCTTTTATCAGAATGTGCCAGCAGCTGGGCTGGAGATGTGTAGGAACCAATGAAACTTGTAATTGCCACAGAAATGCTTCTATTGTTGGTTTATTAATGTTTGGGTTTTATTTGCATTTTCATCACAAGTGACTTGTGGGAAAATCAAATATTCCTTAAAGGGATTTATGCAGAGTTAAGTTTGATTTCTGCCAAGTTTATTTTGCCAGTGCCCAGGGGATGCTCGAGGGGTCTCTGTGTCTCTCGCCCTGGGGCATGCTTGGGAGCGGCTGGAAGGGGTTGTCCCTGTCCCTGTCACCCCAGGCCATTTCCCAGGGGTTGTCCCTGTCCCTGTCATCCCAGGCCATTCCCCAGTGGGTCTCCATTGTTCTCACACCAGTATATGCCTGGGGGAGTGTCCCTCCCTCTCACCCCTGTGCCAGGGGGTGCTCGGGGCAGTCTCTGTCCCTCTCAGCCCAGGGGATGCTTGGGGGTCTCTGCCCCCTCACCCTGGGGGAAGCTCGGGGGGTCTCCATCCCTCTGGCCTCAGAGAATGCCTGTGCAGGGCTGGGGACCAGGGACTCTCTGTCCCTCTCACCGCTGAGGGTGCTCAGGGCTGGGGGGGCTCTCTGACCTTCTCACACCTGGGGAGGTCAGGGGGGGTCTCTGTCCCTCTCAGCCCTGGTGTGACCCCACCCAAACATCACTGGGGTCACAGGGACAGAGAAACCCCCAAATCCCCAGAAGGGCTGAACCTGGGATTTGGTTTTGGGCTGAGGATTTAGGAAGGGGCTGGAACTGAGGCTGGGATTGGAGTTAGGGCTGAGATTTGGATTAGAGCTGGGATCGGGGTTTAGGCTAGACATGGGATTGGCTTTATGGCTGGGGTTGGGATTGGCTCTGGGACTAGACGAGTCTGGCTCTGGGATGGGCTTAAATACAGAACTGTGAGTGTATCTAAACATGGAGTGAGATTGAGACCAGGATCAGAGTCATGCAGTGCAGGACTGGGGGGATGTCACTTCAGGATGTCCCTGGCATCATCCCTGCCCTCCTCAGGCACCTCCAAACACGGGGAACAGCTGGGTGCTCCAAGATCCAGGTGCTCCGACCCTGCCCCTCAATACCAGGCTACCCTGAGGGCAGCCCTGACTGTGACCCTTGGGGTTCTGGGATCAGCCCTCACATCCCTGTGGGAGCAGCTGCAGACAGGACAAGAAATTTCCCCCCCTTGGACAAGACATTTCCCCCCCCCCCCCCCCGCCTTTTTTGTGGAAGGATGAAGCCCAGGTGCCCTTTTCTTCTGGTGCCTCCTCCTCTCCTCAGCTGAGGATGTAGAACTCCCCAGGAGCAGGAAAACCTCAATTCCCTGTTTCCTTATGGCTGCAGCCTGGAACATCCACTCAGAACGAAAAACTTTCTGACAGCCCTGCTGAATGACACCGGGAAGAGCTTTGTGACAAAGGATGGAAATTGTGTTTTGATAGGAAATAAAGTCACAAAATTATTTCTTTCTGTCCCATTCCTTTTCTATCAGTTCCAGTTTTTTTTTCAGAGTTCCACCTTCTCAGCCAATTGTGTTTGTGTGCTCTGTTCTCTCCCGCCTCTCTTTGCCTGTTCTGTTTCTCTCTCAGTGTCTCCCTTGACCCAGGGCGGCTCGCCCCAAAGACTCTGCCCTGATTTAATTCCCCATCCATGAGCTACAACAACCATGGGTGAAGTTCTGAAGGCTGGCAGTGAAATGTCACTCTAAGATCTTGCTTCACTTGGCTTTTGGCTCCTTCTTAAGAGCTTTGCCTTCCAGGGCAGGAACATCTTTTCCTGGCTGGGAACTGAATTCCAGCCCCTGGGAGTGTGTGCCATGGATCCCAGAGGGGCATTCCTGAGGCTCCCAGGGTGCTGCTCCTGCCGTTCCTCCCAAGGAGCTGTGCAGGGCCAGGGGACAAGCTCCAGCAGCTCTGTTGGTTCTGCAGTGCCACAAGGGCCCCTGGTTCCATGAGTTTCCCTACTGCCAGCAGCGGTTCCTTGGTGCCCATGATGCCCTGCTGTGTCACCATGGATATTTGGTGCCATGAAGTTCTTTAGTGTCACAATGGCCTCCCTTGTTCCATGAGCTTCTGCAGGGTCAAATGGACTCTTTGGATGGGCAGGGTCACCATGGACCATTGGCTCCATGCAGCCCCACTGGGTCACCATGGGCTCCTTGGTTCCATGAGGTTCTGGAGGTGTCTCCATGGTCTCCTTGGACCTCCAGTGTCACAATGGACCACTGGATCCACGAGGCCCTGCTGTGTCACCATGGCCCCTTGGTTCCATGGGACCCCAGGGTCACAAATGACTCCTTGCTTCCACATCACCCCTTCAGTGCCAAAATGGCCCCTTTGTTCCTTGAGGATCAAAAAAGTTTTGTAGAAACATTGAGCAAATCCTGCTTAACATGCCTGGGAACATTTACTTACATTCAAGAGAGAGGTCAAAGGTGAGGATGGCACCAGCAAATTCCATCTGCAACACAGATCCAGAGAAATGACAGGGACAGAGAATTCAGCTGCAAGACCCTGCTTCCAGAGATCATTTCTGCTGACACTGTCCCTTGCAGAAAGGTGACACCATTCCAGGCAGCCTGGACTGAGCAGGTGGTTCCTGAGTGGGGTTTGTTGTTAGGGAACCTGCTCAGACTTTTCCATTCTTTCCTTCCCAACAGGAAAACTTCTCCTGGGCCTGTGTGCAGGCAGAGCCCTGAGGAGAGCAGGTGGGACATGGTGCAATCGGCTAGGACATGGAGCTGCAGAGCTCAGGGGACAAGGTTCTGCTGCAAGGCAAAGGGATGTCAGTGCCAGGTAGACTGTGTCAGACATGGTGAGGCTGGGGGTGAGGAGCAGCTTGTCCAAACAGGGTCAGTCCTCAAAGGGCTCATTCTTCTCTGTGTCCAGACCTCCTAAAAAGACCTCCAGCATCAAGATCATCTGGGGAATGCTTCTATCAGCTCTTCTCTCAGCTGGTAAATAAAGAATACTCACTTGATTAAAGGAAGAAAGTCATGAGGTGTGCTTTGAAATCTTCCTCCTTAACAGAACTCCAAACTGACTCCAATCAGCTGCACAAGCATTTTGGAGAACTGAAGAAAATTTCAGGAAGAGAAAGAACCCCTGAGGGCTTTCTGCATATTGGTGATCCCCACCATGGGTCAGTTGTTACAACATGAATCCAAGGACACCATGGTAACACTACAGAACCTCATGGAACCAAGGGGCCATTGTGACATTGTGGTGACTCATGGAATCAAGGAGACCATTTTGAAACTCGAGGGCTGCAAGGAACCAAGGGGCCATGGTGACCTTGTGGAGCCCAGAGTGCAGCTGAGGAGGCCCTGTGACACAGCGAGGGCACAGGGAGCCGAGGGGCCATGGTGACACATCAGGGCTTTGTGGAATCACAAAGCCATTGTGACATTGCAAGGCCCCATGGAAGCATTGGGCAATTGTGACACTACAGAAGCAAGGAGAAGATTGTGACACTCCACGGCCTCATGGAACTGAGGAGACCATTGTGACATTGTGGGATTACATAAACCAAGGGAACATGGAACAGGTCTGGCTGGCTGGGCCTCCTGGGGACACCTGACAGGTCCAGCTGGCCTTGGAATGTTGAGGGCCGCTTCTCATCTGCCCCTGAAGCACTGGGGCTCTGGGCTTTCCTTCCTATGGGTGAGAACTGTCCTTCTCCTCCAGGGGTCCATGGCCAAAACTGGGATTCCTCCTCCAAATTTTCTTTCATGCAAAGATTGTTCTCAGATGAAATCTGCCAGGAGAGACAGATCTGGCTGCCTTGGTCACCCAGGGGCCACCTCTCATCTGCTTTTGAAAGACTGAGACCATGTGCTTTTCTTTCTTAGGGAAAAAACATCCATCTTGACCAGACGTCCATGGCCATGATTAGGAATCTGCCTCCAGAATTGCGTATATTCAAGGATAGATCCCAGACAAAAGCTGCCAAGACTGACAAGTCTGGCTGGCCTTGGCTTCCTGAGGGCTGGCACTCATCTGCCTTTGAAACACTGGGGCTCTGTGCTTTCCTTCCTCATGGAAAGAACTCTTTTTCCTGTCCAGGTACCCACGGCCAAAACTGATATGACACCTCCAAAATGTCCTTTGTCCAAGGACAGCCCCTAGATGAAAGGTGCCAGGAGAGAAAGGTCTGGCTGGCATGGCCTGAGGGCGGCCACCTCTCATCTTCTTCCAAAAAACTTGGACTTCATGCTTTTCTTTCCTTTAGGAAAAAACCCAACCATCTTGACCAGGCACCCATGGCCAACACTGGGATTCAAACTCCAAAACTCTGTACATCCAAGGATTGCTCCCAAGTGAAAGCTGCCAGGATAGACAGGTTTGGCTGCCCTTGACCTCTTGGGGGGTGCCCCTCACCTGCTTTTGGAACACTGGGGATTGGTGCTTTCCTTCCTATGGAAAAGAACTGCCCTTTTTCTCAAGGTGTCCATGCTCAAAATTGAGATTCCTCCACCGAAATTCCCTATATCCAGAGATTCCTCCATGACTAAAGCTGCTAGAACAAACAAGACTGGCTGGCTTGGCCACCAAGGAGCCACCTCTCTTGTCTTCTCCCTTTGAAACACTTGGGCTCTGTGCTTTCCTTCCTATGGAAAAGAACCATCCTTCTCCTCTGGGTGTCCATGTCTGAAATTGGGATTCCACCTCTAAAATTCTGTATATCCAAGGGTTGGTCCCAGGCAAAATCTGCCAGTACCATCAAGTCTGGCTGGCCTTGGCCTCTGGTGGCTGCCCCTACAACACTGGGGCTGGGTTCTTTCCTTCCCATGGAGATCACTGGGACACTGTGGGGACCTCATGGCACCTAGGGGATCATTGTGGCACCAGTGGAGCCCATGGAACCAAGGGACCATGGTGACACAGCAGCACTTCATGGAACCCAGAGACCAGCATGGCTCTGTGGAGCCTGATGGAACTATGGAGACCATTGTGACCCTTCAAGGCCTGGTGTCACCAAGGGGGTATTATGGCACCTCAGGCCCTCAGGGAAGCAAGGGACAATTGGGACACTGTGGGGCCCCATGGAACCCAGGGAACAGGTCTGGCTGGTTTGGCCTACCAGGAGCTACCTGACAGCTCTAGGTGATGTTGGGATGTCAAGGGCTGCCTCTCATCAGCTCCTGGAGCCCTGGGGCTCTGTGCTTTCCTTGCTATGGAAAAGAATCACCCCTCTTTTCAGATAACCATTGCCAAACTTGTTACTCTCCCTAAAACAATTCCTATATGCAAGGGTTTCTTTCAGAAAAAAACCTTCCATATCTGGCTGGCCTTGGCCTCTGGTGGTCACCTCTCATCTGCCCCTGAAACACTGGGGGTCTGTTCCTTCCTTCCTAAGGAATAGAATCAGCTTTCATGTCCAGAGACCATGGCCAAAATGAGCATTTGTCCTCCCAAATTTGGTATATCCAAGGATTGGTCCCAAACAAAAGTATGTGCCTCGGGCACATGACTACTATGTG
Source organism: Fringilla coelebs (assembly GCF_963513975.1). Classification (NCBI taxonomy): domain Eukaryota; kingdom Metazoa; phylum Chordata; class Aves; order Passeriformes; family Fringillidae; genus Fringilla; species Fringilla coelebs. The sequence goes on from NW_028167583.1 coordinate 1,838,816, forward strand.
GTGACAATGGAGCTGTGTGCTCTGTGCTGTTGTGGTGTTTTTGCATCACAGAAGTTATGTCCTAAGAGAAGCTGATAGCAGTTTCCTCAGTGTCTGGCTAAGAAACCAATCAGTATTTATCTTTGAGAATTGAAAATCTGTTAAACCACTAAAGAAACTGTACATGGCTCTGTGAAGACACATTTTAAAGATGAAAAAACTGCTGGGGTTCACCTGCAACCCCCGGGCAGGGGGAGGAGAAGCCATCGGCCCCCGGCCGTGCTGCTGCTGTGTTCTGGCCTGGCTGCTGAGATCCTGGCTCTTCCCCAGCACGGCCCATCCTGACACAGCCCCAGCGCAGCCGCTGCAGAAATCTCCATGGTAAAACAGCTCCGGCCGCAAGGACCAAGCCTGGCCGGGGTCACGGAATCGTCTGCAGGCCCCGGGTGAGATATGAACTCTTTCAGTGCTTCCATCCTCCCTCGAGTGAGAGAAAAGGACAAAGTTCAGGCACATAGAGGAGGAACATGAAGACACCAAGGTCAGTGAAGAGGAAGTTGAGTCCCAGATGGGAGGGATAAGGAGATGTCCTGATCTTGGGGCTGAAATCCTCTTGTAAAGCTGTAGAGAGGGATGCATTTGATACATCAGACTCTCCTTTTCCCTATAACACATTGACAAGTATGGGGAGATGACTTGTTCAGCAAAGGCTTCCATGCTAAATTAAGCAAATATTTAAGTAGCTCTGATCCCATGAGAAGTTTGAACATTCAAAGAGAGCAGTGTGATGACATCCTGTGCCCTCAGGGAGAGAAGAAGAAGATCTCTGTTCCCAGAGATGAAAATGAGTTCAAAAATAGATGAAGAGAACCTTTTCTCTTAAACAGGTCATCTTTAATTACTACCTCATAAGCTGACATGGCCCATAAACACAACTGTGGGAAAAGCTGTGAAAATTTGGGAGGGACTTGATGATTTCAGATTGTTTATGGGTGGCTGCCATTCATGGGAATTGACAGCCGTGAAAGAACTGTTTTCATATGGAGAAGTCTCCAAAACATGAAAGAGAGATTCCTCTCCCTAAGTGAACTGAAGAAAGGTTATTCTAGTGATGGTAAACTGACTGAAAATTTTAGGGTTTTTCTCTTTACATTGTCAGTAAGAAGGAAAAGGTTGTAGGGAGAAGTGTTCTGAAAGTTTTATTATGATTCCTATTACTCTCTCTTTTAGTTACTATTAATAAACTTTTCTTTATACCCTTTTAAAGTTTTGATTCTACTTTGCCTTTCTCCTAATCCTATCTCACAGCAGGAAATGAGTAAGGATATTCTAGTGAGTGCACTGGTAATTACACTGCCAACACTGGAAAGGCTGCCCACACTGGACCCACCACACAAATTGACACATTGCCGGAGAAATCTCAAACTGACAAACCAAAACCACTACAGAAAACTTCCTATTGAACTGCATGAGAGTAGAGGGAAATCAAGGCAGAGCCACAGTTTGTCAGGACTTGCTCGATCCTAATGGGCCCCATGGTGCATTTGGAGCTGAGTCCTTTAACCCTGCGTGTGAGAGGAGATGAAACAAACCTTTCCAGGAGTCAAAGTCAGAAGAAAACCCCAAATGTCTCAAGGCATAAATGGGCCCCACTGAGGTCCATCCCCAACACAGGCTCCTCATGGACTCCTTGGAGGAGAGAATTGGAGAACAGGATGGCACAAAACCTTCTCAGAGATTCAGTGTAGAAAGGAAAATCCAAAGTACCTTAAAAACCTTGAGTATTTCAAAGTATTAATGAGCCCCACTAAGTGTCAGTAGAAAGTTCTCCAGGGACTCATTAAAGCAGATAATTGGGGTCATGACTGCACAAACCTCTCAGAGAGTCTGGATCAAAAGGGAAACACCAAGTACCTTAAAAGAACTGAAGTACCTTGAAGCATTAATGAGCCCCACTGAATGTTGTTACTGACAAAGCCTCTCCAGGGACTAATTACAGCAGATAATTGGAGGCCATGATTGCACAAACCTCTCAGAGACTCCAAGGCAAAAGCCAAACCTAAAGTCCTTTGAAAAACCTGCAGTTCCTGGGAGCATGAAGGAGCCCCCAGGGCCATTCCTGAGCAAGGCTCCCCAGGGACTCCTTCCAGCAGATCCTTGAGGCCACTGGGATGTGGGCTAGGGGGGGATGCTGAGGGCAGGACAAGGGGTGACAGTGCCCAGCCTGGCTGGGGCTGTGCCAGGAGGCCCCAGTGCCTCAGGACAAGGTGTCTCCTCCCAGCCCTTGGTGGCACAGACCCTGCTGTGGCCCACGGCACCAAGACTTGGCTTCTCTTTGTCCCCACCTGTCATCACTGCCTCCAGTTCTCTGCTCTGGCTGGGGCCTGGGGACACTTTCTCAGTCGTGTCCCTCAGTGGGACCCATTAAAAGTGAAAGAAACTTTGGAGTTGGATTCTGACTTGGAGTTGTGGAGAAGTTTCTTCAGCTCCCTCTCAGGGACTGATGTTCAGGGCCTGAGCACAAAGCCCCAGAGGCTCATTAAAGTCCTTGTGCTGGGTCTATGCTGCTGAGCTTAGCCGGGCTCCTGGCACAGAGGCAGCTCCTGGTAACCAAGAAAAGCTTCAAAAGCACATTTCTCTTGATGAGCAGCTTTTTTCCCAGACCAGCAGGGCTGTGGCATGGCCTGCAGCCACCCCGAGCACAGCACAGAGGCACAGAGAGCTTCAATCAGTTAGGGCTGTGAAGGTGCTGAGAAGTGCCTGGGGCACAATCACTGCCAGCCCTTGGCACAGGAACCTCTGGCTGCAGGACAGTGCAGCTGCAGCTCCTGGAGCCATCACCTAAAGCTGGAACATCCCAATGCCTACAGACTCTGTGAGTACATCTCCGGGTATTTCTGGTGCAGGGGAGGTGAAATGCTCTTGAAGCTCTGACATGCTGAGGGCTTCTGATCAGTCATAGATATTTCCAAGACAGGGATTTTGATAAAAATTAGAACATTTCCAAATACTTTGTATTCAGTTTCCTACTATTGAGGAATAGCAGGGAGGGGGAAAAATATTACAGGATTATTATGAAATATTATTTATGAATTTGACAAGTGCCTGAGACATCCAAACTGTTTCTTTCAGTGAACAATAGGTTCACAGGAGATGCCTAATTGGCTTTCAGCCCCTCTGCCCATGGACAGCAGCAGCATCACCTTTGCTGGAGCCATCAGGCTCGGTTTGAGCCGTCCTTTCTCCCAGCTGCAAACAGTACCTGCCCCCAGACAGTGCCCTGCAAAGAAGCAGGGTTCTGTCAGGTCAAGTAGAGTGCATGGAGATTTGGGGTCTGTGAGTGCTGGCAGGGACAGATCGGGCACAGGGAAACACCTGCAGTAGGAAAATCTCCAGGAAGCAGAGCTAATATCAGGCAGTGAGAGAAAACCAAACCCAGTAATCCTGTGGCAGGGAGAGTTCAGAGATGCCCTCAGGATCCCCTCCAGTGCAGCCCCTCCCTCTGAACAAGCCCACTTCTTCCTGTGCCCCCAGCCAAGCCTCTGTCTTTAGGGCTGGGGCTCCAAGGCGTGCAGCCCCTCCTGTGCAGGCAGACCTGCAGCAGAGCCGTGGGTCAGCTCTGCAGCCCCTGGCCCAGTTCTCTCTGCAGAGCACAGGGCTGGGAGCAGCTGCCTGGCCCTGGGGGCTCTGGCAGGGGGCACAGCTGGCTCAGGGTGACGCTGTCCGCAGTGCCTGGCTCTGGGCAATGCTGTCAGGGCAGCTAGGGAAGGAGCTGCATCTCCCTTCATCCAATGCCATCATAAGGACACTTGGAAGTCTCCTTGAGATTTCTGTCCAAGCTGGGAGCTACAATCCAGGGTGCAAAGCTGTGCTAGAGCATCTCTGAGTTATAAAATTGATGGAGAGAGACAGAGGTGTTCCGACACTGAAAATGCTGTTGGGTTGGTGAAATGAGCAACATGAGTCCTTGGCTACAAATGCTGATCTGAGCTGTGGTGATCCATCTGTTCTCAGCAGTACCTGGTGACATTTTAGGGGAAGTATTGGACAGTGATCCCGCTCCACCTCAGAAAGGTTAAAGCTCAAAGAAAATCTGAACAGGTTAGAATGACAGACCATCTCCCTCAGTCTTTACTCATCACTTTGCCTCACAGAACTTTCTCTGTTCTCCATGAGAGCAGCAGAAATGCTGAGGATTTCTGATATCCAAGAACACCAGCAGAGATATAGGGGAGCTTAAGAAAAACCCCAGAACTCTTGAAAAAAAGAGCATGTCCATCTATGTTACAGAGGAGCGTGTATGAGAAATGGCTTTGATTATTTTTATACATATGTCCTCTAACTCTTCAGTGTCCTTTCTCCATCAGCAGGTCTCCATGTGCAGCCACAGGAAATGTCCAACAGCAGCTCCATCAGCCACTTCCTCCTGCTGGCATTGGCAGACACACGGCAGCTGCAGCTCCTGCACTTCTGCCTCTTGCTGGCCATCTCCCTGGCTGCCCTCCTGGGCAACAGCCTCATCATCAGCGCCGTAGTCTGCGGCCACCACCTACAAATCCCCATGTTTTTCTTCCTGCTCAACCTGGCCCTCACTGACCTGGGCTCCATCTTCACCACTGTCCCCAATGCCATGCACAATTCCCTCTGGGACACCAGGAACATCTCCTACACAGGATGTGCTGCACAGCTCTTTTTCTTTCTGTTCTTCATTGGAGCAGAGTATTTCCTCCTGACCATCATGTGCTATGACCGCTACGTGTCCATCTGCAAACCTCTGCACTACGGGACACTCCTGGGCAGCAGAGCTTGTGCCCACATGGCAGCAGCTGCCTGGGCCACTGCCTTCCTCAATGCTCTCATGCACACAGCCAATACATTTTCCCTGCCCCTGTGCCATGGCAATGCCCTGGGCCAGTTCTTCTGTGAAATTCCTGCAGTTCTCAAGCTCTCCTGCTCCAAATCCTACCTCAGGGAAATGGGACTTCTTGCTGTTGGCACCTGTTTGGTATTTGGTTGTTTTGTGTTCATTGTTTTCTCCTATGTGCAGATCTTCAGGGCTGTGCTGAGGATCCCCTCTGAGCAGGGACAGCACAAAGCCTTTTCCACCTGCCTTCCTCACCTGGCCGTGGTCTCCCTGTTCATCAGCACTGGTGTATTCACCAACCTGAAGCCCCCCTCCATCTCCTCTCCATCCCTTGATCTGGCCCTGTCAGTTCTGTACTCAGTGGTGCCTCCAGCCCTGAACCCCCTCATCTACAGCCTGAGGAACCAGGAGCTCAAGGCTGCAGTGTGGAGACTGATGACTGGATGGTCTCAGAAACATTAAACTGCTGGCCAATTTCTGCAAATAACTTGTAATAAAAGTCATCTTTGTTACTTCTTGTTGGTTTCATTTTGGAAGTTCATTTTCTTTGTTTAATTTTTTAATATTGTCCACAAAAAAATGTCATGGTTTGTGCCATTTCTCATTTTGTTTCTCTCCACCTTCACTGTGGCCACAGACTGTGTCAATGAGGGGCTGTGCTCTCAGTGGCTTTAAAGGAACAAAAGGATCTTCCAGCAAAGTTTCCTGCAGAGATGCCCTTTTGTTGCCTTCTCTGGAGCTGCAGCAGCAATGTCTGTGCGCAGAGCTGGGGGAGATCAGCGCTGGCACAGCAGCTCTGCTGCTGCTGGCTACACCATTTCTGATCCAGGCCAGGAGCCTATGGCCTTCTTGGCCACATGGGCACACTGCTGGCTCATGTCCAGCCTGCTGTCCATCAGTCCCTGCAGGTCCCTTTCTGCCTGGCTGCTGTCCAGCCACTCTGTCCCCAGCCTGTAGTTCTGTGGACAAAGTGCAGGGCTTGGCACTTGGATTTGTTAAACCTCACTTTGTTGGATTTGGGCCCTGGATCCAGCTTGTCCAGGTCCCTATGCAGAGCCCTCCTAGCTTCCGGGAGATCAACAGTCACATCCAGCTTGGTGTCATCTGCAAAAATGTCCTTGTTTCCATGGGGCCCCTCAGTGTCATAATGACCCTTTGGTCACACAAGGCCCTGCACTGTCCCACTGGACTCCTTGCTTCCTGGGGGCCTCAAAATGTGACAATTATCTCGTTGGTTCCATGGGGCTTCACAGTGTCACAATGTTCTTGTTGGTGCCGCAGTTTCACAGTGTTCCTTTGGTTCCATGGGGCCCCAGGGTGTCACAATGGCCCCATGGTCACATGAGGTCCCACACTGTCACAATGGTCTCTGTGGTTCCCTTCAGTGTCACAATGGACTCCTTGTTTCCACGAGGCCACACAATGTAACAACGTTCTTCCAGATTCCTTGAGGCCCCATAGTGTCACAGTGGCCCCTTGTTTACAGAGGATCCTGCAATGTCACAATGTCCCCTTGGTTCCCTGAGGCTCCACAGTGTCAGAACTGCCTCTTGGTTCCACTGGGCCCTGGAGTATCCCAATGGTGTCCTTGGTTTTGCAGTGTCAAAATGGTGAAACCCCTTGGTTTCACAAGGCCCTGCAGTGTCACAATGGCCTCTGTGGTTCCACGAAGACCCAGAGTGTCACTCCCTGATTCCATTTGGCCCCAAAGCACCACAGTGGACCCCTGGTTCTATGGGGCTGCACAGCATCACCATGATTCCCTTAGTTCCACAAGGCCCTGCAGGGTCACAATGGCCCCAGAGTGTCCCAATCATCACAGAATGACAGCATCAAATAGGCTGGAAAAGACCTTGGAATCATCAAGTCCAACCAATGCCCTAATACTGCCTTGTCACCCAGACCATGCCACTCAGTGCCACTGGAGAGGGACAGTGACTCTGCCACCTCCCCCCTGGCCAGCCCATTCCAATGCCCACTCACCCTCTCTGTGAAGAACTTCTTCCTATTGTCCAGCCTAACCCACCCCCCGCCCCGCCCCCGCTGCAGCTTAAGGCTGTGTCTACTTCTCCTGCCCTCCAGCAGATCCACACTCACACCCAGCTTGGTGCCATTTGCAATTTGTGAATGGTGGACTCCATCCCCTCACCCAGAACATCAGTGAAGATATTAAACAGGACTGGGCCCAACAGAGATCCCTGGGGGACACCACCAGTGCCTGGACACCAGCTGGGTGCAGCACCATCCCCACCACTCTCTGGGCCCAGCCTCAGCCAGTTCTTAATTCTCCCAGCAAGGAGGGAACCTGCCCAAGCTGTGGGCTGAAACTTTTCCTAAGAATGCTGTCAGAGACAGTGTCAAAGGCTTTGCTGAAATCCAGGCACACAACATCCACAGCCTTTCCTACATCCACAGGTGGGTCACCTGCTCATAAAAGGAGACCAGGTTGTTCAGGCAGGACCTGCCACCCCTAAATCCACGCTGGCTGGCTCTGAGCCCTTGGCCATCCCGTGGGTGCCCTGTGATGGCACTCAAGGTGATCTGTTCCATTTCCTTGCTGGGCACCCAGGTCAGGCGGACAGGCCTGGAGTTCCCCAGATCCTCCTGCCAGCCATTCTTGGGGATGGGCTCACACTGGCACCTCCAGTGCTCTGGGACCTCCCCCCTGAGCCAGGACTGATGGAAAATGATGGAGAGCAGCTTGGGGAGCTCATCCACCAGCTCCCTCATCCCTCTAGGATGGATCCCATCTGATCCCATACACCTGTGACCATCTGAGTGGCTCAGCAGGTCAGCAACTGCTTCCTCCTGGATTACAGGAGTTGTTCTGCTCCCTGTGCCCATCTACCAGCTCAGGAGAACAATTGTCCTGAGGACAACCTGTCATAGTATTGAAAATTGAGACAAACAAGATGTTAAGTAGCTTAGTCTTTTCCTTATCTTTAGTTACTATATACTATATATATCTTAGTTACTATATATACACACACACACACACACATATATATATATAGTGTGTGTTTATATATATATGTGTGTATATATATATATATATATATATATATTTAGTTATTATATACTATACTATATCCCCACTGCATCCAAAAAGGAGGAGAGATTCTTCTCATGTTTTGCTATTAATTTATTTGTAGAAACATTTTCTATTATTTTTCACAGAAGTGGCCAGGTTAAGCTCTAATTGAGCTTTCCCCTCTCAAATTTTCTTTCTGCATGACCTAACAAGATTCTTAAATACTTCCTAAGTTGCCTGACCTCCTGTCCAAAGTTGATGCACCATCTTTTTTCCTTTGAGTCCCCACAAAAGCTTCCTGGGCAGCCAGGACAGTCATTTTTTCCTCTCTGGCTCATCTTTTGCCACACTTGGACTGTCTGCTCCTTCTTCCTTAGGATTACTTTCTTGAAATGTGTCCATCCTTCCTGGACCCCTTTGTTTTTAAGGGCTGTTTCCCTTAAAAAAATCTGCATCCTAAACAGGCCAAAGTCTGCCCTTCCCAATTCCAGTGTAGAAGTTTTGTTGCTGTCCCTCCTTCTTTCACAGAACATGGAAAACTTGATTATTTCATGGTTACTATGCCCCAGGCAGCCTCTGACCCCCACATGTGCCACCAGCCCTTCTCTGTGTGTGAACAGCAGGAGACAGAGCTTTCCTTGGGAGTAGGAGTGTTACCAAAAATTTGGTAAAACAGAAAAGTCCTTAACACCAATGCAGCATTAAGAAGCAGCAATCTTTATTTAGCTGGATGCACAGAGGACAGCTCCTCTCAAAGTCATGCAGGCTGAGCACAGGAAAGTTTCTGTTTATACTCTGTATTTTGCACACATATTCATTAAATGTCCTGGACTAAACATACAGATGATAATAATTTCCCCAAAATCATTAACATATTTCCCCTCTCCTTTACCCATGCTCTCTTCTGTCCTGAGGTCTCTCTGGTAGTCCGTGGTGGTCGTGGGCCCCAAGGTTCCAGTGGGCCTGCCTGAGCTGGCAGGACACTGAGGCTGGTAAATTTCCACTTCCCCTTCTTACACAATGGGCATTGTGTGGTTTCCATAGGTCTGGGGTTTTGGAGAACAAGCTCCAGGTGTCAGCTCACCTCGTGGAGACAATTCATCATCTGGTAACAAGAGCTCACAGAGAGGGCTATGACAACACAGATGGGTTATGTGAGGTCATTGATAAGCTATGATATCATAGACTGCCTCTCTGACATCACAGGGCAGAGGTCTGACATCACAGAGCAGACTATGACATCACAGGGTTGGCTGTGACATCAGAGACCAGCTGTGTGACATTAGAGAATGGGCTGTGACATCCCAAAGGGGCTGTGTGACATCCCAGCAGGGCTGTGTGAGGTCACTGGGTTGGTCACTCTGCCCCAGATCCCCCTCACAGTTTTCCCCAACAAGTCCAGTGCTGTCCATGCCCAGTGGGGTCCCTGTCTCCCCCCGTATACCCCCGGCCCACCTGGAGCCACAGCCTCCACCAAGGGATGTTCCACAGGATCCACCCCAGAGCCTGACATGGGGACAAGGGGCCAAGGCTATGAGACCAGGACATCAAGGACATGGATTATCCAGGTCACTCTGGCCTGGTTTGGGTTCCCCAGGGCAAAAAAGATGTCTGGCAGCTGGAGCAGGGTCTGGGAAGGGCCTCCAAGGTGGGGCTGGAGCCCTTGGGCTGTGAGCAGAGGCTGAGGGAGTTGGGCTTGTCCAGCCCAGAGCAGGGAAGGCTCAGGGGCTCCTCATCCCAGCCTGGCAGTGCCAGTGAGGAGGTGATGGAGAGCACAGAGCCAGGCTCTTCACCGGGGACCTGGTGGGAGAAAAAAGCCAATGGGTGGGAGGGGAAAGAGGGGAGATCAGCCAGGACAGGAGGAGATGAAATGAGTCAGACTGGTTTCAGCATTTCCTCAACACCAAGAGCAGCCTGACCTCCCTTCTCCATCCACCACTGGCACCTTTGCAAATCAGGAACTGTTGGAGCTGTTTTGCCCCCACTCCAGGATGAACATCCTGATACATGAACTTAATTTTTTTACATCTATCACAGAACCATCTTTGTCTGAAATTAATTTTATTATGGAAATCTCTTATGGATGGGGGTCTCATCAGATGCTGTTGGGACGTTGCACATCGCTCAGGGAAGAGTGTGACTGTTATTAAATTGTGTCCTGTTAAACTGTGGTCTGTTGGCCATGAAGAGAAACTTTCTGTGTCTCTGAGTCTCATCAGTTCCTGGTCCCTCAAAGGACACAAACCTGATGAGTTGTGGTTGCCACTCCAGGGGCTGCACTTGGACCTCCCTCCAAAGCTAGAGCAGAGCTCCCTTGTCCCAGAAAGTCCCTGGCAAAGGAGGGATGAAGGAAACAGGACAGACTGTGGGGATCAGGGGCACAGCAGAGCCAGGGAGAAGAATGACTTTTGCATTTGATGGAGCTGTGCCTTCCCTTGGCTTTGTTGGCTGACAAGAAATGAACATCCCTCTGTGTCTCAGGCAGCTCCTTCTCCAAGGAAAGCAGATGGGAGTTGGAGCCAAGGAGCTGAAAGCTGCAGGTGCAGCCTGGGCTGGAGGCAGCTCAGATTTGCACAAAGGCTGGTCTAAATGCCAGGGGTGGGATGGGGAAAATGGTGGGGTGGGGGTAGGGAAAGAGTCTGATTGATTGTCATCCATGAAGGGTCTTGATTTTCATATCCATTCAAACAGCATGAGGAGATACTTGGATTCAGTGTCAATTGGAGATTGCACATATCAATGAATTAACATGAAAAAACATAAACAGGACATAAAAAATGTTTTCTCACTATCTTTTTAAATATAATATGTTCACTTTGAATACACTTCTGAATTCTGTTGAATTAACCACAAAAGATTTGAAAACTTAAATCAAATTATTCCCAGAGGTTTGGTTTGTTAAGGTGTTCTGAATGTTAATGAGCCCTGGGACACTGAATTCCTGCACTGAAGAGCTGAAGGCTGAACAAGCCTTTGGAGTAGTAAAATTCAGCAGCAGCCTCCAAGTTGCTGAGGATGTCAGCAGCCCCCACTGAGGCCATCCCTGCCCAGAGCCCGTGGGGAAATGGGCAGACAAGGAGAGCGTCCCTGGGGCTGGGGCAGCACAACTCAGAGGCAGCAGCAGCTCCAGCTGGGATATGGAGTGTGGAATGGGGCTGTTCCAAGTAGGACAGACAAGCCCTGACCCCCCTCCCGCAAAAAATTCTATCAATTATATATTTAAAAGGAGTTACAACTGTTTGTGTCCTCTGAGTTGGACTCGCTGGAGAAATACCAACTAGAGATTCTCAGCAGTTCAAAACAACAAACCAGCCTTTGCTGGCAATTTTAGAAAATTAGAGAAACTTGGCAAAAGGTTTAATATAACATTTAATCAACAAAAAACACTTCTCAAAGCATTAACTTGGCCCATTCAACTTTATAAACTCTAAGCCTGTTTAATTTAAAGTTATTCAAAATTTGCAAAAAGAGGGAATTAAAAAGAGAGAAAGAAAAATAAGATACAGAGAAGCACACACACAGCTACCAACTCCTGGATTCCAGCAGATGGAAATTCCAAGAGGAGGTAGGGTTAAGATGTGTTCTTGCCTTGTGGTCAGCCTTCAGTACCCCTTGGTCTTCTGGGGCCCTTCCCCCAGCTGGGACTTGGGGTCATTTGGTCACTCAGGAGCTGGGCTGGAGGCTCCAGAGGTGGCTGTGGAGCATTGCCTGTGCTGTGCCAGGGACTGGCAGACACTGCTGGGCTGGGATAGAGGCTCTGGGGGGATTGGGGTTTCCAGGGCAGGGCAGTGCTGTGATTACAGGGCAGGGCAGTGCTGGACCTGCCCCTTCCTCCCCCAGACATGGAATGTTTTGAGCCAACAATCTCCTCCAGTCTTTCACAATAGGGAATGTTGGAGGTGAAATCCCATTTCTGGCCATGGGTGCCTAGAGGAAAAGAACAGTTCTTTTCCATAGGAGGGAAGTACAGAGCCCCAGGGATTGGAAGACAGGTGAGAGCCTCAGTAGGCCAAGGCCAGCCAGACTTGTCAGAATTGGCAGATTATTCTGGCAGCAGCCTTTGGATTCCAGGAATTTTGGAGGTGGAACTCCAATCTCAGCCATGGGCACCTGGAGAAACAGGACAGTTCTTTACCATAGGAAGGAAAGCATGGAGCCTTCCCCAGTGTTTTGGGGACAGATGGGAGGTGACCCTTGTGAAACCACTGCTAGACGGACTTGTCTGGGCAATATTCCTATGGGAGCGATCCCTGCAGATAAGGAAATTTGGCTATGAAATCCCAATTCTGGCCATGGATGCTTGGAGAAGGGGGATGGATCTTTTCCATAGGAAAGAAATCACGGAGCCCCAGTGTTTTAGCAGCAGATGAGGAGATACCCTCAACATGCCAAGGTCAGGTGGAACAGTCAGGCAGTCAACAGGAGGCTAAACCCGCCAGACCTGTTCTGTGGCCCCTTGGTTTTATGAGGCCCAGCAGTATCACCATGGTCCCCTTGGTTCCATGGGGTGCCACAGTGTCCCAATGGCGCTTTGATTCCATAGGGTCCAGAAGTGTAACAATGGTCCCTTGGTTCAATGGGGTCACAATGTCTCCTATGTTTCATAAGGCCCCACAGTGTCACAATGGTCCAAAATGCTCCATGGGGCCTTGTAGTGTCACTATGGACCTTTGGAGCCTGGGGGTTTGCAGCACAACGATGGCCTCTTTTGGCTCCACGGTGTCACAATGGTCCACTGATGACAAAAGGCCTCTCTGTGTCACTCTGGAGCTTTGGTTCCATGCAACCCTGCAGTGTCACAATGAACCCATGGTTCAATGGGGTTCCACAAAGTCAGCATGGCCCCTAGGTTCCATGAAGCCCTGCAATGTCACAATGGTCTCGTTTGATTGCCCACTTTCACAATGGACCACTCATGACATGAGGTCCTGCAGTGTAACAATGCACCTTTGGTTCCATGCAGCCCTGAAGTGTCACCAAGGCCTCTTGGTTTCACCAGGCCCCACAATATCACAGTGGTCCTCTTGGTTCTGTGGGCACCCCCAGGGTCACAATGGTCTCACTGGTGCCATGAGGCCTCACAGCATCACAATGCTTTGTTTATTCCATGGGGCCTCACAGTATCTCAGTGGTCTCCATGATTCCATGAGTCCCCTCAGTGTCACAATGGTCTCCTTGGTGCCATGGTGCCCCTCAGTGTCACAATGGTCTCCTTGGTGCCATGGTGCCCTTCAGTGTAACAATGACCTCTTGGTTCCATGAGGCTATGAAGTGTCTTAATGGTCTCTCCACGTTGCTTGCAATGTCACAATGAATCTTTGGCTCTATGGGGTCTCAGAGTGTCACAATGGTCCCTTGGTTCCATGAGACCCAGCAATGTCACAGTGCTCTCCATGATTCCATGGGGCCCCACAGTGTCACCTTGTTTCCTTGGTGTCACAGGGCCCTGCAGTGTCACACGGGTCCCTTGGTGTCACAGGGCCTCACAGTGTCACAAGGGTCCCTTGGTCTCACAGGGCCCCACGGTGTCACAAGGCTCCCTTGGTTCCATTGCCCTGTGCTGCTGCATTCCCCCCTCCCCTTCTCAGGCCGCCCTGCCAGCTGAGAAATGCTCCTTGGGCCTCGGCCTTGGCCAACAGCCCCTGGGCTCAGCTTCTCTGCAGCTCATCACAAACACTGTCTGCTCCAGGCACTGCTGCTGCCCAAACAGCTCCTGCCTCCTTTAGGAGCAGACCTGGGAGCTGTTTCTGTTCCCTCAGTGGCACAACATCCCTGTTCTCACACTGCCAAAGAAAGCTGCTGATGCCAAGTGTGGCCAGGATGAGCCATTGCTGGGACTGAAGCCCCTCTTGTGGGGCCCTGCAAACAACGCTCCAAAAGGAGCCCTTGGAGCTCTCCTGGGCCAGCGACTCCCTCTGAGTGGGGCCTCTCCCAGCCGGGAACTCTCCCGTTTGCTGCGCTCGGGGATCCCAAATAATGACAGAGCCTGGGCTGATCCCCCCACTCCTCCAGGCTCAACCCTTCACCTGCTGGGGAGTTTCCAAAGCATCAGCAGTGAGCATTCCCTGCCCTCAGGGGAATTCCTCCCAGGTGCCTTGCACTGACTCTTTGTGTCTGTGTGCACACAGGAGTGCCTGTGCTGGGGAAATGTGGCAGAAATGCTGCTCTCTGAGGGGTCTGAGTGCCTTGGATAGCTGAGTCAGTCAGGTCTGTAGGTAAGGCTAAATCACAAGGTCTAAATGAAGTTAAATGCTGTTAAGAGATATCTTTTGCTAAGTTGTTTAATATATGTTATAAGCAGAGTTAAATACTGTTAAATGTTATGCTTCTGTTAAATTGCAAAGTCATAGATTTTAAGTTAGGTTAAATACTGTTAAGTGCTGTTCTTTTGGTAAATTGTGAATTTTAAGGTATCAGTCAAGGTTAAGTCCTACTTAGTTTGAGCTCTGTTAACCTTTTGGGCTGTGTTTCTTTTATCCTTGCCCTCACAGTCCTTGTGTCTCACACACACACACACACACACACACAGGGACAGTTCTCGGTTCTTTTCTGGTTTGATTGCCTGGATTCTGCTTGGTTTTGTTTTTGCTTTGTTTCCCTGGTGTGCCTGAAGTGTCCAGTCAGGAGCAGAGTGACTCTTGCCCAGGAACTTTGTGCTGCTGTCCCTTAATACTAAATCTGGTTTTTTACTGATCCCTTGCTGGAGATTTTTCAGCGCTCTCAAGGCCTCGTTCGTAACAGGGTGAAGGAGCCCTGGCCCTGGCTCTGGCCCTGGGGGACACAGGGATGCTGCCGGGGGGTCCCTGTCCCCCTGTCCCACCCCCAGGGCCCTGGCCCCCATCCCCATGTCAGGCTCTGGGGTCGATCTCATGGAACATCCTCTGGGGGAGGCTGCGGTGCCGGAGGCGGGGGGACCCAGGGGGACAGGGTACCCCACTGTGCATGAGCAGGGTTGGACTGCTCTGGGGGGAACTGTGAGGGGGGACAGGGCAGAGTGACCTCCCCAGTGACCTCACACAGCCCCTGTGATGTCACACAGACACTGTGAGTTCACACTGACCCTGTGATGTCACACTGACCCTGTGATGTCACACTGACCCTGTGATGTCACACTACCCCAATGATGTCACACAGCCATCTCCGTGACCTCACACAGCCCCCTGTGATATCACATTGCCCCTGTGATGTTACAGAGCCTCCTGTGATGTCACAGCCCACTGCGAGACCTCACACAGCACCTTTGTGATGTCACAGAGCCAACTCTGGGATTTCACCCTGGAATGTCAGTCATGCAGCTGCAATGTGATGTCACAGAAGACTCTGTGATGTCACAAAGTCACCATGTGATATCACATTCTGTTCTGTGATGTCACAGCCTGCTCTATGATGTTATACAGCACCCACTGATGTCAAAACCCACCCTCTAATTTCACAGGGCCACCCTCTATGGTGGCAGGACCTGCTCTCTGGCCTCACACCCCCCTCAGTGATGTCAGAGACAGCTGTGTGATGTCACAACCCCCTCCGTTACATCACAAAAACCCTCTCTGTGATATCATACTGCCACTCTGTAATGTCACAGCACATAGTTTGACATAACAGCCTGTTCTGTGATGTCACAGAATCTCCTTTGTGATGCTGCAGCTGCTCAATGTCCTCACACAACAAACTCTGCGAAGTCATAACCAAACCAGTGACCTCACACAGCCCACTCTGGGCTGTGACACAGCCCCTTTGCTGACATCACTGCTCTGTGCCTCCATGACACAGCCACAGAGTTGCTGCTGTGACACAGCCCCCTCTGGGACATCCCACAGCCCCTGGCAGTGCTGAGCCCCTGTGAGCTCTGTCTGTGCCCTGCTGATGTCCCTGAGGTGCCCTGGCCGTGCCCCAGCCCTGCTGGGCTGTGCACAGGAGCTGCTCCTGGCCAGAGCTGTCTCTCTGCAGCGCTGCCCTTGCCAGGAGCTGCCTCTGGGCCAGGAGCCCGGCCCAGCTCAGCAGCACAGACACAGCACCAGGACTTTAATCACCCTCGGGGTCTTTGTGCTCAGGCCCTGAACATCAGTCCCTGAGAGGGAGATGAAGAAACCTCTCCAGAACTTGAAGTCAGAATCCAGCTCCAGAGTTTCTTGGACTTTTAATGGGTCCCACAGAAGGACACAACAGAGAAAGTGTCTCCAGGCCCCAGGCAGAGCAGAGAACTGGAGGCAGTGATGACAGGTGGGGACAAAGAAAAGCCAAGTCTTGGTGCCCTGGGGCACAGCAGCATCTTTGCCTCCAAGGGCTGTGAGGAGACACCTTGTCCTGAGGCACTGGAGCCTCCTGGCACAGCCCCAGCCAGGCTGGGCACTGTCACCCCTTGTCCTGCCCTCAGCATCCCCCCCTAGCCCACATCCCAGTGGCCTCAAGGATCTGCTGGAAGGAGTCCCTGGGGAGCCTTGCTCAGCAATGGCCCTGGGGGCTCTTCAATGCTCCCATGGTTTTTGAAAGGACTTTAGGTTTGGCTTTTGCCTTGGATTCTCTAAGATGTTTGTGCAATCATGGCCTCCAATTATCTGCTGTAATTAGTCCCTGGAGAGGCTTTGTCAGTAGCAACACTCAGTGGGGCTCATTAATGCTTCCAGGTACTTCAGTTATTTTAAGGTACTTGGTGTTTCCCTTTTGATATAGACTCTGTGAGAGGTTTGTGCAATCATGGCACCAATTATCTGCTTTAATGAGTCCCTGGAGAGCTTTGTATTGACACTCAGTGGGGCTCATTAATAATTTGAGATACTCAAAGTTTTCAAGGTACTTCGAAATTTCCTTCTCACACTGAGTTTCTTAGAGGTTTTTGTGCCACCCTGGCCTCGAATTCTCTCCTCCCAGGAGTCCATGAGGAGCCTGTGTTGGGCATGGACCTCAGTAGGACCCATTCATGCTTTGAGACACTTTGGGGTTTTCGTCTGACTTTGACTCCTGGAAAGGTTTGTGCAATCTTCTCTCAGACCCTGAGGTTCAAGGGCTAGCTCCAAATGCACCTTGGGGCTCATTAGGATCAAGCAAGTCCTGACAAACCATGGCTCATCCTTGATTCCCCTCTGCACCCGTGCAGTTCATCAGGAAGGTTTCTGTAGTGGTTTTGGCTTCCTAATTTGAGATTTCTTGAAGAATGCAGCAATTATTGTGGTGGGTTCAGTGTTGGCTAATTACTAGAATGTACTTATTCATTTCGTGCTTTGAGATAAGATTAGGGAAAAGGCAATGTAGGCTCAAAACTTTAGAAGCGTATAAAGAAAAGTTTATTAATACTAACTAAAAGAAAGAGTGATAAGGATCAGAACAAATCTTTCAGAACTCTTCTCTTCTCCCTACAACCTTTTCTTTTTTACTGACAATGTAATGAGACAGAACCTAGAATTTTCAGTCAGTTTACTATCTGCAGAATAGTTTTTCTTCAGTTCACTTAGGGAGAGGAGTCTCTTTCGTGCTATGAAGACTTCTCCATAGAAATCAGCTCTTCTGTGGCTCTCAATTTTCACGAACAGCAGCCATCTGGAAAATCTGCACTTGTGAAATCCCTCAGATTTATTCACAGCATTTCCCAAAGCTGTGTTTATGGACTATGTCAACTTATGGGGTATTGGTTTAAAGATTAGCAAAGGTTTTCTTCATCTATTTCTGAAATCATCTTCATCTCTGAGAACAGAGGTCTCCTTCTCTCCCTGAGTGCACAGGCTTTCCTCATTCTTTTATTTTTCTCAATTCAAACTTCTCATGGGATCCCAGCTACTTCAGCATTTGCTTACTTTAACATGGAGGCCTTTGCTGAAAAGTCATCTCCCCATACTTTTCAATGCTTTATAGGGAAAGAGAGTCTGATGTATCAATTACATCCTTCTCCATAGCTTTACAAGAGGATTTCAGCCCCAAGATCAAGGCATCTCTCCATCCCTCCCATTTGGGACTGAACTTCCTCTTCACTGTCCTTGGTGTCTTCATGTTGCTCCTCTGTGTGCCAGCACTTTGTCCTTTTCTCTCACTCGAGGGAGGATGGAAGCACTGAAAGAGTTCATATCTCACCCAGGGCCTGCAGATGGTTCCGTGACCCCGGCCGGGCTCGGTCCTTGCGGCCGGAGCTGTTTTACGATGGAGGTTTCTGCAGCGGCTGCACTGGGACTGTGTCAGGAGGGGCTGTCCTGGGGGGAGGGCCAGGATCTCAGCAGCCAGGCCAGAACACAGCAGCAGCACGGCCGGGGGCCGATGGCGTCTCCTCTCTATGCCGGGGGTTGTGGGCGAACCCCAAGGGTGGCAGAATCTTGGCCGAGCCAGCCTTGGCCCAGGGCTGCTCCTGGGGCCTGGCACATCCTGGCTCGGCCCAGGCTGGTGGTGGGGCAGGGCTCAGCAGTGCCCAGATGTTGGCAACTGCAGCCATGGCCCGGTCCGGCCTCGGCCCCGCAGCCTCCCCTGCCCTGCCCGGCAGCTGATGGGGCCTGGCGGGGTCCCTGGGAAGGGGCCCAGCCCCACGGCAGGAACCGCCCAGTCCGCCCCGGCTGAGATGGGGCCGGGTCAGCCTTGTTACCTCTTTGCCAGCCAGAAGGGAAAGAGACCCTCCCAGGCTTTCTCATCTTTAACATGTGTCTTCACAGGGGTGTGTAAAGTGTCCTTAGTGGTTGAACAGATTTTCAGATCTCAAAGCTAATTACTGATTGTTTTTTGTCAGACACGGAGGAAACTGCTAGCAGCTTCTCTTAGGACATCTCTTCCATGATGAAAAACCACCACAACAGCACAGAGCACAGAGCTCCTTTGTCCATATGTAGTGGTCAGGAGCCCAAGGCCTACAAACCCCTCCTTGGAAGATCTCTGGGCCCTCTTCAAGATGTTTTCAAATGAAAACATTCAGCTCAGAGTCCAAGAAAATCACCAGAGGAGGGGGCCAGCCTGATCTGTCTGTCCTGGCTACTTTTGTCTTGGAGCAATTCTTGGATATACACAATTTGGGAGGCCAAATTCTAATTTTTGCCAT
Organism: Fringilla coelebs; assembly: GCF_963513975.1. Lineage (NCBI taxonomy): Eukaryota > Metazoa > Chordata > Aves > Passeriformes > Fringillidae > Fringilla > Fringilla coelebs. The sequence continues at coordinate 1,857,698 of NW_028167583.1, forward strand.
GGCCCTTGGACATGAAAGCTGGTTCCTTTCAATAGGAATGAAGAAACAGAACACCAGTGTTTCAGGGACTGATGAGAGGTGACCACCAGAGGCCAAAGCCAGACAGAGTTGGCAGGTTTTGTTCTGAGAGATACCCTTGCATATAGGAAATTTTTTAGGGGTAATACTAATTTTGGCAATGGGCATCTGAAAAGAGGGACGCTTCTTTTCCATGGCAAGGAAAGCACGGAAGCCCCAGTGCTCCAGGAGCTGATGAGAGGCAGCCCTTGACATCCCAACATCAGCCAGACCTGTCAGATGGCCCCTGGCAGGCCAAACCAGCCAGACCTGTTCCATGTTCCCTTGGTTCCATGAGGCCCCACAGTGTCCCAAAGGTCCCTTGTTTCCCTTAGGCCCTGAGGTGCCATAATGCCCCCTTGGTGACACTAGGCCCTGAAGGGTTACAATGGTCTCCATGGTTCCATCAGGCCCCACAGAGCCATAATGGTCTTTGGGTTCCATAAAGCCCCACTGTGTCACCATGGCCCCTTGGTTCCATGGGCTCCAGCGGTGCCACAAGGATCCCCTTGGTTCCATGGGTTCCACTGGTGCCACAATGATCCCCTTGGTGCCATGAGGTCCCCACAGTGTCCCAGTTATCTCCATGGGAAGGAAAGAACCCGGCCCCAGTGTGGCAGGGGAAGCCACCAGAGGCCAAGGCCAGCCAGACTTGACTGTACTGGCAGATTTTGCCTGGGAGCAACCCTTGGATATACAGAATTTTAGAGGTGGAATCCCAATTTCAGACATGGACACACAGAGGAGAAGGATAGTTCTTTTCCATAGGAAGGAAAGCACAAAGCCCAAGTATTTTAAAGGGAGAAGATGAGAGGTGGCTCCTCGGAGGCCAAGACAGCCAGACTTGTTTGTTCTGGCAGATTTTGTCATGGAGGAATCCCTGGATATAGGGAATTTCGGTGGAGGAATCTCGATTTTGACCACAGACACTTTGAGAAGAAGGACATTCTTTTCCATAGGAAAGAAATCACTGAGCCCCAGCAGTTGAAAATCAGGTGAGAGGCAGCCCCCATGAGGCCAAGGGCAGCCACACCTTTCTGTCCTGGCTGCTCTCACTTGAGAGCAATCCTTGGATGTGCAGAGTTTCAGACCTGGAGTCCCATATTTTGGCCATGAGCACCTGGTCAAGATGGATGTGTTTTACCCATAAGAAAGAAAAGCATGAAATTCAAGTGTTCCAGAAGAAGATGTCACATGGCCACTCTTAGGCCAAGCCAGCCAGACCTGTCTCTCCTGGCACCTTTTGTTCAGGGGCTGTCCTTGGCCATTGGACATTTTGGAGGTGTCATCTCAGTTTTGGCCGTGGGCACCTGCACAGGAAGAAGAGCTCCTTTCATTAGGAAAGAAAGCACAGAGCCCCAGTGTTTCAGAGGCAGATGAGTGCCAGCCCTCAGGAAGCCAAGGCCAGCCAGACTTGTCAGTCTTGGCAGCTTTTGTCTGGGATCTATCCTTGAATATACGCAATTCTGGAGGCAGATTCCCAATCATGGCCATGGACGTCTGGTCAAGATGGATGTTTTTTTCCCTAAGAAAGAAAAGCACATGGTCCCAGTGTTTCAAAGGCAGATGAGAGGTGGCCCCTGGGTGACCAAGGCAGCCAGATCTGTCTCTCCTGGCAGATTTCATCTGGGAACAATCTTTGCATATAAGGAAATTTGGAGGAGGAATCCCAGTTTTGGCCATGGACCCCTGGGGGAGAAGAACAATTCTCACCCATAGGAAGGAAAGCCCAGAGCCCCAGTGCTCCAGGGCAGATGAGAAGCAGCCCTCGACATGCCAAGGCCAGCTGGACCTGTCAGGTGTCCCCAGGAGACCCAGCCAGCCAGACCTGTTCCATGTTCCCTTGGTTTATGTAATCCCACAGTGTCACAATGGTCTCCTCAGTTCCATGAGGATCTGGAGTGTCACAATGTTCTCCTTGCCTCTGTAGTGTCACAATTGCCCCATACTTCCACGGGGCCTTGCAATGTCGCAATGGCTTTGTGGTTCCACAAAGCCCTGATGTGTCACCATGGCCCCTCAGCTCCATGTGCCCTCGCTGTGTCACAGGGCCTCCTCAGCTACACTCTGGGTTCCACAAGGTCACCATGGCCCCTTAGTTCCTTGTGGCCCTCGAGTTTCACAATGGTCTCCTTGATTCCATGAGGCACCACAGTGTCACAATGGCCCCTTGGTTCCATGAGGTTCTGTAGTGCTACTGTGGTGTCCTTGGACTCATGTTGTCACAACTGACCCATGGTGGGGATCACCAATATGCAGAAAGCCCTCAGGGGTTCTTTCTCTTCCTGAAATTTTCTTCAGTTCTCCAGGGCTTGTGCAGCTGATTGGAGTAAGTTTGGAGTTCTGTTAAGAAGGAAGATTTCAAAGCACACCTCATGACTTTTTTCCTTTAATCAAGTGAGTATTTTTTATTTACCAGCTGAGAGAAGAGCTGATAGAAGCATTCCCCAGGTGATGTTGATGCTGAAGGTCTTTTTAGGAGGTCTGGACACAGAGAAGAATGAGCCCTTTGAGGACTGACCCTGTTTGGATAAGCTGCTCCTCATCCCCAGCCTCACCATGTCTGACACAGTCTACCCGGCACTGACATCCCTTTGCCCTGCAGCAGAACCTTGTCCCTGAGCTCTGCAGCTCCATGTCCCAGCCCATTGCACCATGTCCCACCTGCTCTCCTCAGGGCTCTGCCTGCACACAGGCCCAGGAGAAGTTTTCCTGTTGGGAAGGAAAGAATGGAAAAGCCTGAGCAGGTTTCCTAACAACAAACCCCACTGAGGAACCACCTGCTTGGTCCAGGCTGCCTGGAATGGTGTCACCTTTCTGGAAGGGACAGTGTGAGCAGAAATTATCTCTGGAAGCAGAATTCTCAGGGTCCTGCAGCTGAATTTTTTGTCCCTGTCCTTTCCCTAGACCTGTGTTGCAGATGGAATTTGCTGGTGCCATAATCACCTTTGACCTCTCTCTTGAATGTAAGCAAATGTTCCCAGGCGTGTTAAGCAGGATTTGCTCAATGTTTCTACAAAACTTTTTTTATCCTTGTGGAACAAAGGGGCCATTGTGGCACTGAAGGGGTTGACGTGGAAGCAAGGAGTCATTTGTGACCCTGGGGTCCCATGGAACCAAGGGGCCATGGTGACACAGCAGGGCCACATGGATCCAGTGGTCCATTGTGACACTGTGGATCCAAGGAGACCATGGAGACACCCCCAGAATTTCACGGAACCAAGGAGTCCATGGTGACCCAGCGGGGCTGCAGGGAGCCAATGGTCCATGGTGACACTGCCCATCCAAGGAGGCCATTGTGACACTGTGGAAGCTCATGGAACAAGGGAGGCCATTGTGACACTGAAGAACTTGATGGCACCAAATATCCATGGTGACACAGCAGGGCATCATGGGCACCAAGGAACCGCTGCTGGCAGTAGGGAAACTCATGGAACCAGGGGCCCTTGTGGCACTGCAGAACCAACAGAGCTGCTGGAGCTTGTCCCCTGGCCCTGCACAGCTCCTTGGGAGGCATGGCAGAAGCAGCACCCTGGGAGTCTCAGGAATGCCCCTCTGGGATCCATGGCACATACTCCAAGGGGCTGGAATTCAGTTCCCTACCAGGAAAAGATGTTCCTGCCCTTGAAGGCAAAGCTCTTAAGAAGGAGCCAAAAGCCAAGTGAAGCAAGATCTTAGAGTGACATTTCACTGCCAGCCTTCAGAACTTCCCCCATGGTTGTTGTAGCTCATGGATGGGGAATTAAATCAGGGCAGAGTCTTTGGGGCGAGCCGCCCTGGGTCAAGGGAGACACTGAGAGAGAAACAGAACAGGCAAAGAGAGGCAGGAGAGAACAGAGCACACAAACACAATTGGCTGAGAAGGTGGAACTCTGAAAAAAAAACTGGAACTGATAGAAAAGGAATGGGACAGAAAGAAATAATTTTGTGACTTTATTTCCTATCAAAACACAATTTCCATCCTTTGTCACAAAGCTCTTCCCGGTGTCATTCAGCAGGGCTGTCAGAAAGTTTTTCGTTCTGAGTGGATGTTCCAGGCTGCAGCCATAAGGAAACAGGGAATTGAGGTTTTCCTGCTCCTGGGGAGTTCTACATCCTCAGCTGAGGAGAGGAGGAGGCACCAGAAGAAAAGGGCACCTGGGCTTCATCCTTCCACAAAAAAGGGGGGGGAAATGTCTTGTCCAAGGGGGGGAAATTTCTTGTCCTGTCTGCAGCTGCTCCCACAGGGATGTGAGGGCTGATCCCAGAGCCCCAAGGGTCACAGTCAGGGCTGCCCTCAGGGTAGCCTGGTATTGAGGGGCAGGGTCGGAGCACCTGGATCTTGGAGCACCCAGCTGTTCCCCATGTTTGGAGGTGCCTGAGGAGGGCAGGGATGATGCCAGGGACATCCTGAAGTGACATCCCCCCAGTCCTGCACTGCATGACTCTGATCCTGGTCTCAATCTCACTCCATGTTTAGATACACTCACAGTTCTGTATTTAAGCCCATCCCAGAGCCAGACTCGTCTAGACCCAGAGCCAATCCCAACCCCAGCCATAAAGCCAATCCCATATCTAGCCTAAACCCCAATCCCAGCTCTAATCCAAATCTCAGCCCTAACTCCAATCCCAGCCTCAGTTCCAGCCCCTTCCTAAATCCTCAGCCCCAAACCAAATCCCAGGTTCAGTCCTTCTGGGGGTTTGGGAGTGTCTCTGTCCCTCTGTCCCTGATGATGTTTGGGTGGGGTCACACCAGGGCTGAGAGGG